>NC_092816.1:43886751-44486751 GCF_023375885.2 Dermacentor andersoni
GATCGCGATGTGCCTGGCGTTCTTGCTAGTTTGCTTTTGTTTACGCAAGCACTTTCTTTGTGGGATTACCATGCTTACTGCGAAATGCGAAAACGATGTTGTACTTGGATTTAGGGGCAGTTTATGAAATTCAGGCGGTAAAAGTTGATCCAGATCACTTTGCATGATCTTTGTAGCTCAAGATTTCGAAAATGAAAGAAAACAAATAGGAACGAGAGAAAAGGACAGGTGAGCGCCACTAGATCTCTTTACTACGGCGTCTATTACAATCACAGCGTTTACTTTGGGTAGTTAAAGCCCGTGCATCAATCGGTCAATATTCTGTAGCTACTTAAGCTGACGGTGCGTCCGCCCAATTAGGCCTACAGTAAAAAAAAAAAATGTACTCTTTCGGGCGCTGGTTGACACCCTTACCATTTAAAGCGTGACAATTGTTTACTATTGACGACAATGAGGTTTAACTACACCTGAGATGAAAGAAGCCATAATTAAAAAGAAACTGTGCATTAGTGCTGATCACTCTGTTTGCGCCGAAATACTTCACACGAAAGCTTCACGTCAATAGAGAGTTTTAAAATAGGGGCCCCAATATTTTGGGGCCCCAAAGAGCTTTGCGGGTGTTAGCATTGGGGCACGCAGGAGTGAAGAGTTTTAGAATAGGGCTTTGCGTTTGCAGATAGCGTCTTGCGCTGACAGCGCCACTACGGCGTCTAAGAAAAACGATTAAAAATAATTAAATAAAATATACCATCTTATGACATGAATAGTAATTTTGACTTGCGTTTATTCGCGTTTAATTACAATTTAGAGATTATTCTTCAAGCAGCAAACAATTAGTTGTGCTTAGTTTGGAGCAACAAAACCAACTTTACGTGCCTTCACCAGCCGAGCTTAGCCGTGTTAGGCCTACGAGCCATAAAATCCACACTCGAATTCGGAATCAGCGGCGTCTAATGAATCAATCTTCATAACACACGCTAGTTGAGAGAAAGCGATAACTGCAGTCACTTCTCCTAGCTTGCGAACTTCACGCATTACCGCGAATCGAACCCAGTTTGGTGCTAGGTTAGAGCCGTCGCTTCGATGGGTGCCGCCATGTTTGTTGACGCAAAGCTTTTGGGAACGCTATTTGAGCTCCCGCTAAATCGGTGAAATAGCGTTCCCAACGCAAAACCCAAACGCAGTTTGCGTCTCGCGCATGCGCAGTGGCTTCGACGCTATTTCTTTGGGGCCCCAAAACGTTTGGGGCCCCTATTTTAAAACTCTCTGATATAGCTATGAAAGTTTATTTTTTGCAGTTTTCGTTTCCACTTTAGGAGTTATGTTCATTTGTCAAGAAAAGTCGTCAAAAAAAGAAAAACTTCGCCTGTCCCCATCTACAATACCACCTTACCTTTTAAGTGTGACTGCGTTAGCCATGAGAAAAAACGAGCATCCTTGAGAGTGCAAAATTCTTACTGGGTAGCTGAATGCCGCAGCGGATGCGTTTCTCGGAAGGCTGAAACTTTTGAGTGCACATTATTTCGGGCGCGCAAGACCCTAAGTGATCAAAATACTTACAACCCTAGTAACTCTATCGCTTAATCTGGTGGGCCTGTTTCGAACAGATATCCTTTTAGTGAATAACAATGAGGCAACATTAAGCGTCGATAGGCGTAGCCGAGAAGAAGTCACTCTCAGGCGTGCTTTATCCTCATCAACTAAAGCGGCTTAGAAAATTGCTTTGTATGACGAGCTGTCTGAGCAATCACTGGAGCAGCGACTGAAAGGTATGTTCAAGTAAGAAAAATAAACGTTGTAATGAACTAAACCTCTGGAAGGTTTAGTACGCAGTACACAGCTTTGGAAGATAAAGTCTTCCAAAGCTGTGTACTGCATATGCCTCTTATCCGATGAGGCAGAAGGAAACTGCCGGACTTAGAATAAAAACCGAGAACAAAGAAGCACACTTACTATGCTCTTAAGTCACTTCAATATAATTTTTACGAAGTAAGCAAGACACATTGAAAATATGTTCCACTTAGTCGGTGTAGCCTGTGTGTAACGAGATTTAGATGTTCCACTTACTTGATGAAACTAATGATGCGGAAAGACATTAGGACCGATATATAGTATCCGTGCCAAGAAGCTTGACCGAAGGAAGAGCAGACGCTCAAGCACATTCGATTCACATAGGTTCCACTTCATCTCCCAAATCGTCTTCAGCCCTGTGAGAACGGCGGGACTCCTTAGCCAATAGGAAGGCCGAATGCCCTTCGAGATGTGCTTACGCGCGCCACGTCGTCTTGTCAGCGGCTGCACTAAATTATGTGCATACGACGTGCGTGTGTAAAGGTACTAACACGTCACGTGCCGCTGTAACGTATCATGTATCAAGCAAAAAACAAACTCTCTAGTACTGTCATTAATGAGACACTTACGCCCGGAACTGTATTACACTGCGCAAGGGTACTGCCTGTGTACGCCTCGTAGCTTCGACAACGCTGCAAGCGACTTGTGCGATCCAGTATAGCAAGTGGAACATTTTTTTGCAAATGCTTACATATTGGATCTATAAGTACGTGGAACAGGATTAAGAACGTACCCGGGACTAGCGCTCGTCCCGTCTATTTCGTGTCTTTCTTTGATCGCGCGTTCCCTTAAATTGTGTGCGCTCTCAATGTGAAAGCGAGCTGTAGCAACCAGCCTTGAGAGGTCGAGAAACCCCGAGGCTACTGGCACCAATGTAGAAAATGCGAGAGACGATTCCCAAATGGTGACAGCGGCCTGTGCAGCTATAGTGGCAGAGGGTCAAAGCGTACAGAGTGTCAACATACAAAGAAGACGCAGCGAAGATCCGAAAGGTCAAACGACGCCCCACATTATTTCGCTGGCTCCGGCAACAGATAGCGAGGCATCACAGAAATACCCCTCTCCACCCCCCCACCCCCTCCGAAAAAGTAATAAAATATGTAAAAAAGTAAAAAACGAAGAAAGAGCAGAAAAGGGAAGAGGGGGGATGGAAGCATACTTTCCTTCTTTTTCTTTTTCTGCCAAAGAAACAGGAGGGACCAAAGAGTCATACGAAATACCTTCCCACTGCGAACTTCGAAATGAAGACGCATTGTTTGTGAACGGAACGATCCTTGGAGCGCAGCTAACAAGGGTGCCTCCGGGGTCACCAGGCCATCGGCGTGGGTCCTCTCGCTCGGCGAACCGTGCATGTGGAGGTCAATACGAAGCAGTTTGCGCACGGCGACCAATCTCGCTGCCTCCGAATTTCGTGCCGCATCGACTCTGCGACATATTCTTTTGACGTTTTTCTTTTCTCGCTCTCTCATTGCATGACGTGCACTGGAAGCCCTGGGAGACAACGACGCTCTATGTAAATACACAGCTCCAGTGTGTGCAAGGGTGCCCGTGTGAATGGCCGTCGATTTGGCAACCATGCCGCTGAACTGCGCGCAGCCAGTTTTCTCGCTTTTATACACTCTGTGGCCACGTTATTTAAGTACTCATATTATAATACAGGTGCTTATGAGACCGAGCAAACGCGGCATCTTTGGAAGAAACCAATGGCTTCTTTGTCAGAGTGAAGTTGCTTAGGCAATGAATACCCTCAAAAGTTGGCGCTTTTTCGAGGGCTTTGGCCATTGCTGCTTACACGACAGCTTCCTTCAGCGTCTACGGTGGACGATGCGCAGGCCACCGTTCAGGCTATGCGGGTAGCAGTTTCTCATTGTATGCCAGCATGTGCGCGCGCATACGTTCAATGCACGCACGCGCACGTATTAGGTAGGTATGCGTGACGCGTCGGAAGTACCAGGTAAATTCCGTTGAAGAAAGCCGGAGCCTTAACAGTCCATTCCATGTTCTATTTTTATTTCCTTACCACCTGTTGTGCCGAGTGAGGAGGAGGAGGAGTAGATTTTAATGAAGAGAAAGGAGGAGAGGTCGGCCTGAAGAGCAGGTCTCTAGCCTGCTACTCCTCACTGGCGTAAGGGGAAGTGGGAAATACAGGGAATGGCAGGCGGTAGGTGATTATGGTATGGAAGAACGGACTGCTATTTACACGATGTCCAATACACGGATGCGCGCTTTAAATACAATTCGCACAGGAACGATCTTGTCCCCACAAAACGTTATCGCGCAAGAACATGTCGCACCGTCTTCACGTCTCACAGGTTCTAGAGACGACCGCCCAAACCAGTCTCACATAGAAAGTGAACTTATGGTGCGTCGGGCTCGGTCAACTCTTCTCCACGCGCCTAAAATCTTTTCTTCCGGAAAGGGGCGCGAGTCCAAGCAGTCAACACTAGACTTAAGTGTCCTTCGCTCGGCTGCATATTGAAGGTACACGGAAAGTATGTGAGCTATTATCTCGGGAGTGTGACAGAGGTTACATCGGGGGTCTCTTTCCCGTCCAATCTTGTGAAGGTACCGGCAAGTGCGCGCCACACCGAGTCTTAATCGATGGACGAGTGTTTCCTAGCCTCTCCACAACCGAAGTGGAATCCGGAATCGCACATCAGCGCCAAGTCTATGGACATGCTCGTGCCGGTTCTCGCGGTTGTCCCATTGTCGAGCCATAGAAGTTTTAATGATTGTTCCGAGTGGACAATCCTTGCAATAACGATGGCGATGTTGCGGCCAAGCAAACAACGAAGAGTGATAATAAAGAGAAGCGGAGTGATATCACCACGAAATACGGTCGCCACCGTTGTGCAGAAGTGACGAACTAAACAAAAGGACACACACGCCGTGCGAGGACTAACTATACTGGGTCAATGCGAAGACCCAGACGCATAGCCCGCAGAAATCCCGTGCACGTGGTTTGTCGGAGTGTGCATGCATGCGCTCAGTTCATGTGTATAATTTATATTGCCTCGAGACAAAATCCCGGCTTTTGGTGCGCGCAGTTTGTATTCCTGTTTTTGCTTCAGCCCGTTCTTGGCAAAGCTTTCCTCCCACGGTGCAAAGTGAGATCAGGTTAAGAGGTTTCGCATTATAGAGCAACGCACATGGACTGTAAGTGACGCCATAGAGGGGGTTAAGTAATAATTTAGACCAACTGTGCTTCTAGAACAAGCACCCTAAATCTAGGTACAGAAAGCTTTCATTTTTCTTCTTTTTCTTCATTGCGCCCCTATTAAAATGTGATCGACGCGGCCGGGAATCGAGCCCGGAACCACGTTCTGAGCAACAGGACGTTCTAGCGAATCAGGCACCGCGCCGCGTTCACACGCTGGCCTAGCTTTTATTTGTTTTCGTAATGCGCTTGTAAGACTCAGTTCAGGGCGAACCACGTATCAGTTGTCACTATAGGTGAACAAGGCTCCGGGTGGGGCCTCCTTGCGTTACTGTAAGTCCTGGTAGACTTCGCTTCAACATCATGCTCGAGTGTTTACGCTCGGTTACGCAAATCGCCTTTCACAAGGAAAAAAAAATACGGCAGGGACACTTAAGACTGCTGGCATGCGCGAATGCGAAAGCATTATAGTCGCTTCGGTGAAATGTCGATTTTTTTTTTCTGCCCGTTCCTTCCCTGCGCAATTTCTCGCCTGCGTTTTAAAAACTGCGCCTCGGCGAGGCCAAATGAAAATGCACCAAGCGTCTGTCCCAACGCGCTCGCTTGTCCGCGAGGAGTTCGTAATTCGAAGGGCGGCTCAGCACCGTTCAATTGGACGTTAATGCTTCTTTTATTATTTTGTACACTAACATTATACACACATCACGTGGCGCCGTCGCCTACCCATTTGCTGCGCCGTCACGTGCTCAACGACGTACGCACTAAGCACGCATTTAGTCTTTGAAAGCCGCGGAGCCGACGTGGCGTCAGGGAAGCGGGCTCGTCTCGCACACCCGGAGGTCCGGGTTCGATTCCCACCCCGACCGAAATTTACCTGATATTCTTTTCCAGACGCGTTAACGGGAAGCTCCCTGAGAAGGTTGCCGTATTTTTGACGTGTTTTTACACTCTTTGTCGTTGGCCATTTCTGGTACCATCATTCGTTCACGCCGCCGACTACAACGCCGGATTTTCGCGTAATGGAGTATATAATGCTCTCGGAATAAAAAAAATGTATTAACAATAAGATCAATGAGCGAGCTCGGTAATATTACGGTCCAAGACGAAGTGCTCCTCTGTGCGTTAGAGAAAACTCTTGATCTGTTTCTTTTTCCTTCTTTTTGAATCGTGTCCCAGGCGCGAAGACGTGCCAAGAATCTTTGAGAACCTACTTGCCGAAGCGATAGCACGTTAAATGACAAGAAATGTGTCGCTGCTGAAGCGTTAACGACTTGGCCCATCCAGTGTGAGACGTCTTCCTGGAGAAGCGGTTAGCAATCTTGCGATTAGACGAAGCGCAGGCAGCAGGAATAGTAGTTAGGTTAGCGCTCACAAATCTCTCTTAAGTGGGTAGCGATAATTACTGCTCCCTTTAAGGACGTGGTCTCGAGGAGGATAGGATCCGTTCGTCCCGCAAACATTTTTTCTAGAAGAGTGCCAGGGAGAACGAACTACGAGGACCGAAATGAAAAATATAAGTCATCATCAGCAGCAGCATCATTACCACCAGCACCATCATCAGCATTCTGCACAGGGAAGTCAGCCGGTACTTACACTGGCTAACCTCCCTGTCTTTCCTCCCCTTTGTCTCCTCCTCCTCCTTCCCATCGTGCAAGCTATGTGCCTCGCCACTTTCGCCACAGAAGAAAACAAGAGTTCCTGACTGTTGTTTTCTTCTGACTGTTATAACGTTCTTCTCTGCTCTACCCACCGCGGTGACTCAGAGACAATGCCGTTTTGCTAATGAGTACAAGGTCCTGTGCTCGGTCTGTTCTCAGCCATGGGCACTGAACGCGAAAAATGTTTCATGCGCCCACCTTTGCTTGCCCATTCAATAAACCTGAAACTAATCCAGTGCCCTGCAATAAGACATCCCTATGTTGCCTCGGGACGGTAAACAAAATCACTCAATCAATTAATCAATCATCCTTGTACTCTTCCTTCTTATTCATTTATTTATTTATTTATTTTGTACTGCTAACCTGAATACTAGGCTTTAAGCAGAAGCGGGTATACAGAATTATCATTCGCAAAACAGAAATGCGACATAGCGCACGACAGCTGCATTGTGGCGTCGAGAATTAGCACTGTATTAGTTGAACTGGCATCCCTTCTTATACAAAACACGAATTAACACATGGTTTCAATGAACTTTTTGGCGCACTCGGAATTAAATAGTCTGTTCAGCATCATACATACGATATCGGCTGGTAGATGAATCGAGTCGCGGATTTTCCTGGGTAAAAATGAGCGGCTGTTTAGTTAGGTTATGGTAAACTTTAGCTATTTAAGGCTCCATTTGCGCCTCAGTTCTGCATCGGCGGCAACGTTTTCAATATTAATACGTTCAAATGGCACTACGCGCGCCTACACCGTGATGTCGCTGCTGACCTCCCAGCTTGCGAAGAAAAGCCACCATGCCGGTGACATGGAAAGAGACGGAGGTCGGCCACATTGTTCGTACTGGATTATCATCTGATCCTATCCGCAGAAAATGGACCTATGCCAAACGTCGGGGTTGAATTTTCCCAACTATTTCAGTATTACGAAGGTTTAGTTGTCTCACGTGTTGGCATATCTAATTAGTATTTCGCGCTTTTCAGAAATATCCGTTGGGCACGTAGCTTGTTAAATTATTAAATCCATGGGTGTTTTGTGCCACGATGTGATTATGAGGCACGCCGTAGTGGTCTACTCCGGATGAATTTTTTACTAACTGGAATTCTTTAACGTCAACCCAGTGTATGGTACACAAGTGCGTTAGCACTTCGCCCCTGTCAAAATTCGGCCGCCAAGGCCGGACATTGAAGCCGCGATTTCGTGCTGAGCAGCGCAACAAGCACAACCAGTAGCCACTATGGCGAGTCGCCCGTTTGACGAACTTATCGTATGTACAAGACTATTAAAAGAGGATGGCTTGTTGAATACCTGGTGGTCGCGCCGCGGCAGAAACCTACGGGAACTGGCCCAAGCGTAAGTCCCTTTAATTTCGTTTCCTTTAATTTAATTTAATTTAATTTAATTTATATTAATTTAATTTAATTTAATTTAATTTAATTCAACCAGGACACTCGTCGCCACAGCTCCCCGAACGGCCACCTTCCGCGTGCAGAAATTTTACCCGATTTTTCGCATACCATCAACCGCGCTTCGCTTGCATGCACTTATAAGAACGACATCCGGCACGCACGTGATATCTCAGATATACGATACCCGATGACTATCATAATAACCCAGGGAGACTCGGACTACAAAGTGAGCTGGAAAGAATACTTATGGAACAAACACATACTGGAGATTCAACGACGACAAGCAAGATTTGTTAGACCGGATTTCGCTTTTAAAGATGATATGCTGGTGTTGTATGAATAGCGCGAATGAATTAATCTAGTGGCTTGATTCTGTAGTGATCCTAGCGAAGTTATCAGATAGATTTGGTAAGCGCTCCAGATAGGGGATGCATATTCTAGTTTTGTTCGTGCCAGGGGCGTGTATGCGAGAAGTTTCACAAGTGGTAGTGTGTGGCGCAATTGCCGTTTTACAAAGCCAAGGGTTCTGTTAGCTGATTATGTGATGTTTGTGACATGCGCATTCCAGGTTAGGTCTTCGCAAAAAGTTACCCCCATGTATTTGTAAGAACTCGTTAATTCTACTGCGACGCCACAGGTTAAGTAAGGGAAGGAAAGGGGGTTGAATTTGCAGTGAAATGACACATGTTTGCATTATGCAGGGTTAGGTTAGGTCAAGAGTTTCTAAAGTCTTGAAGAATCATGGGTTATTACAGCTGCTACGAAATGTTATCAATCAATCAATCGTTATTTTATTTTATTTTTGACCTTGAAAAAGGTTAATGGTGGGAATAAATTCGGTCAGTAGTTCTGTCAGTTTTGAAAGTTAGCCGGTTATCTCGAACAAATCGGTCGTAAAAGCCCGTTTCAAAATTTAGAAGAAAAGCATGCAGTTGATTATTGATGGCTTCGTAGTTACCTCTGTCTTGTAAGCGAATAGTTTTATGGCAAGCTTGGAGGAGGGGGGGAGGGGGGGCGTTGTTCCGGTACAATAGTGGAGGTGTCATGCAAGGCTTTATGATCGCTAATTTCGCAGAGATACGTAAAAGATGATACACTTTCTGGATGATTAGTTAGTATCAAGTCCATCATGTTAGAAGAGTCATGTGGGACGCGTATCGGTTCCGTGACTATTTGGGTGAGGTTAAAATTTAAACGCACATCAATAAGGTCCTTTGTTTCTGCGCGGCTTGTTGCCGTTATATTGGCCAATTAATACTGGGGTAATTGAAATCGCCAAACAATAGGATACGCGCCCTTAGGGTGTTTAGTATTAAGTTGACCTAAGCAACACTCACTCGAGTTCGTGGTTACTTCCATTCACAATTACCGAACCCCACTCGCATTCAAAAATTATGCGGTTTTACGTGCCAAAACCACGATCCGATTGTGATGCACGCCGTAGTGGGGGACTTCGGAAATTTGGACCACCTGGGATTCTTTAACGTGCACCTAAATCTAAGTACACGGGGGCTCTCACATTTCGCCCCCATCGAAATGCAGCCGCCGTGGCCGGGACATGATGCCGCGACCTCATGCTAAGCCGCCAAACACCACAGCCCCTTAGCCAACCACGGCGGGTCCACTCGCACTCACACTCACCAACAGTCACTCACCTCCACTCTCCGTCACTGTCACTGAATTTCGTTCTTGCTCACTTTTTAACCGGCACACAATCCTGTTCATACTCGCGCCACTCACTAATGCACCATCTCGCGTCTGTAAAATACGCGTAGCGCCAGCGTGAGTCCGAGTACTCGCGAGCAAGTATGCTGATCCACGGTTGAAAAGACCAGTCAAGATAAAACAGCTTACCAGAGTTGGGCCTAGATTGCTGCTCAACGATCGACGCACTCTTTGTATATATTCAAATCAAGACAAATAGGTCACGAGAGGACGGACGTGGAAGTAGCCGAACAACGAATTCCTCACCCGGTCTGCACATGAATGCGGTCGGTGTGTTTTGATTGCACTTTCGGGAACAGACGCTGCGGTCGGGCTGCGATCGATATCCCGTGAATGTACCTTGCCCCTTGTGGACTCGAATACTTTCACCATGTGCCGTTTACGTTCGTTGTCTCCGGATATACAGATGCATCTACCGCCTGGTTTGCCGCGACGTGAAAAGATCATGCTGTACCGTCTGATGCTAGGAGTCGCATTTACAAGCTCTTATGCCTTTCTTACCGGAACGGCAAATAGCACCGCGTGCGACATGTGCAGCTGTGATGAGGCGATCCCGCACATTATCTATTTCTGGCCGCGCTACAGGGCCGAGAGGCAAGTGATATGCGATGAGCTCTGGACCAATTAGACAATCGTTCTCTATGAGGAGTAAAGCTTCTGGGCCAGTGCTCCCAAAACAACTCCGCACAGACTGCTTTAATAGCGCAACTAAGACTCCTGTGGTTTGTGGGCCTTCATGATAGACTTTAAGAACGTCGCCTGCTACCGCAATATATTGCGCACTGTTTGATAGTGCTGGTCTTTGCTTATTGCTCTTTCTCTCCCCTTCCGTTCTCTTCCTCTTTTCATCCCCCTATGCCTTCCCCCCGAGCAGGGTAGCCAACCGGAACTACCTCTGTTTAACACACACATACACACACACACGCACACAGACACACACACACACACACACGCACACACACACACACACGCACACAGGAGCCATTGTAAGACAATGGAGCTTGTCATTGTCAAGACCTTGATGAAGAGGTCTTGATTTCGCATAACTTTACCTAGAACCACCACACATGCAATGCTATTCCATGTATTTCGCGATTTTGTGTGTAACGCCGTTTCATTGAGGTAAGCGGAAAGCATTCGCATTTTTTTTTTTTTCGTTTCTAGCTGAATCCTAATTGCAACTATACTCACAGGGTAGTCAATGGCTTACTCACGCTGGTTCACGTCCGCCTGGTCTAACGTCACGCGTCGTCTGCTTGTCTCTTAGCAACGCTTCCAATATAAGAAAGAGGTGCTTGGTCTCATATATCTCAGCTACGAATCCGGCTGCACCCAAACACTTCAAGGCCGGCCAATGGCTTCGACCGTCTCGGTAAAACACGTGGTTATGCCGGCCCTGTTTCTGGCCGCATAATCAGTGGGACTGCGGTTGCTGATTATGCGCACTGCAAGCAAAGCCAAGCTCACGCAGGCGCGCCCAGCCGCCCCTCGTACGCACAAGATAATCCCGCATCCCGACAGCCTTGAAGCGGTGGCCGCTTTAAGCCTAAGCGAACTCTAAGTCTCATGAATATTGAAACGAATTTTACTGCTCAACGGAGTTTCTGCGAAAACGCGAATCCTAGTCATACTTCTTGCGAAATGATAACATTCATTATGTAGCTGTGAAGCTCCCGAACCCACGTTGTTTCTGCGTTCGAAGCGAAAGAATTTCTACTGGCGGGAGCATTGGAATAATTCGAATAATTAAGTCATAGTTAATTATTCATACAAACTGCAACCCCTGGCGAGTCGCACAGTAATCCAGGTAAAGCCTTTTGACTACACAGGGCCATGCAGCTTGATTTACACTTGTTCAAACGCACTTGAACAGAATAGTTTCCGCGGTTAAATGCTGGTAACCACGGACTCATTAAAAAGTCTTTTTCGTAAATGCTGTTTGTCGTTGGTTAGCCGCCTTCACTAACAGTATGTCCAACATCACGATTTGCTGGCACTTTTTCTTACGAACTCTTACAAAGCGACGCTCCGACGCCGTCAGACTTCAAAGAACACAGATGCATCCGTGCATCCGACAACCCCTTCTTCTGTGCCCCCTAGGCCTGGCGGAGTCGAGTCTAAGGTCGTGCCGCACCACACCAATACTGAAGCTCGGCCCACGCTTCCAAAGCGACAGCCCCCACCACAGCTGAAGCCAAAGGCGAAGCAACCACCGGGGCCAGAGCCGATGGCACAGCTGAAGCCACAGTTGAAGCCACAGCTGGTGCAACAGCCGAAGCCGCAGCCGGAGCCACGACCGATGCCACAGCCGATGCCACAGCCGATGCCACAGCCGATGCCACAGCCGGAGCCACAGTCATATCAAAGGATATAGCACACCGCGGTAGAGTCCTCAGCGCCGACTCCCGATAAATTGTCCGAAGAAGACCGGCGAGTGGTTGTAATGCTTCGGTCCCTCATAAATATCCTTCGTATACTTTTCAGCAAGTTGCATACTCCATCAGCGCGAAGTACAGCGCAAGGGCTGCATGCTCTTAATCCAGTGCTTCCAACTCTCCAGTAAGCCCCATAGCTCACCGGCAGCCTGCTATTCGCACAACGACCACTGGCTCTTTGGTCGTCCCAGATGTCGTCAGCGCAAGTTACCAGCTATGGAACTCCACTTTGGTGTCAGGTGCTTCACTGCACACACATTCATCACTTCCTTCCTTTCTTCTTTCTATTCCCCTTTCCCTCACCCTCACTGTAGGGTAGCAAGCCGGACGCTCGTTTGGTTGACCTCCCTGCATTTCCTTTGTTTGCTATTTCTTTTTCTCTCTCTCCCTCTCTCTGTTCTAGCGTACAAACCTTCTTCTTAATTTGGACAGAGGGCCTGTAATCGCAAAAGTTTCTTACGCCAGGACGTAGCAGCTGTGATGTCGGGCGTATTATATGCAAGGATGACCGGTCAAGGCCAAACAGCACTTATCAACGAAACGTTTGCGCTTACTTACTAAGTATAATAAGATAATGTTCTTGTCTAAAAGGATTGCGGGTTGTCTGGTTCCCCTAAATGACAATAAGCCATCGCTGCAGATTTAATGGAACAGGAAACTGAAGTATTGTTTTATAACTTTAAGGTTCTTTTCTTCTATTTCTTTTCCTTTTTATGACATTTCTAAGGAGCCCTTATTGTCGTTCAAGCGGATCAACTTTATTGCTTGAATTAGTCAGCGGGTGGGACGGATGACAAGCAAAAGTTGTAATCGAAGAAATAGAATCATTACAATATACATTCCAAGTTAGCTTCCTTCAGGTACTCACACCACTCTCACACTTAGCAGGCAACTAGTGTATCGTGTTTTTCATGATATGCGTTCGAAATTCCTTAAATTAGGGAATCTGGGATAATTAAACGAATAGCCCTGTGCTACATTTACCACGGAGGCGCATTTTTTTGAAAATGGGTCGGTGTCATAATCTGACATGTAATTGTGCGAATTAAACAAATTAAGTTTCCAAACAAAAGGGCAACGCAATTGGTCTCAGTGGACGACTCGAAGCGTGCCATGCTAGGATCTCATAAATGTTTCCACGAATAAAAAAAATTTGATGCTGCAAATTTTTACAGCGTAATTATTTTTGGCAGACTTCGCACAGAAAAGCGAAACAGCTGAAGTGCGCAACTATCACGCCCTTATTGACGCCCATCCATGAGTCATGTGACTGCTTGCGCTTCAATGCCGAGACAACTTGGCGAGGACGGTCGCTTGACAAGCGTCTACTAAGAATGTGGCAGTTGCGTTCTATCGGCTGTCCAGTTTCGCTTCCCTTCTTGAAAATGGTCCAAATTAATTACGCTGCAAAAATTACCAACGTCAACTTTTTTTACCGGGCCGACCCGCGGCGGAGGTGAAGCAGGCGCACTCCGCATACGTGGGCCGATCCCGAAGATAGTACAATACCGGCCCGACCCGCGGTGGAGGTGAAGCAGGCGTTAAGCACTCCCCACACGTGGGCCTATCCCGAAGATAGGGCAATGCCAGGCCGACCCACGGTGGAGGTGCAGTTCGCCATTAACGGGCCCGCATACACAGCTTCGCTGGTCATCCATCTTCAATGTGTGGAAGGGTCTGAGATTTTTTTTTTCTTGGTTTTATGGGTGTTCGGTGGTCTGGCTACAAGAACCAGGCTAGTCGAAAACAACCGGGTTTAGAAAACGTTTATCTCAACAAAAGCCAATACGAACACCTTGAGTCACAATGACGGTACCATTCCACCGAACGATAACACACACAATGCGAAGAAATACATTCACGGCACGTCTTCAAAAAAAATGTCCGAATTCACACGGCATCACTAACATATAGCCACATAGACTCACGGGAACGCACAGTTACACATAAACTGATGTCCACAATATATTTATTTATTTATTTATTTATTTATTTATTTATTTATTTAAGATACTCTCAATGCCTGATGGCGTTACAGAGAGGAGTGGTGAATCATCATATAATGTTAGAGATAGCAGTCTGAAAGGGTGGATGAACCGGATTGCTGGCGACAGAGGCGGGGAGGCGGTTCCATTCGGATGCTGTCTTGGGCAGAAAAGAATTGAAGAAAAGGCTCGTGCGGCATCTTGGTACTTGCACCTGGACGTTGTGGTCGATACGCGATAAAATATGAGGCGCTAATATAAAAAGGTCATTTTTTAATGCTGGGTTAGTATAGTACATTTTATGAAAGAGTGATAACCGGGCGAGTTTCCTTCTTGATGATAGGCCCGGCAGATGAAGGCTAGATTTGATGGCGGATACACTGGTACTGCGGAATAATTGGATACAATGAAATGTGCAGAGCGGATCTGATTGGCTTCAAGTAAGTATGTTAGCTGTGCTGTAGATGGATCCCAAATTGATGAAGCGTACTCTAGTTTAGACCTTACTAATGTTTTGTAAAAGGGAAGTTTTAGGGAAGAGGGTGCGCGAGAAAAATTGCGATTTAAAAAACCTAGTTTTCGATTGGCAGGGTTTGTCAGGTATTCAATGTGAGTTTGCCATGACAAATTGTTAGTAATGTGAACACCTAAACATTTACAGCAAGTGACAGAGGACAGAGTAGAGTTGTTAATTTTGTATGAGGATGTAGAAACAGAACTACCGCACTATTGCGAGAAAATTTGATCATTTTACATTTGCTGATATTTAATTTCATTAACCACTGGTTACACCACGAGAAATGGAGTTAAGGTCAGATTGAAGTAAAAAGGAATCATCTGTGTTAGTTATTTCACGATAAATAACACAGTCATCAGCATAAAGACGGATGTTAGACGTCAATTTCTCCGGCAGATCGTTAAAGTAAATAAGAAATAAGAGGTGCCCAAGGACTGAGCCTTGTGGCCCACCAGAAGTTACGAAACAGTGTGGTGAAACTGAACTGAGTTCGTTTGTCGAGAAAGCATTCAATCTGCATAAGTAATTAAGGGTTAAAAATTAAATTATGTGGTTTTACGCGCCAAAACCACTTTCTGATTACGAGGCACGCCGTAGTGGAGGACTCCGGAAATTTCGACCACCTGGGGTTCTTTAACGTGCACCTAAATCTAAGCACACGGGTGTTTTCGCATTTCACCCCCATCGAAATGCGGCCGCCGTAGCCGGGATTCGACCCCGCGACCTCGCGCTCAGCAGCCCAACACCATAGCCACTGAGCAACCACGGCGGGTGAAATAAGGGTCTTAATTTCGGAAGAAGGAGACGATGGAATACTCTGCCAAATTCTTTTTCAAAATCTAAAAAGATACAATCAGTGGAAGCACCTCGTCTAGAGATGAAAACAGGTCATTAGTAAACATAATTAGTTGTGTCTCACATGAAAAATCATTTCGGAAACCATGCTGATATTTACTAAAGAGTTGTTAGATTCAAGAAAAAGCACGAGATTAGAGAAAATGATGTGATACAGAAGTTTCCCGGCAAGGCTGCTTAACGAGATGGATCTGTAGTTCATGGCGCATGAAGGGTTACCTTGTTTTCGGATAGGCACCACCTTCCCCGCCTTCCCGTTGTTTGGCAGCACACCGCATTCTAAAGAGTGCTTGAAAAGTTTAGATAAAATAATAGATGAGTGGGTTACAGTGCATATCATAAACTGAGCAGTTATTTCATCAGGGCCGGGTGCAGATACCTTTAGATTCTCTATAAGTATGCGATCATCTTGAATATATACAATGTACACAATGGTTATGTACAATGATGATGCGACAGAAGCACTTCACATAATTTTGTAGTGACGCAATGACGTGTAGCTACAAAAATGATCATGTATACGAGAATACACACCTAGAGGAATCACGGGCACCTACATACTGTGTACATTTAATGAATACTTTTGATGGCCTTGCTTTAAAAACCAAGCTGGCAGAAAATTAATCCATACACGTCCATCAGCCACCAACAGGGAACGGCAAGGTCCCTGTCGAAGGAACTCTTCTTCCCAAGAAAGCACAACTCCTCTTGCAAAAACGAGAGTAGCTCAGAGGACAACGTATCCTGAAGTGGAAACAGAACTCGGCGGCGATGTCCCACGGCAACTGCATTGCGCCGGTTACACCAGAGACAAGAAGACCCCGCTTCAATTAAAGGTCGTACGAAGCGGCCACGCGAGCAAAGACCAGTACTAATTAAACGGTTAACTCAAAAGCAACGCAAACCAACGTGCACGGCCCTCCAAAATGCCCTAGCAACGACGCCTTTCAGAAGCACATGCTTGCTGGATTCTCGAAGGGGCAATCAGGACAGAGTAAAGATGGAACCATGCACCATTACCGCTCTAGTCTGTCGTACGTTGGGAGTACTTGCCACCCTAGACGCCACATGAAGTCGCGTAGATGGCCAGGCACAAAGGACGCCGTTATCGGACCCCACAACACGTCACTGGAACGTGCGCGACATGCTAGGGGAGCCACAGGGGGCAGCAAGGCTGATATTGCATCCACAACGCGGTTCTCAAGAATGTCTACATCAGGACATACCTGTCGTATGTGGCGATAATACGCCACGGCCGCAGAGTAAAATGCAGGTGCGTTTAACACTTTTGGTTCGCGACTTAAGTGCACGCCCGGTAACATAACGAATTTTTGTGCCAAGGAAATAGCAGGCGAGTTCACGCACAGGACACTGATCATGCTATAACAGGCGGAGCAGAAATCGTAGAGCAAGCAGCCGGCAGCGGTCACACACGGATGGGAACGCGAACCCACCGCGAGAGCGTGGTTGCCCAAGTGCCGCTCGACGTACCAGTTCTGTACTGCCCGACCAGAAGAAGGAACCCAGAAGGGAATGCAAAGACCTAGTAACCCGTAGTGGTGTCTGTACAACGTGACAAACGTACCACACTCGGCCGCACAATACAGACTGCGCTAAGTACCTTCTTTCTTATAGGGCCAAATCATACCCTTGAACATCTTGAATATTTCGTCTAACATCTTCATGAATTGAGAGCCACAGTCTGATATGCCGTCATCGGTGTAATCAAGGCCTAACATACGAATAGAGTCGCTCTTTTGAAGATGGAAAACGGGACTTTGACGTGTCTGTGGCGAACCAATGAACAAATAACGACATTTTCAAAATTTAGCGCAGCACCTGAAATATTTCCGTACTGAGTGAAAATTCGAAGGCAACGGGATAAGCTATCTTCATTCCTGGGGTACAATGTGATGTCATCGGCGAAGGCTGTCACCTTCACAACACCGCAACCAGGCAGAGAGAGACCACACACGTAAGGGTCTCTCAGTACTAAGCGCAGAAATGGCTCAAGGCTGAGCACAAAGAGCACTGGGGATAGAGGGCACCCTTGACAAACACCACGAGTAACAGGAAATAGTTCACTTTTCCGACCATCAAGAAACAACGTACTTAATATATTTGAATACGCAGTTTTAATAAGTTCAACAAAATTTGATGAAAAGCCGAACGAGGTCAGTACATTAATTATGTAGCTATGCTGAAGGCCATCGAATGCCTGTTTTGATCTAGTGAAACTAAGAGACCACGTCCTGACCTGGTCAGCGTGTATGTCATTATGTCACGTGTAACGAACGGAAGACTGTGTATCTCTCTGCCAGGGACTGAGCATGCCAGATTGTGTCCTATTAAGGAAGGCATCAGGCTTCCCAAGCGTCGGAGGACAACTGATGTGAAGGTTTTGTAGTCAACGTTGAGAAGCGTATCTGACCTCCATTCTCTGGACGAACTAATGATGGATCGTGCTTACGTATCAGCAAATTACGACCCTCACGAAAACTAGACAGGAATTCAAAGTTCTCAAAGCAGCGACTGATAACAGACACGAAATTGGCACCAATATCTTCCCAGAATGTTAGGTAAAACTCAACGGGTAACCCGTACGGCCGTGAGGCAGAGCCACGCTTCATGGAAGATAATGCTGGATTCACCTCATCAGCTGACGGTCGTGCACAAAGACGGTCAGCTACCTCAGGTGAAACCCGAGGCAGCCCATTAAGCATTGTACGACATCCTCGAGAACCACGATCTAGTTGCATAGTCCTATGCGCCATGTCTTCAAGATGCCTTACAAAGAGTAAATAATCACGTGCGATAGACGACGTAACAGAAAGTGCTCTTGGGTTCGCAGAACCGAATGTTCTCTAAAAAGCGAGTTTCCTGCAAAGCGCACAACTTCAGGATGTGCACATGGATTACGTCTGCATCGCCAAGCAGCAGCTGACAAAGACGATGCTGCGATGAGGCGTTGGAAACGCCTCCGTAGCTCACGTTGCCATGACCGCATCAACGGAGTCAGTTGACTGACCCGAAGGGCAATACGGAGATTCGTGGCAGTATCCACCAGTTCTTTTGACATACGTCGCCTGAATGCGCGACCTTCAACTGAAAAATGCCGACGCCACTGCACCTTGAGCGCGTGCCATCATTCTGGGTCAGATAGAAGCACGCAAGACTTGACAAGCTAGAGCACTAGCGCGCGTCATGTAGAACGCGGATGTCTAGACGCCAAGGTTTTACTGATGATGAGCAGGGAAGCGAATTTCAAGTATAACTGGTCTGTGATCGGAAATATAAACAGAAGATTAAGTTAAAGTTATCACATCCGATCAGGTGACAAATTGAGCTAAACTGATTGGCACATAGGCACGCTCTAACCTGCTTGACGACGCACCGCGTCGCCAGGTCCAGGCAAATAAAGAACCATGAAAAAGTCGATATGTATCCAGCAACGAAAAGTGCTGGACGAGGCGACGCAACTCCCGTGTGTTCCAGTCAGGGCGACCCCAGTCCGGGCCTTGCACATCTGCTCGCGTGTCTAAAACGCAATTATAGTCCCCAACAAGCATCACGTGACGACGGTTCAGGATACACGTCCAGGTCACGAAAAATATCATTGGACTTAATGGCTTGCGCGGGTCCGTATATGCACAAAATGCGTAACCTAAATGAAGATAGTAGACAATAAATTGCCAATATCCGCCCTGTTCCATCATAAAGGACATGACTATTCCACAAGAGAGCTTGGTTGAAAACAATAATACCAACTCCACTAGAGTGTGATGTCGCAAAGGAGAAAATACGGCGTAGGTTAATATTGCGTTTGAAAGCAAGTACATGTCCGGTGGTGAAAAAATTTGTTTCTTGCAAACACAGTATTTCACAAATTTTTCCGCGGGCCACTCTGATAACTTCGGCTTGTTTTAGAGGCCTTCGGAACTCCTTTGCGTTTAATGAATTAATGTTCAGGGTGTCAGCCATATTTAATCAAAAGTATCACCAAACTCCCCTGGTCGTGTTGTTCAAGTCAGCGCCCCGGGAACAAGTCCAGGGGTTAAGTAGTGCGTGCGTGACTTCTTCGACCCTCTCGAAGAAAACCGAGGTTTTTTGGGCCGCTGCAACTCGGCACGGCGATCCGGGCAGCCGTCCGAGCCAGAGGCTGACGCATGGGCACGCTTTACGTCTCGTGGGGCCGCCATGTCTATGTCGAGTTCATCCAGGCTTGGCGAGAGTCCAACGCTGCTATCAACTCCGATGCTGAAGCTGTTTTCTGATGAGGATGATGTCGGTAGCGATAGGGCGGCGGGATTGAGTTCATCGCCGCCGACAACTTCGGCAGCCGGGGGTTCATCCAGATGTAACGAATGCGTTGTTGCAGGCGACGCAACTGAGGCGGATGAAGCCGCAGCAGATTTCGTGGGTGTATCGGCTGTAGTAATCGCCGGGTCAGGTGTTTTATCTCTGTTTAAGACCTGGCTGCGATCAGGAGGACTGATGGTAGCAGCCGATGTGGAGGCGCTGTCATATTTTCATTGTGTTTAGAAAAAGTTTATTCAACAAGAGCCGATGCGAACACTGAGTCACAATCACGGCACAGTTCCACCAGGACTATCACATATACTAAGTACGAACCACTGTATACGTGGCACGTTTTCCAAGAAGTGTCCGAGTCCTCACTCACTAACACGTAACGACATAGACCCACGCAACACACAGTTATACAGAGATTAATTGTCACGTTACATAAGATGATGTTGATTTATACAGTGTACAAAGTGTTTATGTACAATGATGATGCGACAGAGACATTTTACATAATTTTGAAGTGTTGCAATGAGATGGGTATATACAAAAATGATCAGGCATACGAGATCACGCACACACCGAAGTCACAAACACCTACATTCCTTCCGTTCACATTCTGTGAACACCTCTGATGGCCTGGCTACAAGAACCAAGCTGGTCGAAAATTAAGCCGCACGCGTCTATCAGACACCGACAGGAAACTACACCACCACTGTCGAAGGAACTCTTCTTCCCCAGGGAAGAACAACTCCTCTGACAGAAACGACAGTAGCTCAAAGTGGAGCCTCCCCAGAAGTGGAAACAGAGCGCGGCGACGACGTCCCGCGGCAAATTCTTCGCACCGGTTATGCCATAGACAAAAAGCACCCGCAGTAATTAAAAGTCGCGCAAAGCGGCCACGTGAGCAACGACCAGATGTAATAAAACGTTTAACTCCAAGGCCACGGAAACGAGTATGCACGGCCCTCCAAAATGCCCTGGCAAATACGCATTGCAGCAGCACATGTTTACTGTATTCCTGAAGGGGGCAATTGGGACACAGCTAAGATGGGACAACGCGAGCTGGAAGCCACTTGCCACCCTAGACGCCACATGAAGTCGCGTAAGTGGCCTGGCAGAAATGGCGCCGTTATTGCACCCCACGAAACATTATTGGAACGTGCGTGGCGCGCAGGGGGCACTAAAGGAAGCAGTAAGGCTGACATAATATCTACAACACGGTTTTCTAGAACGTCTACATCAGGACATACCTGTTGTATGTGGCGATAAAATGCCACGGCCATAGAGTGAAATGCAGGTGCGTTTAACACTTGTGGTCCACGATTCAAGTCCACGCCCGGTAACACGTAGCGAATTTTTGTGCCAAAGAAATAGCAGGCGAGTTCACGCGCAGGGCGCGAATCACGCTGTGGCAGACAGAGCAGAAATCTAAGAGCAAGCAGCCGGCAGCGGACAGACACGGATGGGAACGCGAACCCACCGCGAGTGCGTGGTTGCCCAAGCGCCGCGCGACAGACCAGTTCGGTACTTCCCGACCAGAAGAAGGAACCAAGAAGGGACTGCAGACACCTAGTAACTCGTAATGGTGGCTGTAGAACGTGACAAACGTACCACTCGGCCTCAAAATACAGACTGTGCTAAGTACCTTCTTTCTGATACGGGTTAATCATACCCACGTACAACTTGAATATTTCGCCTTACATCTTCAAGGATTGAGAGCCACACACAGAGTCTGATATGCCGTCATAAGTGTAATCAATGCCTAAAATACGAATATATTCGCTCTTTTGGAAACGGAAAATAGGACTTAGGTGTGTCTGTGGTGAACCAATGAACAACCAATGACCCCGGACAACAGACCCCGACTGGTAGCGCCGCGGCGGATGACAACGTTTTCGGTCCACGAGGCAGGCCGCACCTTTCTTTTATATCCAACGGCCGCGCCTGAAATATCTCCGCACTCGGTGAAAGTTGGAAGGTAACGAAATAAGCTAACTTCATTCCTGAGATACAATGTGATGTCATCGGCGAAGGCTGTAACCTTGAGGATACGACGGAACATTTGATTACTGCCTTGCAGCCGAGTGGCTAAGTTAAACGCTGCTTGGAATCCATAACAAGGAACCCTCTCACTGGCTCGACGTAAAATTCTCTATTTTGATCAACGTTTTCTTTAGTGCTAGAGACAATTATTGAGCTTAAGTAGCATTCCTAACCAGTTTAATATTGAGCACGTTTCTTTTTACCTAATCATGTCTGCTTTCTTGTTCGAGACAACATACACAGAATGGTTGGATAACATTGTGAACATCGTTTCGTTTGCTAAGAGTATAGACAGCCGCATCTTTTTCCACACTGGTTCTCTTTCCCAACCGGTGGCCTACTCATTACAAGAGAGTCATCGCTCTTGCCATCCTAATGAAATTCTGTTCGCGGCAACATGGCAATGCTTGAAGCTGTCGCTACAATGGCCCCCCTCTCACGTCATCGTCCAGGGTGACGAGGAGGCTTACGTCCTGGCAAAAGCAGCACAGTAAGCCACTGTAGCCGTCAGCGCCGCTGTGACGGCCCTTCGACTGTACCTATACGCAACGCACACGTTGCAGCGGCAACTTTGGGCGCTTCACCCGGATCGACACGTCGCCAGCCGCCGACTTCCATATCTCCTTCCTGATCGGGGCCTCACAAGGCAGGAGCGGTGTCTTCTGGACGTCATCCCGGACGTACAGCAAAGGCCTGGATCCAACTCCCGCTGCGTTCCGGCTCAGTGTTCGGCGAGGCAGAACCGATCGAGCAACTTCTTTATTTCTGCCCCGCTTTCTTCGAAATTTGAGGAGCCATTCCACTTTGTGTAGGTGGATGACCAGCGAAGTTGTAACACCTCGCACAGGGTTAGACAAGAAGAAGGGAAGCCTAGCGCCCGATTTTAACAGCGGAGCTGTTATACGTCGAGTCTCCTCCTTCCGGTGTCCGGTGTGACGCAAGGGCCAGGGGACAGAGCATGCGCCGGGGGAGGGAAGAGTAGCGGGGTATAGGAACAGGTGTTTCGCCGGCGCGTCCCCTTTCACCCCATGGATCCCGCTCGGCGTGAGCGGCAGTCGCAGCTCGCACGAGAGCGGCGGCACCAACGTCATGCAAATGCGGAGCTTCGAGAACGAGAAGCGCAAGCAAAGCGTCGGTGGAGGCAAGCCAGCCCCACTTTCAAGAAAAGGCAACTCAAGCCAAGCGCCAACGGAGGCAAGCTAACCCGCAACTTCGAGAGTAGCAGGACGAGCAGAGACGTCGACGCAGAGAGATTCCTCCCAAGGAGGGTGCCGATGGACGGTTCAAGAGAGAATTCCTCGACCGTGAGTCTGGCCACAGCTGCAGGGTATGTGATAGGCTGTGGTTTGATCACAACCTCACGCAACTGAAGATTGTGCGCAATTCGGAACGCAAGCTCGAATCTAGCAAAACTACGACAACGAGACAAAAGACTTTCATAAAAATCGCGCTAACATTGAGCTCAAACTTGAGAAAATGACTACCAACTTCGCTGTTTTGACAGCTTTCACTGCATGGAACTAGCGTTACCTCTTTTGTTAGTCGTATCATAAGTAGGCAAAACACGGGGGATGCGGGAGATGGAAATTCAAGACGATGAGCAAAACGTGAACAAGGTGAATGCAGGAGCCAACGTTTCGACAAGTGGACTTGTCTTCTTCAAGGCGACGTACGCTTTCCTCGCCACAGTATATGTAGGGGGGGAGGGTTCTTCTAAAGGGGAGAGGGTGTGAGGCGGGAGGGTGCGGAAACGAGGGAAGGTGTGTTAGCGTGTCAAATTGCGAGTAAGGAAACACTGTGCACAAGGCCAAATCCAGGGTCACCCCGGTCTGTCAACGCACGCATGTTAGCCGGCGTGTCAAGGGCGTCTGACATGCCGGCTGAAAAAATAAAGAAGAGGAATGGAAGGGAAAAAAGTGAGGGGGGGGGGGGGGGGGCGATACGCCAAGAAATCAAACTAAGTGTTGCTGCCTATAGCTTGAAGTTTAGCATAGCGAATAGATTCTAAAGCTCCCTTTGAAACGTTTATGCCTATTGGTTGCAATGTCTTGAACTTATGGATAAGGTATGATTCTCTGTATTTTCTTTCTCGTTCAGAACTGAAATTTGACGGTAAGATGTAGAGTTTAAGCTCATCAAAGTTATGACCTGGTTGGTTGAAATGCTCGGCGACGGCTTTGGGAAGCTTTTTAGCTGTGTCCGCGCGATGTCCGTTTAATCTGACGTTCATTGATTTTTGTCTACCTCTAAATCATGTTTCATCCCGACCAGACGGGCTTCCGTCAAACACTGAACCTCACCTTTGTTATAATTCATTTATTGGTATTATTGTGTACGGAATGCTCGAAGCCTCCTTCCCCTCCGCCGCGGGTCGGTCCGGTATCACGCAACCTCCGGGACTGGCCCACATTTTTGCCCACGGACAGGACAAATGCCTTTAGGAGTAGAGGTATAACAGCTTCACTGTAAAAGCAATGTATATTGCATTAGTCAATTGGGCCTGACCCGAAACAAGATGTAACCTTCAAGTTCGTTTCTTTTAAATGGCAGCTTTCCTTTACTACGCTTCCGGGTTTCCCGTGGCTGCTTGGCTGCTGTTGGGTCGGTCGCTATCTCGGCGTATATATTCGTGGATGTGTACGCAAAGGCACGGCCACTAGATGAAAAAAAAAATAGGTGCGGCCTGCCACGTCAGGCGGGCTGCAAAGAGAGCGAATGTCCCAGCCGTAGTTCCATTCTCGGCCGCTTGGCTGGGCCGAACGGCGCTAGGTACCGAGGACGAGACCAGTGGGTCTCGTCAGTCAGTGGGTCGTGGGTCAGTGGGTCGCCTCGCATTGGGCGCTCACGGGAAGGCTACAAATGAAGCTGTGCAGGGTGATATGGGTTGGACTAGTTTTGAAGTGAGGGAAGCTCGCAGTAAAATTGAGTATGACGAACGGTTAAGGAATATGGAAGAAAGTAAATGGGCTGAGAGAGTGTTCAGGTATCTGTACAGGAAAAACATTGATTCACAGTGGAGGAAAAGAACTAGGAAGCTTACCAGCAAGTATGCGGCCTGTAGGGTGGGCAACACAGCAACAAAGAAGGTCAAGCGGAAAGTCAGAAAGGCTGAATTAATCTCATGGGTGGCGGCAATGGAAAAGAAACCTGTCATGAGCAACTACTTAAGAGGAAAAAACGAAATCAGGAAAGAAACCATTTATGATAACTCAAAGGGAAGCTCATTACTTTTCGAAGCGAGATCGGGATGCCTTAGAACACGCACCTATAAAGTGAGATATAAGAAGGAAGAAGAAGCATGTGCTTGCTGCGGTAAAGCTAGGCAAACGACGAAGCATGTTTTATTAGAATGTGAAGACGTCTACCCAGCGGTTGATTTAGGCACCACTGGACTCCTTGAAGCCCTTTGGTCCAGCGGGAGCAGTGGTAAAGCAAACATGTCCGCAATAGACATTAGTATGAGGCGAGTGGAGGATTGGCGGAAGAAAAGTAGGGAAACGACAAAAGACGGTGACGTACAAAATCACAGTTAGCAACAGGGGATCAGAAAATTGGGGCGTGGTAGTTCAGAGGGTTTTTTTTTTTCATTGTTTAACCTAGGTAGGAGATTAGGCAGTATAGTAGCAAGTGCTTGGTGGCGCAACCCATCGCCCCGTTCCAAAGGGGACGCTCATAACATCCATCCATCCATCCATCCATCCGAGACGCGTCAGTTTCCACGGGCGAGGGCGTTCCAAGCGCGTTCCTCACGCAATTGCTATGCCGATCCAAGACAGCAGTTCCCGATTGGTGGCGCCCCGTTGGATGACAACGTTTTCGATGCAGGCGGCAAGCTACACCTATTCTTTTTTTATCCAGTGGCCGTGGCGAAGATTACAAGAAAATACTAGCTAAACAGCTTTTACGACCCTTGTATGTGACCGAGCATGCAGATGACAATGATCAAAATTATTGTATTAACTTCTTACATGAAGCCTGAAGATATAATATGGGCTCACAGCCATCTCTAGAGCGTATTCATTTGTTAATAAAACAGGAAAATATATTTTATTGATTATTGGATTCAATTTATTTCCTTTCATTTGTGCGCACAATATGTGCGTACGCTCGTTCTTGCTTAATCCTCCAGAATGCATGTATCACGCTATGATTACTACATAAAACCAAGACATTCTATGTTGCCTCAAAGATGTCTCATTTGTCAAGCACACTAATTTGTTAATGTAATGGTGAATTGTATTTCACAGATTGTTTGATTTGCTTTTGTTTTTTTAACCATTAGGTGCGTACCACTGTGACACAAGGGGTACAAAATCGTTAAGTGACCCTTAAAAGGTATCTTTAGCTCGGGCCCGAGTCCGACGCGGCCTATTCAAATGCATGTAAAACACGAACGCCTGGAGCAATTTGGATGAAATTTGTTGCACTTCAGAGAAAGTTAAATTCTAGTGACTGTTACAAGCAAAGTCTCAATTTAGGGCCTGAATTTTGTTACAAGAACTTCCAAAATTCAAAAGCTTGAAAAAATACAAGCACGAAGTTCACAAATTTATAGCTCTGCATAAAGAACAGATATCGCGGTTCTGTAAACGGGATCCATTGGACCATTGAAAGTGGACAAATTTGCTACGTCATTTTATATCTTACGTGAATTTGTTACGTTGTGTACAAGGGTTTTGTAAATACTGTATTTCTATATTACTAAATTTTTCGAGATCCCTTTGTAACATATCGATTTTGTCCGCTTCAGATGTACTATTAGACGCGATTCACAGAAGGGTGATACCATATTTCCCTGCTGAGTTAGAATGTTGTTATCTAGAAAGGTACCATTTTCAGAAACTTTTCGATTTTTGCCAATCTTTAATAAAAATTGATGACCTAAATCAAATGTTCGAAACCACCAGTCACTAGATTTTAAGTTTTTCTTTTAAATGCAACAAACCTCGTCACATTTGGTGCAGTGGTTGCCGAGAAAAACGAATTCTCCTTTTACATGTATATACATAGGAGCACCCGAGCCAGAGCTTCCTTATAGTACGCTTCGTACTTTTCTGTGCACACACCAGTCATCAGCGTTCTTTTCTCGACATGCATCGTATCTCGCTTTCGTCCTTGTGACATCGCTGCGTCTAAGTCTCACAATCTTCGTCCACCTGAATTGGAGTTTCTGTTTCGGCACAGTTTGTGAACGATTCAGTGCATAAATTTCGAACTTGACGAAAACAATGTTTTGACTTTTGTCACGGATGAAAAAAAATACATTTCATTAGATTACTCGTTGCACTGTAAGAAAGTAAACAAAATTGGAAGTATCGCAGTTAATTACTGGGCACTTAGTTAATCTCTTTACTAAAGCATCGTTTCGCGTAGATCCAGACATGTGTGTTGGATCTGCATATTTTTGTCTTCCTTCCATGGCAAACCGTTGTAGAGCAGCCTTAACTTCACCTGCGCCGCCATACCATGTTTAGAGCGCTGCACAACTCTGTCTCTGTCGAGTGAGGCTAGCTTAGCAGCAATCTTTAAGGAACTATCAGACATTGCTTAGGATATCATTGGCCGTAGTGAGATTAGAAGAACGGGTGAAGCTTGTACATTGCTGACTAACGGTCATGTCCCCTGCTATAGAGGTCTCCCAGGTAAGAAGTAATACGGGGTAGGATTCCTAATCCATAAGGACATAGCGGGCAATATTGACGAATTCTACAGCATTGATGAGAGGGTAGCAGTAGTTGTAATCAAACTTAATAAGAGGTATAGATTAAGGGTAGTACCAACCTATGCTCCAACGTCCAGTCATGATAATGATCAAGTAGATCAGCTTTATGAAGATGTGAATTAGCGATGAGAAAAGTGCAAACTCAATATACTGTAGTTACTGGTGACATTAAAGCAGAAATGGGAGAAAAGCAGGCTGGTGAACAAGCAATTGGAAACTACGGCGTTGATTCTAGGAACGCAAGAGGAGAGAGGCGGGCAGAATTTGCGGAAAGGAATAAGCTGTGAATAATGAACACCCTCTTCAGGAAGTGTAGCAACAGAAAGTAGACCTGGAAAAGCCCTAATGGTGAAACAGGAAATGAAATAGATTTTAAACTTACTGCCTATCCCAGCATAGTGAAGGATGTTGAAGTGTTAGGTAAAGTGCAGTGATCATAGGTCGGTGAGGTCTCGGATTCGCCTCAATTTGAAGACAGAAGAAAATAAGATTGGCCAAGAAGAAACAAGCCAGCTTAGATGCAGTAACGCTAAACGCAGTTAAATTCAGGTACTTGCGAACAAATATGCAGCCTTATGACAGAGAGACCAAAATTACATAGAGGTAATGAACGAAACCGTAACTAGGCAAGCTTCAGAGGCAGCAACTGAAGTTGGAGGCAAGGCACCAAGGTAACCAGTAGACAAGCTCTTCTAAGTAACAAAGGACCTAATAAAGAAGCGACAAAAATGAAAGTGTCTAATTGAAGAGATGAGATAGAATTCGCGGAACTGTCAAAACTGATCCACAAGGAGAAAGGAAGGGATATTCGAATTTATAATGTCAGAAAGACTTCGGAAGTCGTAAAAAATAGACGCAGCATGAAATCAATGAGAAGGAAACTTAGCATAGGACGAACCAAGATGTATGCACTTGAAGATAAGCAGGGTAATATTATCAGCAATCTCGAAGGTACAGTAAAAGGACCAGAATAATTCTATACTGACCTGTACAGTACCCAGAGGAGCCACAACACATCCATTCGAAGCAGTAATAAACAGGTTGCTGAGACTCCTCCTATACCTAGCGATGAGGTCAGAAGGGCCTTGCAAGACATGAAACGGGGAAGAGCGACAGGAGAAGATGGAATAACAGTCGATTTAATCAAAGGTGGAGGAGACACAATGCTTGAAAAACTGGCGGCTCTCTATTAGAAGTGTCTATCGACTGCAAGAGTCTCAGAAAACGGGAAGAATGTAAACATTATACGAATCCACTAAAAGGGAGACGTTAAAGAATTGAAACATTATAGGCCCATTAGCTTACTCCCAGCATTATATAAAATAATTAACAAAATAATCTCCAATAGAATAAGGGCAACACTGGACTTCAGTCAACCAAGGGAAAAGGCTGGATTCAGGAAGGGATACTTTACAATGGATCACATCCATGTCATCAATCAGGTTATTGAGAAATCCGCAGAGTACAATAAGCCTCTCTTATGGCTTTCATAGATAACGAAAAGGTATTGACTCAGTAGAGATACAAGCAGTCATAGAGGCATTACGCAATCAAAGAGTACAGGCCGCTTACATAAATCTCTTGGGAAATATCTACAGACATTCCACAGCTACCGTTATTCTACACAAGAATAAGAGGAAGATGCCTAAGAACAAAGGGGTCAGAAAAGGAGACACAATATCTGCAATGCTATTCACTGCGTGTTTGGAAGAAGTATTCAAGTTATTAAAGTAGGATGGCTTAGGAGTAAGGATCAATGGCAAATATCTCAGCAACCTACGGTTTGCGGATGACATTCTCCTGTTCAGCAGCACCGGAGACGAGTTACAACAAATGATTGCGGACCTTAACGGACAGAGTGTAAGGGTGAGGTTGAAGATTAATATGCAGAAGACAAAGATAATCATGAATAGCCGGGCAAGGGAACAAGAGTTCAGGATCGCCAGTCAATCTCTGGAGTCTGAAGAAGTACGGTTACCTGGGTCAATTACTCACAGGGAACCCTGATCATGAGAAGGAAATTTACAGAAGATTAAAAATTGGTTGGAGTGCATACGGCAGACATCGTCAGCTCTTGACTGGACACTTATCAATATCATTGAAAAGGAAGGTGCACAACCAATGCATTTTTACCGGTGCTGACATATGAGGCAGAAACTTAGAGACTGACAAAGAAGCTGGAGAACAAGTTAAGGAACGCGCAAGGAACGATGGAACGAAGAATGCTAGGCATAACATTAAGAGACAGAAAGAGGGTGGTTTGGATCAGAGAGCAAACGGGTATAGCCGACATTCTAATTGACACTAAGAGAAAAAAAATAGAGCCAGGCAGGTCATGTAATGCGCAGGTTAGACAACTGGTGGACCATTAGGATCACAGAATGGGTGATGGGTGGCAAGAGAAGGGAAGCGCAATCGAGGACGGCAGAAGACCAGCTGGAGGGATGAAATTAGGAAATTTGCGGGCGCTAGTTGGAATCGGTTGGCGCAGGACAGGGGTAATTGGAGAGAGAGGCCTTCGTCCTGCAGTGGACACAAAATAGGCTATTGATTATGATGACAATGACATAACCTTTACTCACGAGGCTAATAGGCGGTGAGGATAGCTATAGGGGCTTGTTGGTACGGCATATCTTATCGCTGGTACGGCATATCTTAGTGGTGTGTGTGTGTAAGATGTGCCTTTCTGTTGTCGTTGTTCAGCTTGCGCTACAACAAAATAAGATAATGAGGCAGAAATTCCGGCGTTGGCGTCACCACACGATGGTCCAAGAAGGCTGCGTACCCGTCAAACTTTGGTGGGAATCGAGCCCACAACCTTCGGTGTTTATTAACGCGAATTTGATTAAGGTACAGCAAATTAAGGTAGAGTTAATTAAAGCACTCGAACACGCAACCTTTGGTGGAGGCCGAACCGACGGCCTTTGATGTTAATTATGGTGAAGGTAATTAAAGCACTCGAACCCACGACCTTTAGTGGGAGTCGAACCCGCGATCATTCGTGTCAGCTGAGGTGAAGTTAATTAAGGCACTCGAAACCCCGAGCTCTGTTGTTGATTAAGGCAAGTTAAATTAAAACGAATGAAAGAGCATAGGCATCGCGGGGTGGTCGCAATGCTTTCGCATTCATCCACGTAGGGATAACTCAGTGCCCCTTCAGTTTTCATTTTCATTATTATTCTAGTGCCCTACCTTCGGGATCGGCCCACGTTGTCCTTAGGTGTTCTCTACTGCTGCGTTATTTTCACATATCTGGCCAGCAATCCACCTCGCTGCTGGTTGGCTTTGATGCGCAATAATAATAACGACCGCTCCCGTAAGTTTCCTCCGTTATCTGCCTTCACCATCACATTGTACAAAAACAAACTTCGTGTACATCGGGGCGACGTCTTTCCGTAATCTCCGGCGTGATCAAATTCAGTTGAAAAGGTCTGGCTCGCAGATGAGTCACTCCTACCTTATCATAACTTTTCTTGCAAAAAAAAAAAAAACAATGTCGAAAGAGGTGCACTCTGCGATTAGTTCCGTGAGTGTCTGTAGATAACGGGGAACGGAGCGATGCAAAATGCCCGACACGTGTTTTAGAAAAGCTCACTTCCAAGTAACGCAAAGAAGCATGTATCACAGAAAAAATATCATAATGAATTGCATGCATTATAGGTTAAATTCTAAGTTGCTGGTCCATTCTCATGGCCACTGTCATCTCCACAGGAATAAAACAAGTTCGCTGTAGAGTGGAACAAGCATTAACTCCTGAACAAGGCATACTTAGAGAAAAAAAGGAACGAATAAAATCCACGTTCCATTGTACCGTCTCAGTAATTCCAACAGATGGATCTCTTTGTCAACGTTGGCTTTTTCAAAACTCGGGTTTGTCGGCCGCCCTATGATCTTGTAAACGTGCGTTGGACTTTACGAGGCGCGTAATGACATTTGAATTGACGATTATGCGGCGGAAGTGAATTCGGTTCCCAAACGAACGTTTCCGTCGAGGCTGGCAGCTACAGGAAAGCGCAGTCGTGCGTATTCTCCTTCCTTACGAAAATAAAACATAGTACCGCGTGCCCCCTCCGACTTCCGTTTGCTCACTCCAAGAAAAATAAAGCTTGAAAATTAAACGCAAGTACGCGCGTAACAAATTTCACAGAAAGAACAGAAAGTAAAAATTAAACGCAAGTACGCGCGTAACAAATTTCACAGAAAGAACAGAAAGTAAACAGAATGTTAATTCGTTGCGCAAACATTCTCCCGACTTCCCGCGAGATTTTTTTTTTATTAACGTTACTGCATTCGCTCTTGCGCTCGCTCTAGACGTTGTGTACGCGCTAAATTGGCGGCTCTTGGTTTGACATATCACGGTGAGCACGCCAACATTGCGTTAGAGATGTGTCGTACTTGGGACCAACAATAGAGCAAGAAGAGCAGGAAACGGCGTGTAACCATGGATAAACACAAAAAGTTAAGCGGGTCCCGAAACGAACAAATGAGTGAGCCGTTGTGTCAAGTTAGGTCACGAAGAATGTAAAAGTAACGCTGCTCGCAGAATTTCGACCGTTTGATCGCGTTTGTGTTCTTATCTAACGAGACGGAAGCTAGCGCCTGAACAGGAACACGTGAAGAATGGTTAAAAAAAATAATTGAAAAAAGCCTGTGACATAGCTCTGCTTTCTCGGCTCGTAACGTGCTCCATGTTGCATTATTCTCTATACAATGCGACAGTTCACGACCTTTATAGCTTAGGCTCTCCTTTCTTTTCTTGCTTTACGAGCTTGATTGGTTGTGTTGACATTAAAATATTTACTATTCCTGATTCCATTTATTGAAGCGTCAGTTTTATGACGACGATTTAGCATGACAAGAAGAAAAGGACGACATGCAATAGTTAGCTCGTTGGCATCTGCTCCTTAGTCTAGAAAAGAATAACGTCTGCCTCTGCGCGGAGTCTTCCGTTATTACCAGCAATAAAACACACAGGCAGGAGCGTGCTTGCGTGTGTGTGAATATATTCCGTGAAACCGTGATTACGTGCAGATGTAATTCGCGTCTCTGCGTGGAGAGCATAATTAGCCACACGGCGGACTAGCCCAGAACGTGATTGACAATAGTGCAGGCTGTTCGACGCGGCGTCACTTTGCTTCCGGCTGCAGAGTCAAATCTCGGCAGAACAACGTGCGTGGCGTTTGGGTACCGGAATATGCTCGGGAGGCTACGTCAAGGCTCCCGTCGTGAATTTAAAAAAGCAAGCGTAGGGAAACGTTGTCGGAAGTGGGGCAACAATGACAACACAAACGTCGTCGCGCTTGAGTTCGCGCTTTACAGGCCTGCTTTCAAAAATCTTGGATCCTTACCGAGTCACGTGACATCTGTTAAGCCAATTCATAGGCACTCGAGTCCCGCTTTATGTACGTTTATTGTACGAACTTTGACATTTTACTGGAAAACATTACGAATTCCCACGCGTCGCCAAGCAGCGACGGCTGATTGCAAAAAGTGTCGCCCATTACGACGTTCTTTTCGAAGGCACGTCGTACCGAGCCCTACAGTTCTCCCAGCACTTGAAGTCCCTGGAGCGCTGATGGCCCGCGAAGTCTAATCTAATCCTCTCAAGATCTGTGCACTCGAAACATACAGATTGCACCCCCTGAGGGCCGAGGGGGTTAGCGTCCACTAACGAAATAGAGCGATGCGGTTCATTTACCGCTTGTTCTGTCGCAGTGCCGTTGGACCGAGGTCCACCTCAGCTGGATGGCAAAATTTGTCTGTCTCGAGTTTTCCTCGCTAACAGCTTTTCATCGTTTCCTCCGCCATTTCCACTTGGAGGACAGAACCGAAACTTATTTAGCTGACTAGCCTAAAACGCCAACAGGCAGTCACTGTAAGTAAAGCGAGAGCGGCATGTTCGTTCGTACTTTTCTTGCGATAGCTAGGGAATATTCGAGTGGTCATGTCGGAGCACTTCGGTAAAGCTACAACGCTCCTGCGAGGCAATGAATAAATCTTAAATAAAAGAAAACAATTATTATTACACCGACTATAAACAGGATCCGATGGCGATGGGTAAGACTGAGCATTACTACTGAGCAGAGAAGACAAAAAGCGAGGGAAAAATTGGCAGTGGCTTAGCTCGGCTATGCCAGGATATACGTAGCGAAAGCTAAGGCATAGCATGGTTAGCCTTGGTTAATCTTGATTGCAAGTCCAGGTTAGTCTGGTTGTATAGCTATGTTGCGGCTTTTAGCCAGTCGTTCGGCGCGCTTTTCGTCTGTTTCCTAGGCGATTCGTTTCGTCTTCATCTCGTTCCAATGTCGATTCCAGGCCTCCTCCTGCTTATCAGAATTGTCGCCGTCCATACTGCCGCCTCAACTGTGGTTGCGGCGCACGCGAGCTCTCCTTTTCAATGCTCCGACATGTTATCAGGCATGCGACGCAGCAGGAGAAGCAAGCGAAGGCGAGCGCAACGACGAGGAACGCGGTGTGACGACGAACGCGCTGTGACGTCATGTGCCTCCTCGGAGCACGGCCACGGCGAAATCGCAAGTTCGCGGCCAGTAAAGCTCTCGCTTTAAAGGACAGGGAGGTTAGCCAGTGTAAGTACCAGCTGGCTACCCTGTAGTGGGAAGAGCGTGTAAAGGGAATAAAAGGTAATAGAAGACACAAATAAAAAATAAAGTAAGAAAATTTCACACAATAACGTGATGCTACGCGCTACAACTTTCATGGTCGGTCACACAATTGCAAGTCCTTAAAAAATTTGGACGATACTTAAGCTTCGCCTTTAAGGGTTTAACGCGATAGCATTCAAAGATCCCTGACTGCTGCTCACGCATCCCGGCAAATGCACTTTGTGTAACCTTAATGTTTACCGGCAAACGCTGGCGACGAACGCTATGCACGAAGAAAAGCTTTCTGGTAGAAACGCGGCCACTTGCGTGCGCCGATGCTGAAGGTGGTGCAAAGCCGCGCCAAAAAATAGAATATTGCATCATTTCCTGATTTCGGGTAGCGTTTCGCACTTTTCATATTTCAGTCTTACAAGATTTAACGTGAAAGGCATGCGCTGTCGGTGTCTCGTTTCATGACATTTGTTTGTGGGCTGTCATTCATAAAATTCCCAAGAATAAGTTGGTCAAGAATGTAAGACAAGGTATCAGCAACTTTAGTAACAGAAGGGTGTGGAAGTATAACCCGCATATACCGCGTGCCGTATAGCAAGGCGTGGCATATACATATACCTCAATATATACGGGAATATTCGCTCACAGGGAAGCCGGCGCCGGACGCCGACGCCGCCATCGGATTTTCTGCGACATGGAGTCCTTAACGCTATCACGTTAAAACTTGAGCAGAGCATTGGAAGCCTTGAGTGTCGAAGCAGGTCTGGCCCAGTATCCTAGAACATTTTTTTCACTGTCAAGAGCGTGATCGACCAGTTTTTCGGGTGCAGTCGCGAGCATTTTTCTGGCCGCATCGTAACGAGGACAGTCACAGAGGAGGTGCTCGGTTGTCTCCTGTTACGGTTGGCGTGCAGCACCCTGTGAAAAAAAGATGCTCGACCACTATGCCTCATCGAAACGAAGGGTGAATCCCCAATTTGTTTTGGTAGTCTCGAGGGGTTGCCGGTCTGGCTGGCAGCCCGCAGTGCTTACAGGCCCCTTCGTGTGCATGCGACTATAGAGGTACCATTTCCTCCAACTGTCAAGCTAAGCTCTACAGGAGAACTTCCACGAACCAACGTCGCATAGAAGGAAGGATCAAGCCACGACGAGGACTTACAACGACAGCTGGGACAATGGATCAGCCGCCTATCCACAACCAGATGCCCTTTCCTTGAACCAGCGACGCGCGAAAGAAAAGGGACCCACCGCCTGTCCCGATCAAGACTCCGTGACTTGCGCCCTGCGGAGGCAGGCTCGTGAAAGGTCGCCGGTTGAGTGGGTGCCGCCGCCAAGCACCGTGGGACTCAGTGCATATCACGTGACGTTGATGTGAGCAAGGTCCCGCCTACAAGTTTAGTGGGCCCATTTAAGGGGCCCCACAATGTACTTTTTAACTTCATTCTCTTCTTCTCATCTTTCACCAACCATTGAATAAACAGTGCAAGTTTCGCACTAGAAATCATCTCGTCCTGGCCTGGTCGCCATGGTCTACCGGATGCCTGCAGCCCGCTGATAACACCACGCTACCCAATAGTAACGTCGGTCGAGCTTCGATAAACAGGCGTCGGAACAACTCGGCAGCGGTGGGGCACTCTACCCTGGAGAACGAAACACTCCTCGCAGCCGCAGTTGTCGCAAGCAGGGCTGTCGGCCATTCCAATGCGGAAGAGGCGTTCGTGAATGCCACACCGAGCCATAGGCGACATATAAATGTTGTTTCCGCTCGTGGTAACCCTGATGAAAGATGGAATTGCAGACGTGGATCCATTCGGTGGAGACGTGAGTTGGTAAATTCACTCGTTTTACACAGATTCTGTGTAAGCTCACGCGGGAAGAAGCCGAGCCTTGTGGTTGCACCTGTTCTCGGCAGTGGTATTGATAATAACATCATAATAGCGTCATAATAACATAATGAGGGCCGATCGGGCAACGTTATCGCCACTGTAATTTCCAGAAATTTCGCAGTGACCCGGAATCCACTGATAGATGATGAATCCACTAATTGCACGTTAAGTCTGTAGTTGAAAAGCGACAGCAGACACTGGAGAGCTGCGTTTGAGTTACAAAAATGGATCATGACTGTGATCGTTCGTGACCAATAAACTTCAGAACAGCGCCGGATAGCCGCGACTTCTGCAGCCGTCGCCTGTGTGAGACGTCTTGGACAAGATGATGATAGCTTTCGCGGGAATCACAACAGCTCCCACTGAACTTTCGGGGGAAGCAGAACCGTTCGTGTAAATCTGGATGCATTCTGTGTGCTTCTCGTGTAGTAATGAAAGTACGGTTCGTTTGAGGGCGAGAATGCCGGGAATGGCAAGAAGGGCTTGGAGTGGGTGCAGGCCCCACAGCGGTAGAGATGGTCGTGCTGCAGCAAGGAAGTTCGACGGCAAAGTTCCATGGTAGGTGGCTATAATCCTGCTAAACGCTGAACATATTTAACAGGGAGAGGCGGGCTAGTTGGTGGTCGATATTGGAATGCATCATGTAACCGCGCCTGTCCTGTGTGTTTCTTTTCTCGTCCGTTGTCGTTTGCGCGGTTACATGATGCATTCCAATAAACGCTGAACGAGGTCGAGCGGCACGAAAGGAGGCGAGATGATGCGATGGAGATCGGGCGCTGAAGTACGCTGAAGTTGTATTTGCCATTTCCAATAGGTGTCGTTTAAAGGGCAGATACAGGGCACCGTACACTTCATTTTCAACTTTTGGCGCTGAGACATGGTTGGCTGTGCTCTGTTGAACGCCAGCGGTACGTGAGTTCCGCGGCGTGGGTTTGGCGTCACCTCGAGAGATGGCGCCATGCTGCGCGGCGCCTCCTTCAGGCCATTTTCTTCTAGCTGGGCAGAGTCTATATGGACCAGTGCACAGTATGGCGTGGTATGGTGCGGTGTGGTATGGTGAGGCGTCCCGTTGCGAACATGCACTACACCCATTTTAAGATTGCGGATAGTATCATCTGCAACCAACCAGCACTGCCGGTTGCCATTTCATGCTTACATCTATATGCTCTCGATTACGGGTAGAACCAGCAATTTTTCAGATAGAAGACATGAGGACTCCAGGAGAGGTCTCCATCTATTATCACTCCTCGAAAGAGGCAAGTCTTCTGGTTGGTGATTGGCTGTCTATTAATTCTGGGGACTTACGGTCTCATTGCTTCGCGCGTGAAAGCGACGATAGAGCATTTCTAGGATGACGCATCCAGACCTTGTGCTCGAAGATAATCTGATCTTGATGCGGTAGCCTTTTAGAGTCTAGCGCGCACCTGGGGATCGCATCACTCCTGATAACCAAATGCCTACATCACAAGCATAGTTCAAAACATGGACGGATTGCTGAAGAGAATTAACCATGTCGATGACCCCGAGGTTAAACAGCGTGGTACTCAAGACTATCGCTGGCAGTAGCTACGGTAGGTGTTATGTTGTGATGTCACACCACCAAAATGTCTTATCATAAATATACAGCTACAAAGCTGTTTTACACGACCTTTCTAGCATTGTCACAGCACCCTTAAATGACAAGTTAAATGTTAGATTAGTGTTTGCACTGGTACATATCGTCTTGTCTGAAGCATGTTTGTCATATGACTTATGTGGAAAAAAAATTAAGAAGGCGATAGAAACGAAGCAAACAGCAAGTGAACGTATAGTTGTTGCATAAAAGAGAAAAGAATCCTGATATCTGGAAAATATCAGCTCAGTAATTGAGTGAATGGTAACTGTCAGCAAAAGCGCAGGCTCGTTAGCCTCATGTCCACTTCAGCAGCAAGGCGTTCAGCGCTATTCACCTTGTTATTGAGCAGTGGATCAGCCTCTAAATTTTATTCGCCGGCCGCGGTACTCTGCAATGTTTTCGAACAATCGCAATAATAATGTACGCGCCCTCATTTCAAGAATGAGAATTGTTGTACCTCGCTAAGAAGTCGCCACTCACTTTGCTCGAATTATGTGGCGCCACAGATACGAAATGAGAAAAGCGCAATTTGGACAATGACAGAGTATTTTTGCGTGCGTAGAAAGCCATCGCGCAAATTTTTACGAAACCCACCTCTCCACGGCAATATGCAATGAACTACAGCGAAGGCAAAGCGCTTGCCTTGTTTGTTACCTACAGTGTGCCTATGGCTACAGGCCGCCTATGGCTCGGCGTGGCATTCACGAACTCATATTCCTTCCGTATTGGAATGGCCGACAGCCCTGCTTGCGACACCTGCGGCTGCGAAGAGACGATCGCGCACCTCCTCTGTGACTGTCCACGTTACAATGTGCAAAGAAAAGTGCTCGTGACCGTGCTCGAAAAACTGGACAATCGCCCCTTCACAGAAGAGAAAGTTCTAGGACACTGGTCCAGACGGGTTTCGGCACTCAAGGCCTTAAGGGCCTTGCTCAAGTTCTTAAGGACATGTGAATTGTGCGAACGACTTTGACTATTGTTGAGCGTAACATCGCGTTACTGTGTGCATTTTTCTTGTTTTTTTTTCTTCTCTCTTCCTTCTCCTTTTATTCCCTTTACCCCTTTCCCCAGCACAGGGTAGCCAGCCGGTATTTACACTGGCTAACCTCCCTGTCTTTCCTTCCCTTTTGTCTCTCTCTCTACAGTGTGCGTGCCGACTGTAACACTACTCGCATGCAAGAGAGAATGCGCTGAGTCATCGTCCTACCCTCCCCACCTCCCTATTGCCTCCGCGACACCCACTCAGTAGTTCGGTAAGCAAAAATACGGAGCTCAACTATTCGCGGACTCGCCTGCCCTACCACGACCTTGTGAAATATCTATGCCCAACATTCTTACCGGTGTAAAGATTTCACAGATAATTGTAAAGCGCGGGTACCTCTGCACGACGTCATCCAGCAGTTTCCTCGAGCTGATTGGATCCTAGTTGATTCGTGTGCACTTAATGGCCAGCTGTCCATTGCCGTGCGTCAAAAGCCGTGTGCACGCAAATTAAAGGCGAGGCGCGATTGGTCGCTCCTCCACGATGTTGAGCCTCGGAAGATGATGAGGCACCGGGGGGTATACATACCTATGCATTGTTGCAAAACGCGGCACGACACCTTTTACTAACGAGTCCCGGCGCGTAGAACGGACACCCACCTCACCGCACTCCGAGGGCACACATTGCTTCACCGTAGCCAAGGCGATCGTGCGTTGATAGACGTCCTGCAGGGCAGTAATGGTTATGAGGTCACTCGAAAAACCCACAAGCGGTCGCACACAACACAGGTCATACAATATTGATTCCCCACAAACTTCCTCTGAAACCAGTGAAACTTTCCAAGTTTGCGGGATCGGGGACACATGGACGCTTCGCATTTCTTTCGGCCTCGCGGTCCTGGCGGCCAGCACGTTTACGGAGCCGCCACCACGGGAGAGCGGAAGGAAAGGAAATGAGATACGCAAACACTTGGAACGCCGACAAAGAGAGCTCGGTGCGAACGTAGACATGGCCGACGTGGGTCAAAGTGTAGTATCTGTTCTTATGAGTTTAATATTTGATACGAGTTGCAAATTGGCGGAGTGCTTAAAGCTTGCTTGAAATACCGGGTCGGCCCGGTATTTCACTGTCTTCGGGATCGGCCCACGTATGGGGAGAAATTCTCGATCTTCCCGGATCGATAGAGGGACGCATTTTTTTTCCAGAACCTAGCCATATACAGCTTCGCTGTAAAAAGCTATGAGAGACGTTACAGAAAGAGCGACTAGCACGAAAGATGAAGAAAGTCGTTCAAAAATGTAGCAGCCCTTTACGGCTTAGTGGGACGTACGATGAAGCACACAGGTTGCACCGAATATGAGAATTCTTAATCGTAGCCCTAAAAAATCAGCGTCTTCCCCGCAGCAGCCATCTCAGCCCTTAACTCTGCGCCTCGCCGAACGCTGACCAGTGCTCGATGCCAAACGAAGCAGAAGCCTCCAGTCACCCGTCTGCAGTCAAACTTTTCCGTTAGACTTAGCGCCGATATAAAAGGCAGCTGCACTAAGCGCGGCTCGGATTTACTCGGAGCAATGCCGCGGCTTTTACGTCCATCGCGATCACGAAGCCGTGCGTTCGATCAAAAAGTAATGAAGAGCTTGCTTCTCGAGAAAGCAGTACAAGGCGTATTTGTCCTACGGTGCCGTTTCTACTGTCTCATCTTGTTTGTTTCGGTTACTTGCGATGGCGAAAGAGTTCTCTTGTTTTCTTTCCCCTATCGAACGTTTAGTGAACCGCGACCATTGAGCTCCATGCGCAGTTGTTTCAACTTTCGAAAGTGCCTTGCAGCTTTTGTAAGACAGGAGGGCTGCCTGCACACGCCCTTGAGTAACGCAGCAGAGGCCCTGCTCGGCAAAGCAAGGTTTAGGTTTGGAGACAATGACGAATAGCCCGCTGCCTCGAGAGTGTGACCCTGTGACATCGACGCGACACCGAGATCCGCGGAAAGCGCTCTCCGATATCATTATACAGGTTCTCTCTCTCTCTTGTTCTTTTTTCTTCTTCTGCAGTTCTGCTTTAACACTCCAAAGTCATGAACAAACCATGCAAAGAATAAATTCCAAGCTTTACTTCCGTTGTACAAACGGTAAACGATCGCGTTGATGAAGAAACAACGGAATTGCCAAAAGAAATCAACGCACTTCGCGTATGCCTGTGGCTGACTGTTACATGCCTAGACGGCCCCGTGACCCATCCGTATTGGTGCTCGCAGGTAGAGTGCAAGCTCCCATCCTTCTCACCCTGCGAAGCTGTGTTTTTTGTAATTAACTAAAGTCGCTTATTTAGGGCTACGTAATATGTATTGATGAAAGAAGCATCGTGATCTACTCCCCCCACTTTTAAGCGAAGGCAACCATAAACGGGAAAACGTTATTCTAGAAGATTTTTCGTTTTACGTGAACCGAAAAAAATCTGAGCACACAGGCGTTTCTACAATCCGCTCCCGTCGTAGTGCGACCTCGAGCGCGGCTGACAGTCGAACCCGCGACCTCGTGCTTAGGGAGAGAACGATCAACATAGCGACGTAGTCACAGCGACGGTTCACTCAATATTCCCTCAATGATAAGCATATACAGGCATTATGTCAACTGCCCCATGAGCCATAAACACAGCTATGGATTATAGCTGCATTTGCGCCGCCCACGTGTCGCAGTGCGACTTCCATGTTTAAACAGAAGACTGTCGGATCACATCCATAAAGTTTATGTCAAGATCCTTGCAGTAATGAATGCGCTATGTAGAACGTAACGCCGGAAGGGCACTATGAAGTGTTTACTCTCACCAGCCGCCATTTCACTTTTTACAAATGTTTATCCCCTCTCCTCCATCCCACCTTACGTAGGGTAGCAAACTAGAATTTTTGTTCTAGGTGACTTCCCTCTATCTATTTGTCCGTCTATCTATCTATCTATCTATCTATCTATCTATCTATCTATCTATCTATCTATCTATCTATCTATCTATCTATCTATCTATCTATCTATCTGTCCATCTGTCCATCTGTCCATCTATCTGTCTGTCCATCTATCTATCTATCTATCTGTCCATCTGTCTATCTATCTGTCCATCTGTCCATCTATCTGTCCATCTATCTATCTATATATCTATCTATCTATCCGGCCGGCCGTCCGTCCGTCTTTCTGTCTTGAATATGTTCTCCCAGTGTGACTTGAATGTTGTTAGACTCCGCTAACAGTGTTCGCGTGAGCTTAGACCCTTTCCTCCGTCCTTGTTAAAGCAGTTACTACGCCCTTCAGCACCAACTGTTCGCTCTCTTCACTGTTGGCACCAACGCTCCTGCAATCCCCGCAAGTGGTTTCAAGGGGAATGATGAAAAGGTCAAAGGACGTGAGAACGCGAGCGAAGAGGTGTCAACACGCACGCAGAGGTCAAGGGGCGCGGATTAGTTACCCAACGCCTAGATTAATGCCTTGACTCCCAGACAGCGTTCTCTAGAGAAACAAATGTAAATTTCAGTGTTTCTGTCGTTACTCAGCCGCCAGTGGTGTCACCACGTGGTTCGGAATAAAAAGGAAGGATTAGAAATGGCCCAGACCTCATTCGTCCTGCAGTCAACGCTAAAAGAAATTCGTGACTGGATGCGCAAGCAGACAGCGAGATTTGGACTTTCACACGCCACACGTGACGTCCCATAGAATAGCGCCAACTGACGGCGCGTCTGGTGGCGCATGGCCTGTTGCTTCGTGGTTGGCTGCAGTACTCTTTCGCGATGACTACAACAATGCGAGTCGACAGAATTGTGAGAACTCTGCTCCGCCGTCATGAACAGTGAGCGCGCCGTATGTATTTGCGAAAGCGATTACTGATTCCGGACTGCTGAGAATCCCGCCTTATCTTTAGCCTATGATATACCATCATCTCGATAGTTGCACTTATGAAGGTTGATGAGCTCTAATACGAAGAATAGCGCCGAGGTTTGGGAACGACTAAACAGGACGAAGGCGTTTATATTTCAGCACGTTTTCGAGTTCGTGCTGATTAATCTTGATCAGCACATAGTGAGCAAACTAATAATAATAAAAATAATAATAAATCTAACGGTTTTACATGTCAAAACCACGATTATAAGCCATGCTGTTGTACGGGACTCCGCATTAATTTTAACCACCTGGGGTTCTTTAACGTGTAGTAGTAGTAGTAGTAGTAGTAGTAGTAGTAGTAGCAGTAGTATAAAACCTTATTTGTTCTTATGTAATGAAGTCCCAGTGGTTGGAGCCCTAAGGCCAGAGCCCCATTTGCTGCGGCTATCCGACTGACCCGGTCAATCAGGTATCACTGGTCGTCCCAGGCTGTGCTGAGAAGAGCGGCTTCCCACTGGGATGGGGAGGCGTTCGGTATTCTAGGAAGGCCGGGTGGTTTGGAGCGTTCCCACGTAGAATGGTAGAGGATTGTATGTCCTCCACAGAAAGGACATTTGTCGCGATACTAGGTAGGGTAAAAGGTGTGGCTGAGAGCAAGGCTGGTGAACGTATTAGTGTGGACCTTGCACCAAGCGGCTGCATTTGCACGGTTTAGTTCCACGTGTGGTGGAAAGAACGTTCTACGGTATAGTCTGTAGTGATGTAGCATATGCGTGTATGTAAGTGGTATCTTTTCCAGATTGTCTGGGTTGGACTGGCCTTCCACCGGCGCCCGGAGGATGAGGCCTCGGGCTGTCGCATGAACACGTTCATTGCCAGGAGAGACGCATGCCCAGGTGTCCAGACTAGGTGAACTAGTGGGATATGTTGGTTCTTGTGTAGAAATTTATGAGCCATCGGGGAAATCCAGTCTTGTGCGTAGTTTCGACATGCTTGCTCTGTAAGAATATATATTATCTTATCTGGGGGTTGAGCGATGATGACGAAGGCTGTGGCACATTGTTTCGCTTCCCTGCAGTTGTCGGTGCGTATTGTGGCTGATAATACTGCTTCGCACCTTCAGTCGGTCACCGCTGCCACTTTAGCTGTAATGTCGGGGTAGCACGCGGCGTCTGTGTAGAAGGCATCGCGGTCGTTGCAGTATGCTCGGTGCAGACCCATTGCACGTGCAGCGTGCCTGCCTTTGTGGTGCTTGGGGTGCATATTGGCTTGGACGTGGAGTCCCAGTAACCTTAATTTGTTGACCTTATTTACAGATTCAACCTCGACAGTCACCGTGATGTCAGGGGGTTTATAGGTGATGTTTCCTCTGGAATTTTTCAACTATAAGCAGTTCTGCTTTTTTGGCTGCGCCCCTAAGTCCTCCTGCTCGTGCATATTGCTGGGTGATATCCGCTGGGGCTTGTAGTGCTTCCTGTATTTCACCATCTATACCACTGGTGGCCGACATGGTGATGTCATCGGCATAAAGCGCATGCCTATTTCGCGATATGACATCTATTATTGGAGGTAGTCTGCTGATAAGTTTCTTAAATAGCACGGGGGAAAGCATTGACCCTTGTGGCGTGCCTTCTCCGGCAACAGGGATGCAGTCTGAACGTACATGTCCTTTACCTTTTGTTGAAGTGCGATCTTTCAGAAACGCCCGGACGTAATTGTATAATCGCCGGTCACATTTGATTGCCGCTAGATTGGTGAGTATGGGGCCGTGAGCAACGTTATAAAACGCGTCTTTGAGGTTTAATGCAAGGATGGCTTTGGTTTGTTGGGTGCTGATATGGCCCATTATTTCTTCCTTAATTTGGAGCAATACGTCTGGAGTGGACAGCCCCGGTCGGAAACCAAACATTGTGTGCAGCAACAAGGCTTGCTCTTCTAGGACGACGTTTTCGAATAAATTTTCTATGCATGATGTTAGCGAGATGGGTCTCAATTAGTTTAGAAACGCCTGCTTGCCTGGTTTTCGGCAAGCACCCAACGAGGTACACGGGCATTTTTGCATCTCACTCCCGTCGGTATGCGGCCGCCGCGACCGGAATTTGATCTCGCACCCTCGGACTTAGCGGCGCAACGCCAAAGTCACTATGCCACCCCGGAGGGTACAAACTAACCCAACAAAACGAAATCTTTATGCCGTCTTTGAAAAGCTTCGGCGTGGTTTGTCAAGTTCCTGAAGATTTCGTGTGATGGCGTCTATCTACAACTCAACGCCGATGTTCGCCGCAACCCAGTCAGTCAGTGGGTCGGTCGGTCGCTCAGGTCGATAGACAGGTCGGTCGGTCAGGTTGGTCTGTCGGTCGGTTTTCACAATGTTCGTCATCTGTTCTCATGTAAACTCGGAATTGCCTAACCTTTCAGTAAAGCTCACGTTGCCGCATCTTCTGGTTCTGTTCTGGTTTAGACAGTTTTCTGTTGCAGTAAAACGTCTCAAACTTACACTCTCTCTATGTGGTATTGCGTAGCGTATGCTTCCGGTTTACTTGTAACGCACAAGCTCACTTAACGGTACACTGGCGGTACTATAAGTACTGAGCATCTACAGGTAACAAGTACAGATATTCATAGGTACACTGGCGTTTTCACATTTCGCCTATCCATAGAAACACAGATCGAATCCGAGATAACGTTCTCAGCTGCGGAGCTGTACAACCACCGAGTCCGCGAGGTGTATCAGCGGGAGTAGAATCAAATTCGTAAATCCGAGTGGTGCAAACATTGTGCATGTTTTCTGGTTTCTCCGTGCTGAAGTCGCATTTCAGTTAATTCTGCAAGCCGTGTACCAGGCTACTCGCGCCGTAATTACCCTTTTCACAACCTTCTGTCAAACTACTAGCCCATTAAATTCTTGTCCGACATAAGCTTGAGTGCGCTAGTTCCATGTTTGATCCTCACCGAGCAAATTTAAGTAACACGTTGGGTTGGTTCCAGAATCGTGCCTCCGGATTTATTCTCGGCAACTACTCCTACCATACCAGTGCTGCCGTCCTGAAATCACATAACTTCACCTTCTCACACTCGCCTCTCGTCGCATGATAGAGCGTCTGTGTATTTTTCACAAGTTATTTTATTATCTCGAACAAAAAATTACTATTTCATTCGACCTGTACATCGCATATCACGCCACAGCTACGAAACAGCGCTTACCCAGCACGCGCTAACACAACGACATATCAGTAACATTTTCTTTTTTTTTTCTGCGTACTACTCAGGACTACAACGACCTTCCTACCGGCATCACTTTGTTGACGGATCATCGGCAATTTGAGTGTGCCATCGAAGAACATTTCATCATTTACCCCACAGCTGCTATACTTACACCCAACCCTCGCGTAATGCCTCGCACTGGGGCTTTTCAGGTGCAATAAATAAATAAATAAATAAATAAATAAATAAATAAATAAATAAATAAATAAATAAATAATATCAATTTCATTGCTGTCTCAGCTGTAGAAGACTTATAGGAGTAGACAAAAATATTCGACCTATTATCGTGCTATTAACGATAACAGATATTTTCAAAATAAACTTTATCAATCTAAATTGATTTATTATGTTGCTTTAGTGTCCTTTTACGCTCTTTGTTGTTTTAGCGCAAACGGATACGATCAGCGGGTAACTACATTAAAAGGTGAGGGACTTTGACTCTTGGAGCCTGTTGGAATCTTGTTGAATACGGTGGTGGTCCGACAAGTTGTACGTCGTGTCTCATGTGGAATTTCAATTAATTTCATTTACTGATACTGTCAGCCCAGTGATGGGTCAATACAGGTGTGGGATACGCATATAATGCGCAAAGTGAATAACTAGTAGCTGTCAAAGAGGAAAAAGAAACGAAGAAACGCCTCAATATGTAGTACAACTAATAATAGAAATTATAACAAATAGTATCAAAATAATTATTGTAAGCGTTATAATGATTAAATTATTATTATCATTATCATTATCATTATTATTATTATTATTATTATTATTATTATTATTATTATTATTATTATTATTATTATTATTATTATTATTATTATTATTATTATTATTATTATTATTATTATTATTATTATTAAGGATGTTTGTTAGATTGCCCAGGAACAACCTCGAGAGTCTTGGTGCTGGCGCACTCGGCAAAACAATGCACAGGAAATACAGTGCACGCTCAAAACACACACTCACACACACGCACGCACACATAAAATAAAAGAAGAATAATTTCGCGAATACAGATTTTAACAGATCATAAAATGTGTACACGAAAAGAACACAAAGCGAAAATGGAGAAACAGAATGAAGGATTAGAGAATGACGGAACCCACAACAGATATGAGAGTTTTTGTTGAGATATTTAAATTGCTCTGCAAATCCTTTCAGGAAAATATTAAAATTAGGCATGAAGATATCCAGGCACTACGAATGGTCGTGATATGTCGCCTGTATTCTAGATAGAGGGCCACCAAAATCTGAAGGCTGAAAGGCGTGTTGTTTCCTTGTGCCTTTGTGCGGAATGTAAAAGCACACATTAGTAATCAAATGCGAGCAGCTGATTTTTCCATGTATTAATTTGTGCAGAAAAAGAACATCCGATTTGTTGCGTCTACATGTGAGTGTAGGTAACGTGAGTGTCTGTGTTAGCTCTATGGAGATGCAAGGCTTTTGACGGAATCGATGTTTAAATATAGATGTGAACTTTTTATGCCCACTTTCGAGAAGTTCCCAGTTTTACCTACAAGTGCCGCCCCAACCACGGAGGCGTACTTAAGAACTGGAAGGCACACGTTCTTATACAAAGTCACAAATGTCCCAGTTTGTTAGAAGTGTCTCCTCACTTGACATACTTTCCCGAGCGTTCGAAGTGCACGCTTCCTCGTCTGTTGAGCGTGGGTCGAGAAACTCGGAGAGCTATCGAAGTAGCCTCCAAGGTCCTTGGTTCCCTGGGCTCTTGGAAGGAGAACGTCTTTAACGCTACAGGGAAATAAGGTCCTGTTAGTCTTCCAAGTGAAGCTTACAATTTTCGTTCTTGATGCATTTATGACCAGCTTGTTTCCAATGCACCTTGAAACACAATTCGCAATGTCCTATTGAAGAGCGGCGCAATCATAAAAAAAATGTTGCCGCTTTGAACAGTTTCGCGTCATCAGGAAATAAAAACATTGAAGAGTTTTTGATGACTGCCGAAACGTCGTTAATAAACAGCGAGTAAAGAAGAGGGCCCAGGACAGATCCTTGAGGAACTCCCCTTGTAACCGCATAAAGTTCTGACGACTGACCATTTACGCTAACGTAGCAGTGCCGGTCGCGTAGGTGGCTTCTTATCAGCACTGTGACAGAGTGGTGCAGATCAAGTTGCGTCAACTTTTCAAAAGGTATTTCATGGCATACAACATCAAAGGCCTTACTGAGGTTAAAATAAATAACACCCAGCGGTCCTTTCCTGTGTACTGCTTGAGAGGCATGCATCATGAAGCTAACGAGGTTGGTAGTTGCGGAGCGTCCCGATATGAAACCATGCTGCTGAGGAATGATAGTATTTTCAATAGAGGATGAAATTATTGAGTGCACAGTTGACTCGAATAATTTAGATGCTGCGCACAGGAGAGAAATAGGCCTGTAGTTACTCGCAGCAGTTTTTACCCTTGACATAAGAAGACGGGAACGACCTGAGCTGTTTTCCAAGCCTTTGGGAATGTGTTCGTCTCTAAAGCAGAATTAAACATACAAGTAAGCACTGGAACAAGCAAGGAACCGTACGTCTTAATTGAAGCAGGTGTGATTTCATCATGACCAGACAAAAAATACGGTTTTAAGCGTTTGATGCTCTTAAAGGCAAGTTCACCTGAGACCGATAGACTTGAATGCAGGGAAGGGTGATAGGAAAGCTGACTAACTCCGTCCCTGTACCCTTCACTGTACAGAGAACCGAAGTGTAGGGCGAAGGCGCCCGCGGCATCTGGGAGAGGTTGGCTGTCACAACTAAGTAGAGATATCTTATTTCGTATTGTTGGATGGCTGTTCACGAACGTGCCTATCCCTCGCATCATGCACCCCGAATTTAATCGGGGCCGACGCCAGGCCCGTGCCAAGGCACTGCTGCGCTCCTTGGGTGGAAAGAAAAAAAATTAAATTATGGGGTTTCACGTGCCAAAACCACTTTCTGATTATGAGGCACGCCGTAGTGGAGGACTCCGGAAATTTCGACCACCTGGGGATCTTTAACGTGCACCTAAATCTAAGTACACGGGTGTTTTCGCATTTCGCCTCCATCGAAATGCGGCCGCCATGGCCCCTTGGGTGGAAAGAGGACTACGCGCTTTGTAGACGCCGCAGAATACACACGAGAACACCGGTTCACGGCGGTAGTCGTAGGCGTTAGCTCCCGGCTTACGCACGCGTGTAGTGTCGCAACGGAATACCCCGAAACAGCGGAAGAGGTAGCGATTGCGCTTGCGCTTACCGACCCCCTCTGCGAGGTAATTTTTAGTGACTCACAATCCGCAGTTCGCAACTACGCGCGGGGGCGCATTTCCTCCGAAGCTCTCCAGATTCTAAGGAAAGCTGGTCGACAGCACTTCGATAACACCGCGATCATGTGGTTTCCAGTGCACGTCGCCACCCCCACCGACGAGGGCCCCCCTAACTTGAACGAGGTAGCACATCGCTCTGCGCGAGAACTGACCCGCCGCGCAGAATCGGAGACCGCCGCTTTGGAACTCCTGGTTCAAAACACGCCAGAACGCCTGGTCAGGTACAATGACATCACCAAGCACTACCAGCCAGGCAGGCGGTTGCTGCCCCCACCTCACCCCATGCTGAAACGTCGCCAGGCAGTCGTCTGGCGACAAATTCAGCTTTTTTCCCCGCTCAATCGAAGACTGGAATTCATTACCTGGGTCCATTCGCTCATGCTCATCCCAAATTTTTGCAACCGCCATCCCAGATGCATAATCGTGCTCACCCATGCCTGGCAGCATTTGTATAATTTCTTGTGTATTTTTCTTTAATCAGTGCTCTTTTGTAAAAGTGTTCACTTGTGTTTACCGCTGAATACTCCTATGCATTTTCTGTACATTTTCTTAACCCACTCCTGCTATAGCGCAAATTGAGCTGCAGTATGTATAAATAAATAAATAAATAAATAAATAAATAAATAAATAAATAAATAAATAAATTGCAAACACAAACCTTCCCCAGTCCGGTGCGACTGCAGCACATTTTCCCCGCGCAATACCCGACTGCTCTTTGCAAATTATGTCAGGAAACTGGAGCGACGCTGTCACACATGTTGTAGGAGTGTCGTGTTACATCAGCTACAATGGCAGTAGCTCCGGAGGCTCTTGCGTCGAAGTGGGCCGCCGCTCTGCGCAGCTCCAACCTCAAGACGCAAGAGTGGGCTGTCCAGCAAGCCCGAGAGGCGGCGACGAGGCAAGGCCTCGAAGTCCCCTCATGGGAGACCTGAGCCCGGGTCGTCAAATTTGCCGGATTCAAAATAAAGTTGTTTCCATCCATCCACGTGCCTGCAAAGACTGAATTTTAGAAGTACTAGCTTCCCCGTTATTAATATTATTATTATTATTAGTAGTAGTAGTAGTAGTAGTAGTAGTAGTAAAATATATAGAAAATTACAATTAAAAACTCGGTACCCTTCCACTCTGTGAAGAAGGATGATCAGTGAAGCTGTGTATGTGGGTCCCTTAATGGCGAACTGCACCTCCGCCGCGGGTCGGCCCGGCATTGCACTGTCTTCGGGATCGGTCCACGTACGGGGAGTGCTTCACGCCTCCTTCACCTCCACCGCCGCTCGGCCCGGGATTGCGCTATCTTCGCTTTTTCTTTTTCTACACGCGGACACGATAGTGGGGAAAGTAGTCCTTAACGGCTTCGCTGTAAAAAGTCAAGGGCATTTAGGCAACCCTACGTGAATGAATGCGAAAGCGTCGTGAAGGCTTCGTAATGACGACTCGTTTTACGAAACTTAATGGTACTATTTGCACGTTGACTGACTTGTATCATTCATCGCATCACGTGCTTCGGCCTCGTTCGCGTACTTGCGTGGACGTCCAAAGGAACCGGGCACATGTACTGACTGAGAAGTCGAAGTCGATTGTTCGTCCATCGGAGCGTACGACAGAACTCACCGAAATCACCGCACCGACTGTGCCGTCAGTGCCTTCGCAGAGGGAAGAGCAGTTTGGGAACGCCGGCATGATGAGCGGCATCGGAGCCAGCTGTGGAAGACGATGACGACGAAAGCGCGAGCAGTGATACAAGCGCGTCTCTGTGAACACGTGACTTTTTGCATCATTTCTGGCCCCGCCGCTGGATTTTCCGCTTCTTAAGCCATACAATGTGTTCGCATTTAGAAAAAAAAAACGTTTATTACGATTGCTACAAGCCTGATATGAAACTGGCCCCTCCAACGATGCAAACGCATTATAAATCCCCACAGGGGCTTAATTTTTTTCGTATGCCTTTCGGTTTCGAGTCTGCCGCAATTTACGCTCATCGAACCCGCCGTGGTTGCTCAGTGGCTAGGGTGTTGGACTGCTGAGTACAACATCGCGGGACCGAATCCCGGCCAGGGGGGCCGAATTTCGATGGGGGGCGAAATGCGAAAACACCCGTGTACTTACATTTAGGTGCACGTTAAAGAACCCCCGGTGGTCGAAATTTTCGGAGCCCTCCACTACGGCGTGCCTCATAATCAGAAGGTGGTTTTGTCACGTAAAACCCCACAATTTAATTTTTACGCTCATAGAGCGTAAAACGGACGAGAGCGACTTTAGACAGCGCTATAGTTTGGCGTGTGTTTTGCTCTTTGTTACTACCATGCGGCGATATTGCTAAAGGTCTGGGCTGAAAATGCATTTACCATGGCCTCACGCAGCCGCATAGCTATGCGTTGGTTCTATAGCTTTACCGTTCGTAGACTGCGGGTACCTTTCTGCCCACGCCGCAGGGAAGGACGCATTCCAGCGCGTCGCAACGTTTGAGCAACTGCCCTATACGCGTGGCCGCGATGGGCTCGTGTTTCGTCATCAACTGCGAGCAATTGGGGATGTCGGGCGGGTGTGGAGCGCTTCGGTTGCCTCGTTCGCCGGTAGACATCGTACGGAGCGGACGATGACTGTGCCTCACGCTGCTGCGCGGCGCAAGACAGGTTTCCATCATTTCATCGTCCCCGCTGGGCCTATCATCTTTCGCTGGGAGGAATGTCCTTCTTTCGGCCTGTATCTGCCGGAATGAACCCTTTCACTGTATAGCACCCTTTCTAGGTGCTGTAACAACGAGCGCACCGCAGTAACCAAGCAGACAAGGACAGAAATGGGCTGTTATGAGTTGTTAGATAGTATCGTTTTCTTTTTTCTTTTTTTTTTTTACCCTTTTGCCGGACAACCAGCTTGCTGCCAAAAGCGTTTAGGCCGAAATTCTCGCGGCTACAGGGCTCCCCTTAAAGCCGCGAGAAAGAATTTTGTTTCCTTTATTTCATATAATCTCTAGTGCGGAGGTTCATCGAGGTAAACGCACTCTTTATATACAGTCGTAGGGGCTATACGCGTAGCAGTGCCCCATGCCTTCGACCGCAGCCCTGTCGCACGTCTTCGCAATAGATGTGTGGTGGCGAGAGGCGTGTCCGAAACAAATTGTGCTATCCAGGTGAAATGAAATGCGAACACGACAAAACAGACTTGACGACCAAACAGACTTGACAACGTTTTTCTTTTGCTCTTTTGTGCGGGCCGATCCCGTAGGCTGTGGCTAGAAAGTACAACGGGGCGCGACGTTTCGCGAGTCCCCCGACGTTTCTGAGCAGGCGCTAGTATGAGCGGGTGTGAGAGAGAAAATCTGGGGGCTTTTGCTCCTTGAATATCTATCTACCTTTGCCTATGCACTACGCAAGAGAAGTTTATTTGCTCGTGTTGTATGCGTTTATCTCCAGGCGTGCCGGCAACGCGGAGTGGGGTCGAGTTTGTTTACGCTCCGACACTGGCTGCCAGTGCCGTGAAGCAGGTGAAGCAGTGGGCACGGACGCCCCCATTTGGTGATCGCTGTGTCTGAAGGTACATCGGGCGTACGCGACTCCCAGAAGCTAAAGGTACGTCGGACAGACTTTCTAGCGCCTGTAGCGCTGGTGCTGAGTAAGTCATGCCGGATTATAGCTTTCTCCCGCCTTACTGTGCTCTACCTTCAAAAAAACATCGCTGACTTTCCCGAGGGAGCAGTAGGGCCCGTAGTAGAGGCCGGGCCTGCTTTCCTGGATCAGTGTCTTCGTGCTTGGCAGGCTTTTCGTATGCTGCTGTCCGCGACTTTTCACGGGCATCTTTTAGTGGTCCCCTTTGACAGAAATAAACGTACAGTGCCTTAGCAGCCGTAGCAAACGCGGTTGAACGCAGTTGCATGAAACGCCGCAGGTGACGCCTTGATGTCACGCCGTGAAGATTACTGGCGTTGCGTGTTGCCCACGTTAGGTTAGGTTAGCTCAGGTTTGGGTTAGGTTGAGGTTTGGTTACTTCACGTTAGGTTAGCGCAAAAAGCGTTAGAGTGGCGCGGCGTAATCTCACACCGGCTACGCCGTGAGGATTATTGTCTTTGCGTCTAGTCACGTCTTGAGAACACCACCCCTAATAATAATAATAATAATAATAATAATAATAATAATAATAATAATAATAATAATAATAATAATAATAATAATAATAAATGAAAGAAATCAATCAAGATGCATCGTTTCGAGCCAATCTGTATACTGGAGTCGTTTGTGAATACCACATGAATTCACGAGCAGGAGTCATTGCCACATACACAAATGGCAATATGTATGCACAGCCACGCACCCTTGACTCGCAGGACAATCCCACCTTCTGTGGGGATGTATGTGCCGTACAAGAAAAAGACGGAACTGTGATACCCGCTGTGTATACATCTTTTGGCACCCCAATGTCATAGCGAGAAGTTCATGACCGCGCACTTTGTATGGGCTAGCCGTGATGACACCACCCCTGTTACCATCCTTGGAGATATCAATGTGGACAGTGACAAAACCAGACAAGAAATGGTTTCCAGTTCAACCAGACAGAAACTGGTTCATTCAGTTCGTGCTAGAAGAGTTTGAAGTGCCACACCAATCCTTGAAAAAGACAAGTCCGCTTGTCGAAACCCTGGCTCCAGCTTTGACGTTGTTCTCGTTCTGCTCAATGCCAATCAAAGTCACTCAGCCACTCAACAACGGTCCCGTATACATTTTACTTTGGCCAACTTTCTGCCTAAGGCTGTCACCGAACCTGTCACCATATATCACAGTAATCACGAAGCTATCGTCAGTCCTATAATAATGATGCAAATAAATACATGCGCGCTTTTTCTAATGCTGCCTGATGTGCTATAGCTTCGCTGGTCACCCGCCTTCACAGACTGGAACGGTCCCCGATATTTTGGAGAAAGCGGCGCAGAAGCAAAGGAGATGCTCGATTGATTCGGCCTCGCCGCACGCTTAGCAGGCCGACGATGGAGCCAGGCCATTGCTGTACCTCCGGGATGCCGTCCAGGAAAGACGTCTCCTGCCTTGTGAGGCCGCGGTCAGAAAGGGGGCGTGGGCGTCGACCACTGGCGACGCGCACATGCGGGTGAAGGTGCCGCCGCAGCCTGTGAGTCGAAGGCCGTTACAGCCACGTGTTACAGCGGTGCTGATGGGTACAGCCGCGTGGTGTGCTGCCTTTGCCAGGGCGTCAGCCTCCCCGTTGTCCTGGACGCCGACGTCGGAAGGGAGCCACTGCAGCGACAGCTTCAAGCATTGCCGTGTTACCGTGAACAGAGTGTCAAGATGGCAAGAGCGATGATTCTCTTGTGATGAGTATGCCACCGATTTAGAAGGAGAACCAGTACGGAACAGAAGTTGGGGGAAAAAATGTAGGTTTCTATACTTTTCAGAAATAAAACACTGTCCACCGATATTATCCTACTATTTATCCTACTACTACTAGTGTTGTCATGATTAAGAAAAAAGAAAGATGCTTAATGTTGTAATTGTTAAGAATGCTAATTAAGCTTAATAATTCTCGCAAGCACTAACGAAAACGCTGATATAGATAGAGACTATTACTTAGAGCAGGTGAGGGGGCTCCTAGTTGTGGCTTCCAAGCAGTGTTGCTCTTGAGAATTCGGCTCCGAAGCAATGCTTCATTGAGGTCGTTACAGCTACGCGACTTCATGTGGCGTCTAGGGTGGCAAGTGCTTCCAACTCGGGACAGGCTTGAGCGATGGGGCGTTGTCCCATCTTCGCAGTGTCCCAATTGCCCCCTTCAAGAATCTAATAAACATGTACTGCTGCAATGCGTCGTTGCCAGGATATTCTGGAGGGCTGTGCATACTGGATTTCGTGGCCTTGGAGTTAACCGCTTTATTACATCTGGTCGCTGCTCACGTGGCCGCTTCGCGCGACTTTTAATTGCTGCGGGGGCCTTCTGTCTATGGCGTAACCGGTGCGAGGCAGTTGCCATGGGACGTCGTCACCGCGCTCTGTTTCCACTTATGGGAAGGCTCTACTCTGAGCTACTATCGTTTCTGTCGGAGGAGTTGTTCTTCCTTGGAGAAGAAGAGTTCCTTCGACAGTGGTCATGTCGTTTCCTGTCGGTGGTTGATGGACGCGTATGGCTCAATTTTCGTCCAGCCTGGTTCTTGTAGCCAGACCATCAGAAGTATTAATTTAATGCACATAGAATGCAGGTGCCCGTGATTTCTGTGTGTGTGTCCTCTAGTATACATGATCATATTGTATATACACATCTCGTGCACATCACTTCAAAATTGTGTAAAGTGTTCTACGACATCATCATTGTACATAACCATTGTGTACACTGTATATATTGAAAATCATTTTGTACATATGACATTTAGTTTATGTGTAACTGTGCTTTTCTGTAGGTATACGTGTTTATATGTTGGTGCGTGAGGACTCGGACATTACTTACATTGAAAACGTGCTGTGTTTCGTTTCTTACATGTTATCGTACCGGTGGAATTGTGCCGTGATTGTGACTCAGTGTTCGTATCGTCTCTTGTTGAAATAAACTTTTTCTAAACACTACAGCTACTGCTTAACAGCATTTTTAACACCTAGATTTGATTTGACAAGGGGAGTGGGGCAGGGCTGTCCATTATCACCCATATTGTTTGTGCTTGCGATTGACCTGTTGTTAAGGCGTTTTAGCGAGAGCCCGCTCGTAAGAGCTCTTCCTATGCCGGGAACAGGGGGCTTAAAAGTATCAGCGTATGCAGATGACATCACTTTGTTTGTACGAGATGGGGACAGTCTTGTAGAGGTATTTCGTATTTACAGTCAATATGCTTCAATGTCAGGGGGCAAAATACATATGAGGAAATGTGAAGCATTAAACTTAGGTCGCGCTGAGATAACACTACCAGGGGCATTAAACAGACGGAGCATATGCAAATACTAGGTATCAAATTTTGTACAGCTGGTGTTTCACTTCACACGTGGCGAGACATTGTCCGCTCCATTAAGGAACAGTCGGAAGCAGTGACTGCGTCGCCACTGCCACTGGCAGAAACGACTTTCTTCATTAAGAACGTATTGTGCAGTAAGCTGTGGTTTGCTGCAAGGGTATAGCTCTCCCGCCGTCACCAACAGTACGAGTAGTAAGCTAACTTATTTTCTCATGGTACTGGCTAAACAAGTCACAATACGTAGAGCAGCAATTTTTGCGCCTGCCGAACTCCATCGGAGGATGGAGCTTGTCATGCATAGTTACATTCGGTAGGCTGTCGTGCACTAAGAGTACATGTGATCTACTTGATGATGATGAGTACCCTGGTAGGCCACTGCTCCTTTGGCTGGGCCATTACCATCAAACGCTTATGCCGCAGAGTACAGGCAACTTGCTTCCGACGGCGGTAACGCCAGCACCGCAGTATGCGGCGGCTGCGCGCTTGCAAAGCCAGCTTGTACAACTAAGATATACAAAGTGGCGTGCGACACCAGTTTCCGGGCTTTGTGAACTGTTGTGTGAGACAGCTGTACTTCCAGGGACAGCTACTACACAAACATGGACAGCCGTGCTTTCACCTGATTTGCCCTCTCAAGTGAAGGATTTTCATTGGCAATATCAGTGGGGCGTTCTACCCACAAGAGACAAGCTTGAACGCTGGCATATGGTAGCGAATGATAAATGCATATATTGCGCACAAACAGAGACCAACGCGCATGTAGTAAAGGACTGCGTTGTAGCACGCACCTTCTGGAAGCTAGTTGCAAGAATGTTTGGAATATCCATCGTAAGGCCACCACAGCGCCGAGATCGGTTTGCGAGTCTCGTCTACTACAGCGCTAGCTACGTTTTGTGGTGCTTCCGCAACATCGCAGAACGATCTCGGCAGTCAAATAGAGCACTGTACCCCAGAATGCGAAAACTACGGGTTTCAGTATGGGGTCATCTTGAAGAACAGTTGTTCAAACTCGGTGAAGCCGAGTTTCTTCGCCGCTGGTCTACGCGGTACACAACCGTCTCCCGAGGCAAAGTGCTTCTGCAGCCAGAATAATGCTCAGTTCTGTTGCGTGAGTTGAGACTGTATTTGTGTGTGCACCGGGTATCCTTCATAAATTCGAGGCTGACAATAATGCTTTTCCGTGGACACTGTAATGAGTTTCGTTCTTGTTGTTGTTGTTGCTGTGTGTGGCAAAGCCAGTGTCAAACAGACACCATTTATTATTTCATTTGCTAAGCTGTTTTGTTTACATCAAGTATGATGTATTACATGTGCTGTACCTTATATTGTACTTTTCGTTCATACCACAGTTGTAAGCGTGCCTACGGGTGAATAGATTTTTTGTCAGCTTGCAACCACGCTCTCCCGGTGGGTTCGCGTTCCCATCAGTGTCTGTCCGCTGCCGGCTGTTCGCCCTGCGATTTCGGCTCTACCTGTTACAGCGTGATCAGTGTCCCGTGAGTGAACTAGCTTGCTATTTCATTGGCGCAAGAATTCGTTGCGTCTTGTCGGGCATGCACTTAAATCGCGGACCACAAGTGTTAAACGCATCAGCATTTTACTCTTCGGCCGTGGCATTTTGTCACCGCATACAAGAGGTATGTCCTGATGTAGAGGTTCTCGAAAACCGTGTTGTAGGTACTATGTCAGCCTTACTGCTTCCTCTAGTTACCCCAGCGCGCCGCGCACGTTCCAATAATGTGTTGTGGGATGCGATAACGGCGTCATTTCTGCCTGGCCACCTACGCGACTTCATGCGGCGTCTAGGGTGGCAAGTTCTGCCAACGCGTGAGACTAGTGCGGTGGGGCATAGTCTCACCTTCGCTGCGTCCTAATTGCCCCGTTCGAGAATCCAGCAAGCATGTGCTGCAATGCGTCTTTGTTAGGCTATTTTGGAGGGCCGTGCATACTGGTTTTCTTGGCCTTGGAGTTAATCGCTTTATTACATCTGGTTGCTGCTCACGTGGCCACTTCGCGCATCATTTAATTGCTGCGGGTGCTTTTTGTCTATGGCGTAACCGGTGCGAGGCAGTTGCCGTGGGACGTCGTCGCCGCGCTCTGTTTCCATTTCTGGGGAGGCTCTACTCTGAGCTACTGTCGTTTCCGTCAAAGGAGTTGTTCTTCCTTGGAGAAGAAGAGTTCCTTCGACTGTGGTCATGCTGTTTCCTGTCGTTGGCTGATGGACGCGTATGGCTGAATTTTGGACCTGCCTGGTTCTTGTAGCCAGGCCATCTGAAGTATTCATTGAATGTCCTTAGAATGTAGGTGCCCGTGATTTCTGTTTTTGTGTGCTCTCGTATACGTGATCATTTAGTATATACACATCTCATAGCATCACTTCAAAATTATGTAAAGTGTCCCGGTCACATCATCATTATACATAGCCATTGTGTACACTGTATATACTCAACGTCATCTTATATAATGTGACAATTAGTTTATGTGTAACTGTGCATTTCCGTAGGTCTATGTGATTATATGTTAGTGAGTGTCGAGTCGGAAAAACGTGACTTGTATACAAGGCTCCGTACTTTGTATATGTTACCGTCCTGGTGGAATTGCGCCGTCCTTATAACTCAGTGTTCGTATAGTGTTTTGTTTAAAACCAGCTTTTTCTGAACGCCAGGCCACACATCTCGTACAAGACCCAGAAAAAGAAAACTGCAACTGTACCACCGTGGTACGGAAGTATGTGTAGCTGTGCCGTCGTGAACTAAATTATACGATCGAGAGATGGCGCTGTGGAAATTAAAACTAATAACTTCATCATTATGCGGTGAGCAATATAGCCACTGCCGCAACGGCTAGTCACGCTGCTCACTCGCTGGTTTTGGACGTTTTGTCAAGGGCCGTTTATAGTCCGACGTAACGCGCGCGCGCGCGCGCACGCTACGTCACGTCGGCGAAAACGACCCCTCTATAGTCGGGCGCACCGGCGCAGCCACCGTAACCGGCGGCTTCCGACGCGCCCCGACGGGCGCGGCGCCGATATGGCTCCTGTGCCATTCGCGCGTCGGAGTCGGCGGAACTTCGCACCACAATGCATTGCGCGCGAAGAAAAAGGCGCCAACACAACTCCGCAGACGGCTTTTGCGGACGGCGCGCGACTTGGCGAACATTCTGCGCATGCTCCGAAGATATCAGCTGACGGCGCGCGCGTTGAAGTATAGAAGGGATAGCATCTCGGCTGGCGCAGCGCAACCGACGTAGCGTGACTGACCGCGAACGACGCTCGCCCTCGCGCCGATAACGTCGAACTATAAACGTGCCTTTAGGCGCCCGTTCTTTAGTAGGTGACGGCGTTGCCCTCGTAACCGAGCGAACGAACACAGCGAAGGATGAAAGAGGACGCGGAGCGCAGCGGGAGATGCACGTCTGTATGGAAACAAAGCTCTGCGTGAACGGAGGTCTGTCTGATGGGGTTGCTGTGAATCGCGCCCACGCGTCACCCACGCGCCACACCTCGGTATCTTCCGAATAGCGAGGCAGTCGCGCCTCATTTCGCTCCGTATGAAGCATGCCGTACGACACAGATTGTCCGCGCCAGCCAATATATCGCGACATGAAAATATGTATATAGGTAATTAATAAAGAGAAAGAAGGGCTAATTTATTAGCCCTGTTAAAGGGCTAATAAAAGGGCTGCTTTAAAGGGCTAATAAAAGAGCTAATTTAGAGGGCTAAATTTCACATTAGTGAGTAGGGTAATAGTCGGTGAATTTCTTTATTACGAATCATTGTTCTGCCTAGTCACAACCAAGGTCACACGCGAGGCGGCCCAAGGTCACAGAGTTTGTCGCCAATGCACCCGCTCGCTGGCCGCTTTTGGCTCGGCCCCTCTCTGCTCCACGCGCATGCGCTGTCCCACGCGCCCGCTCGCACTCCGGTACTGGCTTGGCACCTCCTCTCCTTTCTCCGCTTGGCGGTACGGCCGTGGAGCAAGGAGAGCGCGTGGCTCGGCTGCGCTGGCTGGGCTATGTTGCGCGTGGGCCTCTATACTTGCTGATACAACAGCGGGCTCTTGATAGCATTTCGCGGGAGGGAAGCGTATGGTTGCAAAACCTCTGCAGAGACTACACGGGCATCCGATGTGTACCGAAGTGGCGGGGCAGGAGGCGAATCTACGGGACGACGACATGCGCGCAGCCATAGAGCGCGAGCGACAAGAGAAACGATACTTTGCCGAAGAACCGCGGCACACGATGCGATTAACGTCCACTGTGACAGGCAACCAAGATCATGCGGCGCCGAATGGAGGAACGGGACTTGCGGGACGCAAACTCGTACTTTCAAAAGCACATTGTCGAGAACGAATTTGACGCAGCGTGCAGCCTCTGCGACCGCCCCTGCTTCCGATCGTACGTCGTCAGCGTGCCTTCATTTTTCTGTTCTACTAATGAACCTGTTAACGCGATATCGACGAGATTAGAGCTTTGAAAGAACGCTTTATCAGTACAAGCTAAGCTGAAATGTTTCCCTCTTGTGGCCCTTTTAGCCTGTCTTGGCAGACTTTGATTCTTCTTGACACACTGAGAAAGTCGGGAGCACGCAAAAGGGGTATACGAGAGATGGACAGATAAGGAGAGATCCCATCGTGGATTACGACGGCGCGCCTTTCCCGCTAAAAAAAAAATTATGGGGTTTTACGTGCCAAAACCCCTTTCTGATTATGAGGCACGCCGTAGTGGGGGACTCCGGAAATTTCGACCACCTGGGGTTCTTTATTCCCGCTAAGTTGAACAATAGCCCCGCTTCCTCCCATAGCGCTGTCATCTAATGATGACGAATTTTCTGCTGACGCTTCGCTCTCTCGTAATATATCGCGTCCAACTTTCGAAGCGTGGACGGGGCGAGTGCCTGCCGCGTCCTCTAAACGACGGCGGCTCGCTGGAAATGCGTTTCGATCGCCGCCGCGGGGTTTAAATGTTTAAATAAAAGTTTGGCGCCGGCGTGTCCGTGTTACGTGCTCTTCGTCTTTCACTCGCGAATGCGCGCGCGGCGCGCGCTAAAGTTTGGTTCCTCACAAATCGATTGAGCGCTTTGTGTGCTTTGACCGCATTGTGAACGTCTTGCGAGTCGTCCGCCTTCTCTCCTGCAGTTTGCTTCGGCGGGTGTGGTTAAGCATGCGGGCTGCGATAGCGCGATCGTGAAAACTAACGAAGTGCTGATTGCTTCCACCAATTCGCACTTTTGTTTTGGCTTTCCTCTGCTGATGACACGTTTAGCCACGGTGGGGATTGGCCAAGACTCCGTTGGCATTGAAAAATACGTTTACTTTTTTTTTTAATGATAACTGCAGTGCGTTGAGAGAAAAAAAATCAAATGGATGAAAGAAATAGCGATAATGTACGGAGAAACTTTCAAAGCAATTGTTTTGAAACAAGTAAAAAAAGAACGAAACGAGAAAGCACACGTGTGATATGCGAGACACAGCTGTGAATTCAAAAGTTCTTGCATAGAGTTTTTTTTCTAACACCCTGCGTAACAATTGATGAGTTGGCAGTTACGAAAAACGTTGCCTGTACATACTGTTCGCGAGCAATTTTTTTAACATTTGATTACTATTATTGCTGTCTTTTCCTGCACTTACCATGTAAAACTGAAGCTTTCAAACAGAGTGCATACCAATAAACCTTTCACGTGTTTTACGTAACAACGGTCAGCAAATGATATACGGCTGAGTGCCCACAGCGTTTCTCAATATCATAGCGTCCTGAAAAGTTCATCGCAAAGTTTGGTTCATGCAATATTTGTATGCGCGGCGTTGCAAAATTAGTACGGTAGAAACTTGGGCCGCTTGGGGTGGAACAGTTTAAGTTTTGGATGACCAGCGCTTAGACGAGACACAGAGAATAATGAGAATAACGGCGCAATGTGTGTATAGTTATTCTTTCTGCATCTTGTCTAAGCACTCGTCCATCGGAACTTGAACTGCAAAATTTAAGTGCACGCTGTGTATACCTGCAGCCGCACTGTGCTACCATTGTATTCACGGCACAAGCTGATGAGCTAAAGGTAGACTGCACGAATCTTGTCGAACGAGTGTAGTATTCTCTGCAATGTGCATTCTAAATATGCTGCACCGACAATGCGACAGTGTGACGACTACGGCGTGTACTCAACATATCGCAACCTCTACGAGTACTGTTGCGCCAAGGCGTACAGCACATACCAAAGTCTAGCGCGACAAACATCCGTGCAGGTGACAATTATCGTCTCACCTGTACTGCTGCCCCAAATTTTCTATCTTGCGGCGTGTCTGCTTTGACGTAACGTAGAGGTCCCGCCGGTCGCCTTGTTGAAAAGCACACAAACTGGGATACCGAGCGCAAGAATGGCACAAGGACGAAGCAGGAACACGGGACGAGCGCTAACTTTCAACAATTGGTTTACCGCAGCTGCTGAGCATATATATACTCACTGGGACGCCACTGCAACAGACACACTGAAGGGAAGGAGGAAAAGCAGTCATGTGACTACTACGCCCAAAAATTCAAGATCTTTCTTTGATAAAAGAACAGACGGCGTGCTAACACAGTTTGTATCAGTTTGTATGTATCGTTTGTAGGTACCGTATGTATAGTTTGTATGTTTGCTTATATGTAACAGTTTGTATGTATCCCACCAACACGCCCAAACGTCTTCCCTGCTATTGTTGAAAAGCTCCGTCATGGTGTCATAAACGCGCGCATTTGCGGCAAATGATCCTCCCAGATATTTATCAATATGGGTCAATCATGGACCTTGTCCACACAAAACGCTTCGCAGCATCGGCAGCTGCGGGTAGCACGTTTTCATCCATCGAGGCTGCCGTCTTCCCAAATCGCTGTCTCTGGTCAGGGTCTCACTGACAAATGAGACCCTCTATCTCCGCTAAGGCCAACCATCGTTAAGATGTAGATGACAGTTGGAGTCGCCGTGTAAACTCAGCAAACTGCCATTGAAATCAATTGTCATCAGCTCGATGGCAGCAGGGAGTACCCGTGTAAAGAGGCTATAAAGACTTCCATCTCAAAAAAAAAGAAAAAAGAAAATGGGCCGAACCATATATATGGTGGCAGATTAGCCAGCGAAGCAGTCGATCACAGACCGAGAACTATGGCCAAATTTCGCGTTCAGAAACATTCTCGTGAATTTGCAATTCGCCTCGGTGAAACTCCAAGGGACCCGCCGTGGTTGCTCGGTGGCTATGGTGTTGGGCTGCTGAGCACGAGGTCGTGGGATCGAATCCCGGCCACGGCGGCCGCATTTCGATGGGGGCGAAATGCGAAAACACCCGTGTACTTAGATTTAGGTGCACATTAAAGAACCCCCAGGTGGTCAAAATTTCCGGAGCCCTCCATTACGGCGTGCCTCATAATCAGAAAGTGGTTTTGGCATGTAAAACCCCATAATCTAATTTTTTTTTAACTCTAAGGAGGTGGCAACTCACGCTTCGGCCGCTTGTACGCAGACTCGAACGACCTAGCTTGACGCTTATGAGTGGCCTCCAGTGCGCGATCTTCATCGGTAGCTTGCGCTTGACGCCGACGATTTGGAGTCTCGCATCTGCTCTGCTGACGTTCTTCGGAGGCAAAGTCAATGGCCGCATTCTCCGCTTTCGCACGGGCCCGTTGTCGTAGGTTACGGTCGCGTCTCTGCTGTCGACGCCTCTCCTCGTACTCGGCTCGTTCTTCAGCCGTGCGCACAACGCGCGGTCTTCCCACTTTTCCCAGTTTTGTTGGAGTTGCAGCTGTTTGCAACGGCCTACCCCTGCATCGCACAATCCGGACCTTGCACACTGCGGCGGCTACCGCTGCACACATTCCTGTGTCTTACCGCCACAACTGCCGCGCCGTTGTATTGAGGGCAGACGGCAGCAGACGACAGCAGACGCAGCCACCAGCAACGGTGGCTAGCGCGGGTGTACTCTCACCACTGCGCAGGTGCGGCGCGCGGTGAAATCCCACGTCCTTTCTTTCTTCTCCGCCGTGCTATCGTTCGTTATCTTTTTTGTTCACTTTACGGACATTGGCCAATCCAGATAACCTCACACCCCCCCCCCCTTCGAGACAACGCAGCACCGCCATCTTTTTTGTTTCCTTTACGGACGTTAGCCAGCCCAGATTCACCTCCCCCCCCCCCTCTACGAGATCACGCATACGACTCATTCATAGTCAAGTAAACAGCTTCGCTGTGAAATTTCCGGACGGCTGAGGTAGTATACCTATGGCAGCGTCTAAGAAAGAAGGCTAGAGAAAGAAATGGCCGTAATGGAAATTTATTCTAAGTTGACGAAACGGTACTTTGAAGAACGCCTCTGTTCTTAAGGATTGTCAACGGCGGCAGATTAAGAAAAAAAATGATCAAACGTCTTGGCGTTTCCACAGGATGGACGTTGAGGGGAGGGCGACTATACGTGGACCATTGGGTGCCTTGCTCGTCTTCTTTCATTTCTTTCTTTGATCTCTTTCTCTCTCTTGCTCGTGGTAACCGTGGCTCAGAGGAAAGTGAAGATTCCCATTCGCTGCACCCCCCCCCCCCCCCCGACCTTGTGCAAGCATTGTCTTCCATCTCCGACCATTTATTTTCTTCTTGGACTGCTTTTTCTTGTTTTCTTTTTTTCTTTTCTGTGGTTCCAGCATTGCATGCTAAACCAAACGCCAGATATACCTGTGTACTTCCCTGCTTTAATTTTTTAGCCTTTCTTTTTCTACGATCAGTTCACTGACTCACGCATATTTTTGTTCCTTTATGTTTTTTTTTTTTCTTCTTTAACACATTTAAGAACTATTCAGAAGATCCCGCTTCTATGCTCTACTGAGAACCTAGTCGCAATGAACAATGACTGATGACTCCTCTTACACTACACACGCCACTCCTATGATTATTGTTCGAGTACGCAGAAGAAATATTGTTCAATCATTGCGCAACAAAATGTGAGTTGCGCTTTCGATTATTTTTCTATTTAAATATAAATATAATTCCTCCTGAAAGAATGCCAGTGTATGTATAACGCAAAAAGAAAAGGAAGTAGATTGCTGCGTTACAAAGAAAAGGTGAATAGCTGTAAAAGAAGAAATATGCCAGTGATTGCATTATTCCTACTCCTATTTTTCTTCGTTTTTTTTTTTTTTTTTTTTTTTTTTAGTGAAGCGTTCTTTGCCTCTTTCCTGCCGATACATTATATCTGGGGATATATTGTCACAGATGTCCCGTTGTCATTACGGTCATCAATTCTATATCTTGCCGTGCACATTCCAGTCGGCGTTGTCAGGTGTCCTTGAGGGCCTTCCCATGCAGTCTTAAGTCCCATGCAGTCTTAAGTAACCTTCTTCAACTGGGCGGCGAAAAATCCACTCATGACGAAGTAGTCGGATTCTGCGTCCATTAAAGCGGTCGCTGCGTGACCGTCGAGAAGCACGTCGAGGTCGGTGTTTCTTTGTTTCGCGTTGCAGTTAGGGCGCGACGTCGGGTCACGGCCACGTCGCATTGTCCTCGTGATGTTACGTCAGGCCATCATGTTTACTTTAGGCGGCGTTTTCTTGATTTCGAGGCTTCGTTCGGGTGTCGTAGTGCCGTTGCATCTTCGCCGAGAAGGTCTTATCGGCGTCTTCGTCGTCGGCGACGGATCTTCGGCATTTCGACGAACAGCACCTGCACCTCCATCGGTTGCTGCTTATAGTTTTCCAGATATGGGCTAGCGGACTGGTCACGGACTGGCCCTGTGTACGGTTGAGGGGGCTGCGGTGACATGTAGAGTCCTGGGGAAGGCGAACGGGAGGGACGTCGGGGTTTTCACTGCGTTGCGGCGATATAGTCGGCAATGTTACGTGGTCGCTCGCCATGCAGAGAGTTGATGGCGAACCTTTGTCGTCCCATCTGGCGGTATGGGCACCGTCGGTACACGTGGCCAGCTTCTCTGCAGTGGTGCCAGAGCAGCCGGCGGTCCGGAGCGCGCCGTACGTCCGTCTTTGCTGGGGCGTTGCGCGGGCTCACTGACCGGAGGGCTGGAGCCGGCGGTGGCAGAAGTTGGCGATGGAATTGCGACGTGACCGGGTCCTGCACGGGTGTGTAGACGGGACCTGAAGGTGAGCGACGGCGGCGTAGGTCATCGCTTCAGGCTGGGGCTGTGGTGATTCCGGCTGCACTTTGGGAACTCCCAATGACCGCTGGATTTCTTCTCGCACCCCGTCAGCGATCGAGGCCACCTGAGGCTGAGGCCTTGGGAACATCCTCTGTGGCTCCTCACACACAATCGTTCGGATTACCTCGCGCAAGTCGTCGGGGCCAGGAGCTTGGATCTCGCACTTCGGCACAAGCAGATGGCGATGGTATTGACTACTGCGCTTCTCTAGCGTCTTCTCGGTGGCTGCGGCTTCCGCTGAGAATTAATCCGGCGAAGAGTTCTTGCCTCACTACCCGCATGAGAAAATGAACTTTCTTATTCCCAGACATATTCGGGTCGGCATGGCAGAACAGACGGGTCGTTTCCTCCGTGTAAACGGCGACGTCCTCGTTGGTGAGCTGCACTCGGACTTCTAGCAGAGCTTCCGCCATTTCCTTGTGCACGCCGCTCGTAAAGTTCTGTAAGAAGCCGTTGCGAAATAGGTTCCATGTCACTAGTGTCGACTCTCGGTTCTGAAACCAGGGCCGCTACCTTGTACACTTTCGAAAAGCCGACGTTCGATTTCGCCTCGCGCGATTGTCCAGGCTGCGCCGATATCGCGGCCTAGGCCAATCTAGTCCAATCGCGTGAGGCGAAATCGAACGTCGGCTTTTCGAACGTGTACAAGATAGCGGCCCACGTACTGGGGGTATCTTGCAAGGATTAATACACAAGACGCAATTATTCCTGAGAGTTCCAGTTGTTGAACGTCGCGACCCTATCGAATGTCTCCCGCCAGCTTTCGTGGCTCCCTGGATTATTGCACGACGATTGCAGACACGGAGGCTGTTGTTTCGGCTGTTGGCTTGGCCTTGATCGTCCTGGAAGTCTCCGGTAGAAGTCCTTGCTCCGGCGGTAATCTTTGCAGCCTGCGGTTATCTCGATCGTCCGTGGCGACGTTGACGATGTCCTAACGGTTCGGGCATACAGGGGCTTTCTGTTACACAACGAAGCACCTCCACAAGATATCACGTTGTACCGACAGGGAAGAACTCAGTAGGAAAAGTGTGAATCCCGAAACCTTGTAATGCGAAAGCATTATGCGGCTCACGAGGCCGAAAATCCCGCGTTGGCATGACCACAGGATGGTCCAAAAAGGCTACGAACCCTCGACCATAGGGGGAAGTCGAACCCACGACTTTCGGTGGTAATTAAGGCGAATTTAATTAAGGCACAGCTAACTAGAAGAGAGTTTATTAAGGGACTCGACCCCACGACCTATAGTGTGAGTCGAACCCACGACTTTTGGTGGCGGTCGAATCCTAAACCTTTAGTGGGAGTCAAACCCACGACCTTTGGTGCCAACTAAGGTGAAGGTAAGTCAAGACGACTGAAAGAGCATAGCCATCGCACGGTAGTGGCGATGCTTTCACTTTCATTCACGTTAGGATAACTAAGTGCCTTTTAATTTTTGATTGGCTGAGCCTATGCCCACAAATACCGATTACACTCGAAGCCGAACGACAGTGGCGAGCGCAGTCGGCGATCGTCGAAAATGTAGTTCTGCGTTTCAAGCGCGTCGTTTTCTTTTTTTTATACGTGACTCGTCGAACGTTCCAGCGTAATCTCTGGCATCTACGTTTCTCCCGGAAAGCACTACATAATTCTGTCGAGCATATAATGTGATTATACAAAGTTCGACGAGAACATACCCAACAGATAGAATCAACGCTGAAATTCAAGTAAGTTCCAAAGCATGCAGACACGTATTGCGCTGAGCGACAACATTGGGTTAGCGGGTTACACAGTCCCAGGAAGAAAGGACAAATGAGTACACGTGTCAGTATATACGAAGCTTATCAGCGCGCTGAATGCAGCTCCCAGCATGTAAGCCTGCCATGACGGGCTTATATAAATTCTGTATCATCATCATCATCATCAACAACAACAACATTATCAACCTATTTTATGTCCACTGTAAGGAAGAAGGCCTCTCCCTGCGACTTCCAATCATTCTGTATGCTGACTGTCAAATAAGTATAGTGCGAGTAAACGCAACTCCTATCCTGCGTAATGAAAAAAAAAACTAATTTCTACATACAACATCAACACATAGTGTCGGCTCATAGGCATACCCTAAAGCACACCGACATATTTTAAGAAAAAGAAACATGAAAGTGCGAAGCGCGATGCGAGTGCTTTCACATTCCCAAACGCCCCTTTAGCTTCTCCTCCCGGGCCGACGGGAACGAACTGACAACGCTCGCCACCGTGGAAAAAGCAGCCACCATCGAAACTTGGAAATTGAGGCATCGCATGTGCTGGGCGCCGTAGACATAGACAGGCCAACTACTGAGGCCGTGGCGTCAACGGCGGTCTCAGCACCATTCTCCGTAGGGAGAACAACGTCGAAGACTTGGTTCTTTGAGAAAATCCACGACAATGTAGGCGCCGTGGCATCACAGGTGGACGTACCTGACGCGTAGCACGCAGGGAAGTCAGCAGAATATGTAATCTTCCGCGGAAACTGAAAGATACAGCAGAACTCCTTTGGTTAGAAAAAGTTTATTTCGACAAGAGACGATACGAACACTGAGTCATAATCACGACACAATTCCACCGGGACGATAACATGTAAGAAACGAAACACAGCACGTTTTCAACGTAAGTAATGTCCGAGTCCTCACGCACTAACATATAAACACATATACCCACGGAAAGGAACAGTTACACATAAACTAAATGCCACATGTACAAAATGATTTTTAATATATATAGTGTACACAATGGTTGTGTACAGTGATGATGTGATAGAACACTTTACACAATTTTGAAGTGATGTGCACGAGATGTGTATATACAAAAATGATCATGTATACGAGAGGACACACACACAGAAATCACGGGCACCTGCATTCTATGTGCATTAATTGAATACCTCTGATAGTCTGGCTACAAGAACCAGGCTGGACGAAAATTCAGCCATACGCGTCCATCAGCAACCGACAGGAAACGACATGACCATTGTCGAAGGAACTCTTCTTCTCCAAGGAAGAACAACTCCTCCGACAGAAACGACAGTAGCTCAGAGTAGAGCCTCCCCATAAGTGGAAACAGAGCGCGGTGACGACGTCCCGTGGCAACTGCCTCGCACCGGTTACGCCATAGACAGAAGGCCCCCACAGCAATTAAAAGTCGCGCGAAGCGGCCACGTGAGCAGCGACCAGACGTAATAAAGCGGTTAACTCCAAGGCCACGAAATCCAGTATGCACGGCCCTCCAAAATATCCTGGCAACGACGCATTGCAGCAGTACATGTTTATTGGATTCTTGAAGGGGGCAATTGGGACACTGCGAAGATGGGACAACGCCCCACCGCTCAAGCCTGTCCCGAGTTGGAAGCACTTGCCACCCTAGACGCCACATGAAGTCGCGTAGGTGGCCAGGCAGGAATGATGCCGTTATCGCATCCCACGACACATTATTTGAACGTGCGAGGCGCGCTGGGGGAACTAGAGGAAGCAGTAAGGCTGACATAGTATCTACTACACGGTTTTGGAGAACGTCTGCATCAGGACATACCTGTTGTATGTGGCGATAAAATGCCACGGCCGTACAGTAAAATGTAGGTGCGTTTAACACTTGTGGTCCGCGATTTAAGTGTACGCCCGGTAACATGTAGCGAATTTTTGTGCCAAGGAAATAGCAAGCGAGTTCACGCGCTGGACACTGATCATGCTGTAACAGACGGAGCAGAAATCGCAGAGCAAGCAGCCGGCAGCGGATGGACACGGATGGGAAGGCAAACCCACCGCGAGAGCGTGGTTGCCCAAGCGCCGCGCGACAGACCAGTTCAGTACGGCCCGACCAGAAGAAGGCACCAAGAAGGGACTGCAAGGACCTAGTAACCCGTAATGGTGGCTGTACGACGTGACAAACGTACCACACTCGGCCGCAAAATACAGACTGCGCTAAGTACCTTCTTTCTGATAGGGGTAAATCATACCCTTGAACCTCTTCAATATTTCGCCTTACATCTTCAAGAATTGAGAGCCACACAGAGTCTGATATGCCATTAGAAGTGTAGTCAAGGCCTAAAATGCGAAGAGAATCGCTCTTTTGAAGACGGAAAAGGGGACTTAGGTGTGTCAGTGGTGAACCAATGAAAAAATAACGACATTTTGAAAAATTTAGCGCAGCACCTGAAATATTTCCGTACGCAGTGAAAATTCGGAGGCTACGGGTTAAGCTATCTTCATTCCTGAGATATAATGTGATGTCATCGGCGAAGGCTGTCACCTTCACAACACCGCTACCAGGCAGTGGGAGACCGCATACGTAAGGGTCTCTCACTATTGAGCGCAGAAATGGTTCAAGGCTGAGCACAAAGAGTACTGGGGATAGAGGGCACCCTTGACGAACGCCACGAGTAACGGGAAACGGTGCACTTTCTCGACCATCAAGGAACAATATACTTCGGATATTTGAATAGGTATTCCTAATAAGTTCAACAAAATTTGACGAAAAGCCGAACGAGGTCAGTACATTAAAAATGTAGTTATGTTCGAGGCGATCGAATGCCTTTTCTTGATCTAGTGAAACTAAGAGACCACGTGCCGACCTGGTGAGCGTGTATGTCATTATGTCACGCGTAACGAACGAAAGACTGTGTATCTCTCTGCCAGGGACTGAGCATGCCTGATGGTGTCCTATTAGGGAAGGCATCAGGCTTCTCAAGCGCCGGGTGAAAACAGCTGTGAAGGTTTTGTAGTCAACGTTGAGAAGCGTGATTGGCCTCCATTCCTCTGGACGAACTGATGACGGATCGTGTTTAGGGATTAGCACAATACGACCGTCCCGAAAACTAAGCGGGAAATCAAAGTTCTCAAAGCATTGGCTGATAACAGATACGAAAGTGGCACCAATATCTTCCCAGAACGTTAGATAAAACTCAACGGGTAACCCGTCCGGCCCTGGGGCCGAGCCACGCTTCATGGAAGATAATGCTGCCTTCACTTCCTCGGCTGATGGTCGTGCACAAAGATGGTCAGCTACCTCAGGTGGAACCTGAGGCAGCCCACTAAGCAATGTATGAAATCCTTGAGAGCCAGAATCTATTTGCGTGATCGTACGCGCCATGTTTTCAAAATGCGTTACAAAGAGTGAATAATCACGCGTGGGAGGTGGTGTAACAGGAAGTGCTCTTGGGGCCGCAGAATCGAATGCATTCGGCTGTCTAAAAAGCGAGTTTCTTGAAAAGCGCAGAACTTCGGGGTGTGCACACGGATTACGTCTGCATCGCTAAGCAACAGCTGACAAAGACGACGCCGCGATGAGGCGTTGGAAACGCCTCCGTAGCTTACGCTGCCATGACTGCATCAACGGAGTCAGTTGATTGACCCGAAGGGCGATGCGGAGCTTCGTGGCAGTATCCGCCAGTTCTTCTGACATACGTCGTCTGAGTGCACGTCCTTCAACTGAACAGTGCAGACGCCACTGCACCTTGAGCGCATCCCATGACTCTCGGTCAGATCTAGAAACAGAGGCGCCCAAGGCTCTTGACAAACAAGAGCGCGAGAGCGCGTCATGTAGAACGCGGATGTCTAGACGCCAAGGTTTTACTGATGAGGAAGCAGGGAAGCGAATTTCAAGTAAAACTGGTTTGTGATCGGAAATATAAACAGGGGATGAAGGTAACGTTATGACATCAGACCGGGTGACATACTGAGCTAAACTGCTTGGAACATAGGCACGGTCTAAGCTGCTTGACGACGCACCGCGTCGCCAGGTCCAGGAAAATAAAGAACCATGAAAAAGTCTATATGTATCGAGCAACGAAAAATGCTGGACGAGGCGACGCAACTCCCGTGCGTTCCAATCAGGGCGACACCAGCCCGGGCCTTGCACATCTGCTCGCGTGTCTAAGACGCAGTTAAAATCCCCAACAAGCACCACGTGACGACCGTCAAGGAAATACACGTCCAGGTCACGAAAAAAATCATTGGACTTAATGGCCTGCGCGGGTCCATATATGCACAAAATCCGCAACCTAAATGAAGATAGTACACAATCAAATGCCAATATTCGCCCAGTCCCATCATAAAAGACATGATGATCTCGTAAGAGAGCTCTGTTGAAAATAATAATACCAACTCCGCTGGATCGTGATGTCGCGAAGGAGAAGCAACAGTCTAGGTTAAAAGTGCGTTTGAAAGTAAGGACATGTCCAATGGTGAAAAAATTTGTTTCTTCTAAACACAGTATGTCACATTTTTTTGCGCGGGCCACGCTGATAACTTCGGCTCGTTTTACGGGACTTCGGAACCCTTGTGCATTTAATGAAATAATCCTCAGGGTGTCAGCCATATTTAATTAAAGGTATCACTAAACAGAACCTGGTCGTGTTGTTCAAGTCGGCGCCCCGGGAACAAGTCCAGGGGTTAAGCAGTGCACGCATCACTTCTTCGACCCTCTCGAAGAAGGCCGAGGTTTTTTGGGCAGCTGTAACTCGGCACGGCGATCTGGGCCGCCGTCTGAGCCAGAGGCTGACGCATGAGCGCGCTTTACGTCTCGTGGGGCCGCCATTTCTATGTCGAGTTCATCCAGGCTTGGCGAGAGTCCAACGCTGCTATCAACTCCGAGGCTGAAGCTGTTTTCTGATGAGGTTGATGTCGGTAGCGGTAGGGCGGCGGGATTGATTTCATCTTCGCCGACAACTTCGGTAGCTGGAGGCTCATTCAGATGTAATGGTTGCGCCGTTGCAGGAGATGCAATTGAGGCGGATGAAGCCACAGCAGATTTCGCGGGTATATCGACTGTAGTAATCGCATGGTCAGGTGTTTTATCTGCGTTTAAATCTTTGCTGCGATCAGGAGGAGTGATGGTAGCAGCCGAAGTGGAGGCGCTTTCGGCCACAGCACGCGTGTCGTTCGCTGCTTGGAAGGCCAGCGAACATGGCGTGTTGCGATCCGCCACGTCACGGTCTTCTTTTTCAGTAGAGGAGGCCGGCGAAAATGGCGCGTTGTGACTTCTCGAGCTGCATGCCTCTTCTTTTTCATTTCTTGACGCTGTTTCATGCGGTGTCAGTGCAATTTCTTTGGTTACGGCGTCAGGCGCAGTCGCAACCGCAGTTGACGCCGGCGGTAAGGGGGGAAAGGCTCCAGTAGCAGCGTCTGAGTATGAACGCCGCACAGGGCAGGCGACCGTAGAGTGACCATCCCCGCAACGCCGACAAGGACGGTCACATCCGTCGCTCTCATGGCCATGGACACCACAACGGCCACAGAATGCTGCGGTGCACTGTGCACGGTAGTGGTCGCTGGAGCCGCACCGACGACACACGCGTTGCAAACCGCGGTAGTCAAACGTAACACGATGACCAGACACTCGCAGATAATTTGGGACCGGGGTTGTAGTACTCATTTCCATACGCACGAAGCGTGTGCCCGTGAGCACGCCACGTCATCCGCTCATAAGACCAGCGTTGACAGACAGAACCTTGCCGTATGGTGATAGTGCCTGGACGAGGACTTCGTTCGGAACGAAGGACGGCAAAAAGAGGCAGGTTACGTTGGTTACCTGCGGGCCGACGGGAACGACGGGACAACGCTCGCCACCGATGACGAGGCAGCCAGCATCAACGATTAGTCATGGAAGCCATGCTCTTGACGGTGACTTGGAAGTTGAGGCCTCCCATGTGCTGAACGCAGTAGACCTCAGAGAGGCCAACTATTGAGGCCGTCGCGTCGACGACGGTCTCGGGACCATTCCATAGAGAAAGAAAAAGACTACCATTCCCCGTAGGGACAACAACATCGAAGACGTGGGCCTTCGAGGGAGTCCATGACGCTGTAGGCGCCATGGCGTGAGAGGTGGACGTCCCCGACGTGGAACACGCAGGGGCGTCGGTAGAAACGCTTGTTCCGTGCTCTTTCTTATGCAGAAACTTTGAGATCTGCCTGGGTGACCGCAGTCGCTAGGTCCTGTGTGTTTAGAAAAAGTTTATTTCGACAAGAGACGATACGAACACTGAGTCGCAATCACGGCACAATTCCACCGGTACGATAACATGTAAGAAACGAAACTCAGCACGTTTTCCACGTAAGTAATGTCCGAGTCCTCAGGTCCTGAAAAGCATTGGTGAAGCTCTTGCTTCGGAGCCAAAGTTGGAAGTGCAACAACGGTTGGAAGTCATAAGAAGAGACCCCCTTACCTGCTCAAAGTAACATTCTCTATTTCGATCAAAGTTTTCATTAGCGCTTCCGACAACTGTTAAGCTCTAGTAGAGTTCCTAACAAGTTTAATATCAAGCATGTTTCTTTTTACTTAATCATGACTGCGTTCTTTTTATAGAGACAACGTACGCATAATAGTAGGATATTATTGTGAACAGTGTTTCGCACATTTTTTTTTCGCTTTCTTTTCGGTACTGGTTCTCCTTCAATACGGGTGGCGTACCCATTACATCTTTCCGACACACTCTGTTAATAGTAAAGAACAAATTACACGTACGCTTGCCGCCACACGACATCTCACGCCTGCGCCCCTTGCGTTTGCCGTGCCTCGCGAGGAATGGCGGTTGGAACATACAAGACGCGCCAGCACGCGTCCACTTGGCTCACATTTTCGCTTTTGTAGCCGTCGTTTCGTATTTTTGTGAGGCAGCCAGAGCACCGATATTTGTCTAGAGAAGATATCAGTGCTCGCGCCACGCTTCGACGCGTGCCAATTACTATTCTTATATTATCGGAGTTAGTGAGCTTTCCAATCAGCCTTCCCTGGACCCAAGTCTATCGGTCTCAGAGGAACTAGTTTTTAATAGCATCAAACGCTTAAAACCGTATTTTTCGCGTGGTCCTGACGACATTCCACTTGCTTCGATTATGACGCGCGGGTCCTTGCTTGTTCCAGTGCTTACTGTATTTTTAATTCTCCTTTAAAAACGAACACATTCCCAAAGGCTTGGAAAGCAGCGCGGGTCGTTCCCGTCTTTAAGTCAGGGGTAAAAACTGCTGCGAGTAACTACAGGCCTATTTCTCACCTGTGCACAGCATATAAATTATTCGAGTCGACTCTGCACTCAATAATGTCTCAATAATGCGCTCAATGGGGCACTCCACAACTACCGACCTCGTTAGCTTCATGGTGCATGTCTCTCAAGCAGTGTACAAGACAGAACAGGTGGATGTCATGCATGTTGACATCAGTAAGGCGTTTGATGTTGTATGCCACAAAATACCCCTTGAAACGTTTACGCAACTTGATCTGCACCACTCTGTCACAGCGCTGATAAGAAGCTACCTACGGGACCGGTACTGCTACGTTAGCGTAAATTGTCAGTCGTCAGAACTTTATGCGGTTACAAAGGGAGTTCCTCAAGGGTCTGTCCTGGGCTCCCCCCTTATCTCGCCGTTTATTAACGACGTTTGGGCACTCATTCAAAACTCTTCAATTTTGTTATATGCTGACGACGCGAAACTTTTCAAAGCGGTAAAATAATTTTGATGATCGCGCCGCGCTTCCGTAGGACATTGCAAATTTCGCGTCATGGTGCATTGGAAAGAGGTCGGCCATAAATGCACCAAAAACGACAATTGTAAGCTTCACGCGGAAGACTAACAGGACCTTATTTCCCTGTAGCGTTAAAGACGTTCTCCTGCCAAGAGCCCAGGGAACGAAGGACCTTGGAGGGTACTTCGACAGCTCTCCGAGTTTCTCGCCCCGCGCTCAACAGACGAGGAAGCCTGCACTTCGAACGCTCGGCACAGTATGTCAAGTGAGGAGACACTTCTAACAAACTAGGACATTTGTAACTTTGTATAAAAACGTGTGCCTTCCAGTTCTTAAGTACGCCTCCGTGGTTGTGGCGGTACTTGTAGGTAAAACTGTGAACTGTGGCTTTCTTTAGTGCGCTTTACATTACGCAGAAAGGAACAAGGAATCAGCGCGCCTTTCAGCCTTGCGATTTCTGTGACCCTCTATCTAGAGTGCAGTCGACATATAACGCCCATTCAGAGTGCCGGGATATCTTCATGTCTAATCTTAATATTTTCGTGAAAGGATTTGCAGAGGAATTTCAATGATTCAACTAAAACTCTCGCCTGTTTACCGTCATTCTGTAATCTTTTCCTGTTTCTCAGCTTTTGCTTTGTATTGCCTTTTTGTACACATTTTATGCTCTGTTAAAAGCTATATTCGCGACATTAATCTCTTTTATGTGTGCGCACGAGTGAATAAATGTGTGGGCATGCACTGTTTTTCTTGTGCATTGTTATGCCGCGTGCGCCAGCATCAAGAGCCTCGAGGTTGTTCCAGGGTACTTTAATAAACACATTTGAGTATTATTATTATTATTATTATTATTATTATTATTATTATTATTATTATTATTAAAAGTCGGAGTGCTTGATGCTTGACCGCGGGTTGGCCCGATATTGCACTACCTCCGGGATCGGTCCACATATTTGACCACGGACACGACAAATGCATTGAAGGGGCTAGAAGTATACTGCTTCGCTGTAAAAGCGCTTCATATTCAGGAGCTTCTTCGAATTCCGTCATTTCGCACAGTTCGTCCGTTCAGTACGTACCGCTGAGCGTGTTCCCATTCGTGGCTAATCCTGTAGACTCTAATCCTGTAGACTGTACTCTAGAATGGCTATGTTCCACCGTAGCACAATCGTTCTAGAACCCTCAAATGCATTTCCATGTACGTGCCAATGGAAATTACATATAAATTGCGACCTCCGCCGTTCATAATCATAACGGTTGTCGGAGCTCACGCGTTGCATAGGACGAAATAAATTACAGGGTCTCTTAAGATCTCTCTTAAGAGGTGAACAGCGAAAGCCTTCTCTTCCTCCTCTTATCATTCGCCTCTTTCTCTTTACCTCTTTTCTTTCTGTTCTTTTAGTCATTACTGCTCACTACTAAGCATTATCAGTCATTTGTAATCAATTGTGGTTGTTACAAGCCGTCGTTAGACATATTGGCCATTTCGTTGTCATTTGTAGCCATTACATGTCTTTAATAGTATTTTAGTGATTACTATTTATTACTAGACATTTCTAGTCATTTCTAAACAATTCTGGTCATCAGAAGCAGTCGTTGACATATTAGTCATTTCGGAGTCATTAGTAGTCATTACAAGTAATTAGTAGTCATTATTAGTCATTACTAGTTGCTATTTATTAACCTCTACAAATCTCTATTATAACGTTATCATTCACTAACTGTCACTATCAATCACTTTTCATTCTTTAACCTGTCTTTATATGGCGTGATGACGCTTCTGCGGACACTCCGGCGGTCAGGTCTGCTGACACAAACTTCACCATGAGCCTAGAAAGGCTTTCGCCTTGCACAAATGTATGCACCACCATTAATTGTACGGAATTCATTAACCGCTTAATTAAACCTTCGCTTCGCGTGAGCTCTAACAAATGCCTTGAATATACAGAAGTTTCTTTTTTGTTCTGAGATCTGAGATGAAGTTTTACTGTCTGCCTTACTGTCTGTAGCTATTCTATGCTATTGAAAGCATATCTTCATTTAAAAAAAAAAAAACTTTGGTGTAACACGCATCTGTGAAATTGCCTCGTGTATCCTGCTCGCGTGACACATCGTTGCAATCTACTTGGTGCTCCAAATGCCGACGCTCACAATGCATAAACAGATCCCAGTGAGTGTTGGCCTTGAAACTTCTCTGGCGCTCAAATGAGCTCTGCAGCGAAGCTGCCCCACGTTTGCAGTTATTTATTTTGTTTGAACGAAGCAGCCCTTCGCTGCTGCGCTTGCCCTAACGGCGATTAAAATGAAACTCGCTGCTGGCGTGTTCCATTAGGGCGGAAAAAAACGCCAAATCATGCCGTCCGCTCGCCAACCGTATGGGGAGTAGTACGCACTGCCTAATGACTGGCCTCGCGGGATGGAACCCTGCAGTTGCCTACCGGCGTTGCCAACGAGTGTTGCCTACCGGTGTTGCTGCTTCCTGTGGTCGCTTAGCCGAGCTGCACGACAGTTGTAAATGAAGCGTTCGTACAAACACGCCGCTTGCGCGAACATGGCGAACGTCGCGAGCGCGAGCCTGTTTTGGGATGCCGCCATTTTTTTTTTTCGCGCGAACAATGCGCCGCTCTGTTGACGGGCCGGGTCAGCCGAGGTGCGTTGCTTCCCCGCTGAAGCACGCTGCTCGCCCTGCACGCCGAAACCGGCAGCTTGAAGCATCTGAGACGCTGCCGTCCAGGTTACGAACGTTGGAAGGAAAACTTGTCCAATATGTGATACATACATACATGCATACATACATACATGCCCCGCAGGGGCGTCTGCGCAAGCAGGCGTTTGGTGTGTTGCGACACCACGGACCCGAGCACACGAGGGTTGGACCCTCCCGCGTGTAGCCGTGCGCGGCTTAGCCGTGTCCGGGGAAAAGAGGATCCTGGGGGTTGAGCCAATGCCGGGTGTTTGGACCTTTACGGCCCCTCGGCGGCGGCAACACACCCCTTTGGCCTCGGCTTCACGTAGACGGCACCCCCGGACTGACCCACCCGGGGGAAATCGGTAGTTGCCTTTTCCTGTCTCTCTCTTCCTCTAATCTTCGTCTTTCTCTCACTTTTTATCTTTCCTGTCTTCTCCTAGCTTCCACTTACTTCCAATTTTTCCAGGCAGCAAGGGTTAACCTTGTGTGAATAGCCAACCTAGGTTATTTCGTATTTGGTTATAGTGGTAACGTACTGCTGGCGTTTGCAGGCCGTGTTTTACGGATCCTGCAGCGTCCCCTTGTAGGACTCCACGGTGGGTGGCTGGCGTTACTGCCGAAATTACAATCTCTTATGGCTTCTTCTTTCCCCACATTACCTGAACGCTCCCTCAAGAGGGGGCGCACCGATGATGTCTTTGAATTTTTTGCCCGCCAAAAAGAAACCTTTCCTCGTTTCCATGTAGTGCACTCTGAAACACCAGGCAAACCCGTGCGAACAATCTCTCCATTCCTCGTGTCCAAGTCTCTTACCCAAGTTTTTGGTACAGGTTATAAAGCATCCAGGATGGCAAGCGGCGATCTCCTCTTGGAGCTCCGCAACCAGAAACAATATGAAAATCTACCCAATCTAGATTCATTTGGTGACGCCAAAGTAACAGTAACTCCTCATCGTACCATGAATACCACGCGTGGCGTAGTCTCCGATGATGATTTATTGGAGCTGACTGAGGCTGAGCTCTTGGAGGGCTTCAGCGAACAGAATGTCATAAATGTCAGAAGAATCAAGATGAGGCGAGACGGAAAAGAAATTGCGACTAAACACCTAATACTCACCTTCAACTCCAGTGTCCTGCCCGAGTCAATCGAGGCCGGGTACATCAAGCTTCGTATAAGGCCGTATGTGCCGAATCCCTTGAGATGTTTCAAATGCCAACGTTTTGGCCACAGCTCGCAGAGCTGCCGAGGCCGCCAAACATGCGCCAAATGCAGTGCCCTTGAACACGCCACTGAAGCATGTAAGAACTCTCTACACTGTGTAAACTGTGACGGGGACCACGCCGCGTACTCGCGGTCGTGCCCCTCCTGGAAGAAGGAAAAAGAAATTGTGACTATAAAAGTAAAAGAGAATATATCGTTCAAAGAGGCACGAAGGCGGGTAGTATACCTGCCAAAGAAAACCTTTGCCGATGTGGCGCGTCAGGGGGCAGCGTCACAACGGCCTCCGGCGGCTGTCCGACCCACAGTCAGTGAGTCGGCAGTCACGCCATCTGCCCCCACGGTGGTTGCAGCTAGCGCTGCTCCGCCAACCGAGCAGGTGGAGCCATCGACCCCGAAGGTGGGCGCAGCCGAGGCTGCCCCAACCTCCGAGGCCCCCTCCAGCGCTGGCAACGGCCAGCGCAGCCAAATCCCTCAGGGAGCCCCATCGACCTCCGGGCTGGTGGGCGCAGGGGTCTTGCCCTCCAAGGCGGGACTCCCCCTGAAAACCGTTCGCTCGCAAGAGCACGTGTCCGGCGCCTCACAAGAGGCAATGGACACTACACCCATCCTCAAGGCGCACCAAGCGCCTAAGGAGCGGCGAGGCTCCCTCGAACGCTCCAGAAAGAACAAAACCCCTATTACAGGGCCTCGAAAGGGCTCTGTAATCTAAGGCATCCCTTCCGTTTCCGTAAACACAGCACTAATTTACATTAAATATGGACACACAAATCATACAATGGAACGTCAGAGGTCTACTTAGAAACCTCGATGATGTACAAGAACTGATCCACCAACACAATCCAAAAGTGCTGTGTTTACAAGAAACACATTTAAAATCCAAACACACAAACTTTCTCCGACAGCATGTTACTTTTCGCAAAGATCGCGATGATGCCATCGCATCATCGGGAGGTGTTGCAATAGTAATCCAAAAGAGCATAGCATGTCAACATTTACAGCTACGAACGGCCCTTGAAGCAGTGGCGGTTCGAATTGTTTTGCTAAACAAACTTATCACTATTTGTTCGATTTATATACCCCCACAGTACAAACTAAGCAAACATGAATTTCAGTCCTTCATAGATGAATTGCCAGAACCTTACGTTGTACTTGGAGATTTCAATGCGCACAACAGCCTGTGGGGCGACTCTCGTATAGATGCGCGAGGTCGTCTTGTTGAACAATTCCTCTTCTCTTCTGGTGCATGCCTGCTGAATAAGAAGGCACCCACATATTATTCTCTCGCCAACAGAACATTTTCATCAATTGACCTCAGCCTAGTTTCCCCGTGTATACTGCCCGAACTCGAATGGACAGTTACAAACAATCCTTACGGGAGCGACCACTTCCCGGTACTAATAAAAACATCTAAAGAAAACGAATATCCTCCACAAGCTCCTAGGTGGAACATAGACACAGCCGACTGGGAGAAATTTCGAACTCTCACCAGCATCTCATGGGCTGACATCTCTTGTTTAGAAATTGATGCTGCGGTGGAGTATCTTACAACATTTATAATAGATGCCGCGTCAAAATGCATATCCGAAGTAAGCGGTTTGGCATGCAAACCACGTGTACCGTGGTGGAACAGCGAATGTAGGATCGCGCGTAGGAATCAGAACAAGGCGTGGGGGCTGCTACGTGCTTCTCCCACTGCAGAAAATCTTATCAACTTTAAAAAAGTAAAGTCACAAGGCAGGCGAACCCGCCGACAGGCCAGAAGAGAAAGCTGGCACAAGTTTTTATCAAGTATTAACTCGTTTAGGGATGAGGCCAAAGCCTGGAACAGAGTAAATAGGATTAGAGGGCGGCAAACATACTCACTCCCTCTAGTAAACACACAGGGTGATACACTACAAGACCAGGCAGACTCACTTGGGGAGCATTTTGAGAACGTGTCAAGCCCAACAAATTATACACAATCCTTTCTCAAATACAAACAAACAGAAGAACGTAAGCCATTAACAAGAAAAGGTCGAGAGAATGAGCCTTACAACCGTCCCTTTAGCATTGCCGAGCTAAGAGCTGCCTTGATCACATGCAAGAGCTCTGCACCAGGACCTGACAGAATTATGTACGACATAATTAAGAACGTACACACTGATACACAACTGACTTTACTTGCACTTTTTAACACTATTTGGGCTGCTGGATATCTTCCACTTGCATGGAGAGAAGCGATTGTGATTCCCATTCTGAAGCAAGGTAAAGATCCTTCGTTAGCGTCAAGTTACCGCCCGATAGCCCTCACAAGTTGCATTTGTAAGCTGTTTGAGAAAATGATCAATCGGCGACTCATACATTTCCTGGAATTAAACCAAATGCTTGATCCCTTTCAGTGTGGCTTCAGGGAAGGGCGGTCCACAATTGATCACCTCGTGCGCATTGAGGGAAACATTCGCGACGCCTTTCTACATAAGCAATATTTCCTATCCGTGTTCCTCGATATGGAGAAGGCGTACGACACAACGTGGCGCTACGGAATCTTGAGAGACTTGTCGGGCATGGGCATCCGTGGCAATATGCTCGCCCTAATAGAAAGTTATTTGTCCAACCGCACCTTCCGAGTAAAAGTCGGTAATGCACTGTCACGTCCTTTTACGCAGGAAACCGGTGTACCCCAGGGAGGTGTGCTCAGCTGCACTCTTTTTATTGTTAAGATGAACACACTACGTGCTTCACTGCCACCGGCCATTTTTTATTCCGTATACGTCGACGATTTACAAATAGGCTTTAAATCCTGCAACCTCGCAGTATGCGAGAGACAGGTACAGCAGGGCCTGAACAAGGTTTCCAAGTGGGCTGACGAAAACGGATTTAAGATCAACCCCCACAAAAGCTCTTGTGTTCTTTTTACTAGAAAGAGAGGCCTGGTTCCCGATCCTTGTGTTCAACTGTGTGGACATCAAATACCCATAAACAAAGAACACAAATTTTTAGGTATTATACTAGACTGCAAGCTTACTTTTATACAGCACATTAAATATCTTAAAGAAAAATGTCTAAGGACAATGAACTTACTTAAAATTCTATCCCACTCAACATGGGGTAGCGACAGGAAGTGTCTGATGAATGTTTATAAGAGCCTAATTCGATCACGATTGGACTATGGTGCCGTCGTATACAACTCTGCCGCTCCGAGCGCACTAAAGATCCTAGATCCTATCCACCATCTAGGTATCCGCTTAGCCACTGGTGCTTTCAGAACAAGCCCGATTGAAAGCTTATACGCGGAATCAAATGAATGGTCGCTCCATCTACAGAGAACTTACATCAGCCTTACATATTTCCTAAAGATACACTCCAATCGTCAACATCCATGTTTTAACACTGTTAACGATATGACCTGCTCTACACTATTCCATAATCGTCCTTCTGTAAGAAAGCCTTTCTCACTTCGAGTGAAGGAGCTTAGTGATCAGATACATGTCCCACTCCTCGAGCTTCGCCTAATGCATCCAACCAAGGTGTTACCGCCTTGGGAGTGGCAGGTCGTAGAATGTGACATATCCTTTTTAGAAATAACAAAACACGCACCAGAGATCGAAATACGAACTCATTTCCTAGAACTCCAGCACAAGCACTCCTGCGCAGAGTTCTACACAGACGCTTCGAAGTCTAATGCCGGGGTGTCGTATGCTGCTGTCGGCCCATCCTTCTCAGAATCCGATGTACTACACCCGGAAACAAGTATATTTACTGCCGAGGCTTACGCATTACTGTCTGCCGTGAAACATATAAGAAAATCAAAACTCCAAAAGTCAGCGATATACACAGACTCCCTAAGTGTCGTGAAGGGCCTGATGTCACTTTATACACACAAAAATCCAGTACTTAATGAACTATATTCCGTCTTGTGTAAAGCGTACAGATCTAACCAGCATATCATTATATGCTGGGTGCCTGGCCATAGGAGCATCGAGGGTAACGTTCTGGCGGACGAGATGGCCACGTCAATCGCATCGCAAGCTGTTAACCCTACCGCTGCGGTGCCTGTCACAGATCTGAGACCTTTCTTGCGAAGGAGATTGCGAGACCACTGGCAACGCATGTGGGACGCGGAAACGGATAATAAGCTCCACCTGATAAAACCGCAGTTAGGATTCTGGCCCCCTACTACAAAATCGCGCCGAACAGATGTCCTATTCTGTCGTCTCAGAATAGGACACACGTTTGGCACCCATAATTTTCTACTCACCGGAAGTGAGCCTCCAACCTGTGGTAGATGCGGGCAGAGGCTGACCGTACTCCACGTCCTCCTGGAGTGTCGGCAAGCCGAATCTGAGAGAAAGAGACATTTTTCATTAGCATACCGACAGCACATTCCTCTTCATCCTGCAATGCTCCTTGGTCCAGAACCGCTTTTTAATACAGACACAGTGCTACATTATATTAGAGATGTGGTCTTACATGTTATTAGTCCCATGAATTCGTAGCGCCTCCTCTCTCGAGAGGATGCCACTGCGATAACTGTTTTGAATAGCACATGCCTCCAGGCCCTTGTGCTTCAAGGGCTCTAAGGAGGTAGTAGTGCTCTGGCATTTCTTATAATCTGATATATTTTACCTATCGCATCATTCTTTTTATATGCATCTATATGTTCATAGTACAAGTCATACGTCATCGCCATAATTTTATTACACATATTTTACGCACTTTAGAGCGTATATTTTAAGGCCCCTTTACAGCCACGTCACACCAATTTCATAGCAATCATAGTTACACTGCACACCCACTACCACAGACATGGCGCTCTTTGGCCATACCTGGCCCTTGCGCCATAAAACATCAAATATCATCATCATACATACATGCATACATACATACATACATACATACATACATACATACATACATACATACATACATACATACATACATACATACATACATACATACATACATACATACATACATACATACATACATACATACATACATACATACATACATACATACATACATACATACATACATACATACATACATACATAGAGTTTCTCACTATGTTACCTAGAGGGAAATCTGGCACTGCTGCACTGTGGTATGCAGGGAATGCCGGTATACTGTGACTTCGGATTGGCATGGTTCTCGGAGAGCCAGGCAAGCACCGTTCCGTCTGTCACAATGATTCATTTTCTACTAAAACAGCATATGAAAAGCTCTTTTAGCTTTATTATTACACAAAAACATGTTTTGTTTAACTTTGAGAACTTGTTATTGCATGTACGACAATAGGATACGTAAAAAGTATCAGCAGGCCGCTGAAGTTGGAGGACAGACATCAAGATTTGCGCTCGCTTTGAAACAGTTTGTCGTCTGTTCTTGCTTTTCTTCGCTTGACCATGCATTGTAGGTGAGTAAAGATGTAATATGCGTGAATGGAAACATCTTATGAAGATTTTACTTTAAGGCACGTTATTTGTGTACCCATATCCACGTTTTAGACGAAACCTCTTATAACACCAGCCAACACAAGCCTCGCAGACACATATACTGCGATTCCCATGACGGCACAGCGCCCCTTGGGAAACTCCCGTGGGTGGTGGCGCCAGATTTCCCTCTAGGTGTTATAGTGGGAAACTCTATGCATACACACATACATAATTTTGCAGCGTCTCAGAAGAACGACTGCTTTTGCAAATGGAACAACTGAAGTATATCGAATAATGTATTTTCGCTTTACTTGAGTGCCATTTCACTTTCTGCCCCTGCAGAAAAAAGATAACTTGTCTATATCGCTTTGGCGTCGGAACCAGTTTGCTCACGACATGCGCTGTGGGGCGCCAGTAGACTGAGGCGCTTTGTGTTGCCTTGTAACCCTGTCCATGTCGGTGTACAACCCCCTGTCCACGTCTATATCAGGAACTTCTATGCACCGGTCCCATTGGCTAACGAATTCACTATTAACGCGTAAACCTATAGCCACCGAGACGACCGTAATTGGGAACCCGCTAGTCGGCTGCTCGCTGCATAAAACTGGAATCTGACTGTTACGCAGCGCTCAGTTTGTCTCGTCTCCATAGCAACGTATTCTGGGTATGCTGGCTTGTTAGGTCGGTGCAAGATTCGTGCCGCCACGTCGTTCTTGTGTCCGTATTCTTACGAAACGAACGACCATGTGTTTGTCGTCTGGATTATGGTATTTGCGAAACACGTTGTAGCGAGTGGGGTGAAACTCTTATCACGGTGTTTTTTTTTTTACTCTTCCTTTTTTTATTATGTACGCAGCAGTCGGCATGTGAGGACTTGCGAATACTCCCGACCATGAGAGGCTGCTTTCGCGCAAGACTTGGGAACAAATATACCTCGTATGGGATGATCTCTCGTGAACGTATGGGAGCCTGCATAGCAACCCAACGAATGTTGCCATAAAATATACAGAATTACTGAATATGAAAGTCTTGGGGATCGTTGGACACTTTAATAGTGATGCGTTAAAACGAACAAACCAGATGAGAAACTCGTTCGGAAATATACCGAGAAGTAATGCTCCGTTGTGTGCCGACAGAAATTTAAGCGGCAGAACAAAAACATGCAAAGCAAATCTTCAGACTTGATTTCGTAGCACCCCCCAGTAGCTGCCTACAACTGATAAACTCTACACCTCTGTACTGCGCAGCGCAGTCAACGAATTCAACTGAATTTTCAAACTGCCGTCTGCACTTCTTCTGCTCTACGCTGCGCCTTCGATTGACTGCTACTCTATTTTGTTGCAAGGCAACTTCACTGCGACGGTTTTGAATGACAAAGTTTTTGCACGAGCCCCACTAACAAATTATAACAGATATTTTGGGGCAGCGTATAAAATATCAATTTTTACCTGCTTTAAGTCAACTAGTAGGTGTAGTTTATAGAATTCTGATATCGTTCTTTTTTTTTTCGTTGCCTACTTGCAAAGTTGTAAATATGTAAGACCGCAATTTTAACAGCTCTTTATAAAAATAAAGACGTTTTAAATTAAAAAATCTGCTTCCCCCAGTCACTAGATTTGAACATGTTTTTTTTTTTCAATTGCAACAATCTGTATCAACATTGGTGAAACCGTTGCTGACAAAATATTTGTCTGTCCACACGTAATTAGATAGTAGCTCCCGAGCTCAAGCTTCCTCTTAACTCTTAAACACGGCCGCTTCTCCACCTCTCCATTCGCTTTGCGTAGTGCAGAAGGCTTCATGCAGTGCTAGTTCGCTAGTCATATATATATATATATATATATATATATATATATATATATATATATATATATATATATATATATATATATATATATATATATATAGAGAGAGAGAGAGAGAAATGCAGAGGAAGCGTCGTTATCCTTTTCGTTGATCTCGCGTCCACGTGTCGTACAATTGCCATTTTTCAAAACCACGCAATCTCAATCTCCGTGCAAACACTGCATGAGAAAATCGCAACATAATATTTTAAACACGAACGCAAGAAGCACGCAGATTTTGATTGCGGTAGTGGTTCACGTCGCGCGCACCGTGGAATTCCCGGGAAGAGAAAAAAAAAAGGGGGGGGGGGGGGGAATACGTTTTGGAGTGGAGCGTTTCAATCACGAAAAGTTTTTGGCCCCGACGTATCTGCGGCCCTGCCCACACAGAAACCTCTGGAAAAGATTTGCTACACTACTTATGATCGACTGCGCAAGGAGCAAGCTTTCCTGCAACTCCGCGCATGAATAGACCACTCTCTCTCTCTCAGCTGTTTAGGCGTTTGCTACGGCGTACAGCGAATCCCTGGGCCTCCGCTTACGCACATCGCGATAAACAACTTACACTTTCTCTTCCTCTGGAAGCTGCTGCGGAATGACCTGTTCCGCGTGTTATAAGCGGATCTTGGGTTTGTCGTTTTCGACGAGTGGCTTCCTAAAACATGCGGTTGCTTTCCACCGCCTTAGTATTTCTTTCTCTCTTTCTTTCTTTCTTTCTTTCTTTCTTTCTTTCTTTCTTTCTTTCTTTATTTCTTTCTTTATTTCGTTCTTAATTCGTTATTTTTGTTTGGTTTTTCGTTTTACTGCAACAACAGTAAAATACGAGTCAGTTTGGCGTGTTTTACTGGTTCTTACATAGCGTCCTACATTATTTTCAATGTCAGCCCGATGACGCCAAGACCAGGCGTCACTGAGAAGGCGCAAGTTTCCCACTAGTTAGCCACAGTTTATATAAGCGCGGTTAAAGTCATGTCAATCACCTTTCTTGGTACGTGGTCGCACGTCATGCAGAAGGCAAGGCCAGGGCCTGTCGAGGTCGAGTCTGACAGCCCTAGGGCTCTCTTAACGCTCTTCCTAATGATCGCGTCTATTCTCTCTTTTTCTTCTTGTTTAAACACAAGATACGGTGTGGCATACGCTATTCGGCTGGTAATAAAGGCTTGCATGAGTCTGAGGAGGCTGTTCTCTTTGAGGCCCCCGCCTTTGAGTACAACTCTCCTAAAGATACTCGTCACCTGGGCCGCGTACTCTTCTAACTTCTTGATTGCCGTGAGGTTGCGTCCATTTCTCTGGATATACATGCCCAGAATTCGGATTTCCTCCTCCTTGGGAACCTCAGTTCCGTTTACGAAAACATTGATGGGTCTGCTGCTTCCAGCGTGTACCCTTTGATGATTAACAACTCCGATTTCTGTGGCGAGCATGTCAAGCCTCTGCTGGCCGCATACTCTTCCACCATATTCGCCGCTATCTGTAGTTTAAGTTGCGGCTGCTTCACTCCCACTGTTAACCCAGATCTTATCATCCACGTACATGCTAAATTGCATCGATTTAATCTTATTGAGTTCTGCCGGGAGACCCCTCATCGCTATGTTGAATAGGAAGGGTGAGAGCACCGACCCTTGCGGAGTCCCCTTGCTCCCAAGTGTGATCCTATCTACAACAAAGAGAGGAGAGCTCACAGCGCTAAGGCTGTAGTAAATAAACTTAAGAATACACCGGCGCATAAAGTAGCGTACGTGGACGCCGCTTGCGGCAGCAGCGAGGCTGCGGTGTCGACGGTGGTGTACGAGGGACGCCTGCACAGCCGAGGAGGTTGCAGCAGCGCTCGCTCGCTCGGGTACAAAAGCGGGAGTCATATTATGCGATAGCAAATTAGCTGTCCAAAATTTTAGCAAAGGGACCATCTCGGAAGAGGCCCTCCGAATTCTACTCAAAAACCCCCCTAGGAGGGACATAACTATTATTTGGGTTCCGGCCCATGAAGAAGTCCCAGGTAACGAAGCCGCTCATGAGCTCGCCCGAGCACTCTGCCACCGGGCAACTCTAGAGATGCCAGTTCCAGGGATGAAAGATAACATCATCACGACAGGGAAATCGTGGATCATTACAAAGCCGAATGAAGAATCTTTCCTCCTCCGCTTCGGTCTCTCTCTCCGGAGGACGCTCGCATTTGGCGGCGCCTCCAGGGAAACAATTATACATTCCCATATCGGATCTACTTAAGTCAGATGAGGGACTATAACGACGCCCTCTGCAAAATTTGGAAGGAGAAAGGTGCGCTAGACCATGTAATATGGTAGTGTGCTGGCTCCTCAGGGGCCAAGGAAAATATTTACAGTAGAGAAGCCTGGGAAGCCTTGCTCCAGAGCGAGGCTGAAGACGACCAGCGTCGAGCAATCCGCCTGGCCGTTGAGGCCGTGAAGACTCACCGTCCTCAACGCACGGGGACTGCTTCGTCCTCCCCCCTACCTGCGTGTAGGTGAAGAGGCGGACACCCCAGCTCAGTGGAATAATAAAGTTTTCAATCAATCAACCAATCAAGGACAGGGCCAACCGGGCACCGAGTGGCAACGAGCCCTAGCTAAGGTTGTCCATGTTCTAGCAACAATGGTGATATCATGACGGGGGTAACGTGGTGCCGCCGCCGTGAGCCAATGGCTCCCCCGCATTGCGAAGCGTCTGAACAGGCATTGTTTGCCTCCGCCAACGTCGTCCGATCGCTTCCTCATACTCAGCTTCGCGCTTACCATCGCTACTACCATGCCTCTCAGTCTGAACAGGTACGCTTGCCTTGCCCTTCGGCGCACTCTAAAGAGGTAAAGCTAGCTCCTGCAACGGCTGCCCCTACAATGCGCTCGTCAGCTAACTGCGAGTGCAAATGCGAGCTCAGCTTGTCGCGTCAAGTAGGAAGACCGACCGCCGCCAGCTTTCCCAGCGTAGTACAGAGAAGCGTCGTCAAGAAGCTTCTGTCAGAGTTTCATGGATGATGATGATGATGATGATGATGATGATGATGACGACGACGACGACGACGACGACGATGATGATGATGATGATGATGATGATGATGATGATGATGATGATGAAACCGCTTTATTTCAAGGAAAAGGGGAGGGGAGTTAGGAGAAGGTTGGTCGGATTCTTATTCCGGAATTTCGATGGCTAAGGCCGCCGCCCTAGCTCTTTCCACGAGGGCTCGCTGGTCCTCGAGGGTTGAGGTGGACAGGGCTGCGTCCCATCGTTCCCACGTTGCCTGTTGTATAGTTTCTAAGGCACTATTAGCCTGGCAGGCCCATACCATATGGCACAAATCTGCTTTCTGGCCGCAATATTTACACTCGGCCGAAAAGGACCGTGGCTCCATAGCCTGTAGCTTGACTAGGATATTAAATGACTTGTAATCTTCGTAAATGACATTCTTCTGATTTATCTAATCCCTTGGTCGGGCCTGGCTATTTTCGTCGCGATAAGCGCAAGTGCTGTAATACATCTGCATAAGTTATTAATGGCACTGGGAAGTCCGAGTCTTCGGGGACGGGGGAGGAGGAACCCCGGGGGAGAAAAGCTCGGGCGGCAGCGTGTACACACTCATTTCCCTCTACACCCTCGTGACCTGGCAACAAAATCAGCTCCTTGTGCGAAGCGAACACCCCAGATTGTTTGAGGGTCCTGCAAGCTAACGGTGCAATTCGGCCCCGCGTGTAATTTCTATATGCAGTTTGCGAGTCTCGAATGATGTATTCGGAGCTAGGATGCGAAGCCGCCATGGAGATCTTCACCTCTTCCAATTCTGCTATTTCCCCGTGCCGAACAGGAAGTCCATTGACCATGTGCCCTTGATGCGCCACCAATATTGTGGAGACTCCTCCCACCAGACCCGCAGCATCCACGAAGAAGGCTGCCTCTAATTTAGAATAGATATCTTCTTGGCTTTTACCCTTTTCCTTGCTTGATGATATTCTGGGTGCATGTTTTTAGGAAGGGGAAGTGTCGCGAATTTGTTCCTCCACTCTTCCGGAATGTCTTCTCTTGTTGCCGTATAGTAAGGACAGCTGATATTCAAGTGCTCCAGTACCTTGCGTCCTGTTTTCGTTCCTGCCAATCTGGCATTGACTCTGGCAATTATCTCACCTGTTGTATTGTGCACCCCCAACTGTGACAAGCGCTCTGTAGATGTACTGGCCGACAGTCGTAGTGCCTTCTTATATGCTGTTCTGAGCATGACATCGAAATGCTTTAAATCGCACCTCCTCATCCGAAGGTGCGGAGCCACGTACACAATTCGGCTGAGTATAAAGGCTTTGACTAACCGAACAGTGTCGTTCTCCATCATCCCTCTCGTATCATTGGTGATACGTGTGATCATTCGCATTACTTGTTTGCATGACGTACGGAGTTGAGCAATCAGTGCTGCGTTGACACCCTTGTTGTTAACCAGTAGTCCCAGGATAAGCACTGTCTCCACTTCAGGGATCGCAGCGTCGTGCACCCTAATTTTGACCGGGGCTTCATCTTCTCGTCTACACATGATTAGAAATGCCGATTTTTCCGGACAGCAGCGCACTCCGCCCTCCTCGGCATATTTTTGGAATGTCGAAGCAGCCTCTTGAAGTGCCTCTTCCATCTGCCCCAGACTGCATTTCGTCACCGAGACCGTTATGTGGAGGAACTGGTTCAATGTTCCACCTGCTGCAAGTAAGGCGAGAAAGCGGAAGTCCCGTTCACAACCCGTCCCACCAAATAAAAACGGTAGCGCAAGAAAACTTGACGTTTGTGTATTTTTCACGACTCCGAGTGAGCGTAATTGGTAGGCTGTGCAGGCGTGAAAACCAGGAAACCTCCAGCACAACGAAGTGCGAAGGTCACACCAGACAGTATGTAAAGCGTTGATCAGGCGTAGCCTGCAATGTGCCCCTGCCTTGTGGTCGCTGGGAAATGCCACAACGTCGCGAAATGCCTCAACACCGGGTACGCCTCAACACGAGGCTGAGTGAGCACCGTACAATGTACGAATCAGATGCGGGGACACGTTATTCGTCCACTGCAGGACCTGGGGGTGCACAGCGTGATTTCTTTTTTTTTTTTTTTTTTTTTTTTTTTTTTACAACGAAGCCGTACGCCACCACCTCCTGATGCATTCGTCGTGGCTGTGGTAAAATGCGTGGGCCAATCCAGGAGGTAGCGAGATATCGGGCAGAGCCGTGGCGGAGGTAAAGCAGGATTCAAGCACTGCACCCCTAATAATAATAATAATAATAATAATAATAATAAACAAATAAAAATCAATCAAGATGCATTGTTTCAAGTCAACGGTTATGCCGGAATCGTTTGCGCACAGCACATGGACTCACGAGCAGGAGGCATTGTCACATACGCAAATGACAAAATGTATGTAGAACCATACACCCTCGACTCGCTGGAGGAAAATGCCACCGACTGCGGGGATGTCTGTGCTTACAAACCAAAGACGCAATTGTAATATCCCCTGTGTATATCCAGGCTCACCATAGTGCGAGATCGAGAGGTTCATGACAACGCACTTTGCAAAAGTTAACCGTGATGACACCACCCCTGCGTTCATCGTTGGAGACCTTAATGTGGGCATTTGAAAACCGTACAAGAAATGGTTCGTTCAGTTTGTGCTAGAAGCAAATGTGCTAAAGCAGTTTGCTTTCAAGTGCCACACCAATCCAAGTCGCTCAACTACTTTGTAACGGTCGCGTATAGATTCAACTTTGCCTAGATTCTGTCTAAGGTTGTAACCGAGCCAATCAGTGTATATCGTATTAATCACAAAGCTATCGTCGCTGCCAGTACCAAATGATGAAAATCAATATACGTACCCTTGTCTAACCCTTTCTCATGTGCTACAACTACCATGGTCACACACTTTCGCAGCGTGGAATGGCTCCTCAAATCTTGGAGAAAGCGGGGCAGAAACATAGGAGTTGCTCGACTGTTCCGGCCTCGCCGCGCGCTGAGCAGGCTGGGAACCTTTGCTGTACATCCGGGATGCTGTCCAAGAATAGCCTATCCGGAGCTTCAGCAGGAGAGACAGCTCCTACATTGTGAGGCGGCGATCAGGAAGGGGACGTGGGGGCCGACCGCTGCCGACGCGTCGATCCGGGTGAGGTACCGTAAGGTGCCGCTGCGACGTGTGCATTGCATATAAAAATCGAAGGCCCTTACAGCGGTGCTGACGGGTACAGTGACATGGTGTGCTGCCTTTGCCAGGGCGTCAGCCTCCTCGTTGCCCTGGACGCCGACGTGAGAGGGGGGCCACTGCAGCGACAGCTTCAAGCATTTTCATGTGAGTGTTAACACTCACATGACTAACATGCGTACGCCACCGGTTTGGAAGGAGAGCCAGTATGAAAAAGAAATGGGGAAAAAAATGTGAGCGTCTACACTTTCCAAAACGAAACACTGCTCGCAATACTATCCTACTATTTTAAATATGTTGTCTCGAACAAGAACGCAGTCACGATTAGGTAAGAAGAAACATGCTTAATATTGTTACGTAGGAAGACGCAGACGAAAAGCTATGTACAAATATATTTACAAGGAAAATACGCTGCGCTTGGCCAAGAGGCAACAGCCCGCGCTAGCTTCTAATCGTCGTCGTCGTCTTCACACTGCTGGCCTTTCGTGATCGCGCATATTGTTGTTGACCGTAGGGGTTGCCGAACAAGTCTCGAAGCTGTGTCTTAAGTGAATCCCAACTGGTGAGCTCATCTTCGTGCGTGCGATACCAAACTCGAGGTGTGCCACCGAGGTAAAAGACTACGTTGGCGAGCATAATAGTAGGGTCCCACCGGTTATTGCGGCTGACGTGTTCATACAGGCTGATCCAGTCATCGACGTCTTCCCCATCTTGGCCCGAGAATACGCCAGGATCACGGGGAGCGGGGAGAGTGATGTAGGTCGTCGAAGTGGCAGCAGGTGTCGGAGCCGGCGGAGTCGGGTTGTCGTCGCCGGGAGCCATGAAGGAAGGCTCGACGTACCGTCCACTGCGAAGCTCCGTGACGAGGTACAGGGAACGTCCACCTCCACCAGATATGTTACGTAGGAAGACGCAGACGAAAAGCTATGTACAAATATATTTACAAGGAAAATACGCTGCGCTTGGCCAAGAGGCAACAGCCCGCGCTAGCTTCTAATCGTCGTCGTCGTCTTCACACTGCTGGCCTTTCGTGATCGCGCATATTGTGCCGTAGCAATATTGAACTCTTTAGGAATCCTACTTAAGCTTAAAGATTGTCGCAAACACTAAAAAAATGTTGATCAGAATAGACAATTTTACTTCGAGCCAGTTGGGGGGTTTCTTGTTATGGCTTCCAGGCAGTAGTGTGCTCTGCAATTCGGCTCCAAAGCAGTGTGCCTCCTCGTGCGACTCTCCCCTTTTTTGTTAGACAACCACCCGTTCTTTATCGTTGGCGATTTTAACTGTATGCACGACCCCATGCGCGACTCACGAGGGCCACGACAATACGCTTCCAATACGCACGCAACTGAATTATCTCGTATAGTGAAAGAATACAATTTATCGGATGCCTGGGTCCATATGCATGGCGGAAGTTTTGGCGCCACATGGCAGCAAAGGCAATCGCAATGTCGTCTAGATCGAATGTATTTTCCCCCTGAATTAACAACGCAAATTGTCCAGTGCAGCATCCTCGATCTCCCCGCGGACGCCGGGTACATCTCAGATCATCGCCCTTTCGCTGTCATATTGAACCACGAAGGAAGGCCAGGTGAACGCACTGACATGTGGAGACTAGACATTGCTTCTTTGCGTGACCAGGCGACTCTAACCGAACTAAAAGCGTCAGTAGCTACAACAGTTTGCGATTATGAATGCAATATCGAAGCGTGGGATACTTTAAAGGAAAGGTGGAGGTCAGTATGCATAGCAGCTAGCAGGGAAAGAAAAAGAAAAGAGACCGAACAGCTTTGTGAGTGCCTGAGAAGGATAAGAATAGTACGAGACGGTAACTCCCAAACACAGTTAATGCGCGAATACCTAGATCATCAGCGTGAACGCTACCATAGACTTATGAGCTGGTACTCTCGCACTTCTGCAAAGGCGTGGATGACCAACAGGCCAATTACCGACCCTGAGGTACTGCGGCTGGCTCGTGCGTCCAGCAGGAGGCAGAATGGCAGCTCTTTCATTGAAAGGGTTATAATAGAAGATGGCACAGAGAACAGTGCGAGGCGAGATATCGAACGAATTTTTTTGGAACTGGTTCTCAGACGCATTTTCATCGGAAAAGATTTATAATGCAGAGCTATTGAGTGAAGAAATTTCAGACTTTTGCGCTAACCTACCTCAAGTAGAAGATACAGAAGGCCAGAATTTATTGTCTCCAACAAATCTGCAAGAAGTTTTTGATGTTATACGATCGATGAACAGCGGATCAACACCCGGTCCAGATGGCTTACCAGTCGAATTTTACCGATCTTGCTGGGAGGAAGTGGGCACTGCCTTAGTGTCGCTCCTTAACGGCATTCTTGCACGGGAAGGTATTCCTAAATCGTTTAATCGGGGCCGCGTAATGCTCTTATCAAAGCCAGACTCCAACCTTGCAGAACCCTCATCCTGGAGGCCTATAACGCTGCTCAACACAGACTATAAAATATTGACAACCCTTCTTGTAAATCGCATGAAGATATTATTGCCGAAAATAGTCAGTGTACGTCAAACATGTTCACGCCGGGTCGGAGTATATTTTCGTCTCTCAACTTAACACGTGATATCATACAATACACAACAGCGCGTGAAGCTTCAGGAGTATTAGTAAGCTTGGACCAAGCCAAAGCGTTTGACCGCTTAGAACACCAGTACTTATTTGAGGTTTTACGATGCTATAACTTCCCTGAAGAGTTTGTAGACATCCTGCGGATGTTGTATTCGCGAACAACAGCTGAGCTACTGCTTAACAGCATTTTAGCACCTAGATTTGATGTGACAAGGGGAGTGCGGCAGGGTTATCCTTTGTCACCCATATTGTTTGTGCTTGCGATTGACCCGTTGTTAAGGCGGTTTAGCGAGAGCCCGCTCATAAGAGGTCTTCCTATGCCGGGATCCGGGTGCATAAAAGTATCAGCGTATGCAGATGACATCACTCTGTTTTTGCGGGATGGGGACAGTCTTGTAGAGGTATTTCGTATTTATAATCAATATGCTTCAATGTCAGGGGGCAAAATAAATATGAGAAAATGTGAAGCATTAACTTTAGGTCGCGCCGAAATAACGCTACCAGGGGACATTAAACAGACCGAGCATATGCAAATACTAGGTATCAAATTTTGTACAAGTGGTGTTTCACCTCACACGTGGCGAGACATTGTCAGCTCCATTAAAGAACAGTCAGAAGCAGTGACTGCGTCGCCACTGCCGCTGGCAGAAAGGGCTTTCTTCATTAAGAACGTATTGTGCAGTAAACTGTGGTTTGCTGCAAGGGTAGCTCTCCCGCCGTCACCAACAGTACGAGTAGTAAACTCACTTATTTTCTCATGGTTCTGGCTAAACAAGTCGCAATACGTAGCGCAGCAATTTTTGCGTCTGCCAAAATCCAGCGGAGGATGGAGCTTGCCGTGCATAGTTACATTCAGTAGGCTGTTGTGCACTAAGACTACATGTGATTTACTTGATGATGATGAGTACCCTGGTAGGCCACTGCTCCTTTATTGGCTGGGCCATTACCGTCGAACGCTTATGCCGCAGAGTACAGGCAACTTGCTTCCGACGGCGGTAACGCCAGCACCGCAGTATACGGCGGCTGCGCGCTTGCAAAGCCAGCTTGTTCAACTAAGAATTACAAAGTGGCGTGCGACACCAGTTTCCAGGCTTTGTGAAATGTTGTGTGAGACAGCTGTACCTCCACGGACAGCTACTACACAAACATGGAAAGCTGTGCTTTCTCCTGATTTGCCCTCTCAAGTGAAGGATTTTCATTGGCAATATCAGTGGGGCATTCTACCTACAAGAGACAGGCTTGAACGCTGGCATATGGTAGCGAATGATAAATGCATATATTGCGCACAAACAGAGACCAACGCGCATGTAGTAAAGGACTGCGTTGTAGCACACACCTTCTGGAAGCTAGTTGCAAGAATGTTCGGAATATCCATCGTGCGGCCACCACTGCGCCGAGATCGGTTTGCGAGTCTCGTCTACTACAGCGCTAGCTACATTTTGTGGTGTTTCCGTAACATCGCAGAACGATCTCGGCAGTCAAATAGAGCAATGTACCCCAGAATGCGGAAACTACGGGTGATAATATGGGGTCATCTTCAAGAACAGTTGTTCAAACTCGGTGAAGCCGAGTTTCTTCGCCGCTGGTCTACGCTTTACATAACTGTCTCCCGTGGCAAAGTCTTTCTACAGCCAGAATAATGCTCAATTCTGTTGCCTGAGTTCAGACTGTATCTGTATGTGCCCCGGGTACCTTTCATAAATTCGAGGCCGACAATAATGCTTTTGCGTGGATGCGGTAATGAGTTTTGTTGTTGTTGTTGTTGTTGTAGTTGTGTGCGGCAAAGCCAGTGTCAAGCAGACACCATTTATTATTTTATTTGTTAATCTGTTTTGTTTACATCAAGTATGATGCATTACATGTGATGTACTTTATATTGTACTTTTCTTTCATACAACAGTTGTAAGTGTGCCTACGGGTCAATAAATTTCCTTGTCGTCTCTCCTCAGCACACCCGCAAGAACGGAACAACAGTTTCTGCTGACGTCCTTGCGTGTTCCACGTCGGAGACGTCCACCTCTCACGCCATGGTGCCTACAGCGTCGTGGACTTCCTCGAAGGCCCAAGTCTTCGATGTTGTTGTCCCTACGGGGAATGGTCCTGAGACCGTCGTCGATGCGACGGCCTCAATAGCTGGCCTCTCTGACGTCTACTGCATTCAGCACGTAGGAGGCTTCAACTTCCAAGTCACCGTCAAGAGCATTGCTTCCATGACTCTAATCGTCGATGCTGGCTGCCTTATCATCGGTGGCTAGCGTTGTTCTGTCGCTCCCGTTGGCCCGCAGGTCACCAACGTAACCTGCCTCTTTTGCCGTCCTTCGTTGCGAACGAAGTCCTCGTCCAGCACTATCACCATACGGCAAGGTTTTGTCTGTCAACGCTGGTCTTATAAGCAGACGACGTGGCGTGTTCCCCGGCACCCGCTTCATTCGGATGCAAATCAATGCCACAACCCCTGTCCCCAATTACCTGCGAGTATCTGGTCATCGTGTGACGTTTGACTGCCGTGGCTTGCAACGCGTATGTCGTCGTTGTGGCTCCAGCGACCACTACCGTGCACAGTGCACCGCAGCGTTCTGTGGCCGTTGTGGTGTCCATGGCGACGAAAGCGATGGATATGACCGTCGTTGTCGGCGTTGCGGGGATGGCCACCCTACGGTCGCGTGCCCTGTGCGGCGTTCATACTCGGACGCTGCTGCTGGAGCCTTTGCCCCCTTACCGCCGGCGTCAGCTGCGGTTGCGACTGCGCGTGACGCAGTAACTAAAATTGTCCTGGCACCGCATCAACCAGCGTCGACAAATGAAAAAGAAGAGGCATGTAGCTCGGGCAGTACCGGAGATCAAGTTCGATGACATTTTCCCCAACCACGCGAAACTACTCCCTTACGGCATCTTAAACGTCAACAAGCAAGACCACCTAAGCACCCTAGAAACACACATTACCATTGCAACAGATGCATCACAGCGCGAGGAACAAACTGGCATTGGAATATTTTGTCCTGCACTCGACTGGTCTTTTCCTTTTAGATTGCCTGATTTTGTGCCTATATTTCTGGCCGAGTTTTTAGCACTAATCCTAGCTTTACGTAAATTAGACCAAATGATTACAACAGCTGCTATTCTTACTGACTCGCTTTCTGTGTGCTCTTATTTCCTTACCGCTACTAATGATTCACCCATGCTAAAACTCTTCCACTTGCTAGTCCCTATAGTCATGTGCAATGTGTTCATTTGGTTTGTGTACCTGGTCATAAAGGTTTGTGTTTTAATGAAACTGCCGATTCACTGGCAAAGACAACACTTTCCGGCCCTGTTCTTCCTATTCAACCAGTGACAACACATATCATGGCGGCTAGATCTTCGGATGCGATCAATTAGAATAGCCTTATAAAACCCAGATCTGATTGCTTCTCCAAATTATAAGCACCTGGCATTTCCCTGGCATAGCGAATCCTGTAACACAAAGAGGCTTGAAGTCTCCCTCACCAAATTACGCTGCCGCATCCCCTCCCTGAATTTCTACTTACACAGGTCGGGTTTGGTTTCCTCCACCCTCTGTTCATTTTGTAATGAAAAGGAGACGGTACATCACTTTCTTCTATCTTGCCGCCGCTTTACTGCGGCAAAAAAACATAGACTGTTGGAAATACCTTTTCGAAGAATTGGCATGTACTTGACAGAACCTGCTATTCTTTCGTTCGGGGCGTACACTTTGGGATTCAGCCACAGGGATGCTTGCTTCGCTGTCCAAACATTTCTTACAGAATCTAAACAAATCTAAACGAATGCCCTGCTAAATTCATTTTTTACTCATAAATTAAGTATTACTCCTCCCATATGACTTTCCTGATATTATTTTAACAGGTACTTCTACGCTATTCAGTGCTAATTCCATACATATTCGGAAATTAATGCTCCATATTAATTTGGAATAATCCACCCACTTCTTGGCCAATCCCCCATCGTGGGTAGGACCCACACGCGTGATAGGCAACAACAACAACAATAGTCCCAACGCGCCATTTTCGCCGGCCTCCTCTACTGAAAAAGAATACCATCCCCGCAGGGGCGCCTGCGTCAGCAGGCCTTTGGTGCGTTGCGACACCACGTACCCGAGCACACGAGGGTTGGCCCCTCCCGCCTTCTCCTTTCCTCTCTCTTCATCTTTTTCTCCCTACCCCCCTCTCCCCGTGCAGTGCTGTTGAGGTGTCCTCCTGTGAGAGACAGTTACGGCACCGCACTTATCTCTTCCATTCTCTTTAAAATCACTTCACACAAAAAGAATACCGTGACGTGGCGGATCGCAACGCGCCATTTTCGCTGGCCTTCCAAGCAGCGAAGGACAGGGATGCAGTGGCCGACATCGCCTTCACTTCGGCTGCTACCATCTGTCCTCCTGATCGCACCGCAGTTTTAAACACAGATAAAACACCTTACCATGCGCTTACTACAGCCGATGCATCTACGAAATCTGCTGTGGCTTCATCCGCCTCAATTACATCGCCTACAACGCCGCATCCTTTAACATCTGAAGGAGTCCCCGGCTGTCGAAGTTGTCGGTGGCGATGAAATCAATCCCGCCGCCCTACCGCTACCGACATCATCCTCATCAGAAAACAGCTTCAGTCCCGGAGTTGATAGCAGCGTTGGACTCTCGCCAAGCCTGGATGGACTCGACAAAGAAATGGCGACCCCACGAGGCGTAAAGCGTGCCCATGCGTCAGCCTCAGGCTCGGACGGCGGCCCGGATCACCGCGCCGAGTTACAGTGGCCAAAGAAACCTCGGCCTTCTTCGAGAGGGTCGAAGAAGTGTCGTGTGTGCTGCATAACCCCTGGACTTGTTCCCGGCCCCCGACTTCAACGACACGACCAGGTCAGTTCAATGGCACTTTCTCATTTAAATATGGCTGACACCCTGAACATTATTTCATTAAACGCACAAAAGTTCCGAAGTCATGTAAAACAAGTCGAAAGTGTCAGCGCACCCCGCGATAAAAATTGTGACATTCCGTGTTTGCAAGAAACATTTTTTCACCACTGGACATGTTCTTGCTTTCAAACGCACTTTCAACCTAGTGTTACGTCTCCACACTACAGCGTCTATTCAGAAGTCAACGCAGAGTGGACACCGACTCTGGACGGGTCCACAAAAGGCCACCACCCCCACCATTACCTGACACCCTGAACTAAGGATGAAGGGAGGTCCCTATCGAATGCTATCGAACAACGACGGTGACCTTAGATTCACAGGTTGCTATCCTGTCGCCTATTCCGTAGTGATGCGAGCATGGGCGTGGCATCGCAATGGATTCGACGATTGTGATTTGCTGCCGGACAGTATTCGGATTTTCTAGTCGACTCGTCTAGGGAAGGCGATGGTATTAAAAGCGGATACTTTTCGAGCAGGGACGGAGGGTCCTCATGTGAACTCGGACGTTTAACTTGCTCCTGCATGGAGTGGGCTTACGCACTGGAGCCGTGTAAGAAAGCCAGTAAACCCTTTTTACTTCATTCCTACAACCTGCCGCAGCCATCGATGGCCTTGGTGGATTCATTTGCCTTTGTACCACCTTAAGCCGCAACACTAGACTGTTCTTTCTCTTTCGCGACATCATGCTCTGTTCGAGCCGGTATTATTTTCAACAGAGCTCTCTTGCGAGATCATGTTTTCTTTCTTTTTTTTTTTTTTGGATGGGACAGGGCGGATATAGCCATTTTATTGTGTGCTATCTTCATTTAGGTTGCGTATTTTGTGCATCTATGGATTCGCGCAGGCCACTAAATGCAATGATTTTTTTCGTGATCTGGACGTGCATTTCCTGGACGGTCACCACGTAGTTCTTGCTGGGGATATTATTTGCGTTTCAGACACGCGAGCAGATGTGCAAGGCCCGGGCTGGTGTCGCCCTGATTGGAAAGCCCGGGAGTTGCGTCACCTCGTCCAGCACTTTTCGTTGCGGGATACATACCGACTTTCTCATGGTTCTTTATTTGCCTGCACGTGGCGACGCGGCGCGTCGTCAAGCAGATTAGACCGTGCCCAAGTGCCAAGCAATTTAGCTCAGTATGTCACCCGATCTGATGTGATAACTTTACCTTTATCTCGTGTATATATTTCCGATCACAGACCAGTTATGCTTGAAGTTGGCTTCACTTCTTCCTCATCAGTAAAACCTCGGCGCCTCGACATCCGCGTTCCACATGACGCGAGCTCGCACTCTTCTTTGTCAAGAGTCTTGCACGCCTCTGTTTCTAGTTATGACCCAGAATGATGGGACGCGCTCAAGGTCCCCTTTTCGGTCTTCAAAAGAGCGATCCTATTCGCGTGTTAGGCCTTGATTACACCTATGATGGCATATCAGACTCTGTGTGGCTCTCAATTCTTGAATATGTAAGGCGAAATATTGAGGATGTTCACGGGTATGATTTACCCCTATTAGAAAGAAGGTACTTAGCAAGGTCTGTATTTTGCGGCCGTGCGTGGCATGTTTGTCACGTTGTACAGCCATTATTACGGGTTACTAGGTCCTTGCAGTCCCTCCTTGGTTCCTTCTGGTCGGGCCGTGCAGAACTGGTCTGTTGCGCGGTACTTGGGCAACCGCGCTGTCATGGTGGGTTCGCGTTCCCATCAGTGTGTGACCGCTGCCGGGTGCTCGCTGTGCGATTTATGCTCCGCCTGTTACAGCGTGTTCAGTGTCCTGCGCGTGTACTCGCTTGGCACGAGTTTGCTGTTTCCCTGGCGCGAAAATTCGTTACGTGCTACCAGGCGTACACTTAAATCGCAGACCACAAGTGTTAAATGCACCTGCATTTCACTCTATACGACCATGGTATGATATCGCCACATACAACAGGTGTGTCCTGATGTAGACGTTCTCGAAATCCGTGTTGTGGAGACATTGTCAGCCTTACTGTTTCCTCTAGTTCCTCCAGCGCGCCGCGCACGTTCCAATTATGTGTCTTGGGGTGCGATAACGGCGTCATTTCTGCCTGGCCAACTACGCGACTTCATGTAGCGTCTAGGGTGGCAAGTTCTGCCAACGCGTGAGACTAGAGCGGTGGGGCATAGTCTCACCTTCGCTGCGTCTTAATTGCCCCGTTCGAGAATCCAGCAAGCATGTGCTTCAATGCGTCGTTGTTAGGCTATTTTGGAGGGCCGTACATACTGGATTTCGTGGCCTTGGAGTTAACCGCTTTGTTACATCTGGTAGCTGCTCACGTGGCCGCTCCGCGCGACATTTAATTTCTGCGGGGGCCTTTTGTCTGTGGCGTAACCGGTGCAAGGCAGGTCCCGCGGGTCATCGTCACCGCGCTCTATTTCCACTTCTGGAGAGGCTCTACTCTGAGCTACTGTCGTTTTTGTCAGATGAGTTGTTCTTTATTGGAGAAGAGGATTTCCTTCGACATTGGTCACGCCATTTCCTGTCGGTGGCTGATGGACGCGTATGGTTTAATTTTCGACCAGCCTGGCTCTTGTAGCCAGGCCATCAAAAGTATTCACTAAGTATACATGTATGTAGGTGCCCGCGGTTTTTGTGAGCTCTCGTATGCATGATCATCTCTGTACATACACATCTGATCGCATTGCTACAAAGCTATCTAAAGTCAGATCATCATTGTACATAACCATTGTGTACACTGTCGCTATGGAACCTCATTTTATACATGTGAAATTTATTTTATATGTAAGTATGTGTTTCCGTGGGTCTATGCGGTCACATGTTAGTAAGTGTTGACTCGGACACTTCTTTAAAAACATGCAATATATACAATGTTTCGTACTTTGTTATCGTACTGGTGGAACTGTCAACGCTGAAGACTGGGCATGTTGGTATAGCACAGAGCACTCTATGGTGTGTGTTTCTCTTCCGTGTATCTCGTCAAATTTGTTGCGCAATCCAACCTCTAAAAAAATGGAACTGTGCCGTCATTGTGACTCAGTGTTTGTACCGTCCTTTGTTGACAGAAACGTTTTTCTGAAAACAAGTCATCCAACCAATCTTCAACGTCCTCGAATGCGTCCCCGTGGAAATGTCTAGGCGTGCGGGGCGCATATGAAATCAACGGGACAGGAGCAGTTTGGGTCTGTTGCGTCTGGCCTGCCTTAGCGGTGGACATTCTACCTGATGAACTTGCCAGCAGATGGAACTCGGGTGACAGCCCCTGCAGGCGACGGCTTCTTCAGGTTACTTGGGGTGAGGAAGCTAGTGGCGTCTGCAGCTTGGGGTCCAGATCGCATAGGGCTTCGTCTAGGTCTACCCAGCACCTCCACCAGTTTGTCGCGAGAGGAGGGGCGAGAGAAGAGTTAATGCAATCGCACGCGTTAATATATTCAACATTCTTTTCTGTAATGTTACAATTAGTTTATGTGTAACTGTGCGTTTCCGTGGGTCTATGTGATTATAGGTTAGTGAGTGAGGACTCGGATACTCCTTTAAAACGTGCCGTGCATACAATGCTTCGTACTTTGTATACGTTATCGTTCTGGTGTAATTGTGCCGTCATTGTGACTCAGTGTTCGTATCGCCTTTTGTTGAAATCTTCATGCGCCAGTAACTGAAGTTGAAAAAGAGTGTATTCGTTTAGTCTATCAAAGTTCTGTAATGAGTGCACCCTAGTAGAACTCAGCCTCTAAAGGTCCGTCATCACTGCTGCTTGCCCAACTTGATCTCAAGATTTTTTTGTTACGCTTCTCTAGTTGGCCTGTCTTCATGTAGACCGTTAAGCTTCGAATGCTGTCCACATATTCATTTCTCCCCAACAGTACATCTTGCTGAACATCGTTTATACTCCAAGCTTCATGCCAATATTTTTATTACGATAGCATATATATATGTACACTCAGGCACATTTCTGCCATCGTTATCGGCGTCGGCGCCGCCGTAATATTCTGTATAAAGTACAACGGCGATAACATCGAAGTGACCGCGCGCCGTATGCTGTATGTGCGAGTAAAAGCGTAGGAGGGTGAGCCGACGATGTTGGCTCAATTTTGCGTGCGCAAGCGAGGAAATCGGGGAGGAAGCGCGTCGTCCGCATTTGTGCTCAAGGCGCCGGGGGGAGGGGAGTTAGAGGGTGGGGGCCCTTTCACTCCGGCGGTGGCTGCGTATTACGAGGGCCCTATATTGAAAGTGGTCTGCGATGGGGTCAGAGTGTGCCGACTGCTGATTGCCGAGTGGGCGCTCTGTTAGCGCGTAGTTCGCGTTGAAGAGAGGGGCAGCACGAAGATATATATATATATATATATATATATATATATATATATATATATATATATATATATATATATATATATCATTGAAAGTAAGGTATACGTCTCGCTAATCACGAATTCATCCGGTCAAGTCCGTTCTCACCTTAGGCGTCAAACACGACAAAATTAAAACAACTTTATGTTCGCGCGGCACCAATCTATAAAAGTATAAGGGACAGAATTCCTCCTACCAGACGCTGTTCTCCTATGGAAATCAGTCGTTTTCGGCGTTTTCCCGAGCGTGCCCTATATGCGTGTGTGTGTGCGTGCGTGCGTGCGTGTGTGTGTGTGTGTGTGTGTGTGTGTGTGTGTGTGTGTGTGTGTGTGTGTGTGTGTGTGTGTGTGTGTGTGTGTGTGTGTGTGTGTGGTGTTTGTGTGTGTGTGTGTGTGTGTGTGTGTGTTTGTGTGTGTGTGTGTGTGTGCGTGTGCGTGTGCGTGTGTGTGTGTGTGTGTGTGTGTGTGTGTGTGTGTGTGTGTGTGTGTGTGTGTGCTGTTAAGTATTTATCACTCGATATATCATAATCATCACACAGCATCTGCAGTAGCATGTTAGGCGAAACTCCAGGCTAGCATCTCCAGCATCTCAATAGAGCTTGTTCCTAGCTATCTGATTTCATCTCAATTTCGCAGTCTGAACACTCATTTTTATAGCTCAGCTCTTAACCTCCCGTGTCTGCGTTAAGCGTCGGTTTTGTCAGCGTCCCTCGGTGTAACCGAGCGAACGAGCCCAGCGAAGAATGAAACAGCGAACGCTGAGTGCAGCGGGGGATGAAATACGGCGATAGCGAATAGAGCGCGAGGAGGAAAGCGGTGTAGGAGGGTGCAGCGTAAGGATGAAGCGGAAAGCGGATGAGTACATGGCTAAAGCGTATGGTAGTGCCGCGCAAAATGGACTCTTCGGAGACGACCGCTACAACATGGCAGTAGAGTAGCGCGCCGTCGTCTGTTCACTGATGGCATGCGGCCAGTGCGTCCACCGATACTATACATGGAAACCAAGCGCTGCATGAGTGTAGGTCTGTCTGTGGCGGCTGTTGTGAATAGCGCCTACGTGTCCCCCTTGCGTTGCCTCTCGCGATCTCCCGGTTAGCGAGGCAGTCGCGCCACACTTCGCTCCGTTTGCAACGTGCCGCACCAGACAGATTGTCCTCGCCAGCCAATACATGAAAGCGAAATGAAAACACGTACAGAGCGGCGCTCAGATTTCGCATTAGGAAGTATCGTAATCGTAGGCGATTTTTTTCTTAATGCTCACGGGGATTCATCCAGAAGGGAACGCAATCAGTCACCCTATCACCCACTTTCTCACTTGCGCCTTCAATCCCTCCTACGCTCTCTCAACTCGCTCACTCACTCACTGACAAACTCAACTTATCACTCAGCGACTTGCTTTCTTTCCAACACTTGGCTGAACTGTCAGGTAACAAACTTATGCACGTGCCCTTTAGGCTCACTGATTCGCTTAGCCACTCAACCTTACGCAAGTGAATTTCCCACCCTCCGCACTCGTCGCTAAAACGCACATTCCAGCGCACCGGGACAATTCGTGTTTTCGACGAGTCACGGACTGAGAATCCCACGGGAAATGGTGTACTACGTGAAGGAGCGGAGACGATCCGAGTTCGGAGAGATGTGGGTCACGTTCGCCAGGAAGAAATACAATTTCGGCGCCGTATTTATTACCGCCCCCTCTGTCCTATGTCTACCGTGCTTGAAGTGGATCCCAGGCATTATGAAAGGCTTTTAAGAGTCAGAGCCCGCGCTAAAAGCACGCTCCAAAGCAGGAAAGATCGGGGGGACGTGGCGACTTTACGAGGTCGAAGAAAGGATGGAGGGGAAAAAAATAAGTAGGCTGAGATGATAAATCCCCGTAATAAGGGAAGCGCCAACGTCCAGAATCAACAGAGCAGGCAAAAAAGACACAGAGAGAGAGGCACCATATACGTTTGCAGGAGAACAAATGTCGTTATCCGCTCCAAATGACGACAGCGGTACTCTGCCGGAAGGAGGTACACGTGTATGAAATATAGTCAACTAAAGAAAAATGCATCTCCGGAAATTCGTCTACAATGGCGGAGCCATGCAAAGACAACTGAAGCTTAACCCGAACGCTTGAAGCGTAAGGAAACTTATTTCTTCCAATGTCGTATTCAATTTTCATTTTCGCTCTCTTCGTTAAACAGTACGAACACGAACGAACTTTATCCTCCCCTGTAAAGTTATAAAACGCTATAATTATTAAACGAACGAAGTTCGTTTCCTCCGTATTCGTCACTCTGTTTTGGAGTTTGTTAGCGTTGTTAGGAAATTACTAGTTTAAATAATGTTGCGAGTAGATTGTGCCTCCAAAAGCGTGTTTAACAACACTGGCAGGAGGACACATCACTGCAGCTACGGCTAAGGTCAGCATGAGCATTCACAGACCGGCGGCGAAGCCGTTGTCGTCGCTTACATCGTGACACAAAGCACCCGTCGCACTTACCCCAGCGGCAAGAGCACCCTCTAGGCAGGTCTTACGGCGAAGAGCGAGCAGCGAGGAAGTACGCCTTGAGACGTGAGACAATTTCAGTCTCTGGTACAGCAAATGACGTGAGAGCCAGGCAGGACCGTTCATATATGATGTCACAATATCTACTCTTCAGCTCTCCCCATTCTCCTGGTGCAATTCAATGATTACATGCGTTATTAGCTCTTAACACGGAAAAATGAAGAAACATGTCGCTAGTGCGTTCTTTCTTTTCCTTTTTTTTCTTTTTCATTAGAGTTAAGGTCAAGTCACACTGCATCAGACTGTAAGTTAGAACTTAGTTAGGTTATCGCAAAATGATGAGAGAGAGAGAGAGAGAAACGCAAAACAGGCAAGGGTCAGGGCTATCCTTTTCTGTTCTCTGCGTATCTTTCAGTATTTTGCGCAAATATAGATTAGACAGAATGCAAGGCCAACTAGCCTAACAGTAAGTCTCTCTTAACTGGGTTGAAAGACAGAGGTAGTCGGCAAAGAGAGGCAAATACTTTGTTATTTGCACCATGCACGAAGAAAATTTAGGAAAGTATAAGAACAAAGACATCGCCTAACTCAACACCCAGTCCTGAATATTTAACGAATTACTGATGGGGGAGGGCAATATAAGAAACACGGGGGGGGGGGGAGGAATGAGGCGCTCCGTGAATTGAAAGAAGGGAGGTAACACTAACGAGACACAGCCGAAAGCCTCGCTTGAGCAAAAATCCGGACAATGGTGCGTGCGTGCGTTCGTGCGTGCGTGCGTGTGTGTGCGTGTGTGTGTGTGTGTGTGTGTGTGTGTGTGTGTGTGTGTGTGTGTGTGTGTGTGTGTGTGTGTGTGTGTGTGTGTGTGTGTGTGTGTGTGTGTGTGTGTGTGTGTGTGTGTGTGTGTGTGTGTGTGTGTGTGTGTGTGTGTGTGTGTGTGTGTGTGTGTGTGTGTGTGTGTGTGTGTACACACGCGAGACAGATTGTGCGTGTGTGTGTGTGTGTGTGTGTGTGTGTGTGTGTGTGTGTGTGTGTGTGTGTGTGTGTGTGTGTGTGTGTGTGTGTGTGTGTGTGTGTGTGTGTGTGTGTGTGTGTGTGTGTGTGTGTGTGTGTGTGTGTGTGTGTGTGTGTGTGTGTGTGTGTGTGTGTGTGTGTGTGTGTGTGTGTGTGTGTGTGTGTGTGTGTGTGTGTGTGTGTGTGTGTGTGTGTGTGTGTGTGTGTGTGTGTGTGTGTGTGTGTGTGTGTGTGTGTGTGTGTGTGTGTGTGTGTGTGTGTGTGTGTGTGTGTGTGTGTGTGTGTGTGTGTGCGTGTGTGTGTGTGTGTGTGTGTGTGTGTGTGTGTGTGTGTGTGTGTGTGTGTGTGTGTGTGTGTGTGTGTGTGTGTGTGTTTTCGTTCTTTCGCACCAACACAATGACAGGGAAGTGCAGATTCGCCGAAAGGGATATCCGGTTTCGCCACGCAGCACGAGGATTGACGGGTCGGACAACTTCAAGGACAGATATCCAAGGAAGCCTCATTCAGCGGCAGTGACAGCGCCTTCGTCTTGTCTTCCCCCATTTGATAGTTCCAGCTATCGCTTAATTTATTTTCTTCCTCGTCTGTAATGGCTATCTAATATTTATGCGTACTATCGGAGCGGACAATGTATCTGAGCTGTCCCTGCGACGATGCGGTTGGTGGGCGCCCGAGGTCATTAGCGCCGCCAGCTCTCCCGCTCGCGCTATTAGAATAATTGTTTATTTAAGTGTTGTTCCTGGGTTAGTAACGGTGGACGGACCTACCACTTTTTTTTGAGCTGGGGGATATTTTTGTCACCAAATAAAGTATTTCTCTGTCAGGCCCTTCGCCACTTCTAGCTGCTTTTACTGCATACGTAAAAGCGTCGCGAGAATTTATAAAAGTTCCAAGCTCAAATAATATCATTTCTCTATCTTTCAATGTCTCTCTCTATCTCTCTCTCAAATAAGCTGTAGTTAATTTATTCTTTTTGGACAGTGCTTCACGGAAGCCACAATGCCTCTCATTTTTTCTTTGTCTTCCCTTTAACTGTTGCTATTATTGACTCAGAATACTCTTTTTTCTTTGTTGCGGATATGTAGGCCATTCGGCTCTCATTAAGCTGTTTCTGACTCATGGGAACGCTACCACTTTAATTTTCTTACTAACATTTTTTTTTACTGACTTCTAATTTTCTTCCTGTAGCGTTCGGCGACAACGCGTTATCGCATCAGCTCATCTGCAAACTCCTCTTGTCTCTTCTTGGATACTTAGGGCGATACTGTGAATGAGCTCCCTGGTGGTACGGTCGTCGATGTGGTTTAAAGTTCCAACCTTCATAACTGTATACAAGCTCAAAACTAACAGTAGATATACACACGTCGTGACAAGGTCGAGTGCCCACTTCAGACTAAAGTTCGTTGAACACTGCACGTACATTTATGCAGAAAATTGCTTGCTTGGTAGAGGCAAAAAAAAAATAAGAAATAAAACGAGAAACGGGGCGACAAAATACATGCTAAAACGTGATTGACCAGAAAGACAGAACTTGCCGAGGAATACAGCTTTAAAGTTTGTGAAATACCGAACTCGTCCAAATGCACACCATGCAGGTAACCGTGATTATCTGCCTCTCCATTCGCGGAGCTCCCTTTGATAAAGAAACGATGGTATACGGACAGCACTGAGCATGCGGTTAGGCCTGATGCTATAAAGCACACGAACAGCAAATCGCAAGTTCAGATGCGCTTGTCGCGTGCTTCCCGTATAGTAAAAGTAAATGTTTAGTCCTCTTCAAAAAAAAAAAGAAGGAGGGCGCCAGGACAAAAGGCAAGAGCTTGACATGGTCCTGGTCGCCCCTAGAATTGTTCGTATTGTGCACAAGCAGTTCACAACAATTTCACAATGAATTTTACAAGCGTGGTAAACAGTATGACCCAGTAAGTCAACGGGCATGAAATTTCCGCAAAAACAAAATACAACTTGAATGCATGCACAACTTATCGCATGGGCGATAAAAACAAAGATACATAATAATTGCTTTTTACAGATTTATAAAAAATGTCAGTCATAAGACGCATAACAATATTACAAACCTGGCAACATGCAGGTAAGAGAAAATCATCTGAAAGGTAGCAAAATAAATCTAGAGTATATCGATAAAATAAATATCTAATTCCGTTTGTTCAATTAGACGTTCTTTTAACGATAGATTTAAATGATTTTGGGAAGGTAATATTGAGTTTCAAAAGGAAATTGATTTATTACTGTGGGAACTTGGTAGCTTAGTGTTTCCTAGCCGTAATTGGTGCTCGTGATTGGCACAATTTTACGTTTCGTGCGGAAAGCATATCGGCTTTCTGGCCTCACCTGAACAAGAAAAATAGAACCGATGACGAAGGATGTATTTAAGTAGGTTGAAATTATATACTTGTTTCGCTTTAATTATGCCACGTTTCTGAAATAGTCGAACGCAGGTAAATCTGAAAGTCTGTCATAAAACGCCTCTGCAGCACGCAAACCGCGTTTCTGTGTTGAATTAGTTAAAAGTAACTACTGGACGCCGTAGTTCCCCCAACAAGAATGCAATGCGATAACCTAGAGTGTACGAGTGCGTAATAGATCGATATCTTTAACCAGGGGGGCATCAAATAAGATATTTTATACAGACAACCAACGGTTTCACTCATGTCAGACACTAACGTTGTGGTGTGAAAATTCCAAGAAAACCCGCCGCGGTGACTTAGCGGCTATGGTCTTGCGCTGCTAAGCGCCAGGTCGCGGGATCGAATCCCAGTCGCAGCGGCCGCGTTTCCATGGGGGCGAAAGGCAAAAACGCCAGTGTCTTGCGTTAATGACCCCCTGGTGGTCAAAATTAACCCGGAGTCCACCAATGAGGCGTGCCTCATAATTAACTTGTGGCTTTGGCATGTAAAACCCCATAATTCAAAATTCCGGGAAAGATTCTCGTCAAATCTTATTTTAAGAACTGCAAGCGCAAGAAAAACACAGACGAATGAAAGCTGTACACGTACACGCGCACACCAAATGAACACAGAAATGTTGGTTTGCAAAAAGAATCGCGAAAGTTTGTAGATCGGGCTGAATGTGTAATTTATTGCTTACCGTTGTCACGTGGTCGCAGCTATGTTGGGCAAACTGGCCGTTGCCTTAACTATAGGTTGCGCGAGCACAGTTATCACGTCGAAAACGTGGCTGGTGGCTTTCTTGCGATGCATTGCAAGAGTTGTGGGTGCGTTACGATGTTCCACACTTGCAGGCGAACAGGGCGTTGGATGAGACAGATACGTTTTATTTGTTAAAGTGACAAACAGCAAGCATGTACGTTTTTTTTTTTTTTCGTCTACGTTTCGCAAGTCCTACCGATGGAAAACTATATGTGCAGGAATACGCACGAGAGACACATGCTGCTTGACGAACAAGCAAAACATTTGTTCTCCAAGGCAACTACATTAACATGGTAAAATGAAAGCCGGTTATGCGGCAGCAATGCCCACGCAGTCACTGTGCGGCATTAAAAAAGAAAAAAACAAAGAAAGGCATTTATTCTTAGCACATAAATACACGTCGCATGTAATTATGAACACCATTTGAGCGGCGCGATCGCAAATAGCAGCGCGCGAAGCCGTACGAACGATCTCGCCGAGCAGAATCGCCAGCAGTTCCGAACGGCGCCATCTTGCTGCCGCCCAGTCCACTTCGATCGCAGCGCCGCCACAGTCGGGCGCCTCAATTAAAAAAATTATGGGGTTTTACGTGCCAAAACCACTTTCCGATTATGAGGCACGCCGTAGTGGAGGACTCCGGAAATTTCGACCACCCGGGGTTCTTTAACGTGCACCTAAATCTAAGCACACGGGTGTTTTCGCATTTCGCCCCCATCGGAATGCGGTCGCCGTGGCCGGAATGGCGCCTCAATGTGAAGCATACGCTGCTCCGATCGCTCGTCCCAGTCAACTTTATTCTAGTACAATCTACAGACGGTTCGAAGACTCTAACAGCTTGCTCGAAAGACATAGAGACCTCCAAATATGTAATTGATAGGAAAATGTCGCCGCTATTCCACTTCATACAACTTCGCAGCTGGCTTGCTGGTGCCTGTAAAGCGTACTTTTCTGTTAGGTAACAATGTGCTGCGAAAAAGCTAATTTGTCAATGGAGTTTGTTTCCGCGCACACAATCGGGTCAGCTTAGCTCACTGGTCAAGAGGAAAATGTCGAAATACAGACAAGAGAATTTATACTTACTTGGTAGTTTAGAGGTGTAAGACTCTCTTAATCACACGTTAATAACCAAAGGCTGACAGGTGCTAGCTTAGCGTAGAAAAATATTACGCATTATTTTCTTTTTCTTTTTTCAGATGTATCCCAGTCAAATCAGTATTCATAGAAACATTTATCTAGAAAACCACAATGCTTTTCTGACATGAGTTACCACAGAAAGAAAATTGAATATACGAACGCCATAATGCAACCTCCCTACTCAACAGTACCTTCTTGACGATGCAAGTACCCGTAGTAAAATTACCTTCAAAAATAATAAATAGGCGTGTTTGAATAGTGAAGCGTCCAAATCGTATCGGATAGGCATATTCGAGAGAAAAAAGTAATTTCTAAATAACGATTCAAAAACTGTTTCTTCTTTTTCTAAGCAAAGTGAAATCAAACGTTTGTGAAGAGTCCTGAAGCTTATTTACAATATCTGATACATGCACGTTAAGCTGTTCATTACTGGACCTTCGGTCCCTTGAGGAACTTGTAAATAATAAACAGCTGGTATTAGTTATACCGTTCACTGCAGGAATGAGCGCAATAAAACAATGGAGCAGAAAGTCCCGCGACACAGTTAAAAGTGTTGCATTGGCTTAAGGAGATAAGTGGGACGCTGCAGCAATGCATATCATTTCCAATTGACGCAAACGCAAAACTCGAGACAATGATTTCGTATTCAGGCTTCCCTGAAGCGAGACACTTGTATTACAATATTGCAACTTATCGAACACGGACGATTTATTCGTCCCGCGCGTTCGCTCAGGAGTTCGAGGTCCTGCGGTTTGATTTTTTTTCGAATTACCGCAGCTGTCCTGATGCAGGATCCTCCGGAAGTATTCGTAAAATTACGGTGAGTGCCACAATTTTGTGTCGCTTGTTTAACCACTAATCTATTTTCGTTAAATCGTCGCTGCTTAGTTCGCGCAGCAATACCACTTCTGTAATAAAAACACGGTCGCGAGTGCCGTAATTGTTTTGAAACAGTTTGTGCAGTCCTCACTTATAACAATTTTATTCGTCTTGTTGTCTTTCTTTTTGAATGATTGGTGCGTTGTATTGATGCGACGCGCGAAAGGAATGTGAGAATTCAAAACGTTATTCAAATTCGCGTAAATGAATATACGTTGAAAAAACTATTATTAGGCCAGTGTAGTGTTGAGTAGAGCAAACTGAAACTTGATATGCCAAGTCGACCTGTCACCTTTCCCCCACAACCTTGCTCTCGCCCTCTTTCTTTCTTTCTTTCTTTCTTTCTTTCTTTCTTTCTCTCTCTCTCTCTCTCTCTCTCTCTCTCTCTCTCTCTCTCTCTCTCTCTCTCTCTCTCTCTCTCTCTCTCTCTCTCTCTCTCTCTCTCTATCTATCTCTCTCTCTCTATCTCTCTCTCTCCCTCTCCCTCTCTCTATCTCTCTCTCCCTCTCTCTCTATTATCATTGATGGGATTTTACGGCAAACAAGACCATTTTGATCAAAGGCCGCAGTTTCAAAACCCAAGCGCTTTTTCATCACTCGCCCCCACCCACCTGCCTAGCTTTCTTTTCTGTTGGTTTTTAGCAGAAAGGAAATAAAATTCAGCCTCGAATACTGCGACCTTGGGCGGGAATTGTATCTGTCACCGAGTACTCAGCTATAAGAATCCGCTACCACCGAGCGTCTGTGTCAGGTTACGTCAATGACAGCGTGGCCACAGAGATCGCAACGGCAACGGTGCCCGTCTCGAAGGCCAAGCCCCGAGTCACCACCAACGCCTCTCGCTCTACCCCCTCTGAAGGGTCGTCGATAGTGGGAGACAATAGTTAACCCCCATTTTCCTTTACCGATGTTAACGCCCCCGCACTAACGCACTTGCGAAAAAAAAAAGTGGAAATAAAACGTACTGGCAATCAATCCTCGTCTAAACGTTGTCTCCGAGATGAGGCTATCCTGGCCTGCGAACTGTTGTTCAGAAAAACAGTGTCATTGCTACATTTGCCCCGCAGTGTCCATTACGCGTCTGTTGCACTTTTTGAAGTAATCGCGTGTGCATTCATGGGCTACCCTTGCATTTTCGGCTTTTCCTCAGCTGGGTGTCAATTTTATTTTTTTCGCAGACGTGCGCAATTCGCCTACACTGTACATGTAATATTTGAAGAAATTCCCATGATCCAAAAGTGGCTCAGTTATATCGTAGCTTTTCACCCTAGTGGTTTAGTAAATTCAGACACTCAAGTAAGCAACAAGCGTAGCGTATTTCTCATAATTTAATTAAACTGTGGTAATCTGATATCGTTTTCAAGTTTATTTATTGATTTTTACTTATTTATATATTTCCTCAAGTGGCCCCGTAAGGGGCAGTAGATGAGGTGTAGGCAAAATCACTTGATTGTATCTTCGATGATGTGCTTGAATTCCATGTTTTCGGTGCAATCTACGGCATTACGGGTAATGCGTTCAACTCCCGTGTTGTTTGCATGAAGAATGAGTCCGAGTGCGACGAGGAGCGTGCTGGCGGCTGCGTCAAACAGCTTTATGTTGATTTATGCGGCGAGAGCTGCGATAAGAGGGAATGATTACGAAAGTGCACGTGAAATAGGACAGAACTTATAGTAAATGCAGAGGCGAGAGATCTTGAGTCGTCAGATTAAGGGTCCAAGAGAGCACCTGGATTTAAGTGCGGACACGCTAGTGAAGTAGGTGTAATCAGAGTAAGCAAACCTAACACTTTGATTTTGGACGGCGTCTTGCAAGTTAATATGGGTAGAATGGCATGGATTCCTGATAGGAGTGGCGTATTATAGTTCTGGTCGAGGTTTTGTAGGACAGTATTTGAACGGAGGGAGCGACGAGTCTTAAATTACGGCGCAGATATCCGAGTAGGTGATTAGCATTGTTCAGCATAGCCGTTACGTGGAAGGACCACGACAGGTATGAAGTGAAGCTGATGCCCAGTTATTTGAAGTTAGCGCAACAGGAAATTTTGCCACCATTAATTTCGTGTGTTAGGGACAGGTTTGAAAGAGGACATGTGAAAGGGGATATGGGCAGTTTTGGAGGCATTGAGGGACGTTAGTCATGAACCGCAGCAAAATTTATTCCAATTGAAATCGGATTGCGGGATTAGTGGATCGGAAGTAAGACAATAGGACGATAGAGGACACAGTCATCGGCAGCAATCGGATTTGAGACTGAGTGCAATTCCATCACATGTGCCGTAATCGACAATCGACAAGTGTCGTAGAAGAACCAAGAGCTGTTGCTTCTCCCTTTTTTTTTCTAGTGCTTCTATTTCTTTCCTTATTTATTTATTTATTCATTTATTTATTTATTTATTTATTTCCTATGGGTCTATTAGTTTAATGTTTTGGTTTATTTTCTTCTCGTGTTTTTGCCTTATGTTACCTGCGTGCAATCCTGCGATTACCATTCAACGCTTACAGATGTTGTCATGGCGTTGTTGTACTGCTGTGTGGATATTTTGAGACACATTTACGATGTGCTGATCATTCTTATTTCGCGTTCTAGTTGAAACAACACGTCGTGCAATTGTTTTAGTTTTGTACTGCCAAGAGAGAGCAAATATACGAAGAAAGAAAAATGGCAGGGAATTTAACCCGAACGGAAATTGCAGTTTGTTACTTTACCCTGGGAAACGGGAAAAGGGGAGATATACAGAGGATTACATACGCATGTTAATAGCCAGCAGGTTCACCGCACACTATGAGAGCACAAGATCACGTGCTATGCATTAAACACCCACCAAGGATCAAACCGTTTGCGCAGGTCTGTTCTCCTTAGAAATGGTAGCAGAGCCTTCGCTACCCTCCGCTGCACACAACTTACGAGGTCGGCATTCCAAAATGGCTTGTTTTGACAATGGTGTGTGATCAACGCGAGTCATGAAGCGCAGCTGCGAGCGATCGTCTCTGTTCACTGTAGCGAGCACAGTTACAAAGAACGTGTTCAAGGGTTCCCTCGCGGCCACACTTATGGCACGCTGTGTTTTCAGCTATTCCTACTCGGAAAGCGTTGAATACTGTAAAGGACACTTCTCGCGAAAGAACGTACGAACCACCAATCTACCGCACAGGTTCGCAGTCCTGGATTTTCCATTTTGAAAAATAACGAGCTGGAACGCGATCCTCATCCTCGCCATAAATATATATTCTACAACCACTTCCTTTTCGTTAGAACTATATTTCCCGAGTACATTGAACAAGCCTTCTTTCTTCATTTTTACTTGAGGGACTTGCTGCATATTAAGCACGTCATACAAGAGGGTCAGCCAAACGCCGCCTACGATCTTCAAGGCGTCTGCTTAAACTAAGATAATGAAAAACAATATGCACCTGGCTTACTACTCCTATGCTATCGCAACTATTTTCGTGCCCATACCGAAGCAGATGCTAACGACACGCAAAAGAGCAACCAAAACATCATTTAGTGTCTCTAGAACTTATGGCGGCGAGATATTCTCGCGATTAGGTGGTATAAGTCCACTTCCTGGTCGCAGCTCGTGCGAGTGCGGTGCGGCAGGGCCAGGATCGCTTCGCGTCCGGGTCCCACTACGTCATCATTATCCCGCATGTTCTTTACGACACCGCACTGAACGTCTTTTCTTTTCCGCACGAGGTGATGACAACTAAGGTATATAAGTAGGCAAGCCGAAGCTCCCTGTGGAGAGTCGATGTGAACGGTGTTACGCGAATGGGAAAAACAAGCGAAGATGGTGCCATAATTCCCGAGCAAAAGAGGATCTAAAGGCTGTAGCGAGAGAGCTGACCTTCCGGGTCCCCCTAAAGAGGGTCCCCGAAGCCCCGGTCCTTTTCCTTCGAGAATGCGCAACTCTTGCGAAAACGTAATCCCGCAGGCCCCCGCCGAGTCTACATACCCCCTTCCCTGGCTCTCGTCTCAGCCAGTGTCATAGGACGCACTAGCCGTGCGTCCTATATAAAGACTACGGCGAGCAGAGCTTCCGCCTTCCATTGGGCGCTCGGCTTTACACCCCTATAGCATAGGCTACAGACGTCCTACCCTTATTCGGCTCCGCTATGCTGATCTTCTCTTAACTAAGCAGACATTCGCCCACTTATTGAGGACTGGCACAAGATGCGAAGTCTCTCAGGAGCGTCTCTACGGCGTAATGTGCGCCTCACGGCTACTTTGCAGTCTAGAGGGCCTAATCTTCCTAAAATTATCGGGATCTATGAGGAAGGATGTGTCGCGCATCCTCTCGCCATTCTCGAAGCACGACGACTCGCTGTGCTTATTAATTTCGCGGATGCTCGCACGCGCACGACAAGTACGGCCGGAGCAAAGCCAACGACACCGTCTATACGTGCACAACAAAGCCGCTCGCTCTCACTCACTGAAGCACTGCAAGCTGTTGTGATTGAAAAAAAAAAGGCTGCGCCTAGAGTGAGATGCGCAAGTTTTGACGCACAGAGGACAAGCCAAGTGTTACCAGCAGCTTGTGAACCTCTACGCTATAAGCAACGCCTACGCCAAACATCGCGGGCCACTTATTTTTTCAACCAGTGTTTACTGAAACACTAATCGTTGCATAAGGAGATGAAGCCGCTTCATGAAACGCCCTCAAATTTCTGTGAAGGCCTTAGGCAGCTATCTCAAATTGCAACGTCTATTCCCTGAAAGTGTCCTTGTCGAAATGTTTAAATCTCCTTACTGTTTCATATCTACGTATTTCGTAGGCATGCTTCAGTACATTTTTCCTCCATTGATTTCTTTTATTAAATTTATTTGGCATCAAAAATTCACTCAAACACATCACCGTCATGCGCTATTAATTTCTACTTCATTGAGTAATGTAATAGCATCGGCGACGTGCAAACTCTAAAAGCAATGTAATTATGACGCGACACAGCCACTCGGTGCGGATAGCTAGTAATGAGAAATGATATTTCAGCGCCCTTTACGCTGAAATCTGTTATAAATGCTGATCGCACTTAAGATTTCTTAAAAGATAACTAAGGAGTTGCGCGGTTTTCTTTGTCGTGACAATGGGTCGTTACCCGATTGATTGATTGATTGATTGATTGATTGATTGATTGATTGATTGATTGATTGATTGATTGATTGATTGATTGATTGATTGATTGATTGATTGATTGATTGATTGACTGATTGATTGATTGGAAATGTTGGTGACTACTTCGTCGGCGGTTTCTCCGCAAACAATAGAATCGTTAAATGATTAAAGAATGACGTCATAAGGTGATACGAAAGTATTCCTGCATAAATCAGTTTTAGCAAACGTTCGTAGACAGTCAGAATAGAAAACATACACAGAGCAACAAAATGGCACGTTCTGCAATTTGCGATTTCGCTCCGGCTGCTTATGTTCGTTTTTCAGTACGTTTTTTCTTCAAGGTTGCCCCTGTTACTCCTGAAAGTTATTGAAAACACCCGCCTACGAAACATATGACAGCTAACAATACGTTAGCTCTGGCTTTTCAGGAATATTTTCTGCTTGAGTGCTGGCACCGTGAATGAGCTAGGATTTTTGTTCCCACGCCAAACGATCGTCTGCAAATGTTGGCCTAAACGGTGTGTCAGCAGTATCTTCGAAAGCGCTTTTCGTGCTTTATGAAGGCTTCCCTTGTAAAACTACAGCGATCTTTCATCCACACCGTGGTGACGAAACAAGATGCTTCAACACCACGCCTATATTAGTCCCTGTTAGCCCTGCCTATATTCCCTGGCCACGTCCCTACGGAGGCACTTTCTTACCCACGTCGTGAGATCGCAAGAATGCGCAACTGCTTTCAGGTGGCGCTTCCTACTTCGTGCTGGTGAAAAAAAAAGCAAGGAAGAGACTGAGTGATCGACCGGATTCGTTACAGGCATAGGTAGCGATACATGGCAGATAAAGAAGTTTTAAGGAAGAGAAGAGGGGTTAAGGAGGTGTATACAAAAAAATGTTAGCATCAAAAGCATTCATAGCATACCTAATTAACTCAAGCAGGCCACCTGACTGTCACCGCTCCGTTTCAAATGGGATGCCAGTAAATCATCGTCATCATTTTTTTTTTCAGACCAGTGAACGCATGTTTTCAAAACATGCGACCTGCGGCCTTAAAAATCTCGGGTTTTGCGTGCCACGCCTTAGTGAGGAATTCCGGAATAATTTTGACCACCTGGGGTTCTTTAACGTGAACCCTAAAGGGTCTTTAGTGCATCCAGTGCACGGTACATAGGGGCACGGGCACGGGGCGTTGTTGCATTTCACCCCGATAGGAATGGAGGGGGTGTGGCGATGATAATTATGATTGTTGTGGTAGTAGTGGTCGTGGTGGTGCGGTGATGGTGACGACGATTTGTGGTGGTAGCGGTGGTAGTGGCGACGATAATGCTTCGCCTTTATGGCGCGCAACCACAAAGGGAGAAGGGGCAGTACCAGGTGGCAGGACGCAACGTACGAGAAATGCGTATTCTAAAAGCAGACACGAAAAATACAACCGGAAAGACCCAAAGAGAAGCAACAGTGCGCGAACGAGCAGCCAGACTAAACTTTAAAAATAATATGAAAGCGGCATTAATGAAGTAGAGATCAGAGACTGCATTAACAAATAATTTCGAGAACCAATTTCAGTTAAATGAATATTGAACAGAGAAGAAGACAAAAGCTACAAAAATAGCACGAGCTAAGAAATCAAGAGAGAAGAAGGAAGAAGAAAACGAACGCGCATTGCGGACTGGTTTTGCTCGTTCGCCTGTCGGCAACGTACTCTCGGTCAGCTTTTCTTCTTTGAGCTTTTGCTGAGAAGGTGCTTAGACGTCATCCCCTTGAGCTTGCTTCGCTCTTTCACCGTTTGATGGCGACGCGAAAGGAAAAGGCCACCGCGGCTTCCCGGCAGCTCTGGGTGAGTGCTTATTTACTCGCAGCTTCGTTGCAGGTGCAGATATGCCACTGTGAAATGCTACAACGGCGGTAACGTTGTCCTTCCACCGGAGAAACCACTTCTGACACCATGTTATGCGTGGGTTCGTGATACGCGCTCCAGGACGCATTGGCTGGCTTCGGTTACCGCTTATGAACACACATGCGGAACGCAATACAGGCAGACATGTTTGTTCCATGATATCCAAAAAGCCTCTTCCCGCTGTTGCCGGACCGGTCACATATGTAGCTTAACTCCGTTGGCACGTCGAGGGCGCTGGATCTTGCTGGCTGTATATAACCCGTATATGATAGTCGAGAGCGGCTTTGCGTGAGAAAGATAAACAAACCTAGAGTTCCTGAGCCATATCTTATCTGCAAATTGTCCACTCAGTCGAGAAAATTTCAGCGATGCTCCTGAATCGCTCGGGCGTTTCCGGAGTCGACGTCGTCGGCGTCCGTCGTAACACGTTCAATATGTACACAGTATATAGATTCGCAGCGGTATACAGGTCGCAAGTCTACTCAATAACCAAAGTTGCTGGTGACCGGTGGACCCTACAGGTGTCCTATGTAGTAGCCCGACGGGGCGGCCGGACGCGCGGCCTACGGAGCGAGGCCTAACGGCCGGTGGCACGGAGCACTGCAGAGAGAACGACCACTTGATCGATGACCAACAGACACAGAACCCATTGAACTACTTTATTCAACCTGCAAAGATGAGGGGGGGTGCACTGCGGGGTACACTGCACCAACCAGGGCTGGGTAAATACACGTTGCAAATGTATCATGATACGATACAAGATACTCGGGCAACAAGTATTTGAGATACAGATACAAAATACTACCGCGATAATTGTATCAGATGTGATACTGTCCATTTTTATCTTAAGATACTTTGATATATTCGCAAATTTCTTATCATAGATCCATTTAATGAAGCAGCAAACGCGTATGCACAAAAATGTTTGCCTGGAAATTTCTGAACTGCGACCAACATTTTTTTTTTAATTTGAACAAGATGTCTGTTAGTATCTCAAAAGTTCGGTCTTTCTTGCTCAAAGTGGAATATTTTCATTCCATAACAATGTGTGGAACCCACTAGACGCAAGGCATCCACGCTCTTGCATTCTTCAGACTTCGTAACACAGCACCCCGCAAGAGAAACTTCGATGACTGCACTGTAGCGGCATCAGAATTTGCGCGAAAGACGCCGCACGCATTGGTGGTACGCAGAGCAGAACGGCGGCTACGAGCAAGTTTCATGGCAGCGGGGCAACTCAAAAGAAAAAAAAAAGATCTAGAAAAGAAAAGGTCAGTTGCGCGCATACGTTCGCACTCCTGTTTTTGTCGAGACGTCACGAGCGCCACCACGTGACTCTGCTCCACCAATAGGGACGCGGAGACCACATCGCCTGCCCTCGCTGGAGGGCTCTCGCGGAAAGATAAAAGCGTGTCGCTGCCTTTAGTTTTTACTCGGGTGGCTTAGTGGCAGCAGTATCGGCTTGAGAAACGGAGCTCAGCCAACGTTTATAACTTTCGCACGGTGATGTTGCGATAGCCCCATTATCTTATACCTTAATATACACGGTACATCGTTTCATGTATCGGAAATATAGATACTGATACACGTCTTGTCAGACGTATTATGGTACATATACAAGATGCCCAAAGAGTATCTAAGATATACTAAAATACATGCATCTTCGATAGTGGTCAGCACTGGCGCCAACAGACTTTACCTAATGCCATACAACATTGAGCGCGTGGTGGCGCTAGTGACCAGACACTTTTAAGCGAAGCTGAGGATACAACATCCTACACCAGTTCTAAATCAAGGAAAGTAAAAAAAAAGAATATTGTTGGCATATACATCTGGTCACAGAGTACATTTCCACAATAAAGCAACACTGAGTAAGACGCATAACATAGCTAATTAATTAATTTCTAATTGCTTTCCTAAACTACCTAGGAGTTAAAGTTTGCTCTAGCGTAAAAAAATACTCTACTATGCGCTACGTATTGAGTATCCCGCACTTAAATTGGGGTTTAGAAATATCAAAGTCAGCGTAGCAAATTATGTTACCTTGGTGTTATAAGGTTAGTCGGCGCACATTATTAACGACGCACGTGCAGAGAGACCGCTAAGCGACCACTAAGGCAGGAGGACCACCCGTCTGAACTACCACTCCGCGTCGCGCAACCTGCACATTCACCAATAGTCATTATATTGTAGAATGAAGGGTTGTGGGGTACGCATTAAGCAAAACCTGGATTGCATTGGTTAGGGTCTTTTATAGTTTTAGGTTTTTTTATAGTTTAAATTACTTCATATAGAGCTACACCGCCATTCAGTCTACATTTCCGAAGCCAACTTAGTCATTTCCTTTCATGCTATAGTGACTGTGTAGCTAAGTACGCTGTGCCTTTCGTACCTGATAAGCATCGGTCTATAATTGTCGCGAGACAACTATAGATAGACGAAGATTGTAATTAGTGAAACATAGATCATTCTTACTTTTCACATAGCACCTCTATTTGCTTGATTTGTTTCCTTTTATTTCTTTATTTCTTTCTAGTTCTTCACTCCTTCCTCCGAAAGTGACATGTTTTTCTCTGGAGAAAACACCGCATGAATATGTGACAGCGAAACTGTTTTCTGTCGTGTATGTGTTACAACATCGCGATGAAACAGTTAAGCACCACTTGTTTTCGAGAAGCTCGTGTTCGCGGTTGCTGTCTAGAGACTTCCCTCCTCATTTACCAACAAAAAAAAAACTTTCTCACTGCAATCTCGCCCTTCTCTTTGAAGCTGCCGTTCACCAGTCTACTTATCTCGGTGAATATATGTTGTAAGTATGAACTTCGTCTCTCCTATCTCGATGACTAAACCGGTGCTCTTTTGTTGCTTTTGATTGATTGATTGATTGATTGATTGATTGATTGATTGATTGATTGATTGATTGATTGATTGATTGATTGATTGATTGATTGATTGATTGATTGATTTTCTTCCTTTCTTTCTTCTTTCCTTCCTTCCTTCTTTCCTTTTACCGTTGTTGACCATTGCCTCACGCTAACCGCGATTCCTTACTGCTTCTTCCCGATGCCAGCCGCGCATTACAGTCCGCTCGCGAGAATAAGGGGAATACAAGCGCCGGACAATCACAACTACTTCGAGCCAAGCACCATCGTAGGTAAGTTTGACAAGAGCAAAAAAAACTCTTTTTAACGCCCAAGCAAGCGACGTTCTCGACGAAGTGTCCCAGAACTGATTTAAAAGTCCGCCAGCAAACCGCACGCCGAGTTGCTTAAGGTTTATTCCTCACTATTATGTTATTAAAACTGCTCGAAAGAAATTTGCAAAAAAAAAAAATGAAGTCCCGAAGTAAAGACTGTCGGGGGGACCACTTGTAAAATCAGCATTTAATACGTAACAAAACATGCAGAGGACTTGGGAAGCACAAAGTCAGTAATAGTAGTTACAGACATTCTATATAAAACCAAGATTACAAAAAGAGCAGTACGCTCAGAATACCACTTACAAGGAAAAGCAAAAATACTGCCCGGTTTCGTTTCGCCATCTCTACGGCGCTCTGCCTCAACCGGTATCCCCGGTGTAGGTTTGCTCGTACAAACAACGACTGGCTGTTTCATCGTTAACCTAAATCCTAATTACGCTGATGTCAATTTTAATCTAATTACCTTATTCATGTCCGACGTGCCCCAACCACGCCTCCATTGTTATCGATCGATGAGGCAATCAGTATTTTGTATACATATAGGTACGTGGGTGAATTTCAGAACTCAGCTTTCTGCACTATGCTTTTTTTTTTTCTTGTTCTTCTTCTTCGTCTTTTAAGCAAGTTGCTACTAATGTGCGTATTCGTTCAGGGCTCCAAAACCGGCACCTTTTCTCGCGGTTACATTAGGTTAGATCATCGTCCTCGCTCCCATTTCACTCAATACAGACACGCAATGAGAGTTAAAGTTTTACGAAAGCTTCTCTGGACAGGAATGGTCGTGGTGCAGTTGAGGCGCAAAAACACGGACACGCAACGACATAAAGAAAGAACAAAAGACATTTCGGTTTCCGCGCAAGAATCGTCTTTTGTTTTAAAGGCCTGGTGTTTTTGTGTGGTCGGTGTCCGGCTCATTTGCATACCGGTATGCAAATGAGCCACAGATAAGTCGATGCAATGTACATATGCCACCGTGTGCGCTTTGCAGCGAGTCTCCGCAAGTGCGACGTGGACGACTGGGTCTACTCTGTTCCCTCGAACTGCAGCATCAGCTCAAGCATCCACGGTGAGTTGAGCAGCGTTCATCGGGACAACAGACGTTGCTCTGGCGTCGTGTCGTTCTTCGCTTCTGTCTCCCAACCGTCGCCACAGTGCAGTAGACAGGAGAGTTATCACTACAGCCTTTCAAACACGCTCACACGGGCTGCACGTGAACGTTACCGAAGGCTATGTCGAACTGTTAGGGCAAGCAACAATTCAATGCGGGTCAGTTGGAACGTACTTCTAGGATTTCACATTTCCGTTAGCGCAACTCAGAGCAGTGATGGAAAAGAAACGAGATGAAGTGGAATACACCGGGCTACAAAACTTGCAAAAGCTCGTTGCGCGACACCTGTGAATTGTTTTTATGCCTGTAACAGGTGTCGCATAATTCAGTCACTTAACCCCCCCCCCCCCCCCCCATCCCCCCGCGCCCGCTTGCCTCCTGTTTTTCTTCACACATCCAGAGTTGCGCTAATGGCAAGCAAACGTCATTGAATATCAATTCCCCCAGACAGCCATCCTTGAATATACTTGGAGGATACCGTTTAGCGCTGCGGAGATGTAGGTCTTGAGGACTACGCTGACAAAAGAGGACACGTCCGTCAGTGTGCGTCTTTGTCTACGTAGTCCTCAAGTTATGTTTTTGGAGCGCTAAAGGAAGCACTGAAGTTAGGAAAAAAGTATGAAGGAAAGCCGTGGACAATGTGTAATACTATATGCAGTCATCATCATCATCAGCCTGATTATGCCCACTGCAGGGCAAAGGCCTCTCCCAACTACCCCGGTCATGTACCAATTGTGGCCATGTTGTCCCTGTAGACTTCTTAATCTCAACCGCCCACCTAACTTTCTGCCGCCCCCTGCTACGCTTCCCTTCCCTTGGTATCCAGTCCGTAAACCTTAATGACCATCGGTTATCTTCCCGCCTCATTACATGTCGTGCCCATGCCCATTTACGTTTCTTGATTTCAACTAAGATGTCATTACCTCGCGTTTGTTCCCTCACTCAAATCTGCTCTTTTCTTATCCCTTAACGTTACACCCATCATTCTTCTTTCCATAGCCCGTTGTGTCGTCCTCAATTTAAGCAGAACCCTTTTCATAAGCCTCCAGGTTTCTGCCCCGTAGGTGAGTACTGGTAAGACAGCTGTTATACACTTTTCTCTTGAGGGATAATGGCGACCTGCTGTTCATGATCTGAGAATGCCTGCCAAACACACCCCAGCCCAGTCAAGGCATATGCAGTCAAGGTTAACGCAAGTTAAAGCACACTTCTCTCTTTATTTTATTTTTTATTTTATTTTTTTCGGGGGGAGGGGGGGGGGGGCTCTATGTTGGCACTTTGTGCAGCTGCGTGCAGATCGCCCCGACGCCTTGGCGATAGGAGTATGGAAACGTGGACAAAAAATTTGGCGTCGCGAACGTTCTGAAAATGTTTGTGTAGATGTATAAGAATAATAACGAAGTGTCTGGTCCAGCTCGGTAATAAAATATAATAAGGGAAGAGTCTTATAGTAACGGATTTTTTCGCGACGTCCAGGGGCGACAGAACCAGAAAACGGGCCCGTACTTCGCTGTACTCGCACGCAAATTCTTAGTATAGTGCGCACTTCGCTAGGAATTTGCACTCGATCCGCGAGAAGCGCTCCGTGATCTCTATAGGTATGTAGCCTGCCGCGCGGCTGCCTCAAGCGCGCACTCGCCGCCTGCAGCGCAGGAGACGTGGCCCACCAAGTACCCGGACTGCAAGGGCAAGTCGCAGTCGCCGCTGCACCTGCGCTTCCTCCAGTCCACTTACAAGGACATGCCGCCCATAAACTTCTTCAACTACGACACCGAGATGGTCCTGACCGTCGAGGTCAAGGGCGCGAACCGTGAGAGACATATCTTTTCATTCATTAATTCGTGAGTGAGTGAGTGAGTGAGTGAGTGAGTGAGTGAGTGAGTGAGTGAGTGAGTGAGTGAGTGAGTGAGTGAGTGAGTGAGTGAGTGAGTGAGTGAGTGAGTGAGTGAGTGAGTGAGTGAGTGAGTGAGTGAGTGAGTGAGTGAGTGAGTGAGTGAGTGAGTGAGTGAGTGAGTGAGTGAGTGAGTGAGTGAGTGAGTGAGTGAGTGAGTGAGTGAGTGAGTGAGTGAGTGAGTGAGTGAGTGAGTGAGTGAGTGAGTGAGTGAGTGAGTGAGTGAGTGAGTGAGTGAGTGAGTGAGTGAGTGAGTGAGTGAGTGAGTGAGTGAGTGAGTGAGTGAGTGAGTGAGTGAGTGAGTGAGTGAGTGAGTGAGTGAGTGAGTGAGTGAGTCAGTCAGTCAGTCAGTCAGTCAGTCTCAGTGAAATGACTGAACGAACTAGCCAGTCAGCCAGTCCCTGATTGACTTATTCTTTCAGTGCCCGACGAGCGAGTCAGCTGCTGACCTGCTCATTGGCTTACGGCAGACTGGGTCACTGATTGGGCTCTGTGATTATGACTATACCGACAGCCTAAATCTGTACGAACAAACGAAACCCAGCGCTAACTTCCAACCAATGATGTACACGCATTCTGCGAAGAACACATGTGCCACGTATGACATCAAATCTTAGAACGGGAAGTATACACAGAGATTAGAACATACACAGATTAGAACACACACAGAGTATACACAGATGTATTAGAAATAATACACGAAAGCGTTAGGACTTGGGTTCGGTAGTAATAATGCATTGTAGATAGACTTCCTCATTCATTCATTCATTCATTCATTCATTCATTCATTCATTCGTTTCACCAGTGTTCGTGTCTCCGACAAACTCTCGCGTGGCCGTCTACGGCGGTCCCCTGCTGGTCGAGTACACTTTCGTCCTCGGAGTGTTCCACTTCGGCACCGGCAGCGGACAGGGCGCCGAGCACCACATCGACGAGCAGAACAACGCGGCTGAGGTGAGCCGCGACGGGAGAGCTCGAGCGCTGGCCCTCTTGCTCCGCTCCCTCGCTGCGTATGCTGCCCGTGGCGCTTTCCAGATGGGGAGGCCGATGAGCTCTTGAAACTGCTCGATAGGACGCCCTTGTCAGGGCTCGCGCTTGTCTCGGCGGCAGCACCACCAAGTTGCGCACCAGCCGTCTCAAAAGCGCTTTCAGAACACGTCTGCTGTTTCCCCCCGCTGAAAATTGTCATTAGTGAGGAAAGCCGCACGACTGCAACAGTAATTACTTTGAGGAAAGACGCAGAGGCAGCGTTAGAAACACTGGTACCTTCATATTCTTTTCTCACAGCACACCATTTAGAACAACTGACCACCTTGATTGCAACAATGGTGTCTATATATATATATATATATATATATATATATATATATATATATATATATATATATATATATATATATTAATTCATGCCTAGGATATACACACATAAACGACTATATACCCCTACCCATTTATGCAACTTAACTCGAAGACGAATCATAAGCGTCAAACGATGTTAGGCAGTAAATATTGAATGCAATAAAATCAAATGCACTGATTTTATTTTTTATTTTTTGGACTCGCGTCGCGCTTTCGTAGCTCCAGTTGATCCACTACACGGAGACCAACATCGACATCGACTGCCTCAAGGAAGTTAACGGCCTGCTGGCACTCGTCATCCTCTTCAAGGTGAGTGCGACTTCACGACTGGCAAGATGAGGCAGACATCTTGAACGAAAATGCCTAGCTCCTTCACTTGTATACACTCTTAGACAAATGTGCACTCTTTCGGGTGTCTTATTTGCCACACGACGATAATCGTCATCTTGTCTTGCTTGCGTTTCCTTTCCTGAAAAACGCTGCGCTCGCTACTTTCCTGTCGAGAATGCTCTGTCGTGCTGACAACGCGCATGCCGTTCGTGACTTGGAAGTAACGGGCTCGCAGCGTTAAAGAAAGGAAATGCGGGCAAGACGGACGACGATTATCGTCGTGTTGCAAGATACGACCCAAAGGGTGCAATGTTGCTTAAGAGTGTATGAGTCAGGCAAGAGGATGTAAAGAGAGGCCACTATACTGTGGAAGAAGGGCAGGAGAGGAATGCCGCTTACGGGTGCAGCAGTCAGCGAGAAAAAGCCTCTGCCATGGGGAGGTATAGCTTACCTCTTTACACCGTTACCTCTCAAATTATCATTTGCTTCTATCTCGACGATTACCAAAACGTTTTTTTTTTGTCATCTTTAAATTTAATTTTTTTTATGTGTCCTGGTGACCTATGTGCGCGCCCACGTTGCAGAAAGTGTGGCGCGTGACAGCGTCAGCTGCGAGGAGATCATCCCGGCTTGCGGAACAGGATACCACGGGCAATTTTAAACGAGCGGCTCGGGTCGACGAGAAGGAGCACGAAAGTGGGATTTCTCAGAAACGAAGTAAAATTTTGCATGTGCCGTAACGGCACTCCCTCGATCGTGGACGCCTCCCACACTTGCTCGCCATTGTTATCTGTGCCGCCACATGCGCGCCGTTGGCGTGAGTTTATATATTTACGAGGGCTGATCGCCTCCGGCGCTATATATAGTTGTCGTGTGCCCGGCTATGCGGTCCTCGGGAAAATTAAGTAACGTATGTTTTCTTTTCTTTTTTTTTTCTGTCGTGCGTTTGAACTGTCCGGCTTCACGCTACACACACGGGAAACAGCATGACCCCGGAGATCGCGCGCACCTGCTCTCGCTATCTCGTACGCCATGGAAATACAACCCGCTGAAAGCCATCAAGCGTGCCAAACAGTGAATCTAAATGGCTCCCGTCGGAATGCGGCGGTCGTGGCCCGCGCGGCTTGGGACGCGCGACATCGCCATCGGCAGTAGGTTCCACACCGGCGATCACGCAAACATCTGCAGACTGGAAATAACTCGAGCATCAGCTATAGATAGAGATTGCATTTCTTTTTGAAATAGTACTTTTGTGCTCTCAGTGTTCCGTTCTCCGCTTACCGTATCGAGTGGGCCGGCGGCCATTTTCTTTCCTCCCACTACGCACGCAGGAGACGGAGAACAACAACACCGTGCTGTCGGGCTTCATGAAGGCGGTGCGCGAGCTGCATGTGCCGGGCACCAACGAGACGTCGCCCAAGGCGAGCTCGGCGGTGCCAAAGTTCTTCATGTCCTACTTCACGCCGGCCAGCACCGAGAACTACTACCTCTACTCGGGCTCGCTCACCTTCCCGCCTTGCACCGAGCGGGTCATCAACGTCGTGCTCAGCCGCTCCGTCGAGATCGGCAAGGACCAGGTGCAGTGCTCGTGCGCCCACGTGAAAAAAACGTTTGCAGCCGCTGACCAAGTCAAACGAAAAGAAAGACTTTTCGGAACCCGTACAGGTTCCGTACCCGTACCCGTACGTTCCCGTACCCGTACGTACCCGTACCCGTACCAGAAACCGTACGTTTCGGAAACCGTACGGGTTCCGAAACGTCTTTCTTTTCGTTTGACTTGGTCAGTGGCTGCAAACGTGTTTTTTTTTTTTTTTTACTTCATTGCCTGACTAGACGAATGTTCGTCGAAACATTGAATTCGCCGACGTATAGCTTACGTCAGAAGGTCCGTCCTCTGGACTAGTTGGTCTAACATTGTAAATTCCAAATGCAGCTTTTATGTGTATTTTTTGCGCTGTATTTGGAATTTACAACGTAGCTTACAGTCATTCGTCATTTACGCGAATCCGGTAAAGTCTAATCGAGTGGACTTGTCGGGCCCCAGAACCGGTCGTCGGGGCTAACGTAAGCGCTAGCGGGTCGAGCCGAGGCACTCAGCCTCGCTTTAAACAACAGGCGTGAGCTCCTTTCTCACGCCATCGCACGATGTTTGATGCGCATTGTAAACGTTGGCACATCGCATTACGACGACGCGCTAGGAAGAACGATGTGCTACATAGTATCGTAGTTGCGTAAACGCGGCTAATGAATGAACGACGAGCGTTTAGGTCAGCTGTCTAAAGAGACACAATATATTAACATAATGGCGCCACAGTCAATTTTTACACAAGCTCATTACGAGCTCATTGCGGGGTACTTATGACATGCGATACGTCCAAGTAGTTCCCGTGATGTCATGACCAGCAGCTTCCAAGAGTTAGCATACCCGTTTAGCGCGTCAATCGAAGGGTAACTTGACTGTGGCTATACAATAAGCATTCGTTGATTTAGCTGACGGTGGACAAGGAACAAATGGAATTTCTTTGACACGCAATAACCTTGTAGTAATCTTGCATTAATCATGCCGTTAGTCTTCACGAAGGCTTGAATCGCACTGGACTCAGTAAACGATGGCGATAATGATGACAAAAATGAGCACAATTGCACGACATGATGAAGTAGAAAGGGGAACCCGCTTCTAATTTGTCCTCGGCGGGTATACAGCATCCGGTTTTCTTAGTTCACTGTGTCGGTCCATGTTGCGCATTGTGACCTGAGTCAAAGTGCCACCAGATTAATTCGAAGAGCGAACAAAAAATGGTTTACCAGTGCTACTGTTTCCCGTAATTACATAGAAGTATGACGTCTATAGTCGCTCTAGGGCCAGGCTCCAAGCATTGGGAGCAATAAAAACAGCGCAAAACGACGGGACGAGTGAGGGGACACAGACAACAGCGCTGACTAACAACCAAAGTGTCTTTATTCTTTCAGTCAGCATATATGTGCTCCGCCGCTATCTATCTAACTACTATCTATCTAGATAGCGGCGGAGCATATATATGCTGACTGAAAGAATAAAGACACTTTGGTTGTTAGTCAGCGCTGTTGTCTGTGTCCCCTCACTCGTCCCGTCGTTTTGCGCTGTTTTTATTGCTCGTAATCGTGAACCAACCAGCCCAAATGCGTACTCTTTTCCAAGCATTGCATTCTTCAAAACAAACCGGGATTTCGCCACTGTTATGCAAATACGGGTAACTTTGAAATGCAACGACGCATTCGAGTGGTTTTCTACCTGCTCTCGTTTGAATTTATGCTAATAGAACAATGAACAGGAAACTTAAATTGATACGCATCTTTATATTACGCTTCTGTAAAAGCAAAACAGTCGCTCTTTCCATGAGAGGAGACTTGATAAGCCAAAATAAAAGGACGCTACGACAACAGGCTGTCGGAGCCGCTGCCTCGACGCTCCCAGAGTGTAGGAACAAAGGAGACAACACAAAACGCCGCGTTTGCCCTTTGCCGTTGTTCCTATTGTTTTGATTTCCTGCTGTTTGTGTTGCTTGCGCCGCGCTTGTATTTTGCATGACGTTTTCGTTGTCCTGTGCCTTTTCTACTTGCGTTCGCGTTTGCACGTCTGTCTTTCAGTTAGCAACAACAATGTCCCTTTAACACTGCCGTGTCGCTGATTCTGGGATTCAGCGCACGGCTTACAGGGACGACACGGGTGTTTTGTTGTTGTTGTTGTTGTTGTTGTTGTTGTTGTTGTTCCAAAATCCCGTCCATATACCGTTGTCGTGCAGCTAGCGGAGCTGCGCAAGCTGAAGTGGCGGTTCCAGACCCAACCGTGCTCGTCGGCCACGGTGGCCGGCAACGTGCGAAAGCTCGTGGCCAGCACCACGGGGGCTGAGACGCGGGCGGTGTACCGGAACTTCCGGTTCATGACCCGCCAGGGTGCCACCGCGCCCGCAGCGCCCTCCGCCGTCGCCCTCGCCGTTATCGCGGTGCTGCTCGCCGCAGAGGCCGCAGCTACGCCGCCCAACACGGCCTGGCCGCTTCCATAAGAGACATTATTACGCATGATTTAGGCGCCGGGGGAAGAAAAAAAAGATTGTCGCAATTGCGTTGCGCACTAATTATAACGGTCGTTGTAACGTTCAAAACTTCGTCAATTGTCGGGCGTGCGTAGCCTTCTAACGGCTGCTGTATTTGTATTCCTGTTGGATGCAACACATTCCCTGCAATTACGGGCGAATGTGCTTTGCTTTCTTTCTTCTTTTTTTTTGTCCTTGCGTTTGCGCTATGTTTTATGCGAATGTCTTCACTGACTCGTACGTATAGTGCTACAAAAGCCGCACGTTTATCACGTTGATACAATTTCCACGGCCGAAATTCCCGATAGCCAATCGTCTGTATGTATGTATGCAATCGCGGATGGTAAAGACTTTTCTTACAGGGAAACGTATACGAGCGCAGCTATCAGTTTGTTTCCTTTCTGGTGCTATCGCTGGATTATAGAAGCCACTTACTGTTCGTACTACGGCTGCGAGCGCTCCGATCGGACATGCAGGCATTGGCGAGATACATATTTGCGACTACACGAGTTCGCGTAGGGGCAAGGAAGTGGGGTTAATTTTGATTCATGTGATTTGCCGCGTCAAAGCAACTCGGGCTATCGAAGACGCCGGCGCTGAGGGCTTACCATCAGGCGTTCTTTGGTGTAAAGTCAAAGCTCGTTACACGAGCGTTTTTTCCTCTTCACCGATCAATCGCAACGCTCAGCCTCGGTTTGCAAGCTGTAGCATCCTTCATTACAGAAGTGGTGAAGCTTGCGCAGCTCCAGCGCGGCGTTCTGGGACGACCACTTTCGGCGGTGCTGTCACTTTCGCGTGACGTAGTGCACGGCAGGTTGGATGATTCGATTGGTTTTGCGCAACCGGCTTTGCTCAACCAGCCAAACAGCGCGCGCAGACAGTTCCGAAAGTGACCGTCCGAGAATACGCCTTTGGTAACAACGATTGCGAATCATTTTGTTGCATCGATCATCCCCTAAAAACAGCGCCGTCATATCTTAAGGCTACTTGTTCTTTACTTCTGAGAGGTCACACAATGCTGAATAAATTTTATGTATTTGCGTTACTCATAGACATATAAGCGATCGAGCGATCCCAGTAGAGCAGCTCATCTTTTCCTCATTTATGCGCCTATTTTCCGATTTACGCGCCTAAAGCCCCGGGGTTTGGTGTAAGTACGCAAGTGACGTATGTAGCCATATAGGCAGCTTGGGTCACTCGGTATGATCAACTGTGTATTTGTCACTGACGATGTGCTTCCTTTGCCTGACACGTCCGTGTCTGAGAGGAAGAGATACATTCTGGAGTGACTGGCTGGATGTACTTTCCATACGCCTGGCATTCTACTTCAGATAGTATTGGTGATGCATAACATCCTTGTGTTTGGCGTAAGTACATAACGTCTCTCGTCAAATAGTAGCTCGCAGGCCCAAGGACCTGCGTGTCCGCAACTCCCCTGTGTACAATAAAGTTATCACCACCACCATATATAGAAAGGTATCTTTAAAATGAAAGGTAGAAAAGTTGGCCCGAGATTCAGTCCTCTGACCTTTACTCTCCACTGGGGAGACAAAAGCGGGAACAAAAGATAAGCGGAGGATGATGAAAGCGACAAAAAAAAAACTCGCCGCCCCTTCCAATCCGTGAAGATGGTCGAACAGCGAAGTTGTGTTAGTTACACCGAGCGTTACACCATGCAAGTCATACTTCGCAAGAAGTCCATATTGTAAATATCTTGTTTCGCCATTCTTTTAGCCTCATTTTCGCTTTTGCGTGCTTCGCGTCGTGAACATGCTATAGGAGTGCTTTTTTTTTTTTTTTTGCGGTTCTCCCAGAGTTTTTCGTTTTTTTGCGCGTGAAGTTTGTGTCTATTTTGTCATGCTTTTCTTTTTCGCGTGCAAGTTGCTCCGCCCCGTAGTTTTCCCATAGTTGTAGCTGGGGGATGGAATGTGCGGAACAATTAATCGAAAGCTCCGTATATTGTGCGCAAGGCCCACGACTGGAGACGCGGGCACTGCAATCGTTTTGGCGATTTCTTGGATTCGTTTGTCGATTAACGTCATTGTGTTTCTTAATGAGGTTTCACACACGTTCGACTGCGCAGGAGAGAACGACGCCATTGACGGTATGCCCGCAGTCCGCCGTTGTCTCTTTCGTTCGATGTCTCGAATTCGCTCGGTGGCGTGATAGCAGCATCCGCCCGGCATTGCCCCTTGCGATTCTTCAAAATTGAAGTGCTTCAAAATTAAATCTTTCCGTCACGTAAGACAACGAATGGCTCATACCCCCTTAAAGCAATGGCTCATACCCCCGTAAACGCGGCCTCCCCATTACGACGACAGAAGAGAACTTAAATTCTACGCTGGAATGACGAGCGGCAATGGAGCCATCTGTGGAAGAAGACGACGACGCTCCAGCCATTGCTGATGATGACAGTTTTAGCGAACTCCGACAACGACGGCACAGGGTCCGCATAAACAGCTTCGCTGTAAAACACTGATACGATAATGCTAGTCAACAGAGAAACATACTTATCCTGTGGCGTGTAAACGTGGAAGCTTGGCTCGTGCAGTCATTGCAGTATATCGTTCGGTACGGTGCAGATGCTACGGTAGCGTTGGAAGCGAAGCGACGTAATAACCTGAATGACTCGTCCTAAGAAGGTTCTGAACGACGCCGATGCCGCCGACTAACGCTGCCACGCGACCCAAGCGGAGAGGGCTCGTCGAGTGGCCGAGACTCCAGAGCAGTGATCGGTACGTTTAGCGCATAAATAAAAACCCAAAGTATTGCCGAGAAATAAACAACTAGGTATCTGGGTACTTTCATGTCGCGGGAGCGCGTCGTGCTCGTAGCCGAGTGGTGCAATGCTACCGCATACACCTGAACCAGTGTTAATAAGCTACACGAGAAGCCCTACATATTTTTTTTTTTTTTTTACGAATAGCTGTCTTTGCCTACCGTGACTGGTTTTTCGTATCTCAGTAAAACACGTTGTGGGGCTAGTTGATGCATAGCTTTCAGAAGATGAAGCGCCAGCATTGACGACACACTAAGAAGGAACAAAGACAGGACAAGGCGCTTCCTGTACCTAACCGAGCAACATCGCACCAAGAGTGGGACGCTGAGGTGGAGAGGGCCTCAGTAAAGGCGGAGCCAGTGGAGCGAAAATTGGGGAGGAGGGCTGCGTCGGTCCAGTATCTCCCTTGCTCAGCTGGAGGTGGCTCCACGACGATTGCGGCGAAGTACCACTGCGCGCTAAAAATGTCACCAAAACAGATCCTGGGCGCAGAAGAATTGGCATAGCGACGTCGCTTACGTGCCGAAATGGCTCGACGACGTTATGCTACCAACATGGGCGCGGAACGGTCAGAACGATTTTCGACTGCTGCTGCAAATAAATACTTCGAGTAGCACTTTGTGAGTGACGGTTCAGGCGAGGCGAGGGAAATGCGCATACAGTCGGCTGCGGCTCCAATCAAACGCACTTCTTTCTGCATTCTCAGACAGTTGCTCTCGATAATCTAAGAAGAAATTGACGCCATTGACTGCTGCGCCAATAGCTCAGCCAGATATTTGCTTGTTTAAATAATCAACTTCGATGGTTTTCCGCGTGCATTTTGTTTTCTCGTCCTACCAACCGCACGTTGGCCAGTTCCCCGTTGCGAGTATGCACCATTGTTTGAGGTGATCACCATCATCATCGTCACCACCGTCAGCCATCTAGCTCATCGCGAGTTTCCTCATGGTGGCTAGGGCCGAGTGAAGAAGAAAGAAGAAGAGGCACCGCCATGTCTGGAAGCCACTCGTCTGACGCGGTGAAGCTGTCGGACCACGTTCCCAGCTTCCTGCAGTCGACGCTGAGCGAACAGGCGTCCGGGCAGCAGCGACCGGCCGCCGTGGCAGGTGGTTCCTGCAGGCAGCCCGACTTGAGCGGAAGCAATTCGGGCGGCAACGCTCCCGGCAGCAGTCGGAGGCCCGGTAGCAGCACCACGCAGGCAGCCGAACTGCGCTCGCCCAGCGTCATCATCGATGAACTGCAACGCTCACAGGTGCCACACTTCCGCCACACTCTCCGTGCCGCCACCCCGCACGCCGCACATACGTACGCGCACACTCACTCACTCACTCACTCACTCACTCACTCACTCACGGTCCGAGCTCGCGAAGCCGCTGAACTATTACGGAGAGAGCAGTTGATAGTTAATGACCCACTGCATAAGCGCAGTGGCTGTCATTCTATTGCTGAGTACGAGGTCGCGGGTACGATTCCCTTTGAGAGACTTCATTTTTCTAACTGAGCTGTCAAAAATGTGAACATGGAGAGAAAGAGCAGAACGAACGTTGAACTGTCAGCTAGTGGTCTACTTACAAAAACGGCAGTATATCCAACCTGTGCCTGGAGAATGCATTGATTGATTGATTGATTGATTGATTGATTGATTGATTGATTGATTGATTGATTGATTGATTGATTGATTGATTGATTGATTGATTGATTGATTGATTGATTGATTGATTGATTGATTGATTGATTGATTGATTGAGTAATTGTACGTATGCAGCTTGTTCCGACTGCGGTACATGTGTAAAGTGGCCGCACTGTTTTTGTTGTTTTCGTGTAAGCATTTACTTACTCTTTTATTTCCATTTTTTCGAAGTAAACGTCTAGTTGATGGTCTAGCGTTTGTTTTACCCTTCCTGATAATATGTCTCTATGCCAATTAGCCCAACTATGAAAGGCTCAAGCGGCAATATTTACCCCCACAACCGAGTCTCCAGCGATCAATGGGAAGGCTGTAAAGCGGGTTTCTCCTTCCGAACTCTTTGTATAAGGAAAAGCCGACATTGGCGCACACTTGCGCGTGTGTATATTTGCACGTTTCAATCATGCACGCGCTGAAAGCTTTTATGGTGCGTCAGGACTCACAGTTACCATATGCAAGCTACCGTGTGCAGAAAGAAAATAAGTACAGCAGAACATGCACGTGTTTCTTATATATGTGTGTGAAGAAACAAGAGTACGACGTACGTTGAATAAGCACAATATATTGCACTGGCGTTTCTGCAAACGACACTGTATTCCACCGTACGCATGCCAATAAAATCCCTGATCATTCATCCTGCTCGCTATGACAACTACAGAGCAGTGCGATTCACCTGCACCCTGAATGTACTATCGCGCGGTGCCTTACTATCTCCATGTTTCTTTTTATTGTATGTTTCTTTATTTTTTTATTTCAAGTGGTTTACATTGTAATATTGAGTAAACGAACGATTCAATTCTGCGCTGTGCGCCATGTGTTTGGTATGGCTATCGCCAGTGGTATCGCTATGTTTATGTTGTTTTTCTTGTCGTTATTATTGCGTACAACTTTATCTTATGTATCGCGGGTTTATAAGGAAGACCAAAGGCACGTATACATGTTATTTTGACAATGGCTGGTCCACCAGCCGAAACGTCAGTGCAATATACTATGCTTATTCAATGTACGTCGTACTCTTGTTTCTTCATTTTACTACCGGGGCCAGCGTGATTTCCTCAAGCCATATATATATATATATATATGCTCTACTAATTGAGCTGCCGCGCCGCCGTTTCCCCATCCACTTTCTGGGGTATTTATGTTTTCTAGTAGAATTGTGGCAGTGTTAGCCAGCGCCATTACTCACAAACCTTGGCGGCGGATGTGGAACATCCTTTCTACCGCAGGCGTCACGAGAACGTTATCTTTGGGTGAAGGCAACCGGTCAATAAGGCCACACATGCTCCCTGAAGGCATCAATGTTGCCGGATTCGAGACCCTCGTTAATTAATAAACGAGAAGAAAGAGGGTTAACCCAGGGGCCCGATTTTTATTAGTCATATCATAAGAAGCCAACAAACACTGACACCAAGAACAACAGAGAGGAGATTACTTTTGCTCAATAAATGAAATAAACGATAAATTAATGGAAATGAAAGTGGATGAAAAAACTTGCCGCAGGTGGGGAACGATCCCACAACCTTCGCATTACGCGTGCGATGCTCTACCAATTGAGTTTGCTTAGCGGCTGCTGAATTCGCAGTGTCCGCAAATGCATCCGCAAGTGTCCTAACATGTCACGTATCGCTGAAACGTGGCATGTACGAAGCAAAAAACAAAACCGTCTAAACCCGCTTTCATCAGACAGTTACGCCCGCTGCGCACGGATAATTGAGAATTTCAGTGCGTCCGGTGTTCCGGCAAACGCGGGCGGTTTGCCGGATGAGCGGGGGGCGTAAACGTCAGCGGCCAGATTGGTAGCGCCAGCTGGTGTTGCAAAGCTCAACCACATAAACACAATGCCAATTATTATATTATTCTTAGCTGCTGGCGTATATTTTCGACAGCGGCGTAAAGTATAAACCCCATGCAAGCGATCTTGCACGCGACAGCGACAAGCGACGCGATGGCTGTCGCGTTCGCTCGTCGCCTACAAGTTGTACCCCATGCGAGCGATAACTTCGAGCGACGTCTCCCCGGTGTTGCCGGTATGAAGGCAGCAATATATGCGCCGCAACTAGCGTGAAGCGTGGTTTATTAACTTAAGTTGATGTCTTTTACTGTAAAAAGCAGCATAAAATATTTCTGAAAGTCTTGCAGTAGGTTCTTATCCTTGCACGTATAAAAATTCAATCGTTTGCTCGTTCTGTGCGACAATCGGAAGTACTTGAGTTATGTACATCCAGTTCCGGCTTTACGCTATTGGCTAGTCGCTCATAGCACTTCCGGGCGACGAGCGATTAATTCTAGGTTTGCAGAACCGAGCGATCGGGCGACAAGACCGAGCAATCTGTTCACGCGACGGTCCGATCCGTCACTCGAAGCCGTCGCTCGTCGCTGTCGCGCACAAAATCGCGTTCAGGGGAGCCTTAATCATGTTCACAATTACGCCGCTGCCGAAAATTTGCACCAGCAGCGAAGCAGAATATAAGTAGGTCACTGCACCTTTAGCTCTGTGTTTGTCTGGTTGAGCTTTACGCCACCAGGCGGCTGAACCACTCCCCCCACTCACGTTTGAGCCCCCGCCCATCCGGCAATCCGCCCAAACCACCCCCGTTTGCCGGAATAGCAGACACGCTAAATGACTCTATTGTCCGTGTGTATACGCCTCGTACCCTCGACAGTGCTGCAAAAACGACTTACGAGATGTAGTGTAAACGCGAAACGACGGCGCGCCACTTCGTGCAGCTTCGGGACCAGCGGCGAGTCGCAGCGGCGGCCATTGTCGCCTGCGGCGCCATCCTGATCATCGCCATCGTCATGGCGTACGTGATCGTCAGCAGCAACTACAAGCGATCGCTTACTCCGCCTCCGCGAAACGTCACCGTCGCCGCCGTCGTGTGGCCTGGCCAACTGTCTGCACTGCAGCCTCCGCGTCCGTTGTAGACACGACGCCCCGTCCGAGCCGCCATGAAACGGATGCGAGCGCATTGCTCGGCAACCGAAACTGTCTATTGCAATTAGGTTACTCGGGTGTATCCATTTTTTTTTCCTTTTCCTGCGCACACCACGATATCGTATTGTAAACCCCATAAAACAAACGAAAAATGTGTCGTCTGTTTGCAATTCTCTATCATTTTGTTTTATACAATACTGGCGAACACTATCGTGGATGGAAGCGGCCAAGGAGGCTTTGGAGAAGCTCTGGGAGAAGCAAATTCCGCACTTTGGAGCAGGTTTGGAGCAGGAATTGTCCGTTTTGGAGCAGTAAACACACGTTTTGAAGCAGCTTAGTAGATATGAATGAGTAAAATACAGGCATACGAAGAAAATATGTTCCTTATTTGACTTTGCAGAACACTAATTAGGTTACGGCAGATCAGTTCTGCGGAAGCCTGCAAGGCGAGCAAAATTCATGACAGGAAAAATTGTCGTCCACATGACTGCAGCGTGAAGCTACAAGGAAGCCCACACAGGTTTCTCAGAAGCCACCGTAAAATGACATACCGGATGTGGCCAACTTAATGTGGCATAGAAGAAAAAAAAACCAAGGGCTTTCCATTTTTTAGGCTTGTGTTATGCTATTCGAGTGATTTCTTGTTCTGTTTTTTTCATCGACACAATGAATTAATATTTAATTTTAATTAACACTGATCACCTTACTTATTCACTGAGGTGCAAATGCAAACGTTGTCGAATACGTCGTGACCGATAACAGCGTATATATCGGCCTATGTGTAGTGCGGCCCTTCTTTCTTCCCCCCAAAAAAAGCATGAAAAAGCCTGCGAATTTTCTTTTCTTTTTAATCCACGTGACAACGCGTCCGCGCACCAGCAATATAAAAAAAAACATGAGGTTTTACGTGCCAAAACCACTTTCTGATTATGAGGCACGCCGTAGTACAGAGGACTCGGGAAATTTCGACCACCTGGGGTTCTTTAACGTGCACCTAAATCCAAGCACCACGGGTGTTTTCGCATTTCGCCCCCATCGAAATGCGGCCGCCGTGGCCGGGATTCGATCCCGTGACCTCGTGCTCAGCAGCCCAACACCATAGCCACTGAGCAACCACGGCGGGTACCAGCAATATAAGTGGTATCGGACGTAAACGTTATCAGTGTACTGTGCATATACGGCCCCTTGAAGAAGGTTCGTAAAGCGAACCGTTACAAGAGCGCGCTATTTCGCGTGCATGATGGGGACCGAAGATGCGCGCCAAACACTGCTGACGCGGCGAAAAAAAAAAAAAAAACACGCCCGCTCGTTCCCAGTGCCACTGTTAGACGAGGTTTGCGTAGAGATTGATTCAATCTATGGCTCGCAGAAGCGTTGATGATGATGATGATGAAGCCTCAGGTAATGGCACAAACCCACTGAGGGGGATAGGCCACGAATCGGGTGGTAATATGACTCAATACATAAAATAAAATAAATTGGTTAATAAATAAATAGCTCGAAAAAAGAAAGGAAAACAAATAATCCAAGATATAAAATGAACTATGAATACATGAGATGAAGTATTGATCAATACTATGGTAAGCCTTGCGTTGATAGGAATGTTAAAAAAAAAGGATATACTTAAACTTGAGTAAGTTAAATTATGAATAGTAATAGTAAGATTTGAACTGTGAATTTGTGCTTTTACTTTTTGAATTTTCTAAAGTTGTCGCGGTCACAGAGTTTTCTCTTCGTTCTTTTTATTTACTTCACGGGCTTTCTTTCCCGTTAAAAAGTAGTAGTCACTATTCTTAGCTTGCTTTAATGCTGTCATCGGTCACTTGTCAACGTCATCCAAAAATTTTTCATAGACATCATGTCGATGAGGTAAATTTATAAATTCAGTTAATTAAACGTATTCGTCCACAATGAACGAGAAACATTCGCAGTGGCCACCATGAACCAACGTAGCAGACTTAGAACGTATGCTCTGGCGGTGCTCCGCGTTACACAGCGACAAGGACAACACCAGAGAGTGTTGGGACGCGGCTCTCCCTAGCCCCAACTAGAAGAACAGACGTGGACATTCCATCAGGCCCGCAATGCGGCCGAGAGGCCTTCGGTCCCGACGTGGGAGCGGCCCGCTTCGGGCTAGGAATCTATAGCGCGGCCTGAAGGGCCTGAATAAAGTTTTTCATACCATACCACACCATAAACAACATCCATCAAGTTGCAGTGAACGCCGTTCGCGCAGTGCCCTCTGGTAATGTTGAATTCTCGGCGACCTTCAGTCAAAATAGTAGAATACAGCAGAATGCCTGCCGTGGATGCTTAGTGCATAGGTTGTTAGGCTGCTAAGCGCAAGGTCGCGCGATCGAATCGCGGCCACGGCGGTCGCATTTCGACGGGGGCGAAAGGCGAAAACACCCGTGCACCTAGATTTAGGTGCATGTTAAAGAAACCCAGGTGGTCAAAATTAACCGGGAGTCCCCCACTACAGCGAGCCTAGTGATCTTGGTTCCGGCACGTGAAACCCCAAAATCTTAGAATGCCGCAGAATAAATGTAAAGTGACGTACTGGCCATTGCGCGTTTACCGGTATCTCGCATCACTTGAGCGAGAAAAAGCTCTAAGATATTTTGAAAACAACAAAGGGATGAAAAATGTTCACTAGCTGCTTTCCGGTCCGCGTCATTGACCAATATTTTAAATAAGCTCCATTATTCGGGCTAACTCGCGTTTCCGTCAAAAGCGCCATAAAGCCAGCGTAAAACGACAACCGATATTTTGTTATAAATGTTATAGTAAAGCAGGTGGCAGGGGGATCAAAGCTGGAAGCAGGGCGGCCCGTGGGTCAGGTGCTCTCCTGAAGCCTCCGTTTGCCGGTTACATGTGCCCTCCTGGAGCAGTGCTTGTAAAAAATGCAATCTATCGTCGCGACGAAAAAAGCGACCCGCGACTTATACAACACCAGTCAGAACCTTGCCCCTTCAGACACAGCGATCACCAAATGGGGCGTCCGTGCCCACTGCCTCACCGCGCGCGCAGCCAGCAGCGGCGCGTAAACAAACTCGACCGCACTCCGCAATGCCGGCATGTCTAGGGAACAAACGCATAGAACACGCGCTAAGAAACCTCCTCCGTAGTGCCTAGGCAGAGTCATATATTCAAGGAACAAAAGCCAAAAAATTATCTCTCTCACGCCCGCTCTTACTCGCGCCCGCGCACAAACGGCTGGCGATCCCACAAATGAACGTCTCGTGGTGCCCATAGTTTACGTAAAACATGGCGGCAGTCCCGGCCACCCGCTTCAAACTGAATTTGGCGCTGCTTTTGTAGAATTCACTGCCTTCGTATTCGATGACTGTGTAAACAGCTTTCGCTTAGTCTCAGGCCGCTTCGACGACGGAGTATTATGGATAACCTTGTGCAGTTTTCGAGATCGCTTCTCGTTTCGAGCGCGTCGAAGCCTAACGAGAGGTGGATGGCTGGGTGGATAGATGTTATGAGCGTCCCCTTTGGAACGGGGTGGCGGGTTGCGCCACCAAGCCCTTCCTATTATAATGTCTAATATCCTACCAAGGGTAAAAAAGAAAAAAGGAAAGGAAAAAAGTACACGATGAATTCTCATAACCAAATTTTCTGACCCCCTATTGTGAACTTTGTTTTTGTACGTCTCTGTTTTTTGTCGTTTCCCTACTTTTCTTCCACCAATCTTCCAATCGTATCTTACTAATCTCTAGTGCAGATATGTTTGCTCTCCCCCTGCTCTCGCTGTACCCAAGTGCTTCAAGGAGACCAGTGGTGCCTAAATCAACCGCTGGGCAGATATCTTCACATTCTGATAAAACATGCTCCATCGTCTCCCTAGCTTTAAGGCTAAACCCCATGAGCGCGATCTTGTGCGCGACAGCGACGGCTTCGAGCGACGGATCGGGCCGTCGCTTGAACAGATCGCTCGATCTTGTCGCGCTATCGCTCGGTTCTGCAAATCTAGCATTCGTCGCTCGTGGCCCGGAAGTGCTATGAGCGACTAGACAATAGCGCGAAGCCGGAACTGGATGTACTTCCGATTGTCTCAAGTACTTCCGATTGTCGCACGGAACGACCAAACGATTGAATTTTTGTACGTGCAAGGATAAGAGCCAACTGGAAGACCTTCAGAAATATTTTACGTTGCTTTTTAGAGTAAAACACATCAACTTAAGTTAATAAAGCACGCATATATATAATGCTAGTTTCGGCGCCTATATTGCTGCCCTCATACCGGCAACACCGGGGAGACGTCGCTCGAAGTCGTCGCTCGCATGGGGTACCACTTGTAGGCGACGAGCGAATGCGACAGCCATCTCCATCGCGTCGCTTGTCGATGTCGTGCGCGAGATCGCTTGCATGGGGTTTATACTTTACCGCAGCAAGCACATGCTTGTTCTTCATTCTTCTACCATCGGCGAAACTTCCGATGGCAGCGCCACCTATCGGCGAAATCGGGAGATAGGCGTGAAAGCATATTACTTCCGAGATCAGGTCTCGGAGGCTATGGTCGACAGCTTGTACTGATTTCACCGCGGACTGCCAAACATTGAAAGTACAAATACAACTATGCAAAATTTAGAGCGTAATGGAATAGCGTCCCGTAAGTAAGCTACGCTATTACGCTGTACTAAAACTCCCTTTCTGCAAAGTTCATTTGCGGAACGGTAATGCTATTTCCCTTCACCCCGGTATTACGCTAACGTTAAACTAAAGCTGTCTATCGCCAAAAGCGATCGCCCGAGAATACGTCCCCTGTTTCCACGAAAACTGTCGCAAGCAATGGGCCGCCGCGGTAAAAGGCGAAAGCATGGATTCCTAGAGTAACTAATCGATTATGTGCCAAACATTTTGTAACAGTTAAGCTTCTTTGTTACTTTGCGTGGAGTGCTTTAACCAACAAGGGTGCTTATAGGTCGTTAATAGCATGTCATCACAAATTCTTACCGCACTGTGGGAAAGCTGGATTAGGGCTAGCCTTGAATGTCATCGAGCGAGCAGAAGTACCTCAAAGTACGTCACATTAGCAGTGTAGCCTAGCCTAGCCTAGCCCATGTTCGCACATGTGCAGGCAGCACGGTCACAGCTGCACTAATTGCAGTGCGGGTGTCGTAAACGCGCATAAACATACACCTGCGAGCAAAAAAAAAAAAAAGCACAGGGGCCAGGTATTGCGCGATAAAACTAATTATCTCATCTACCCTGTGAGTGCAACTTGAAATGAAAGACTGCAATTCAAACTTGGAATTACGAATTTTCTAGTGCAATCGTCAGTTTCCGTTTATGCGCGTTAATTACGAATAAATCTCGTTTTTTCGGCGACCCTGTGGTCCGTACACTTTTGCTCACGGGTGTACATGTTAACTTCCGCGCGCGAAATAATATGCACAGAGATGGCAATTCGCGCTGGCGAATTTGGCGGATATGCTTTATCCGTAGGAACAGGAGACACGCGGTGTGATCCGGCGTCCGACTTGTCCCAAAAATCACCCGAACGATTTCCAAGACATTACGACAGAAATGCTACCTCGGATCGAACGCCGTACGAACGACCAACTCCTCGGACATCGTCGTACGATGGCCGCGGAGCGATCGGACGGCGACCGCCAACAGCGCAGGTTGCGAGGGTCTGCACAGCCGACTTCGCCGTAGGCACGCCTCGCCGGTCCCATCACCCAGCCGAGGCGATCTCTCCCGTCGCCGCTCACGGCGACATAGAAATCGGTTACAGGTTTATTTTTTGACATGAAGTAGTACTTAACAGACCAAAATTCAGGAGAGCAGCGCCCAATACTAAACCACTGGCGTGATCGCGAACGACGATCCGACGGCATTTCGTCTCGCAGACAGAAAGCGACCGCCTCAGCGAGGCGCCTCGGCTGGCTTGCAATACGTTTCGTTAGCTGTTCGCACCGACGACGCCGAGAAAACCATTTATGTCCGCGTTAATCGTGCTGTCAAAAATAAGCGCACTACGCGACGGCGCTTTGGGACCTAGAATATGTCGGCCACACAGAAAAAAAAAAAATGCGGGGTATTAAGAGTTAAAATCACGATCTAGTTAGTGGGGGACTGGTCGTAGTGGGGAACTCCATAAATTTGGACCACCTGGGGCTCTTTAGTGTGCGCCTACATCTAAGTACACGGGTGTTTTCGCATTTCGAACCCACCTATACCGTTGTTTGCAAACATGGCGTATATACCTACGCCATGTTTGCATGTTGTAGACCTGTTATACACCTGCAGTATTATGTCCTGCAGTGGACATAAAGTAGGATGATGACGACGATGAGACCTACACCAAAGCGGTGTCTCTGAAAGAGGCAGAAAGAGAGTAATCATAAACAGATCCCACGCACTGTGGGAATCAGTTATGCGAAGCGTTTTACAGGTAGCTGACAATAGGTAGCCGGGCTTTCGCAAAACGTTTCCAGGCATTTCACCCGAGAGCGTAACCGGCCCCGTGTCGCACAAAATCCCGTATCGGCATCTTGCGTCGAACGTCGTTAAGCGAAAAATCATTCCGAACTACAACCACGCCGGCCCTGCGCGTGGCTCAGAGGCGTTACTGAACTAAGTTAAATCCTCAAAATAGGATGCCTCAGAAAAATCGTAACGTAAAGCCTAAACACAATCTACAGACATGAAAGCGTCGGACTGTAATTCGAATGTACCAGAAAACATAATTCTGTTTTGCGGAAATTAAGACATAAGCCCCTTTTTTGAGCGTTTCTGCCATGCATAGAGCGGCGCGCTGCGCTCAGGTCATTGTAACACTATCCAGGCGGCGCTTGCCTCTGCACATCCGGGGCCCACGCAAGAGGCCGCGTTTCTACCAGGAAGCTCGCCCGCTCGCCTTCGTGCATAGAGTTCGCCGCCAGCGTTTCCCGGCAAACATTACGGTTACCTAAGGTGCAGTTGCGGGGAAGCGAGAAGCAGTCAGGGATGTTTGAATGCTATCGCGTTCCATTCTTCAAGGCGAAGCTTAAAGGGACCCTGAAACGATTTTGTACAAACGTACCGAGTCGTTATAGTAGGTCCTTCTAATCATTAATTGACGCATCTAAAGGCGTTTTTCACTGGTCGATCTGGAGCGGCCGCCGAAATCCTCGAGCGACCGCTCGGGTTTCACAAATCCGAATCGGCCAGCGGAGCGCAAAAACGCTCCGCGGGGGTCACACAGGAAGTCTGCGTACACGTCGCACAAACCGGTTCCGGAAACCATACACGACTTCCGCTCTGTATGCGTTTCCACGGCAACCAAACTCGCCGTCCCCCGTGCGTAATTTGACTACTCACAGAGTCCGTCATTTCCACGTCGCGCCCGCAAGGATTGTGCATGGACAACGTGCATAGAAGGCTTCGTACAGCACCTGCGTCACCTCGTAATCGCTGTCGTCCGAGCTCTCATCGCTAAACGCGAGCTCTGCAGCAGCACCGAACGCAGCCATTTTGTGAAGCAACACAATGTTGTGCCAGTGCCTAGGCACTGGTTGTGCGTACCAACCGAGTACCGATTTCGCTTAAAGGCTGAAGTGACGCGAGCTATTTCCGCCCGAATCCGCGCCTCGGCGGCGGAGCAAGTGAGAGCGATCCGGGGCGGAGCGAGTTGATCCGAAACGACCAGTGGAACGCGCGAAACCGCTCCAGATCGACCAGTGAACTCGGATTCGTTGCCGCGGAGCAAAAAATCCTGCTCCGAATCTACCAGTGGAAAACACCATAAAAGTGATCCGCGTAAAGCGTGTAATTTATTATAAGGTTTCAAAAATGTACATCGCTGCCGATCGCAGCACATCGCTTGGCTGAATTTTAAGCCAACCCTACCATTTGACGTCATTTAACCCAATGACGTTAGTAGGTCGAGCTATCCGATTGGCCTGTCCAGGGCGCGTCATCAACAATTTTTCCAACTTTATGGTGAACAACTGTTGTTCTTAATAGTCGGTATGTTAGTGAATTATTTCTATAAAAAGAAAGTAACAGAAAGAGAATGCACAAGAACAATTTCTCACTACACTTAAGGACTTCGGCACACAGCAAGCGTCGTCTGCTTGTGTTACAACGTGCTCCATTTTGACGAGAGCTCAGCGGCTAGAGTCGGTCTCAGCCTTTTCGCAAGCACCATGACTCGACTTTGTTGCGTTGTGGGCTGCAAAAGTAGCGACTGGCAATATGTCAAGCTGCAACATCGTGTCCCTCTGCAAGGCAGCAGACGAGCGGACTGGCTGCAGTGCATCGGTGCCAGGATTTGCGCATTTGCGGCCGTCGCTTTACACTGGAGCATTACTAGAGACCTTTAGCCTGTCCGCTATTCCCGTAAACGGGAGCGGTTTGGGCAGATTTCCGGATTTGCGGGGGCGAAAACGTGAGCGGCCAGAGCGGTGCAGCCGCCTGGTAGCGTAGGGTTCAACCAGACAAACACACAGCTAAAACTGCAGTAACCCACTATATCCTGCTTCGCTACTGGTGCAAATTTTTGGCAGCGGCGTAACTGCAAACACGATTACGCCACTGTCGAAAATATACACCAGCAGCTAAGCAGAATATAGTAATTAGCTTTGTGTTTGTGTGGTTTAGTTTGCACTACCAGCTGGCGCCACCAATCTGGCCGCTCACGTTTACGCCCCCGCTAAACCGGCAAACCGCCCGCGCTTGGCGGAATACCGAACACGCTAGAAGTCTCTACCACCGCAATAGCGTTTCGAGAGTCCGGTATTCGGGTAAACGCAGCGCAATTAAGGGGACAGGTCCTGGCCTTTCGACCGTGCCGTTTCACGAGATGAGCAGAAGCGCAAATGTGAGTGGTCTGCATGGTGCAGCCACGTGGTGGTACAGAGCTCAGCCACACACAGTAGCAGTAACAAAATGTATTCTTCTTTGCTGCTAGTGTAAATTTTTCGCAGGAGGGTAATCATGAACACATTGTTTTTGTAAATGTTTAAAATTTTCAAACTTCGTTAGAACAATATTAGAGCTTTGTTTGGCCAACAGGTGGCTGGACCGTGCAGACCGACAAGGCCGCTCACGCATGGAGTTTCATACAATAATTATTGTAGGAAACTATGCTAAACATACTCATAAAAGGCAAACCAATAAGGGAAGACAGGTGCGTCCAAATCCTATGGATACCAACCCACACCACCGACTCAACGGGAGAGGACAACCCTAACGCGGCGGCACACACTGTAGCTCGAAGACCGACTTTCCGAGCTGCGATGAACGTAGACCCCTCGACAGAGACCTCCGAAGTATGGGAATAGGAAGACAGATTGACCAGGTTCAACGACATCACCAACCATTACAAGATGCAAAGATGCACTTATCCCCCCACCCCATCCACAACTCACTAGATCGCAAGCTGTACAGTGGCGACAACTACAAACGAAATCCTACAAGAGCCCCATACTAATGCACGCTTTTTATCCAGAAATATACACGACAGATAGATGCAAAGTGTGTGGCACCAGAGCCACGCTACAACACATGCTATGGGAATGCCAGGAACTAATACAGGACAATGCAAGCGCAGCCTCCATCGACAGCCTCTGCGCGCGATGGCAGGTCGCGCTGCTCAGCTCAAACCTAGAACAACTCTGGGCAGTCCAGTGGGCCAAGGAAGCCGCCGAGAGGCAAGAACTCCTGGTCGTAACCTCGGCGGGTGCCCCAGCCCGCTAACTTGCCGGACGCGAATCGTTCTCATTCACAAGTTTTCTCATTGCGCTGACGTATCAAGGTAAATATACTTGGCAGCGAAGCTTCCATAGGAGCCCATACATTCAAAACATGGCGGTTCATGGGGCTTAGCGCCATTTGTATGTGGAGGGAACACTTCCGTCGGAAGAAAAAAATAATGTGCCGCCATATCCGGTAAGAACACACATGACGTCACTTTCTTTTCAAGGCGCAAAATTTTTGTTGGCCTGCCTTTAGAGCTATATATTCAAATGCCCCGCCACTCGACTTGATGGGCGTTTCGAGCTTTCAGCGCGGAAAGTGATGCAGGAAAAGGCCAGCCGTACGGTTGTCGAAATCGCACCCCTGCACAGAACATACTTTCTTTGGAGGCCGACGAAAGCTTTATGTGTCGAGAGCTGGTCCTATCGTCGGACGCCAAGCACATCGGCCAGCGCAGTCGCACGAAAACTAAACAATTATCTGGCGGTCTTAACTCACTACTTTTGACTGAACAGGTTAAGAAGCGATGAAGCTACCCGCATCACCAAATTCAGATAAACGTCGACAAGAAAAAAAGCACGACGTTGAGGGGGGCGTATTTCAACAGGTGAACTTTACGAGCGCGCCTTTCTTGCACATTTCAAGAACTGCACTGCATTGCGAGTGATAGCGGCGTCAATGGCCCTTGTAACGATGGGCGCTGAAATGAATGTTATAATAATATGAAATAAACTTGTATTTTCTTAGCTCCCCAACAATATATAAAATTGACCAGAAATATCTTCGTAGAATGAATCCGTGTATTGCTAGAATTAAAAACGCTTTTTTTCTTTCCCCATGTTTATTCCCTCCAAACATAGTCGCGCTTCAATCGCTGCTCCCATAACCATGCTTGCTGATGTCGGTGACAACTTGTACTGAACCGCTTTTCGCCCGAAGCTTCGCGACCTATTTGGATCGACCTTACACGTACGACCACGCTGAATTTCCTCCATCAGCTTGAGTATGCCTCCAGCCATCCACCGGAGCGCCCACCTCGCCTGTGGTTACCGGAATACCAGACACGTTAGGCGTTGCGACAGAATGCTCGCAAAGCACGTTGCTTCGATAGCTCTCGCTTGGGGTCGAACCATTGGTCGAACTGCCCCGCAGCTGGCGGAGAGCTTGGAGAGGCTTCGCGCGCTCGCTCCCAGAGAACCGGAAGTCGACGACACGACGTGCATTCATGACGCAAATCAGTGAAGGCGGAGCTTAGCACCGATCACACAGTGAACGAGTTGAGAAAATGCAACACTATGGAGGAGGGTAACTTGTAATCGTCCGTAGTTCTCTTAATGAGACGCTTCACACAAATTGTCGTGCGAATGATTAACTTTAGCTGTACCATAAGGGTCTACAAAATTTGTCAGAACCGTTTCAGGGGCCCTTTAAGCGTCCTCCAAATTTTTCTGTAATGCTAGGAGCTGTCTGACGGCGACATGATTTACATTCCGACCATGCGACGGAATCCCCATTGTTGGTTTCCGCTTAGGTGCTGGACCGGTGTGAGCAAGACACACATGGACTCTGACGTCACCTGCGACGAAGTAGTGCACAGTCGTACGCAAATGCGTCGATGCTCCGGTATTGCGGTAGTGACACCGAATTCTAGCGTGTCCGGTATTCCGGTAAATGCAAGCGGACTGGGCGTTTTACCGTAATACCGTACATGCTATCATCATCATCATCATCAGCCTAGTTACGCCCACTGCAGGGCAAAGGCCTCTCCCATACTTCTCCAACTGCCCCGGTCATGTACTAATTGTGGCCATGTTGTCCCTGCAAACGTCTTAATGTCATCTGCCCACCTAACTTTCTGCCGCCCCCTGCTACGCTTCCCTTCTCTTGGAATCCAGTCCGTAGCTCTTAGTGACCATCGGTTATCTTCCCTCCTCATTACATGTCCGGCCCATGCCCATTTCTTTTTCTTGATTTCAACTAAGATGTCGTTTACCCGCGTTTGTTGCCTCACCCAATCTGCTCTTTTCTTATCCCTTAACGTTACACCCATCATTCTTCTTTCCATAGCTCGTTGCGTCGTTCTCAATTTCAGCAGAACCCTTTTCGTAAGCCTCCAGGTTTCTGCCCCATATGTGAGTACTGGTAACACACAGCTGTCGTACACTTTCCTTTTGAGGGATAGTGGCAACCTACTGTTCATGATTTGAGAATGCCTGCCAAACGCACCCCAACCCATTCTTATTCTTCTGGTTATTTCAGTCTCATGATCCGGATCCGTGGTCACTACCTGCCCTAAGTAGATGTATTCCCTTACCACTTCCAGTGTTTCGCTACCTATCGTAAACTGCTGTTCTCTTCCGAGACTGTTAAACAGTACTTTTGTTTTCTGCAGATTAATTTTCAGACCCACCCTTCTGCTTTGTCTCTCCAGGTCAGTGAGCATGCATTGCAATTGGTCTCCTGAGTTACTAAGCAAGGCAATATCATCAGCAAATCGCAAGTTGCTAAGGTATTCTCCATCAACTTTTATCCCCAATTCTTCCCACTCCAGGCCTCTGAATACCTCCTGTAAACATGCTGTGAATAGCATTGGAGATATCGTATCTCCCTGTCTGACGCCTTTCTTTATAGGGATTTTGTTGCTTTCTTTGTGAAGGACTACGGTGGCTGTAGAGCCGCTATAGATATCTTCCAGTATTTTTACATATGGCTCATCTACACCCTGATTCCGTAATGCCTCCATGACTGCTGAGGTTTCGACTGAATCAAACGCTTTCTCGTAATCAATGAAAGCTATATATAAGGGTTGGTTATATTCTGCACATTTCTCTATCACTTGATTGATAGTGTGAATATGGTCTATTGTTGAGAATCCTGCCTGGTCCTTTGGTTGACAGAAGTCTAAGGTGTTCCTGATTCTATTTGCGATTACCTTAGTAAATACTTTGTAGGCAACGGACAGTAAGCTGATCGGTCTATAATTTTTCAAGTCTTTGGCGTCCCCTTTCTTATGGATTAGGATTATGTTAGCGTTCTTCCAAGATTCCGGTACGCTCGAGGTTATGAGGCATTGCGTATACAGGGTGGCCAGTTTCTCTAGAACAATCTGACCACCATCCTTCAACAAATCTGCTGTTACCTGATCCTCCCCAGCTGCCTTCCCCCTTTGCATAGCCCCTAGGGCTTTCTTTACTTCTTCTGGCGTTACCTGTGGGATTTCGAATTCCTCTAGGCTATTCTCTCTTCCACTATCGTCGTGGGTGCCACTGGTACTGTACAAATCTCTATAGAACTCCTCAGCCACTTGAACTATCTCGTCCATATTAGTAACGATATTGCCGGCTTTGTCTCTTAACGCACACATCTGATTCTTGCCTATTCCTAGTTTCTTCTTCACTGTTTTTAGGCTTCCTCCTTTCCTGAGAGCCTGTTCAATTCTATCCATATTATAGTTCCTGATGTCCGCTGTCTTACGCTTGTTGATTAACTTAGAAAGTTCTGCCAGTTCTATTCTAGCTGTAGGATTAGAGGCTTTCATATATTGGCGTTTCTTGATCAGATCTTTCGTCTCCTGCGATAGCTTACTGGTTTCCTGTCTAACGGCGTTACCACCGACTTCTATTGCGCACTCCTTGATGATGCCCATGAGATTGTCGTTCATTGCTTCAACACTAAGGTCCTCTTCCTGAGTTAAAGCCGAATACCTGTTCTGTAGTTTGATCCGGAATTCCTCTAGTTTCCTTCTTACCGCTAACTCATTGATTGGCTTCTTGTGTACCAGTTTCTTTCGTTCCCTCCTCAAGTCTAGGCTAATTCGAGTTCTTACCATCCTGTGGTCACTGCAGCGTACCTTGCTGAGCACGTCTACATCTTGAATGATGCCAGGGTTCGCGCAGAGTATGAAGTCGATTTCATTTCTAGTCTCACCATTCGGGCTCCTCCACGTCCACTTTCGGCTAACCCGCTTGCGGAAAAAGGTATTCATTATACGCATATTATTCTGTTCTGCAAACTCTACTAATAATTCTCCTCTGCTATTCCTAGAGCCTATGCCATATTCCCCCACTGACTTGTCTCCAGCCTGCTTCTTGCCTACCCTGGCATTGAAGTCGCCCATCAGTATAGTGTATTTTGTTTTGACTTTACCCATCGCCGATTCTACGTCTTCATAAAAGCTTTCGACTTCCTGGTCATCATGACTAGATGTAGGAGCGTAGACCTGTACAACCTTCATTTTGCACCTCTTATTAAGTTTCACAACAAGACATGCCACCCTCTCGTTAATGCTATAGAATTCCTGTATGTTACCAGCTATTTCCTTATTAATCAGGAATCCGACTCCTAGTTCTCGTCTCTCCGCTAAGCCCCGGTAACACAGTACATGCCCGCTTTTTAGCACTGTATATGCTTCTTTTGTCCTCCTAACCTCACTGAGCCCTATTATATCCCATTTACTACCCTCTAATTCCTCCAATAACACTGCTAGACTCGCCTCACTAGATAGCGTTCTAACGTTAAACGTTGCCAGGTTCAGATTCCAATGGCGGCCTGTCCGGAGCCAGGTATTCTTAGCACCCTCTGCAGCGTCACAGATCTGACCGCCGCCGTGGTCAGTTGCTTCGCGGCTGCTGGGGACTGAGGGCCGGGGTTCGATTGTTGTATTCATATAGGAGGTTAAAGCTAAAGCCCTCTTAAATGGCAGAGAACACAACACAATCCTGGGGTCACATAAGAATGGCGCTAATTAAAATGACACGGAAATCAAAGACCTTTTCTCGCGTTGTCGCTTTCACTCGTGCACTTTTCTTCTGCGACGAGTTCAAGCTAAGCGGAATGATTTGTAATGAATCCGGTACGCGTCGTTCGGCGAGAGCATGGTGGCACTGCTTCGAGCGCAGCAGACAGAAAAGAGGGGGAAACCGCGAAGGCGGCGGTATCAGCATTTCATAGCACATTAAGCCCACAAAGCCCAAACGCCATTCCCCATCAAGGGAACTTAGAATTTGTCTACCTTTATTCCTGGCCACGGAGAGTATACCTTCGTAGAACAGAAACAATGAAATGTCACTTCAGGAAATTACAACAAATATTTATTTAGCAGTTTGTTTTCAGAACTATCCGCAACTGAGAACTCGCTATCGAAAATGCCATTATAGACTGCGTTGATTTTGCCAAACTCAAACCAGAATTTCAAGTCTTCGAACTCGACGGACAAGAATTATATGTTTGGCTTTGTGGGGGTTAAACAAATTCCCATGCGAGCCTTTGACACAGGCACGTACCCAGGGGGGGGCCCGGGGGGGCCCGGGCCCCCCCCGAAATCAAGTGGCATACCCCCCCCCCCTCCCCACCCACGCCACCACTCCTCACAGATTCCTAAAGCGCCGCCAGATCAATGTTGATACTTGGCAGCTGTTCATCGGTCAGCATTATGCTGCCTTTTTCACTCCTTTTAGATGGCGGTAGTTATCGGCATCTCTTGTAATGTGAAGGAGTTTTCTCATAGATTCCGCACCCGTGCGATTAACTCGAGATGCGTTCAGTTGCCACCATCAATTCAACCGTCACGCGCATAGCTGTTGCTTTTGTTAGTTCAACCTTCTTTGTTTAGGCTGATCCTGGAACCAGGAGAGGGATGCGGCTGTTACTCAGCTGGTCTGTACTCTCATGGAACGAGTTGCGGCCGGAGAAAACGCCAAGTGCGTTTAACTTTTCCCTTTGCTTCATTATTTCATCGAGTTACGGCTCGCCGCGACGCTGGCAGATGCCCGGAAACGTAAACACGTGATATGGATTAGATAAGGTGGGAAATGAAATAATGTGCAAGAGCGTCCATTATGAAACCCTGCAATAACCCTTAAACCCATAAGTAAGATGACTGTCGCCCGTTACCTCGTCTGTTTTTCCCTAATTGTACAGCACTTTTCATGCAAAATTGGCAACTGGAAACAAAAAATCGCAAGGAGTTGAGAAATTAAGCGATGTACTAAGGGAGAGAGCCAAGGCAACAACTAAACTGCAAGCAAAAGCGAATAATAAATAAAGTTAACCGTTGTTTATGAGAATATTTATGCATCAACATCTTTTTATTTAAAAAGGAAGTAGAGAAAAGGCCGCCAGAAGTGGAGAACAATTACTTGTTTTGAATGACGCTTCTACAGTTATCGGTCGAACCGCCTCACCTAGTCACTTCTCTGCTGTGCTTATGTGGGTGTTTTTCTAACCTTTCGCGGTGAGCGCAGTACGTCTAGAATCGCAGAGTCCTGCGCTCTACGCGGTTGTATGGGACTGGCGGCCGCACAGCGTTACGCAATTCGCGGAACTGTCAAAACTGATCAACAAGGCGAAAATAACTGATATTCGAAACTATAACATGAGAAAGACTGAAGAAGCCGTAAAAAATGAACGCAACCTGAAATCAGTAAAAAAGAAACCTGGCATAGGATAAACCATGATGTATGCACTAAAAGATAAGAAGGATAATATCATCAGCAATCTCGATGATATAGTAAAAGCAGCGGAAAAATTCTAAGCTGACCTGTATACAGTACCCAGAGGAGTCACGATACCTCACTTAGAAACAGTAATGAACAGGATCCAGAAACTCTCCTATAACTAGCCATCAGGTCAGAAGGGCCCTGCAAGACATGAAACGATGAAGAGCAGGAGGAAAAGGTGAAATAACAGTCGATTTAATCAAAGATGGAGGAGACATAATGCTTGGAAAACTGGCGGCTCTTTATACGAAGTGTCTATTGACTGCAAGGGTCCCAGAAAACTGGAAGAATGAAGACATTATACTAATCCACAAAAATGGAGACGTTAAAGAATTGAAAAATTATAGGACCATTAGCTTGCTCCCAGTGTTATATAAAATATTTACCAAAATAATATCCAATGGAATAAGGGCAACACTGGATTTTATCAACCAAGGGAACAGGGTGGCTTCAGGAAGAGATACTTTACAATGGATCACATCCATGTCATCAGTCAGGTTATCGCGAAATCTGCAGAGTACAACAAGCCTCTCTATGTAGCTTATATAGATTACGAAAATGCATTTGATTCAGTAGAGATACCAGCAGTCATAGAAGCACTACGTAATGAAGGAGTACAGAACGCTTACGTAAAAAGCTTGGAAAGTATTGCTACATGCGTGTGGTATTTGTTTGTTTGAACGATGCGCGTAGGCGCCATCACTCCAGAAAAGAGGAGGAAGGACGAACTGGGCTCGCTCTGTGAATCTAACCGGTCAGCGCTGCAACCGCTGTTGTAAATATAATCTGTAAATAGTTTCTCGTCTTACTGACTCGTCCTTCGCGGAAGAATATCTACAGAGGGTCTACAGCTACCTAATTCTATACAAGAAAAGCAGGGGAGATACCTATAGAGAAAGAGGTCAGACAGGGAGACAACTTCTCCAAAGCTATTCACTGCGTGCTTAGAAGAATTCAAGCTATTAAAGTGGGAAGGCTTAGTAATAAAGATCGACGGCAAATATCTCAGCAACCTTCGGTTTGCCGATGACATTGTTCTATTCAACAACAATGCAGACGAGTTACAACAAATGATTGAAGATCTTAACAGAGAGAGTGTAAGAGTGGGGTTGAATATTAATATGCAGAAGATGAAGATAATGATAAATAGCCGGGCAAAGGAACAAGAAATCAGGATCGCCAGTCGGCCACTATAGACTGTGAAGGAGTACGTTTACCTAGGTCAATCAATCACAGGAAACCCTGATCATGAGAGGGAAATTCACAGAAGAATAAAAATAGGTTGGATCGCATACGGCAGACATTGCCAGCTCCTGGCTGGAAACTTACCATTATTATTGAAAAGTAAGGTGTGCAATCAGTGCATTTTGCCAGTGCTGACATATGGGGCAGAGACTTGAGAGCAAGTTAAGGACAGCGCAAGTAGCGATCGAACGAAGATTGCTAGGCACAACGTTAAGCGAGAGAAAGATAGCGCTTTGGATCAGAGAGCGAACGGGTATAGACGATATTCAAATTGAAATCAAGAGGAAGAAATGTAGCTGGGCAGGTCATGTAATGCGCCGGTTAGATAACCGTTGGACAATTAGGGTTACAGAATGGGTTCCAAGAGAAGGGAAACGCAATCGAGGACGACAAAACACTAGGTCGAGCGCTGAAATTAGGAAATTCGCGGGCGCTAGTTGGAATCAGTTGGCGCAGGACAGGGGTGATTGGAGATCGCAGGGGAGGCCTTCGTCCTGCAGTGCACATAAAACAGGCTGGTGGTGATGATGATGATGATGATGGAGGTGGTGGGCCCCCCCCGAAAAAAAATCCTGGGTACGTGCCTGCTTTGACACCTCAAAATGTCGTGCCATTTGAACATTATCACTAAAACTCCCACTGCACTACTTGTGGAAAGCTTTTACAGTGCTACGTCACTTCCAAGAAACCTCTGCACAATCCTACAAGCCTCTTCGCAAATCTGAAGTTGCATGCACCTTGCATGCTATTTCAGAACGTACCGCAGCAGAAGCTGCTGCTTGGATATGCTGGGTGGCAAGAGGCAAATCAAGAAAACAATACTAAAAAATATCTGACATCTAACATTTTACTCTAAATCAATGCCTAAGAAAAATGCGAGTAATGTTCATCATGCATAAATTATACTTGTGGTTCTAAATATTAGCCTTCACACTGTTGCAAAACTATTCCTTGAAGGTCTGCAGGATAAATGGCAGGCCCATCACCTTTCCTGCATTCTTGCCCTGAATGCTGCTAACCTGTGAACATTCGTAAAGATACCACAGACACGATACTGAGGAGGGGAGAATACACGCAGTGTTTTTTAGTTTTTTCTGAGCGCACTAATTCTTTGGGATACATATGCACTTCATTAATGATGAGTCGCTTTCCGACGCGGCGCACAAGCTGCGGCAGCAAACTTGGAACAGACAGGCAAGCAACAATGTTTTCAGATCACAGCGACATTATCGACTTTGGTGTTGCCAGTTTTGCTCACTTCAGGATCTTGTTTGCATAGACTTGTTCGAAGCAGTATGCTACTGCAGACAGTTCAATAACAGAGGACTTCCAACGGTTATGTTAGAGACCGATGAACAACATTTTTGCAAACAAATTTTCCGCAAGACTTCACACGACATTAGTAAAACCATTCAATGAACCCAAATTCGTAAACCACAGAAAATTGGGGACCACAACGTTGCTTGCCCACAAAGTGGCACTGGACAGTAGGGCTGTGATGGAAGATTCGTCAATGGCCGGTAAGAGTGGCTGGCGACAAGCAGTCGCAAGAAGCTCACCAGCAATATATTTTAGCAGACCTAATCACCAAAAAAGAAGAGATCCCATTCTTGGACAAGACTAGTGGCCACAGAAGTGGATTTTGAGTTCACTTGTTGATCGGCAACAGTACTCAACTTAAAATGGCATTTGGGATGCATGTGCCTGTGGTTTAACCAGAAGCTTGTCTGGCCCGCAGCCAGGAAGGCAACTTAACCCTGTGAGGCTACACCAATGACAGGGTTGCGCACAAGTAACGGTATGAATTGCATATATGTAATGTTGCATACCTATGCAACATTTTGGCCACAATAATCTGCCAATGGGTCATCAAAGTCCGCAGAAGATCCTTTGCTGGCTCATCAGAGGTGTCGCGATTGCATTTCACAGTCCCGATTGAGTTTTTTCCCCTCAACCTATACTAACATAGTTCAAGCGCTATAAGCTGCATCAGCCAACAAACACCAAGAACCAGAAGCAGCACATTTTCATTGTCTGCCACAGAACACCCTCTGCGAGACAACTATTGGGAAGCTTCACAGAAGTGTCAGTCGCGCAAGCAATGAGCAAGCAGTCCTCCCTTCTGTGAAATGCTGTTGGCTGTCAAGTTGATTGACCCAACTTAGCTATGCTGCTTGGTGCTCGTAACACAGAGTACGGTCGAATCCACCATTTGAAGGCACTTGTTATAACCGTGTTCCTCTATTGTGCAATACACATACGTATGAAGCGATGCAGCTTAGCTTAACAGGCCCTTCGTATTTACACTGACCTGCTTTGATATTTCAAGCCCACCAATCCCGTTTGGATCTTTGTTCTGTATACATGCAGCACCTGCTAGTGCCAACCATTGCACTACCATTCACGTATCAACTATGATTACCAAAAAAACAACGCAACAGCTAAAGAGATGAAAATATATTTAGTCAACTGTACAAAGCTGAGAAAAATTCACAGGGTGTCTAATAACTGCAGTCGCATCTTCAAACAAGAAAATAATAAAAAAAGAAGACTGGGGATAATAATGGCAGTTGCACAAATTCTCACAGGGCTGTAAACATAAGGCAACAAATACATCCCAAAGACCTCGGAGTATCGAAACGGCTCACTCGTACACAATCAAAACGAACATGGGAGAAGGCAACAAGAACAGAAGCAAAGGTTCATTGATTACACTTTTCAAATACAGCTCCAATATTATCCAGTTACACTCTGGCAATTTTAGCAACACAGTGCAGGCAGCAAAGGTGTAGTTGCCAAACATACTTGTGTGACAAGGCAGATTGGCAGGCAACGACTGCATTCACCGGACTATCAAACTGCTGATGGCTCTTTCAACTGCACTCAAACATGCTGCAACTCGTTAATATACTCCACCGAACAGCTGGGGAGAGGGCACTGAACTTCGTTAATGCCCCTTGCCAATTACCATGAAGTGGTGTTGCTTGAGAAATGCCCTTCCATTTCAGTACTTTCCAGTGCATGCTGAAAGTGCTTGATCACAATATTGTAGGTCAGGTATCGCAAAGAAGCAACACAAACACTGCAACAGGTTCAATCAACAAGTGCCACTGCCATCCACACGGTGGAGTCTCAGACGAGACTAGTCAAGGTTCATTCTTGAATTTAGGTGTTGCCTGTTTCTTCAATAGCACACAAGAGAAGTACCCAATGCCAATATGCACACAGAAGTAAATTAAAAGGAAAGTGTTTAACAGCAACTGATTTGATAGCCATAAGCCTTGCTTGTAGCCCTCTAAATCAATCAGACTAAAATTTGAACGAAAACCACAAGAAGCTTACATTTTATCAGAAACATACAAATGTAGACTTGACACTTTCCAATGCTTCTGGCTGAGGTGTCACTGTAAAGAAGGTTCCACTCATTTGTTCAGTGACACGCTGGCCTCCACATGTGCTATGCCAGGCTGATTCAGCTTAAGGATGAAAAAGCACTGCATTGATTATTATCAGCCCCTTTCCATCGTGATTGGGCCAGATCTGAATAAAAATTCTCGACCACAATTAGCTTCCTTCCGCAGATTGAGCAAACTTATAAAAAAACAAAGAAAGTCAGCAGGAAGAGGCACAGCAGTAGGGCTTGCAGATGACAACTGCACGTTACAATTGTGTACGCACAGTAGGCACCAGTATGAAAGGGAACACCAGATTGAAACAGTGAAAAGAAAAGTACTACAACACATTTTTTTTTTTAAAGACAAAGACTACGTAATGTGCGTCAGCGAGTGGTATTCTAACTCGCGCTTCTGCATTACTCTTTGTTTAAATATCAATTAGGTGCTCTCTTTTGTAATGGTGCCTGAAGTGCAGCAAGCAGTTTGCCAATGCCAACACTCACTAACAAGTGTCTCACACATGGTCTGCAGAATATTTAAGCATACTGTACATAAGTGAAAACTTCATAGCCCTGAACAAAACTGCACAAAGCTCTGACCTAGCACCAATGACACTGCAAAGAATATCGGACATTCCCAGAGCTAGGACAGCGTTTCAATGAATCAATTTTCTTTTTTACACTACACTGAAGCACAAAATATAGCATCACCTCTTGACAATTTCCACATTTTTAACATTCCAACCATTACCCAAAGGCCGAAAGTTTTCTTTTTTCATACCATTTCAAAGCACACAACAGGGAAAGAAAACTGCGGCACAGAAAAAAAAATGCATGCCGTAAAAACTGAACATTCAACGCACTCACACTTTATGGGCATTCCATTCTACAAAAAAAAAAAAAAAATCCGGATGACATTTTAAAAAACGGAGGGAAGAGGTCATGCATAAGAAGTATCAAGCGAGTGTCAGTCAGTTTCTCTTTTTTTATCACTCATTTTCAAATAGAGGGAGGGGCAGCAGGAAAGGGAAATGACGGCGGCAGGTCCACCCACTTCCGTCAGGCGAACGACAGCGCAGTACAAAAAGAATTTTGTCGACGGCGTAGTTTCATCTTTCAGTGCAGAGGAGCAGCCACTGGAGTTGCCGGAGCAGTCAAAGTTGCGCCTCGAGGACACCAGAGGGAACGCCTCGTCCGCCATTTCCCAAACTACCACCCAATTTCTTTCTTCCTTTTTTTTTGTTGCTTTTCGTGGGTACACCATAGGCCCACCTACAACGTCAACAGTGTTCCAACAGTGTCCCTCTCTTTAAAAAAAAAAACTGTCCTGCACACATTTCACTGTCCCGAAGCGGCTTCAGGGGTGCAGTTATTTTTTCTTTTTTTCTTTTTTGCTCTTTCTCTTTTCCAACCCTTTCTTATTCTTTGCAGCAGATACTTGTTGAAAAACGGGATGTGCGGACAAGCAAATCTCCCTGTACCTAGAAAGAAAAAAACGTTGAACAGTACTGAGTCTGCTGATAAAAGGAACAAAAGAAAGTAGTACTGAACCATTACAAAATACAGCTGCAGCCATATTTTGCGATGATTCTTTTTCCATTCTATTTGCTCTTCATTGGCTAGCATGATGCCACACTTGCTATTGATTTGATCAGCCGCTCACCACAACAGGTGATAAATTAATAGAGTTCAACAAGAAGAATCCTTGGCCATGAACTGACACGCTCGATTATTCAGACGGCTTTGCAGCGCCATCACCAGTCCCACAGAGTTAATGTACGAGGAGAACTGAAATTTCTAACAGATTACAGCAAGCCATTGGGTAATTCAAACTCCACCTCTACGACCATGTGCAAATTTGACCACCCAGTCGGGCAGAAATGGCGACATTTTGGCTTCGGTATGTCACTGGCATGGTCGCTGGCCATGTTGCCAGCACCTCCTCGAAGCCAAAACTAGCAAAGCCTAATAACTCCAATAGTCAGTGGCCATGCTCATAGGGTGGAGCAAGCCAAAACAAGCCACTATGTCCCAAAGGCTGCATTTGCAGCTTGTCGTGTAAGCTCCTTGCATTCAGCATGATTATTTGAATAACGACACGGTGCTGGGCGACTTCACTAACTGCTATTATGAAATTTTGTCAATATCATCAAACAGCTTCAAGTGGCTCGATGTTTGCACCGGCTAAGTGAGGGAAGCAATAACTGTTGTGAAGAAGCCCACCGGTCATTTGTCGCAGCACAGTCGCCTCCTGTTATGTACCAGCAGACAAAGATTCGGTGCATGCGCTGACCGTACTTTCGCCTACCTGTAGTGACAATATGACAGTCGTCGACCGAACTGACATGATCGCAGGCAAGTGTGTGTGTGCACACAGCAATGCGCCGACAAGCTTTTTTTGGCCACTTGTGAAAACTTATTTTCAGGTAAATCTGATATTTCAGACTCCCAATTATTCAGAATTTTCAGCAGTCAATTCTGTGTTATTGGCCAGCAGCTGTACATGGTCCCAGGTTTCATCAAGCACTAAGGTCAACACACAATATGGGTTTGCCAGACGCGACTCCTGCAGAAATGGCAGAACAGCACTATGTGGACGTGCCGGCACGGTCAGAAAATAGCGGTAACGACCGTTTCCCACAACTTATTGATGGCAATGTCATAGAATCCTCAACTCAACCGTACAAACACTACTGCTCCTCTTGAAAGACGTAAAGTGCACGCCCCCTACATACCCAAGCATATTTATTTTGTTCATACACTTCCGAGAGCTTCAGGCTGTTGAACAGTGCAGATGGCACGGAAATTCTACCCACATAAGGGATATTACCCCTTATGCAAGAACGAAAACATTTACATTTCAAGCTTAAAGATGGCAGCACATTGGTGCTATAGTTACAACTGTTAAAAAATAAGCAAGAGGGAGATCTTACCGGAAGTTAAACTAATGAAAATTTAATCTTGGGCAGGTTCTTGACTTTTCCTAACACATTGCGCCACTCTTCGCTTGAAGTCAGCATAGTTTTCCCTCCACTGTTTCTGGAAAAGAAAAAGAAAATCAAAATGTCAGATTATCTGAAGGCAATCATACTGACATAAACCAAATATTGTAAACACTGAAGTTCACAGGTTAGCTCATACAAAGTTGCGACACACATGGGGGTATGGTTAAAACTACAGATGCTTACAATCTAAATTTATTTCCAGCATTCAATTACTCAAAACTGCAATACGGAACTCAGCTTTAAATGGGCTGTAGCCTAAAAAGTGTGCCTGTGAGCAAATCACACTACCATAAATACATTAAACCTCATTAATTGAAGTTTCATGGGACTGAAAAGAAATTTTTGAATTAACTGGACATCAAAGTATCAAATGTACCCATACTTCCACAATTCTAAGCACTCCCCGTTATTTTTGCAGGGAAATTTGGAAAAAAGGTGTCACACAATAGTAAGCACCCCTTTTTTTTTTTTTCGCTAAAAAGCACGTAGCCAAGGCTGCCAAGTGCTCTTGCTCAATCTGTCAGCGAGCCAAAGTCATCGGAGTCCCAAGGTGGCATGGTGTCAGTGGCCCAATCCCCCACTTCTTGCGCACAGCTGCCTGGATCGTCACGCACGGCGGGGTTTCGCCGCCGCCGTGCACCAATCCAGGTGGCCGCACAGAATGCCAAAAACAAAGCCCCTCCTCCCCGTATGGCGGCGCTCTGCAAGTTTCACGGGAATCGCGGGTGCGCGTTGCTTAGTGAACCCACAAAACCGGTGGGTTCGCTGTCTGCACCCAGGCATCTTTCTTTTGAATGTTTGCCAAATTAAATGTCATTCCTCACACCTGTTTCATCGAGATATAGCCACAATAAAAGGGGGAGAGTCGCTTTAGATTTTTCAAATCTAAGCACCCCCACTCACTTTGGGTATCGCAATCGGAAAAAAAGAAGAGGGTGCTTAGAATCGAGTAAATACGTTGTCAAGAAAACAGTAATGAAATGCTTGCTATATCAACATACCAACGTGTCTTTGCTTAACTGCTGAAATTCAGAAATTAGAACTCTCGTCTGTACTTTGCCCTGAAGTCAGCACGGAAGCTGCAACTCTTGTCATCCCGTGACCGAAAAGCGCTCGCAGCTGTGAGGGCCTTACAACTCGCTACACAGTGCCGAGAATGGCGCGAGACATGTTTGTTCATCTGAGCAGACATGCTTTTCACCCCTGCGCATGCAGCCCGGTTATTTTGTCACCAGTGAGTTAGTTGATTCACAACTAATTGTCCATTGCGATGTAGCTGGCAAGTTCAACACGAGTACGCAGGCCGTAGTAGAATCTCTTATCACCAATTTTTGCCATGTTTGCGACCCCACACACACATTGCACTGAATCAAAACGAAACCACTGCTTGCCACAACTGCTGCAGGTGAACAACATGCCTTTGCTCAAGTGCTGAAATTCAGAAATTAGAACCCCCGCTTATATTTTGCCCAGAAGTCACCCTATGCAAGGCTGCCATCAATGATCACCCTATTTGGGTGATCATTGGTGGCAACCTTGAAGTTATAAAAGATATGCAGCCAACACAGTGTCTTGCGCAATGGTAAATGCAAGATGACGACGTGAAGCATTTTCATGTTCCTGTACAATTCCTGCCATTATTATGCTGATGTGAGCTGTCACTGCTTTTCGTAAAGCCCCAAATTAAAGAAAAGCTGAAAGCTTTTCCAGAAAAAATGAGTGAAGAGCAGTACAACGTGCTTTTCAACCCTCTGAATTCGAATATCGCATCGAAATTGAGCGAAAGAAAGCGCAAACATATTTTATTTCGACGAAAAGTGCAGCAGCAGAAACGCCCAGCTCGCGCGCCTCGTTTCCGTCTGTGATTGGTCGGGCGCCTCGTGACGTCAACAATGGTGTTCGTCCGAACCGACTACTGCCGCTACACACGAAGCACGGTGCAAGGTAGTTTGGTGCTGTTTTGCCGAGACGGTCATGAAAAATTTCGAGAGCTTGCGTTTCTCTGAGGAGTTCGGCGTTAAGTCCAAACTCCACGAGAGCGATTTTGCGCGCGACAGCTTCGAGCCACAAAACTGGCCGTCGCTTGAACAGATCGCTCGGTGTTGTCGCTCGATCGCTCGTTTCTAGAAATCTAGAACTCGTCGCTCATCGCCCGGAAATGCTATGAGCGACTAGCCAATAGTGCGAAGCCGAAACTGGATGTACATAACTCAAATACTACTGTTTGTCGCACAGAACGAGCAAACTATTGAATTTTACACGTGCAAGAGTAAGAACCTAGTGCAAGACCTTCAGAAATATTTTATGCTCCTTCTTCAGTAAAATACATCAATTTAAATTGATAAAGCATGCGTCACGATAGTTTCGGCGCGTATTTTGCGGCCCTCATACCGGGAAGTCGTCGTTCAAAGCCGTCGCTCACGTGGAGTTCGGCTTGCAGGCGACGAGTGAACGCGACAGCCATCGCCTCGCTTGTCGCGTGCAAGATCACTTGTAAGGGGTTTAGACTTTACTCCCTACATGTACGAGCCAATTGCGGAGAGCCGGCCTCTCGAAGAAGCAAAAAATGCTGGTGCAAGCACTGCTTTCCACGCGAACGAAGGCGAAGTGTTAGCATCTCCTTGTGTTGGAAAGGTTCTTTGGCGAGTATGTTTTTCGCTAAGCTGCATTCAGCGTTCCAGTGAGTACGTTTCCGGGCAAACAACTGCAGTGTTATGTTCCTGCATGCCTCCTCGTAGAACGTAAGCGGTGATGCGATCTTCGGCATTTGTGCGCTGCCCCAAAGCTGTCGGCAATCTACACAGACGGTTTAAACGCGGGAAAAGTTTACCGGCTGTTGTAGCACGTGTAGTACAGAACCTTCATCAGCGCGCCATCTGCACGCTACTCGTAACTGGCGAATTTCATCGGCTATGTGAGATGGTCGGTTTCTCTATGTGTGCGAGAGAAGGGGGAGTGCAGTGTCCTGGCGTGAGCAGGCGTTCCAACACATGTAAACTTTACGCTTGTACTGCATTATGGTAGCTGCATGCAGGCTGTTTCACAACACACGTGCGAATAGAAAATTTGCGGCACTTGGCAATGAAACCTGCGTCAAGGGTGGGAGATAAACATGCACCTTCCGTTCAGCGTGCTAATTATTTTTTTGTTTTTACGAGAACCCAAAGCACGCATTATTAATAAACTCCGGTAGTAATCGTCACGGAAGCGGTTAGAGCACAACACTGTTCTTGTGCGCTTGAAGTTCTTTCGCTTAACAGCAGCCTCCCACTTAGCTGAAAGCTTCTTGTCTTGCAGGAACTAATGGAACATCGGAACATTGTCGCGGCCGCTGGTGTTCGTGCAAGCGTAGGCTGCACAGAACGCCAGCATGATCAGCCTACAAGTTCAATTGATGCTGCGCACATCAACTACCACTCCTATATACACACAAACAAAGGAATGTAGAGTCGAGCGAAGCAGATTAGGATGGCACACATGCAGAAATAAGCCCAGTCAGGCACGGTCGCGGAGACTGCGGAGCGGAACACCAGTGCTGACATCATTACGCCGCGGTTTCCGGTCTCCGCTCGCATCGTCAGCGTCAGCAGCAGCACACTTAATTTTAACCATCTAAATTTTAACGCAATTTTAACCGACGATTGCGTTGCTTCTAAGTGAAATATCCTCCCAAAATTTTACCTCCATGGTTTATAAGGTTCCCACATCCATATATGAGCGTCTTATTAAATTCGACAGACCCTTCAGCTTCCCTTTAACGTACCTGGCAGAAGATGTCAAGGAGGGACATTAGTGAAAATTAACCAGTGCATGGCAAAATACATACAAATTCACAAGTATTTGATGCCACTGGATAATGCATATGCTTGCCAGGACCATAGCGCAAGTCCAAATTATCTCATTTTCATAATTAGCAACAGTCAGTTTAAAGAGACTTTTTTGCATTGCAAAGTGTGTAATGGAAAATGCACTCTACCACATTAGCACTTCATAATACAGTCAGATCTCGATATAACAAATCATGCGGCCCTGCCAAAAATTGTTCGTTATTCTGAGAGGTCATTATAGTGACATTCACTATTCTGCCCATCCACTCATCAGTTCATAAGTTGTCACCGTTCCAGCTATCGACGAAAACGTTGTCGTTGGCTCTCGGCCCACGCTGTTGCTATTTTTCATAGATTCCATCGCCACACACCACTGAAACACCGTATAGCAAGAGTGACGCGTGCAAAGCAGACGCTGACACTAAGAAAACTACTGACACAAAAGAAGCATCCATGCCACTACCAAAGCAGAATGTTTCTTCCTTGTTTTACACATTCCTTGCCGTAGACACCGCACCAGCTTACTCGAGGCGAACTATTCCAAAGCGCAAGCGCCAACGTCCGGAAAGTGCACAGTGCAACCATGTGGCATCTCTGCAAGTATGGAGGTTACGTAGCTAGTACAGCCGCAGAAAGATGGCAAAAGAAAGAAGAGATGTGCCTCCATTGCCAGGTGACATTTGCCTGGGCGGAGCATCTGCTCGCACAACCCGATGCATTGTCACCCCAGGAATAGATATATTTTTTTTAAATCAGCTTTTTTTTTTTTTTTTTTATCGGTGTTGTCTCCGTCATTTTCAAGCAGGAGCAACTGCTTCAACATCCTGTCTGCAAGGCACCGTCTCGGGTTTTCCGAACCCATGTGCTGCGGTGTCCACTTTCTGCGCCTTGTCTGCAAGGCTGCTGTTGCGGCTGCCGTGAAAGATACACGAAAACCGAAGAATCCCCAGATCTCTGAATATTAGTTTGTAGTACTCAGGCATTGTTAATGTGATACAGAAACTGAATAAGGATCGTTATTCTGAAGCTTGTAGTACTGAAATGTTTTTACAATGAAACCGTAAGAAGTCGGCTGGATATTTCTGAAAAGTTCATCAATCTAAGAAGTTCGTTAATGTTATTCGTATTCACTGTAGTACTGACCTACGCCTGTACTACAGTCGAACCCACTTATAACAATACCGGTTTTAACAATATATCGGTTATAACAATGAGAAGCTGCTGCACCATCCATTTTTTAATGTTTCCCATGGTTAAATAACCTGCTTACTACAATGCCCAGATGCCGCATTATCGGTTGCAACGATGAAGTCTGGCTGCTGAGTGTTCTAGCTGAAAGGTTTTGAAATGAGAAATCCTTGAAAAAGACAAAAAACAAGAAATTCAAGCCCCTGCACGATGAGCTGCTGCTCTAACAGCAGCCGCGCACTCATTTTCCAGCCATCTCCGCGCGGCTCTCTCCCCGTCTCCCTTTCACCCCTCCGAACACGAATGGGCTGCGCCCATAGCTCTACACCGCGCCACCCTCCAAAACACGAATGGACTGCTATTAAGAATGGCGAGCTGCAAGGAAAAATTGCCACCCAATTACGACTGGGGGACAAGGCGCGCATCCCCCACTCTCAGTCGCTACAGCTAGGCTGCGTTCGAAGAAGCGGGCTTTGTGCTGAAAACCGCCTCCATCCACCAGCCCCATCGCCGTTGTGACGAAACGGGTTCGACGGACGAACTATTGTGCCCGAGGCCCCCAGCGCCGACCTGATTTGCTACGCGTGAGCAAGCCGCAGCGGGACAACGAGCTACCCAGAATGTCTCCGAGGTACCCGGAACGACTCCCCTCCGACGACCTTGTATCGCCGGAGGACCAAATGTTTAAAAACGGCTGTTGGGCGGAGGCTCGACACACTTCTCTCGTGCAGTCAGGTTGGACTGTCACACTTTCTCTTGAGCAGTCATGTTAGACTGATTTAAATTCTGTAAATAAACCCACTTTCCTCGTTCTCGATGAGAAGCAGTTCTTCCCTTCATCAACGTCCTCAGCGTGTTTAAGTTGGACGACGGCATGGGCCAGCTACCTTCGAATTCATGCCGGACTCCAATCTTGGCAACGGATCTCGAGCGATGGGATTGAGCCCCCAATCCTGACACTGCGCCAACTGCTCCGCAAGCAGAATGCTCATGTTGCTTGCTGGATCCTCATTCAGCGCAGTTCTGCAAACAGATTAATCGCTCACATTCGTCTTTGTCGATTGCGCCGAAGTCATTCCTGGCCACCCTCACTTGACTCGCCGCTGAAACGGAAGATGGCTGATCTGCCCACTGATAATTGGCAATGCTTGATGTTGCCGGTGAAAAGAAAGCGCACAGCCATAGATTTGGAAACTAAGTGCTTCTAACCGACGAGACGATCGCCACAAACATGCTTGCATTAAATAGCGACAGCGACAACGGCAGCAATGACACAGCAGGGCAGGCTGCCTCAACAATGTCCTTACAGGAGGTCCAGCAGATGACAGTCACTCAGGGGCTTCATTTTCACGAGGTACCTTCCGCTGCACTACGTGGAGCACTTGGATGCCTTGGAGAAGGATGTCGGCAAGCATGCAAGGCTGACGGACATAAGCTTTTCTCGTGCAAGCCAGTGACAAATACATGGAGAGATGCTTGTGGCGATCTCTCCTCAGCGTTTCTTCTGGATTTCTCAAGCTGACAGGCTGCTGCAGCAGCCTTCTTGCAATTTTTACAAGGCCCTTTTTGGGGCCACCAAAGCGATGCCTCGGCAGTACTCGCACATCGCTTGCCACCCGTGAACACTGTTTGCAGTTAAAGCAGTGCCATTCTTTAACGCCGACAGCCGCGGCTTGCTACACGCGATTGGAGCACCCAGGAAGCAGGGAAACAAGTGAACACAATCAGCAGCCGGCTGGAGGAAGATACTGGGGAGAGGCACTGGCCTCCCTGACATTACTGTTTTCTCACATCAGCTCTGCCATCCCCCATTTTCATTTTTTCATGCAACTCGGTTATAACAATGGAATTTTCGTGGCATTTGAATATGTTACAAGTGGGTTCAACAGTACAGGCATAGCATAGTCGCTCATCAGCTCATACTGGCTCAAAACCAACTTCCCAAGCGTAAGGTAGATTTAGTGAACGGCGAAAGCTGTATGTGGATGGGAACATGAACGGAAGTAAGTGCCGGTAAGCGAATGCATGTGTTTAAACAGGTGCAAGCACCAGTTAATGTGAACACGAATGTTAGTGACAGTGATTTTTCAGTTACATGAATATTAATGTGAACAACGGTCAGCGAGTGCACATCAACGGTGGGTGGTGGGCAAAATGCTGCCCACGGCTCTAGTTTACCACCCACCCCTTTGAAGGGGGACTTGGTAATGATAATGGTCAATTCATTCAAAGTATTTGATGCTTCGTTTTTTGTCTTTTTCAAGGTTCCCAATTTCTTTATTAATGGGGTAAATATTTGACAGAAATCTCAAGTACGAGTTCAGAAAATCGCACTTCTCTAGTGCGTAGTGACGAAAGACGGGCATCAAGACGTGCCATCGCACCGCGGATCATGTAGCATTCTGTTGATACAATGCCGCCCATCTTGGTATCCTCGTAAAGAGGTGAGATCCGAGCTTCAGATAGCTGCAGTGCTGTATTTCGCCGTGCAAGCTTAAAGCAAAAGAAGCAACAAAAGAAGGAAAAAATAAACTGTTACTGCTGCCATATGTGCACAGAAAGTGCTCCTATTGACTGATGCAGATCTGAATCGACAGTGCTCGAGTTGCATGCATTTTCACAGCACCGATTTGTGCAAATTTTTTTATCCTAGCAATTTATCAAGATTGCAGTAGGCTGCATTGCTGGCTCACAGTATTTTAGCTCATGTTTAAAAAGCAATATTTCAGAATGGACCATTAAATGGAACGGTATTGCAAAAACAAAAGGATAGAAAAAAATCCTATTTACATGTGTTCCCTCCAAAAGTCCCTCCATCCTTGTACCACCATCACTTTTACTAAGTAGCACCAACTTTTGATGTGGGCCACTTGCCCCGATTCATCGTTCACATTAGTTCCGCTTCCGTGGTTTGTTTTCAATAGTTCCACATCTCGGCTTCTCGGTTCAAAAATTTTCAATTGTTGAAAGCTCACACCTCTACGCAGCAGTAGCAGACAGCAGTGACATGGCTTCCACTCAGAACCGCAAGTGGGGCTCCGCTTGAACTCCTGAAGCCAAGGGGATGAGCAAGGGAGGAGCGCAGAGGAGGGCAGGCTCGAAGTACCTGAACCTTTCAGGTGCAAATTACCTCTTTTGATCGAAAAATTACTTGAACCGCATTTCTTCATCTTCGGAATCATAAGAAGCATACATTTGTAAAATACATTAAGGGAAGACACTCCTTGAAACAAGTTTTCTTTTATTACTTGTACTAAAGACATGGAAATTCATCCACTTAACGAGTTTTTCATGTAGATTTCAAGTACGCAATTAGTTTGAGTAGCTGCTATAGTTCCAAAGTTATATTACAGGCTCCATACAGCCAAGCTTGCGGCCACTCTGGCACCATCTGCTTCAGCAACGCAACAGTATTGCGAACGTGGCTCTGCAGCGCGGTACGCTTGACGCTTATTCCTTCACGCACACTGCACTTCGTGTCGGCTGCTATTGGGGGCCGTTTTGCACTGTTCATTAGCACTGCCTTTTTTTCGGATATGTCTTGCGACAGTGCAATGTCACTGTTGGAGGAGGTGCGAAAAGGAACAAGTGGAACAGGCGATATTGATGCCTAAGAGACTCACAGACATGAAGGCCAGTGCAAGACAAGTTTGTACAGGTTTCCTGGCAGGTGTTACGAACTAGAATGGTGAAAGAAATGGATCACAGCTGTGAGCAGAGAAAAGTCAGCTTATCTCATCATATTTGTTGTAGAAAGGTTTGTTTTGTAAATCATGCTACACGTGAGTGTTTCGCAGCTTGTACAACACCAGCAGTCATGGCCAGGTCAGCTGCTCAACATTTAAAAAACATTTGTCACGACTGCGCTGATTTGACGACTGCTTAGTGTAGCCTCAGCATTTGGTATGATCAGGATTACAATGGAGTGTGGGATGAGCAATATTTTATGGCGAGGAAGCTTATCTTATGCTGGCGAGCGCTAATTCATAGATGATACTCGTTTCGGCCGCTGGCATCAGAGGCGCAGTTTCACATGGCGCAATTTTTCTTGCGAATTTACATTTGCGAAATCACACTGCAAGCGCAAAGCGCATGTACAAGCAAAGGAATTCTCAAGCGAAATCAGACCCTGTGAAAAGGGCATAATGAACCTCATTCCTTGTACAGTCAACGACTGAATTTTCGGACGCCCAAATTTTCGGACATGCCTGATATTTCGGACGTCTTCGCGGCACCGCCACGAGCCCCATAGAATCAATGTATAAGGACATCTGAAGTTTCGGACGCTCGAACCCCCAGCCGTCCAATTTTCCGGACTTTTTGGCTCCTCGCACAGCGCCCTTGCGAAGGAAATCGACTTGCAGCCCAAGCATATCACCGCTTTGAACCACAACAAGCTGAATCTAGACGTCACACACCTATTTGGTCTGGCCACGCTGGCTATGTTCATCGCCGCAAATGGCCGCACTTCCGCCTCCGGCGGAGTTTCCGGAGCGGCGCTATATAGGTGTTCTGTGGTGCTATTTCGTTTGTTTGCGCAGGCCACGTTTTGGCTAGCGTGGTGTGTGGTTGTGCTGTTGTGTCAAGTGTGCTCTGCGACGCTAGGCCTAGGTGCTTCGACGCTCGTCAGCGAACTCCACTGTTCGCAACTTGAGGATTTCGCTTGGCTTCGATGGCCCCCACTTCGTCTTCGTCGTCCTCGCCGATGGCATTGAAGCGCGGAAAGCAGTACCGTACCCACGAAAATAACTTTTGAACAGTTTGTTGACGCTGACAACGAGCTCGACTTCTGCGCAGAACTGACTGACGAGGGAATAGTCCGTCAGGTTGTGGGGGATTGATTCAGTAGACTCCGATGTTGAAAATGAGGAGCCAATGCCTGCGCCGCCTACAAGCGCCGAGTTGACGCGAGCACTGTTGACTCTCATCGGTGTACAGTGCTGACATGACCCTTGCTCAGATCGAGGTGAATATGATCGCATGCAACCGGAACGCCGTCCAAACAATCAACAAGTTCTTCAAGCCACTGCAGCAATAACACTGGCTGCCCGACGATGGACATGTACATAATAAACCGGCAGTCGGCTGCATACAGAGTTTTTGAACGCCTCTTTTTATAGCACGTTCATTGATGCTTTGGCAGGGTTTCGGAAGCGTGGTACTTCGCCCTTTACCTCTAGATCCGAGAAAAAAAGAAAAGAGGTGCGTTTTTTTGCATGCATTCATTTTTTCTGACTGCCTGAATTTTCGGACGTTTTTACGTTCCCTAGAGGGTCCGAAAAATCGGTCGTTTACTGTACATGATGAAAAACTAACGTTGGTGTCATAAATTCAGGTTGCGCGGTTAATGAATCTAGTTTTTCCAGCTGCAGATCGCTCCGAATGGGTCCCGAACGAATCATTTCATCAATGGAGAAAAAAGCACAATTGAAAGTCATCCCGACAACAACCCGACGCTTTTTACAGATGTTTACAAAGTGCGACAAACTGATGAGAATAATTTGAGAAATAAAAAGACCTTATAAATAAAGGCTTGTTTGTTTCACTAGCCGCGATGTGACTCATAGTGGCGCCGATTACGTTGGCAAGTAGGTCCCGTTTCTGTGTTCGGCAATAAGCCATGACATGGCGCTTACAACTGCTTCAAAACCGCAAGATTTTGCTTCGTGCCGTGCCAGACAATGAAGCACATACAACATTAGACCACCATGGTGTCCCACATTCACTTTCAGTCAAGGTCACGCCCAACCGGATCAAATATTTCAATTTCAATCAAGCACAGTCACTGCTACAGGGACCAACAATTCCAATAGTTTCCGCCAACCAGGTTAACCTGGTCGGCGGAAACATGTACGAAGCGGCTTTGTTCCCCCGCACCCCACCCCTCTTCGCTGCAGAATGTCCACCCTTAAAATTTCTGGGGAGACCCCTGCACGAGTATGTATGCAAGTGAGCGCTGGTGAGTGGGAGAGGACAAGAGTGTGAGCATGAGTGGGAGCCAGTAAGCGTGAACAGAAGCAACTGTGCAAGCGAGCGAGTGCCGACGAGTGTGTGTTGCGAGTACATAGCCTGCCAAAATATGGGTGACTGAGTGAGGAGCGGCTTATTCTGCCAACCTATAAACTGCACAGGTGAACACTCACCGCTGCATCTACGTTCGCAGGGGACTCATCGTTGGGGTCGGCCAGCATGGAGATGACAGAGATGAGGATGGTTTCCACTGTGTGCACAGGAAGCCAACGTTCGCTTGCCTTCTCATAGCCATATTTGTCATCCCCCGGCTCATGCAGGATTGAGATGCAAACATCGCCGTTCTTCTCAACTGCAAAAGATGAGGCAGCGACATTAGACGTCAGAAGTGACAAAGTTCATAGGTTCATTCGTACTATCCTTACTTTCCCATGAAGACACTGCCCTAACATAAGAGGCAAAACTCAAAAGTGAAGGCTTTCTTCGGCTAGTACGACAGGTGCTCATGGTTGGCAAATGCATACCTGCCAACTTGTGAACCTTAAAATTCTGCAAACACACACAAAGGCAAAATGTGGGGAAGGGGAAATAGCATGCATTTCTTTTAGTACTTCCATGGCCCAAATGTTTGGGCACTTTTAACAATGATTTACCTTTAGATGCAGTGCATGAGTAGTAGCAAACTTGGAACGTCACACACTGACAAGCTACGCATTGTTTTTAGATTTGAATGACTTTTCAGCAACTTCGTGTTTGCTAAGTCGGCCTGCTTCAGGAACTTGGCTTAACTTGCTCAACCCAAGTAGACTACCCCACTGGCAAATGACTGCTAACACTGTCACAAGCTACAGCAAGGCAACGCGGGTAATATACCACTTCTTTTTTGCATGTATATTTTGCAATTACCGTAAAAACCGGACTATAGGTCGGACCGGAATATAGGTCGATCCCCCAACTAACGAATCCTCAAAATGAAAAAAAAAAAATATCCTTTTCAATGGCAAAAGTACCGAAAGACATGACACCCTTACCTTGAAACAAATGCGGACTCGGGGGGTTGCACAATGGTGACAGTATTTATTTAAATGCTGCTCGCATGTGCACCCGGCCAAGTTTTTAGCGGTTTCGCGCGATCATCGACACGCGTGCTTGTCAACACCTTATTAATGGCGCTGAGCAGCGAAACAAACGAGATACGCGCATGTGTACACATGCCCTTACTTTCGCTATTTCGCCGCTCCGTGCCGTGATGATAAGGTGCTGACAAACACGCGGGTCGATGGTCGCGCGATACTGTTAAAAGTTCGTCGGGTGTACAGTACACAGAAGGGCACGAAGTGCGCAAGCGCTACTCCGAATCAGAGCAACGCCTTTGATCAGAGTCGGATGACGAGTGCTTCTCGCTGCCCAGTCCATAGGCGCGTGCGATCTCTACCGCTTTCAAACGGATGCATTCGGCAGTCACAGGCAGCGATCTTACACGCAGCTCGCGGACGGACTCCGCAACCTTGCCTTCCAGTTCTGCAGTCCACTGCGATCCGGCACGAAATGACGTTTTCTTTTGGTTGCTGCAAGTTGTAATACGTTGCTTTTGCCTCCGCCACTACCGAATGCTCTTTTCGGATACTTCAAGTTCGCGCTGTGCCGCCAGGTTGCCGTGGGCTTCCGCGTACTCAATCGCCTTTTTCTTGAAGGCGACGGTGAATTGACGTCGGCTTCCGCTCCCGCTCATTTTGAAACAAAATGAAAGTGCAGCCTTTAATTAATATAACTTTGCGACAATGGAAACGCAAAATGCCGGTGTGCCACAGCGTCGCCACGCCGCCATGCTGCTGATGGCGATGGCGAAGGCGGCTGTTTACTTTATCCGCCCATTGTTGCAAGACTTCCGTAGTTTTTCCGCCAATGTCCGGTATATAAGTCGAGGGTCGACTTTTCGCGATGGGTTTTTGAAAAAAAGTTCGACCTATATTCCGGTTTTTACGGTATGCCCCACCCCTACCCTTCAACATATTAAAAGACATTTTCTATATAAAATCAACTTTTTGAAGAACAACATAACTTGAATATCACAGAACGAGCGCAAATTCGTAATTTTATGAAGGATTTGTCACAGTTGGCAGGAATAATTGGCGCCATCCATCAGGAGGGCGGGAAAGCAACTCCGCTTCCCTTGCACGGCCTCCTAGATCCAGGAGGCCTTTCTCTCCCCTCTTGCCCTCCCTTGCAACTCCCTCACTTGCACCTGCGGCCACACACGTGCGCCGGCCCGGCGCCAGCTTAGCCTGCTGCATGAAGTTTCATGTTTCGTTATCTGCTGTTATCAGGAAGCATGTGCTGCTGTGCGTTGACCGGAACGGGCAGTTTCGTCAGTTTCATGGTCCTTGATAGCTGTGTGCTTGTGCTTCGCGATGCTTCACCTGTTTCACGACTCGCACCACTCGTGCATCGTGCAGTGGTGTACGAATACCTCAAAGACAAGCCGTGCAAGGTTATTCCGAGTGCCTAAGGACAACAAGTGGGCGCGCAGACCCAAGGACATAAGAAGACAAGTACATGAACACGGCCCTATGTAAGTGTGTTCCATGAGTCTACAGACGTCGTTGCACCTCGATTGTGCTACACTTCTCTCTTACCGGCAGAGAAACCTGACCAATATATGTTCCTCCTCATTGTTTCCTTGTCTAGGACTTGCGTTTTTCTGTGCCAAATCTCATTCTGGACCTTCAGTAACTCACCCAGCTTTCCATCCCGCCCTCAGTGCTTTTTCTGTGCGTCACGGTTCTACAAATGTACTAAGAGCTGAAAAACTACTGTTCCGTGTTTATGTATTATCTCAGTAATTGCTGATGGGAAAACCGGGCAAACAATCTTTATGTGTAGGCATGATGTGCTTTCTTTTTTTTTTTCTGGAAAGCATGAGCACTGCAGGTATCCTCTGTGCAGATTGTTGCAGTTCCGTGTTTATTACACAAAGGAGTGCCTGGTAGGTATGAATCAGTGCCTTAAGTGACGTAATTTTACTGCTAAGCATTGCATTCACGATGAAAGAAAAGTCGTGTTGGCTTATTTCACCTGGTCTTTGATTGAAGAAAAGGCCTTTCTGCAATTTTTTTCCATGTGCTGCTCCAAAGCAGACTACCTCCTGCTTCCCCTTGCCACCATTACTGAAGTTATGTCGAAGTGCAAGAGAATGTGATAATGTGTATTTACATTTTTAGTGCAATCGTATTTTTGATCTCCAATGTCTTTTTCATTTTTTTAGTATTAATGAACATGTTACTCATTTCATAAGCTTTTGTGCAGGTTTATAAGTTCTTGTTTGTTTTTTTGTTGGTATGGCTATCAATAAATCAATCTTAGCATTTTATTCTATTTTATAGGTATTTTGCATGTCATTGTTTTTTGCCATTACCAGTTAATTTTCCCTTTCTTTAGTTGTCATGACCGTCATATAAGTAATCCAGTTTTGTGCATTACCCTAGTGAGTATATCAGAACTCTCAGTGTGCATATCAGAAGCTCTTCTACACTTTGGTCTTTAGGGCATCATATAAAAATATTTTACACGTGTGTACATGAAACGGCCTTCACGTTTTCTTGAGTTTTTTTTTTTTTTTTGTTATTTCACTGTCTGTGAACTTATGTGTCGTTTAGTAGTCATGTACATGTCATGCATTTCTCTTTTGTTCATTTGCTGAGCACGCATCATACCAAGTTAAGCGAAAGTATTTGTTTTTAGAAATGGAAGTCAGTAAAACGAGGCCAAAGATCTGTTGTGTTGCAAGTGGAATTTACATACGTTCTGGCACATGCTGGCAGACTCAAAGTATTGACAATACTGCATGCGTGCTAACGCATATAGAACCCACGGTGCACCATACGCCAGTTCACACACAATGCCTGGGGTAGCGTGCGCGAGCGCAATAAAAATGCGCCGCAACAGGCAAAAAGAAAGCAAAAGTGAAGGTGCGCAGCGTGGGGAAGGGTCGAGAGGGAGCGGATCGTCATTCAAAAAAAAAAAAAAATACGAAAAAAAGACGGAGCGCTAGGGTGAGGAGGCGCCGCACGGCTGCAATTTCTGTTGCCATGACAACGTAAAGAATAGTGCGCGTCGCCATTTTGCCACAGTATCGCCCTCCTGCTAAGGCCGTAACTGAAGGGGGCCTTGGCGCTAGTGTCGAAAGAGCGTCTGCTTAAAAACAGCCAATGGCAGCCATGCGGAGATTCATCCCTGGGGCTATACCACATGGTAGAGGGTAACAAGGAGCCAGGATAGAAGAGGGAAGCACAGGAGTAGAGGAGGAAGACAAAGGGAAGTGTGCAATTGGTTGGCATAGGCGATGTCACGTACACAGGAGCAAGATAAGTGAGTAGAGTGAGCACTATTGCCGCATTCTTTCTACCCGAGAAACGCAGCAGAATAAAGCTAAAATAGATTAGTGTTAAAAGCATGGTGCTGCTCTTCAAGTGCCCAAGCGTCTCCAGCTTTCTAGCACTAAAATGGTTCTGACTTATAGTTAAGGCTCTGAATTGAAAAATGCTGCAACATATTGCAAACGAAACTTATTTGCTTGCTTTTCTTGCATTTATTTATGTACAGCATTACGTAACTAGTGCAACAGTGGAAATTTGCACTGTGTGTATATGGGGGGGAAAATAACCAAAACTGAGGGCCATGCGACATGCATGACAGTATTTGGTAACTAACGCTTTAAAGCAGCATCAGGGCCACGTAACAGCCTTCAAACAAGTTAACAAGCCAAAAACTTGGAGTTACAGAATTACAAGCCCTAAACCCCAAGATCATGTACCATACAAAACAAGGCCAAGAAAAGGACATGCCTGAAATGCTCTGAAGGGCACATTTGTCATGATTGCTCAACTTTACTACGCATTACCCCCCCCCCCCCCCCAAAAGAAAACGTGTCAGAAAATTGGCTGCACATCAATATCAGATATCAAACAAACACATTCACGCCATCGCCAACAGCCCACCTATTAACACTGCCATCCCAATACGACAACATGGTTCCGTTTTAAAGTGGCAATGCTGCAGTGCCACTCATTACAAAAAGTTGCCTGTGGTTTAGTTAACCCTAGATGGATTGCGAAAGCAAGAGCTGCATGGCTGTGCTTGTGGTTAAGCGTTTGGTTTAGCTCTATTGTATAGACAGGACAAGACGCACTGTTCGGGTGACTAGGCTTTCACAACATTTCTCGAGTCGTGCGGCACTTTCTTCTGGCGTCTCTTGACCGTGTTGTCTCTTCCTCACTTCGTTTTGTCGTTGTTGCATCTCTTTCGCACTTTCCATAACGACTAAATACACTGAGGCGAAGCGCATCTATATATACTGCCCGCGAGGCGATGCCTCCTCTCCCTCTGCCCCAGCGGAGCACATCTGGCGGAGCGCGCGGCGACGGCAGCGCTATCTGTTGGAGTACGGCTGCGGCGTTGCTAGGCAACGGCGGCTCAAGGTCGTTCGTCCGCCCCGGCATACGGCGCGATGAGTCGAAATGGCTCGCTGGCTGGCGTAGTAAAGCTTTCGCTTTAAAACTTGTGCACAAGAAGAGTTATTTTACATTCTTAAAGACAGTGGCAAAAGAGCCATGCCCCACGTTTATCCCATTCCAGAAACAATCACATATTGCTTGTTTCTGGACGAACACAGGTGGCTGGTCGGGACATAAGCCACCGCCTTATTTGCAATTGTTGCAAAGTTATTCAAGAAATGCGATGGGGAATACACAATGACACATGATCCTCTGACAGTGACAAAGAGCTACCTGACAAAGAACACGCAAACATTTAAGTTTGGGGCACGCACCACAGGCACATGCCCCACACCATTGACGATGACAGTGCATCCCCCCCCCATAGTCAACAAATTTTCATTACGCAAATGTAAATGCTGAAAGTTACATTACTTTATGCTCATAAAGATCAAGAGCATGCTACTTTATCACAAAGAGCAGCTGCTTGTAAGATTCAGGCACAGATTACTTTCTTACACTGAATCAATGAAAAATGAGCGCATTATATTTTGGATTTATCAGAACTGGGCAAACTAAAAAATTGCAACAGTATGCCTGTTACCAGTTTCTGAGAAATCAGATTACCACAGCTCCTACAGTGTGTGCGAAGGTTAAATTTGTAATGCCCATACTTACTGTTTGGGTGCCATATTTCCGTAATGAATTTCATCTTCGGAGGACGTAGCGGATACTCCTTCGGGAAGTACAGGTGTGCCTTGAAGAACCCGCCCTCACTACAAAAAAAAACATGATAATGGCGAAGTGGATCAGAGTGTTTACATGTCACAATAAAAGCTGCAACAATGAAAGTGGCTTAGTGAGAACTGACAGTCAAAGAAGTCCAGGATGATATGATTGAATCAGATTTCTCATGGTGCCAGCACTTTAATGAATAACTGCACAATTCTCTCACTTAGCAACTTGCATTAGGACTTTCTCCACAACAAACATACATGCAATTCATAAACCTTAATCATCTAGGCAAGACTTGACTCTGACCACAATCGAACATGTTATCAATTACTGACCAGACAAGATTGTGTCATACCATTGGCTACAGACACTGACACTTCCATGTTTTACAAATGTGCACAGAGGCTTTGGTGAAGCACAGGTTAAACCTGACAATAGGGCTAGACTAAAAATTAAAATCTGAGGTTTTGTGTGCAAAAACCACAATATGATTATGAGGCACACTGTAGTGGGCATCCCGACCAGAAATCTCCAGCACCGTCAGCAATGTAAGCAAAAAGGCATTGTGGCATGTTCATATTTAGTACAATGCATCAATAGTCTAACCCATACTTAGTCCGGGGAACTTTTGCAAGAGGTACAGCAGACCTTAAAAACAGTCGCATTAAGTCTATCCACCAATTACAAGCTTATTACTTCTTTGCTTACGTAACTTCACACCAAACACATACCACTCTGCTCGAAAGTTGAAACATGGAAGTAAAATTACCATCTTTGTCACACCAAGACTGCCAATTAGCTATTAAGTGGCCCAGTAAGAGAATACACAAAACCATATAGCTAAATAGAACATGCACAACCAACAATGGAATAGAGATACGACAAGACAGTGCATGCTGTGCGTGGAGATCTCTGAACAGAGTTTAATGCAACAGGTGATTGTACCGCGAAGCACAGATATGACATCTCTTATACACAAAAGGAATGGGAATGTCAAGTCAAAGCGAAGCTGGGGTATGCTGCAAGTCACCGAATTGTTCAAACCTAAATAGAAGACGCCATCATGAGCGTGTGACATAACTTAAGACATAACTTCTACTTGCTTATAGAGTTCAATATAATAAACCTGCAAAATACAAACTCTGCAGTCCCAGAACTGAAACTGTTAAGTCACTGAGACATTTGACCATATTCTGCACTGAAGTTTGAACAGCCTAAAGCAGCATTTCCAAGACAAGTACCACACTTCTGCATAAATATGTATTCAGATGCCCAGTTTGGTCACTACATGTTTAACAGTAATGCCTAAACATGGAAGATTAAAAAAGATAATGTGCTATTTAGTGACACTTCATCCTTGCATTATGAACCACACATCAAGGCTTGTCAGCTTCCCTCCCGATAAGGAAATCTGCACCCACAGCTACACCAGACATAAGAGAACAAATTGACATGGGCGTAAAAAAATTTACATGCACTTACTACAATGTGTCAGGTGGGCCAATAATGAGCACCTCCCACTTGTAGATGTCATTGTCGTCTATTAGCCCGGCAGAGAAGCCTTCCACGGGATTTTTCTTCAGCTCTGCAAACAGAAATAGCATGTTCTGAAAAAGCTACAATCTTTGGCGTTAAGAGAGTACCGCATATGAAACACGTAACTCGAGTTTCAAGACGCAAGTGGGGCTTTTGTCGCCTGCGACACGTCCCGAGCGAGACACTCCATAGGATGTCCCGCTAATGACAAGCCGAATGTGTCGCTAAAAATGGAGTTCTTAAGAGCGCACCAACGCATAAACGATATACTCAAATAGCATCAACGCTTTATTTTTCAACAAGAAATCCGCGGCAGTGGATGAGAAGGAGCAAGCGCTGCTGCAAAGGAGTGCCATTTCATGGCGTCAGTGCGACCAACAACACGGCCCTTACCGCGCGTTGAAAGCATTTCATTCGACGCTTCCGAAAGATAAAACGACGGAGAGAGCAAGCAATAGACGCACCACCTAGTTATGCGCATTGTGTGACCTGCGCAGCGGGCATTCACAGCTTTCGTCATAAGGGAGATCAGTCACACCGGGTAGATGCGTCATAAGCGAACGCTAGCAGAAATGAAAATGCATTTACTAATTTAAGGCCCCTACGAAGCGAGTTTACAGCGCGAGGAGGTTATACTGCAGCGGATACAGACGATGAAAAAAGAAAGCAGCAGGGTCAATACAGTGTAAACGTCATTGCTCCAGGAAGGAAGACCATTAGAGGCGCGCGAGTGAGCTCGCGATTTCAAAAGCATTTCTCACTTCGCAGCAGCGGTCGTTATTGCGCAATCAAGAAAGCGTGCTGCCACTGACATTCAACAGATTGATAGGTGCGCAGCTATCTACGCGCCATTTGAAGTAAGGGACCACGGGCAGCACTGCCGAAACAAAAGGAGAAAAAAAAATTTTTCATCGAGTGCGCCGGTACCAAAGCTACGGTTGGCCCGCGGCGAAAAAGTAATGAACAAAAGCGGAGAGGGAAAACGTCGACTTGCGGGAGGAAGGGGGGTAATTTTTTTTTTTTCTTCTCTTCTAAAAGAACTGATGCGGCGGAAACGAGCTAAACGCAAAATGTCGAGCTGTTTGACGGCCCTAAAAACGCGTGGTAAAGGGGCAAGCGACGGGAAGACGCACGCTACGCAAGGCGAATCCTGCGGACGCAGCACATAGCCTTGGGAAGCGAGGACAAAAGAAAGCAGTTAAAACCGAGGCGGCACACTGCTGACCGGAACGGGCCGGGCGGAAAGTAAGCACTGCACCCCGGCTTGCGACACATGAAAGGATTGCAGAAGTTATGAACGTTACCGTTTAGCTGTTTTCGTAGCAACAGGGCCGACTGCTGATCTGCCATTCAGACGATATCAATCGTTCCTCTTCACGCGAACAATAACTGACGGCAACTATGGCTGTCCTCGCACTAACTGAGCATGCGCTCAAACCATATGGTCCTCGATTTCCGGTTCCGTCGCGCTGATGTTTACTGTGCTCGAGCTTACCCATAGAAATATGGTAGCTATCGTGAAACTGATAAACAGGGCTTTCAGCGATTGTGAGGCGTACACGCGCTTAGTTACTGGCTTGATCAGTAAAGTTCATCAGAACACGTAGTTTGCAAATATTTTTAAAGTGTTAGCAGCGCTATATGTCATAGCCATATAGGTGTTCTGCGTCAGCCGGTCAGCCACGGTCAGCCGGTCAGCAACCGCGGCAGGTGTACAAGGACTCTTCTTGTCCGACGCTGTTGTGCTCTTATTTATTGTCCCTGCCACAGAGCGGTCGATTCCGATAACAAGAAGCATAGCCCTGCTAGCGTGCACCTATTGTTGCACGGCGCAGAATTTTCCCCATATATTCCTTTACCAATGCCAAATGAGATCATTCCTCGTTGCATAGCTTAACTGATGTCATGCATGTGAGTCGTGCTTCAAAGATGGAAACTCTACTCGTAACAGAACGTGAATCTTTATTCAAATTCGAGATGCGCAGACTTCTCTCCATTTTGCCACAACAGGAGCTTCATCCAGCAAAAGTTTTGCCACTGTAGCCCACATCTGTTGCTGGCAGGTCAATGAAGTTGATGTACATTCTGAAATGAAATTGCAGGTTGTTCCGATGCACTCACAGGTCTTATATGAGTACAGGTAGCACTGACAGTTATACGAGAACCGGTCTTTTCAATAACAACAAAAAATGGACATAAACCAAGTAGGCTTTCATGGGGTCTAGAACTGATCTATATAGTAATCTGAAGATTTTAAAAATAGCTCCAAAATTCAGCATTCGGTAGAACTGACAAAGGTCGTCAAGCTTACATTGCTGACGCCACCTACAATTTTAGGGACAGTATCGTGTGGTAACTGTGCCTTGTGTTAAATATCTGCTGCTGTCAAACTGAAACTTTGCATTGGTTGCTTCCCTGCACAAAAAAGGTGGGCACCCGTCATTTGAATTTGTTGCATTCGATGTTTTGCAGAGGATATTTATATTGTAAAAACTTTGAGCAATGTACGTGTCAGTAGGAACAAGGGGAAAATTAATATTTATTGTATGTAGTGCATACCTGTTCCCTTTGATGCCCAATACCTTCTCAATGTGCTCAAAAAGAGCAGCTGAATGCTTCTTATTCTCCTTTGGAGAGAGGCAGCCAATGCTGTACAGGTTTGCAATGGCACATGGCTCGTCAGTGGCTCCAAATGACATCAATTGGCCAGGACTGATGTGCACCACAACATACTGAAACAAAAGAAAACACATCCAAACAGACATGTGAAGGCATGCAATGGGGAGGTTATAGGTTTTATCGCTCCGCGATACACAGCTGCGACTCCTAGACTGCGCAACGCTTGCAGCCATTTACTGCTGTCTGCCGCAATCTTGTGACTACATTGCGCGAGTGAGCCTTTTCACCACACAGAATTAAGAAAAGAAGAACGACTTCCCAGTAATCTCAAGCGCCTAGCAACGCACGACAGCAATCGCGATAACAGGTGTAGTCGTTTACATTTACACAGGTTATTCTGTTATATAAGCATAAGTATCATGCTTTAGTTACGAGTTCGGTTCTCGATTACCTATTGTGCAAACCAAGTGGATGTTACTGACCCAAAAGTAGATAATTTTTAGACCCCGCTCAGTGATTAACTGAAGGCATTGCCTGAACCCGACCGCCGCCCTAATCGAATGGTTTCAGAAGTGAAAAACAACGCAGCGCTGAACTTTCATAAGTTGGCGTAGTGCTGATTGCATACACTACGTGTATAAATATTAGAATAAAAAGGGAAAAAGGAAGGCTCGTTAAAAGCAGGTTGGAAAAAAGTGGTTAAAACGCGCAACCGGCATTCGGCGCCGTTATCATACCGAGAGCGGTTTTCCCAAAGAGGCCGCCACAACGTTCGCCGTAGTCTTCAGAAAGTCGTTCGGAATGCTGCTTGCGGGGAGATTTGTGTTGATCGTAAGAGTTGGCATTTTGGGCTTTGAGTCGTCAAAGAGTACTCGCAACAGAGGCACACACTACACGTCTTCCCAAGTCGTGCTAAGTGGCTAACAGCCACGGAGGAAGTGCTAACACAGGTGCTACAGCTAAGAACAAAAAACCTACAAAGCAAAGAGCGCGGGATGGACGGAAGTGAGGAGAGTACTGTAAACGCAATAAATGAAAGGAGGATGAAAGTATGCTCGTGCTCTCTCCTCCCGCTTTTTTTTTTTTTTTTTTTTTGCACACTAGCGTCGAGTTGCGAGGACAATCTGCAACTTTTGCCAAATGCTTTATTATAGCCTTCAAGATTGACAACACAACGTCGACGCTCTCTAAGGTGAAACATCTAATGTTAAATTTTTAGAAAACTATTAAGCTATTTATTTCCAATAACGCATCTAATACATGGGACATAATGTACCATAACCTGATATAAAGGGCCAATTCGCATTACTTCTTGTAGGCTTTCTTCTTTTTTTCCTCTCAGCGTGCTGCGTGGTGCTGCAACGTGCTCCTTCGGCATAAGCAAGCATAAGCGACATCGAGAAATCAAGGTGGCGTCTGTTGTTTGTTTGCGTGCGCTTTGCGGGGTCTTCGCGTGGTACGAACCTAAGCTTCCCGTTCGATCGTACGCTGCCTCACCGGTCGGAATTAGATTAACCGAGCACTCTCGCAGAGAGCCTTCATATTATCGTTAGCGAGCGGAGACGGCGATGTTGTGGTTGCACTTCAGAGCGATCCCGGTGTGCCTTCCCAGCGCGGCCTAGTGATCCCCCACCTCCTCGGCCGTCGCACGGAGGTCCCGTCTCCTTGTAGCTGCCGGAGCTGCAGCACGCTGATCGTCAGTACACTCGAAAGAGAAAGAAGAAAAATGGCCGATTTCCTGCTTGAGCGCGAGCTGCCCAACCTTAAGGTTGCCGTGGACAGTAACACCTTGCTGGAAACTGACAATGATGATTGCATGGACTTAGACGAGAACACGAAGACGGAGAGAGGCGCCGACATCACGGAGCCGCCGCAGATCGTTGTGCCCGCACGAATCGCCGACCGCGCTCGCAAGAGTTCAGACGTGAGTAGCTTTTGTTTTATCGTATTTTGATTCGTAACGACGAGGCCTTTCCTTTTTTTTCTGCAATAGTAAAGCGGATCACGGCTTAACAGCGCTGGTTCGCTTTCGGCTGCCCGTGGCACACGCTGTTGAGCCGTCGTGGTGCGCGAGAGTACAGTGCCATATGTGCCACAGCGAGGCAGTGCGTGCCATTTACTTCGGGCTACTTCTTGATCGCCAGTTCCTCGTAAGATGAGAAATTTAAACGCAAGCGGAGCCCCTTGTATCTCAGCTTTCGTTGCAGCCGCGCTAAAATCTTCGTGGTTTGCGCAGGACACCGCACGACTCCTCCGTCGCTCGACCGTGCTTGCGAGCCAACTTATACACACGACTTCGTACGCTGCGTTTTCCTGCGTTGGATTACGGAGGACGCACGCTTTTCGCTTTGCGTCCATTCATTTCCGCGTATCGAACACCCATTGATGCTTCCTGTGAGCGTTATTTCTTATAGGTGTTTGCTTGGCCAGCGGTTGAGCTTGGTTACGTAATATGTTAACACCGAACGAAGGTCGCGTTTATGTTCGGGAAAAAGATGTTGGTAGGGCATAACTTCTTGGTACGGTGAAAGCTATCGCAGAATTAATTTCGCTTGGCTTTTGCGCTCGACTATTGGCCTTTATTTCAAGCTCAACTTGTGATTTCCATCTGCACATGTTGGGAACGTACGCGATAGCATAAGTTAGAACAGCCGCATTTTAATACGGCGCAATTCAGATGCATAGGTGTCATAAAATAAACATGTGTTGTATAGTACTGAGATAGTTTGCTCATTTTGATTCCAAATGTGTGTGATCGATATTATCATTTTGCAGTGTTCATTGCGTGAACATTGCGCACAAATTCGGCCCATGTACAATGTTCTAAAAGGTTATGATGTAGGTGTGTTGAAGGCTTATTTCTTAACTGCAGTGCTAGCATGCCACCTTTTATTTATTTATTTATTTATTTATTTATTTATTTATTTATTTATTGTCTGCATTTGCTGGGTGTGTCTGCACCACACAGTCAAACAGCAAGTTGATTGAGCGAGCATAGCATGCCTATGCTGCTAAATGTGTCTATGTTGCTAAACATTCAAATTGAATGTTGAGGATGAGGACTGCTGAAGTAACTGGATTTTCCCAAGTCCTTGGAAATCCATGTCCACAAGGTTTGAATGCCTATCATGCTTCTTCTCCTCCTCCCTTTTCTTTTTCTTTTCCCAAAATATTTTACCTTAGTATAGAATACAGCTGCTTGCCGTTTGACACTGGTTGTTGGTTGCCTTTGTATGATCTGTAAGCCATCAGGGCATGGAAATGCCCTGATGGCTCGATCTTGATGACCTTGAGGTTGATGGCTTCAAGGAAGTCACTCTTGGCAAATGTTCCTTTTCTTACCAGGAAATGGCAGCAGACGACGTGGACGACCCTGAAGCCTACATGGTCCAGTATGCAGAGCTGTACCGGAGTCTTGGTGTTGACCCCAGGCGCCCCGGAGGTCTGACACAATTTCTATTCCAGGCCTTATTTTTAACATTATTTTAGGACATGCAATTATATTTTATCACCCATCAGGTGTACCTAGCTTGCTGAACTCATATTCATATGTGCCACAATAACTCAGTGGATGCTCAGTAGTTGCTGGTTCAATCCTTGGCCCTGTCAGCTACATTTCAATGAGGACGCAATGAAGAAAGAGAGAGAGAGTGTGGGTACAGCTGTTTGGTCGGACATTACGTAACTTTGTGTAGCTCTTTGCTTCAGCACCTTTCGTAGCCCCTTTGCTGCTTTGAGATGATGCTTTATTAATCAATCAAATTTCATTATAGCAAAGTTACATGTGACACAAAAATACCCTCATTACAAGCGTATATTTGTTATTGGTGGTACTTGGGATAACTGTTTTATATTATTTTTGTTATATCCAATAGTTTGTTATGTTGGCATTCAACTTTATCTGCAATTTCAGCAAAGATACTCGTGGTGGAATGCCCTCATCCACCTGTCATGGTGGCTCAGTGGCCATGGTATTCTGCAGCTGAGCACGAGGTCTCCGCTTCGATTTCCAGCCACCACTGCTACCTTCCAGTGGGGACTAGAACCCCTCCATACACGTTACCGCCGACCAGGCCAAATGCTGCCAACATACCCACCTTCTCCGCACTCCTCTCTCTCTCAGAACCTCATCTTCCTGGGTCAAGTGAAACTTGCGTCTTGTCAACTTCTGGTTTTGAGCATAGACGACATCTGTGCCGTCTGCCACTGCTGCTATTGTGACTGGCATAAAGTGCTTGAAGAGACTGGGATGAAGAGGGAGAACACGACCTTCCCCCGTCTTTTCAAGCACTTTATACCAGTTACAATGACATACTAACACCACACCGCCACCCCGCCCTTAACCCCCCCATCCACGCGCCAGCACCTCAGCGTGTATGTGGGGGGTGTACCCCACCCTGCTGCCACAGAGTTGCGACCGTGCTGCAGCAGCGTAAGCCAAAAGCCCAGAAGTGGAAACATCGTAAACAGAAAGCGCGGAAGTGGAACTGGTGTGTGCGACAAATCAGGGAACAGTGGCGCAAATCAAAAGTTGGCACTACTTAGCAAAAGCGGTGGTATCGTGTGGATGAAGAGGCTTAAGTGGAGATGAGGTGTGAAAATGCTCATGCACTAAAATGAAAATGCATACTGTGGATGGCCAGGTCGTCAAAAATTATGCAGAGCCCTCCACAATGGCCACCCTCATAGCCAAATTGTGGCTTTAATACAATGAGCCTCATCAATTATTACTTCATCATTTCTCGTCCATTCTGCATGTATATTTATTTCGACATAAGCTGAAAGTGACCCAATAGGTTGATAACGCTCAACATAATTATTGGCACAAAACTGCAATGCTCATGTAGTAAAGAAGTCGAGTGTAGCTGACCGATTGTGCCGTGAATTTATTAACATGTCGCCAATAGCTCTGGATGTCCACCCTACTGAGACAGAGAGGGATGGGTGAATTTGTTAACAGTTGCTGTTTTTGCCTTGAATACATAGGTAAATGTTTTTAAAAACAACTGGAAATAGGTGGCAAAACGACATTCGTTGCACAAGAAACAGTACCTTGCATTAACCATGCTTCCAGTTTTTGTATCTGCTTTTTTTTCTATGTTGAGTGGTCTGATGACTGAGCACATGGTGGTGTGGTAAACGGCTCTAAGAGGCTGAAATTTGCTCTGCACCAAAAGTTTTGTTGTTGATCCTGCAGGGGGACTGTTGTACCATTGTCACACAGTCATACTTTAGGACCTCAAACCTGCAGTCTATCGGCTTGACAGCCAAATGAGCTCTGCTATGTGGGCACTTCACCGACCATCAGTGCAATAGTCTGCTGAGTCGACAGTGTAGCATGGAACTTGAAAACCTCAAAAGCCTACTAGTGAGCGACATTGGCTTGTATTTTATCTTCAGCATGCTTATGCCAGCCTATCAGAAGGAACATAATCAAGAAAAACCTAAAGTGGCAAATTATTTACACTAAAATTCATTTACCTTATCACATTATATAAGGCTCTGGTTTCCATAATAAGTCCAAGCCATGAGAAAAGCCCCATAGCCTCATTGTTGCCTTAATGCTTAAACAAGCCTTACCTAACTCTGTGCGAAACTCATGGATGCGGCAACATACTTACTGTGTGTTATGTAAAAAAAAAAAACATCCATTGAAAACATTTCTTAGTAACACGGATGGGCATATTATTACTTCAGATTTATCTCTAAGCTAATCGCTCTTGTAGATAAACTGTTGCTGTAGACTAGGGTGCCACAAGTTCTTCGTGTCAGATTGAACAAACCTTAAATTCACCATAATGCTTGCCTTGTGGTGCTGATACAGCTCCCTCTAGTTTATTACAGAGGCCAAAAACGCTAAGCATGACATTGATATTACACTTTTTGCTCATATCACCACACTCCTTATCAAATCATTCCTGGCTAAGCCACTGTCACCATAGTATTGGCCACGTGCAGTAGCCATTGACTGAGGGCGTCTTGCACCTTCTGCTGCCAAAACAATAGCAGGTCTCTACAACACATGCATCTAACAGCTACTGCCTGTAACATGTGTCCTACTTTGACTTTGGCTTTAACTCTGACTTTGACTCTGGCTTTTTACTATTATGCCCACAAAAATATTTATACCTACCGCTTGTTTTCTTTAGTCACCATAACTTTTGCTGAAAGATGAAATTATTGGTTAAGTAAGTCCTTAACCCAAAAGTTGTTCTGTTATTTCCTGCAGCGAGTTCTGTTTATGTTTGTGTTTGTCATTTATTTTTAAAATTTTTATCATTATTATAGGAACAAGACTGAATGCTGTGCATGTCAGGGGCGTGACAGACATGGCCACCGATGACGTGCTGGAGTACTTCAAAGACTACAGCCCTGCATCTGTTGACTGGATCAATGACTATGCTTGTGAGTCCCACTCGCCTTGATGCCACGATTCAAGATCTCCGTGGAACTGCAACAGGACGTGGCAGTTCATTGAACGCTATATATCTCAATTGCTACCTACTTCAATCACGATGTTATGAGTATGGTTTAAACTGGTTAATATTCTGATAATAAATTTATAATAGTTAATTTTGAACTGTGGTATTTCAAAAGATTGTATGCAATGATTAGTGAAAGCAGTTGCTAAGCGCTATTGTAATGCTCAACGTTGTCTGCCAGTACAACAGCCAGTGTAGGCCTAAATGCAAAAATGCAAAAGGTATTTAATGCATGTGGCTGTTTCAAACCTGCTTTAGTGTTTTTGCTGTCTACATCATGTATACATTGTAACGTGTTATTTATCACAGCAGAAAAGACTGTTGTGACTTGCATATCTTGAAGTAAGATGAGTCTCCAAGCTTTTGCATTCTGCGCTGTGCTGTAGTCATATTTTATCGTGTGTTTTTATTCTTGCAGCTATAGCTTAAGCACCATTGCCGGTGGCAACATCTTCTGAGATTTTAGTGCAAACAAAAGTATGTCTGTTGTGCACAGCTCATCTTGGAAGATAACAGCCAAAAATGGCTGTTATCAGCAAGAACGGCAATGCTCTTGTAGCCAGTGCTAACCGGTAACGCTTCCTGCTACATAACTGGTACGGCGGTAATGTAGTAACTTTTCAAGCACTTCCACTGGAATGAGTCATCCCATCTCCTCGGTCTCCTTTATTCCATCTCAGATTAAGACTTGTAAGGAAAATTGTTCAATTTTAATTAAAATTAATAGTGTTACTGCCACTATTATAGTATGTTGATTCCTTCCACGATAGTACAATGTTACTACTTTAAGAATTCCGTAGTCTTTTTCCTTGAGTTATTGCAGAATGAAAGATGTTACCAGATGCACTGATTAACACACCTACTATAGATATTTCTTTTACTTTATCAACAGTTTGATAATCTCTGACTCTCCGCTTTGACTATCCCTTGTAGTTTTTATGTGTAAGTTATGTATTCTTTATTGTTATTAAGAAATATTTTCTTTCCAGTATGAATACCGAGTGTACTTTAATAACTGTATGTATTAACCCCCATAATAGCACAACATAGAGGTGACAGTATCACGAAACAAATGAATGAATCAAAGTTTTGGTCTCAAGATAAATAGATAGTTCCAGTTTGTTTACGGCAAATGCGATAGTACTAGCACATCAAGTTAGCTATGTGTCTCTCTTAGCGATGTCACATCGTACACTGTCACTTTGGTTCAGGTAACGTGGTCTGGCAGCAGAACCAGGATGCTGCCCGTGCTCTGGAGGAGCTGAGCCGGCCACTTCTGGTCAAACCCAAGGTCCGGGAGGGACACGATTCGCCCACCCTGGAATCAAAGCCCCCTCCCATCTGCGTCTCGCCTTTGAATCGGACCGAGCTGACAACAGCAGCCGGCAGCATCATCCGTCAGCAGTCAGCCGAGAGTGAGTGTCAGGCGCTGCCGTCATCTTACAAGAGCATGGTCGGTGTGTCATGACACTTTTTCCTTTGTCTGATGGTACTGTAGCGCCACCACCATCAGCCATGCCCCCTGGCCTTCTCAATCTATCCTCACCCTGTGAATGTAAACTTTCTAATCTCATCGTTAATTTGATTTTCTGCTACCCACAGCTGTGTTATCCTTTCTCATATTTCTTGCCATTTACATACCTGCCAACTTCTGCAATTTTATCATAAAATGCTCTACTTTTAAAGTTTTTATGCAAATTTTTTATTTTTGTCTAGTTAGGCGGAACTGGTCTCAAAAGAACAAATAGTCCCTCGCTTATTTTCCTGAGCAAGCCGTCAATTCAGAGCCATCTGCAGTGGCAACACCAAGTTATGCAATACATGTATAACAACAGCCTAAATTTTTGGTCATAGTTATGTGCATATTTCATAAGTAAGCTTCATAAACATTTTGATTGCAGTGGAGATCATTCCTGCTGCAACTATATAAGCAGAGTGCTGGTTAGCCGTGTGCTTACACAATAGTGTCTGTGAATTTCTAAATAACAATCATGCGGCATGTTAAGCAATAACAATTTTTAATATATTTCATGAAATGTCAGTATCTTTTGGCTTCGACTGTGGTAGTATATTTTCATATTCTAAGGTCAGCAGGTATGCTTATAACAGCAAACTTGCTTAACCCTTTGAGGGTCAGTTTTTTTTTTTCTTTTTTTTTCGCCATGGGCAACCCTCCCAAGGTCGATTTCGTGATATGCAGATTTAATATCTTCAGATTTATTTATTTCGGAATACTGTCAATCCCTTGTTGGGATTTTTACAGAAGATTGACCTATTTGGAAAAAATTTACAGCAATTTTTTTTCAGTGACCATAAAGTGACAAAAAACATTTTCTGTAGGTAAATATCCATTGTTTATTCATGAATACAGATAGGTTTGCGTAAATACTTATTATAAGAATAAAAATATATATACACTGGAATTGTTATATTCCAATTTGAAACTTGCACAGTCGTCCTCATCGAAGTAATCACCGTTTGACTCACTTGCAAAAGAGCAACTGGCATGCACATCCAGACTGTGTATGTGAGTGTGCGCAAGAAAACTATGGTTGTGTGCCCATCAGAAAAAACTGAATGAGTTGGAAACTTGAAGTAATCTTTCGTTTCATCGCCAACAAGTGGCAATCGGCTTTCGTGAGCCTCAAGGAAAGAAACATAAGCATATATGGCAGCATTGTTTGTAAATGGCAGCACCGTTTGTCATTACCAATGCCCACCTGTGAACAGATCTAATCGCACCCCTGTGAGCACTAAACGAGCAAGCATCTAGCGGTGACCCTTTGAGAGATTAGAAAGCAGATAGACATACATTTTGAAAGCACACCAAACGGAAACAGCTCGCGGGGCGAAACTAAATCTAACCACTGTGCACACACAAATGCGCAAGCAGTCGTTGAGGCACTGGCAAAAAGGAGTCGTGGAATTAAAACCAAGAGACTATGAAACGAAAAAAAAAAAAAAAAGAACATTTCTTGTATTCATGCAGGATAGCAGCACTTGCTAGGCAACAAGAGAGTTGAAAAATCGCAGCGTTTTTCAAATATATAGACGGCATCATAAATATATGGCATCGACTGTTTGGGACTTGCCCGCGGTGCCATATATTGACGTCTTTGACCCTTAAAGGGTTAAGCCCGGCATTGGTACGAGCAAAGACCTGCACAGTGCTTTTTAAGCATGAGCCAAGTTTTATTAACTTTATTCGCATGGGTTACGTAACTACAAGAAAAATGCAGTCGCAATCAGCTTGGTCCAGTGAACTGAGAATTATCCATTTGTACATTTAAAATGCAGCTGGTGCGGGAGATGGAAGCGAAGAAGTTGTGGTGATGTCGGACGACGAATTCGCCGACGATGCGGGCCCATCCGAGCCACCTGCCGCCAAGAACACTGCGGCAGAGCGTGAGGAGCTGGACGTCTCCGAAGTTGGGGTTCCAGTGCCTCCCGGAGAGTGGCGCCGAGCCGTCAGGCCACACCCTAAGGCCAAAATGCTACTCCTACGCTTTTCAAACAAGTGTAAGTGCTGTCATCTCTTTCTGCCTCCCGTGTTTTGTAGACCAGGGCCGCCTCCCTTTAAAGGCCAAAGGCAATGAAATATTTTACTGTGTAAGAAGCCTTGCTTCAGATATTGAAGCCTCTGTGCAAAATGTTGCGTTCGAAATGTGAGTGTATGTGATACAAAAAGCTCCACAAAAATATATGTTTCTGACACGGAAACTGTAAGAAGAAAAAGTGTTGCCATTAGTACGTATTACTCACAAAAAATGATGCAGAACTGGGAACATTCAGAACCAGCGCGATGCCCGGGCGTGACCTCTGAGGTCAGGCAGCCCTCTTGGTGCTCTGGAACATTTCGGAGGTTGTATTCTGGTATTTGCGTCATATCTGCTGCCCACCAGGTGTCCCCGTCGTCTACTTACATGCTATTTAAAGGCCGTTAATTGGAAAGTTGGACGGTTACCAGCCCTGTAGCTTTGCCAAGGTTGCATGCCAAAGTTTCATTGCTCTTCGCCTTTAGAGCAGCCTGGTCTTCAAGCTCACGTCAACCCCTGAGCTAAATAATATATCAGTACTTGTAACAGCTGGGAGACTGTGATCTTACTCAAAAGACTGCCTCTTCATCCCCTATTTTTAGGGTTTTTGGCGCACATGTACGGCGCCGGTATTATGTTAGATATTTGCGCATATTCAACAACACTGGAGGCACTGCCATCTCTGGAGTCGTCCAAAATAATGTGAAATTGTTTTTTCTCTCGCCGGGCTGCACAACTCGAATTGTTCACCTCTGCCTGCTTGCTCACATTCTCGTGGGCAAATTGTCTGCCACTTCAAGGCGTGCTTGGAGGAGATGATGTCGTTCCTTACAGCCACCACTATCATCTTTCTGGTAGCTTAGATATAGTCCTGCACCACAAAATTTTTCTTTTTCTTTGCCTTCAGTTGTGGTTCACCTTCTAGTTGGGGCCTGCGTATTCCCGTAGACTACAGTGTGTGCAGCTGTTGTGTGCAATGCCTCTTCTCGCGGCAACTGTTTAAAGCGTTTCTTCTTTTGGCTCATTTCTGATGCGTTTCTTCTTCTGATGAAACATGTTTTTGAGACAAAATATGATACCTATTAATTTTGCTAGCTGTCCCCCCCAGTCTTTCACTGTGCAGCGTATTTGTGTGTATACTCTCGGTGCGAGTAAAGCGTTTCCGAGACAAAATATTGCTTGCGATAAATTTTTACTGTATTCGTGAGTTCTCAATCATTTTCTGATACTGGAAATTGCAATTAAAAAATGACTACAGGGGGAGCATATTGCAAAAAAAATTGACCCTATCAGGGTTCAACTTCTTGAAACCTCTGTCAGTTCTAAGCTCTTACTATGACACACTACAGTAGAACCCCGCTGTTACGTTCCTCACTGCTGCGTTTTCCCGGCTGCTACGTCGTTTTCATCCGGTCCCGGCATAGCTTCCATAGGATCCAATGTATAAGGAACCCCGCTGTTACGTAGTAGCTGTGAAAACGTTCCCGCATGATACGTCGCAACTTAGCACCCCGAACCCGCCTGGGCTAAAGTAGGCAACGCGCTCCAACCGCCATTTTGGCTTTTGACGAGTTTTGGCTGGGCTTGGCCGGGCTTGGCTATGGAACTGGCTGCAAGAAGCCGCACGCCAGTTCGAGAGGCCGCCACTAAGTGGTCATTCGTGAAAAATGCTCTCATTATCATCACTGTGATTACGGTCACCGCATGGTTGTTGGACGGGTCGACTAACGGAGGAAGGAAACTCGGGAGAGGCCCTCACGTCACTCTTTGTGAAGCAAAAGTGAAACCGGAAGTTGGCGTTGCCCGTGGCGTTGCTCCGCCTATCGGGCCAGCTATCCTCTCTTGTTTACATTTCTCCCACGCCGCGCCGCGCGCAACCAGGCTGCTCGGACGCGCGCGCTCCGCAGCAATACTAAACAATCGTTAGCAGGTTAGCATGATTACGCCAAAGAGGGCAAAATTTCCCGCGGATATTCCTTCGTCCGTTGCCATTGCCGTGGCGCGGTGACGACGAGGAGCACGAGCCGCATGATGCCAGGGAGTGGCCAAATCCTAGCTTTGGAGAAGCCGTCGCGGCTCTAGACCTCCTCCGCAGGTACGTCGCACCTCACAGCGACGCTGACAGCAATGCGGTCTTCCAGGCTATTGAGAAACGTGTGGCGATTTCTAGCGAGCGAAAGAAACGGCAAGCCACCATTGTAGACTTTTTTTAAGTCCTAAGCGCACTCTGTGGAAATAAATTGTCTATAGTTGAAGCTGCCCTTTTTTTCATTCATTTTCGGAGCTTTCCTCACTGTTGCGTTTTCCCGGCTGTTACGTTTATTTTCCCCGGTCCGGTGAAAAACGTATGAACGGGGTTCCACTGTACAGTCAATCCTGGGTATATCAAACTCTAAGGAGATAGCGATCATTCAAAATATAAAATATGTCAATCTAAAGCTTATCTCAGATCTCCGCAAGTCTCGGACATTTTCCAAAGGGAACTTAACGATTTGCTTCTCCAAGAATGTGTTCAGCGCACAAAAGTTGACTTCTTTCTTGATCGCGAACGTTGCAAGTTGCTTCCACTGTGGAATGGTCTTCACAACATTCGCCCTAGAAGCTTGTTGCACGTTGCTTGTTGCACGTTTTTGTTCAAAAGAAGGTAGAAATGGACGCACCACAGAAGCAAACTAGCCTGTATGGATATGCACCGTGTCCGGCAGTGTGTCCATTACAATACATTGTTTAAGGGGGGACCTGGTGCACGAGCAGAGCTTTATTGTTGTTAACTCTAGAGAGTTGAAACTTACAGCTTATATTCAGTTTAGTGAGCTGATTGCAAATATGCAATCAGTTTTTTTCTATGTTTAATGAAAAAAAAGTTATGCAATCTTTAGTATTATAAATTTGGGATGTGACTTTCAAGAAACTTATTGTACTGAGAGACCTAAAATTAACTGGGTATGTTCCTGAATGTTTGAAGAGTGCACATATAAAGTTTTGTATCTCTATCTACATATTAGCCAACGTTATCAAATTTTGAATTAGCAACCTTGGAAGAAAATTTTTTGTTGTTACTTCTTGCAAGATTTGAAAAAGTTGCATTGCACTAGCATACTATATTATAGTTTTCTTGCACTCTCCGACTGTTTAGCATTCAGGAAAAAAAAGAATCGTGCAAATCGAAGAACTAACAGAGACACAGTGCACATCCCAAATCTTCGTGCATGCGAAAATCATGATCTGAGAAAAACGCAAAAAACATTTAGCAATGTGAAAAATACTTTGTATGGGACAAAATCATAGAATTCACCACTACAATGAATCAGCATGCTCCTGGAGAATAGTCCGAAGCAGGCTTTTCTTTGTGTCTCTTCTTGATGGCTTCCTGGAATGCTGCCGATGATGTGCGCTTTCTGTCTGCGTTGGCCACACGGCGGCTGTCTTTCTCGGATGCTCGCCTACTGCCTGCGCAAGTTTGTTGCACATGCAGCTCACTGAGTATGTGCGAGCTAGACTGGTGGCTTCCGAGGTTGAACCGCGTAACAGCTTCTGCCACGGCAGCCTCAACAGCAAACAGTGATGCATTCTTTTCTTTTGGCGCCAGGCTCCAAATGATCGAGTGCAGCGATTCATTGGCATTTTGTGTCTTCACTCTCTGGCACCTCTGCAAGAGCTTCTTATCAGAGAGGCGCTCATACACTGGCCGCAGTGCATTGCTTACAGCATATGGCAGATTGTATCTGCTTTTTTGGGGGGGCTCATTCTTTGCAATGGCTGCATTATATTTGCACCATGAATAAGGGCCGTGGGGACAAAAGCTATGGTTGGGCTTCTCATCAGTTGAGGTTACGTGGTAATATGTAGCCCACACTGCTGTGTGCATCTCATCCACATTTCCCGAATGTGATTTGAGCGCCCAACCATAATAACTTGTCAGCTTATTTATGAGGTCTCCTGTCAGGCGGCCCTTACCACTGATGCGCTCACCATTTTCCGCTTTCTGCTTCTGCACAAGATTCCGCAGCGCCGTTCCCATGCGTTTCTGCACGTGGTTTGTGCAGTCTTCCTTTTCCACAGGTATGAAGCCGTAGACTTTTGCTTCATCAATGGCACTGAATGATCTGCTGTCACCATCGGAGAGCATGGTTGTGTACCTCAGGCCATGAAGGGAAAGCGAGCGCTGAAATAAAATTAGTGCTGCCTCCACCTCCATCTGGCCTGCCTTGGAAGACGTGTTCTTTTGGCATGAATGCTGCGACTTCCAGTGAGCATAATCTGGGGTTCCTGGTTTCGGGCCAAGCTCACAGCCAAGGCAGAAATTCGAAAGGACAACATAGTCCAAAACATAGCCTGAAAAAAGCTCTATCACTGTGGCCACTCCTATGTGAGATGAATGTCCCCGAGTGTGCCAAGTGCCATCAAAAGAAACTGCAATATTACCTGCATTTCCAAAATTCAGGCTTCGGTATACATTCTTCACCGAAGTGGCACACTTAGCCATATTCTCAGTGCAGGCACTTGTTGCAGCTGGGTTTAGTTTTGATTTCAAATAGTGCTGATAGGTCTTGTGAAGGCCTCTGTGCGAAACCCCGATAGCGGCAAAAATATCGTTAAGCACAGTCTGCCCGTTTCCCGTGCTCTGTACGGCACGCGCCGCGAGAACATTGATCTCGAAAGGATTGCATTTGGCAGTGCCACTAACGCGTTGCGAGCTCCATTTCGTGTCAATTTCGCCGCAGTTGCTGCACAGAACTTTCAGCTTCACGGCAATGCCGTACTCCCGCGAGTCCCGCTCGATAGTCACCGCTCCGCGGCACACTCGGCAACCAGCAACTTTTAGTAAACAGTTCACCATGTCGAGGTCGACGATGGTGTACGTTTTTGTCGACGCACTTTCCAGACGAGGCTCGCTTGTTAGGCACTTCACTTTGCGCTCCGTCGCTGAAACTGAGGAGAGTTCCGCTATTTTTTCCAGTGCTTGTTGCGCGATCTGATCTCGCTCCACCGCCGTGAGATACGCCGTGTCGATTCTCGCGCGGTCGGGCCGAGTGCGCATCTCCGTAGCACACGCGCCCGTGACGACCGCCGCTCCGCAATCAGGGGTGTCCGCTGTATGTTCACGGTCCGCCGTCGACATCGCGAGCGGCACCGACGTTTTCCGTAGCACAGGCCGAGCGCCAACGCCGTCATCCGTCACGATCGCCTCTTCCCGTTGTGCTGCACCCAACTCCTCAGTTACACCGCTGTTCCGCGGCGTCTGCAAGTCCGCCGGTCCGATAAGGTCGTCAGACGTCACTGGAAGTTCCGGTGCATCTTTTCGCTGCACCGCGCGCTTTCTTCTACGCTTCCCAAATTTATGCACTGTACGGAATTTCCGTGCACGGTTTGGCATCTTGACTGAATACGTTCACGCTGAGCGATAGTCCAGGCAAAATGGCGTCGCCGGCGCGGACGCCCGGCGTTCCCGCGCTCCAATCAGAAGGCGCTATTTAGTCACGTGATGGTCGCGGACCAACAGGATGGCGGGATTGTCTCTCTCGTTGTTGCCTGGTTGCTCCCTCCTGAAGCAACCTTGAATGCCCGTTTTCGGCGGGAAAGGGAGCGGGAAGCACACGCTTTCGAACGAGACCAAAATGGCGGCGCTCCGTTGAGCGGTTTCGAAACTGCGAGCGGCGCAAGATGGGGCGTTTTCGGTGCGTCTTGCAGATGAAAATGAGCGTCTCGCGTGATAAATACGGCGTTCTTTTGCCCAAAGACGCGTCATTTCGCGTTAATTTTTTGTCGACAAGCGCGTGATGACGTCTAGATTGCGAAAATAACAAAACTGAAAAATCGACTTTTTAGTGATTTTTTCGTCTCCAAGACCCGTGTACCCCCTTAAGCACTCTATTATTATCGCCATGCGGACTGTTGTGTCGGGTTTCAGCACCAACTTCCAGTTGGAAGCAGTCGTCCTCACTTCTCGACCGCCATAAAGAATCTGCGCCTCTCTCCTTGCGTTTCGCTCAGCGCTCTGACGCCTCGTGGCCATTATGTCCCTTTGTTCTCGGCCCTTCCCCTCTGGCCCCTGTCTCGGTGACTGCCGGCACTACACATACACTGTTAGTTTCAAAAGTGGCTGTCAAGTTGCAGAACATCCTAATCCATTTTCAGCCAAATGTTTCCAAAGGGAACGTGTGAGGAATCATGTGAGCATGAATGAAACATGTTCAGCGCAGACCTGCAAATCGCACAGCGATGCTCACCGCTGTCACAAAGGTCTATCCGCGAAGTGTGGATGTGGCGTATGGGGGTTTTGCTAAATTCAAACTGTAATGTAAAGATCCGTCCAAGTGGAGGTTGGGATAGGATTCGTTTTGGCTGCTCGCAGAATCTGAAGTGCCATTCCCAGAAAGCCTTTTGTCTACGAGAAGACAAACCTGGCACAGCATCTCCAGTTCGGCATCCCCTGTCTGGCACCTGTCATTGAAAAGATTGAGCATCATCCACGTTTTTAGTGGAACGTATATCGGATTGGTCACATTCCTAAAGCGAAGTGGCGATCTGCTCTCTCTGATATGAATGGCTGCTATTTGCACAAGCCATCCATATAAGCACAGCAAGCGAAACTGAGAGCGCCCTGTTCATTTTTGCTACATGGCAGGTACTACCCTCCATGTTCAATCTCTTAACGGCATCTACCAAAACAGTGCCGTTTCAGATTTGCGGGCATTTAAATATTTCCAACGACACGAGAAGTGCACACGCAGGTGCAACGCACCGTTTGATAGATTGAATGTGACGGTGAATGGTTGTTCAATGTAGGCCCGGTACATCACTATACATTTGCTTGGGGTATTAAGGGGATTTTACAAATGCTCAGTGTAAACAATAATTCTATATATCCGAGTTTGATGTATCAGGGTTCGACTGTAGTAAGCATGGCAGCCATTGGCCAGGTTTCTTAGGATGTCATAACTTCAGCAGTGCCTCTAGCAGGACTAGAAACTACTCTCCTATGCCTGTTGAGACAGTGGCACCATCTAGTGCTGGGGAGCAACACCACTTTAGTAATATGTTCTATTTATGTCTGCTTTTTATTTGAATTATGTGCGTAACCTTTTTGCCAACAGATGACAAGAAGATGCCTGGAGCAGAGAAGCACAGTGACTTCTACAAGAAGTATGGGAACCCTAATTATGGAGGTGCGTATGGTGCATGTACAGTCAAACCTCTATACATAGAACACGGATATATAGAATTATTGCGTATATCAAACACTTTCTGCATCACCTGAGAAATCGCATGCATTTATAATTTTTTTATTTCGAACGGGGTCAGACGTAACATGGATATGTCGAACTCTGCCACCCCAGGCCACATGTGCTCTATTGACAGGCGGCGAGCTTCCACAACACCCTCGAAGATAGCGGTGGCACGATGGGCATTCCCAGCTGCTGCGCACTATAGCTGCAAACATCGATTGCGCCAAGGGCGCCATTTGAACGTAGCGGCGTACGCAAGTGGCAGCGTGGCTAGTTTGACAATGTCAACGATGCATTGCATTTGCCGCACTGGCTTCTCCTCAGCGTCGCACTCTGCGCCTGCTGCACCTCGTGAGGAATGGCAGTTTCCTTCCACGAAGATGCTCAACAGCGTGCATTCACTGGGCTCACTCGTAGACCCCATGGCAGACACGACTTAAAGGGGTTGGGACACCAAATTTTGAGGCTATAAAAAGCATGTTGTAGGCTGCTTCCATATGCAAGGATACCCAGAACGAGGTATTGGACGCTGGAAACATTTCGAAATAATTTTAGTTCAGCTCCAAAAAGTCATTAAAAACTCCTTCTCGTGGTCGAGACCCATCGCTAGTGCGGCAGTTATGACGTCACAGAGGAGGAACGAAAATACTGACGTCATAGCACACGAGCACAAAAACGTGACGTATGATGAGTAGCGATGAAATACCGATTACGGAGCCTGCTGAGCCGTGCGACCGAGCATAGCCTCCACTATGACCGAGCTACAGGCATATAGAAATCATTTCTTAATGCAAAGAAGGGGTAAGGCGTGCAGACACGGACACAAGAGGAGAGAAGTGGACAACACGAACGCCGCACGGTGGCCTGCGAACGGCAAACTGCGTGTAGTAACACTAGCCGGCCGACTCCGAAAGGGACCAGGATATGCGCCGTTCGTGTTGTCTGCTTCTCTCCTCGCATAGTTGTATAGTTCGGCAGCTCGGAGCAGTCTCTCGTTCGCTTGGCCTTTCTCAATGTGAGGGCCCATCCACGTTACCGGCACGGAGACTCGCCGCACGCCGTTTGCCGTTCGTGGGCCCCCGTGCGACAGCGGTTTTACTCGCGAACGGCGAGATTTACTTGCTGTAGAGAGGACGGGCCCGGGACCCATTTGTGCGGCAGCCGTACGGCGAAACGGCCAATCAGCGACCGAGGAGTGGTCACTCTGGCACCGACGGCAGCCTCACCGCCTCTGATCGTTCGGCGCCGCCGATATCGTCGCTAGGCCTTTTCCGGTTCACTTCAAAGCTAAAGCTTACGGCGCTTCGGAATGAATCACCGACTCTCACAAGCCGCAATATATTCTTACCGTTGTTGTCGCTCTTCGCAATAATTATAATAATCGCGACATGCACTTCGAATCGCCGGTTGTTTACCTCTGCTGGGAGAGCAAGCGTACGTGCGAGCAGACGACGCAGCATCGTTTTACGTCACTATTTTTTGTGGCCCACGTGACCAAGCCATGTTGCATTTCCTCCTCTGTGACCTCATAGCATCCCCCGGAGCCCAGAAACCGAAACCGAAATCGCTCAGTATAATAATGTTATTATTAAATTATTTATCGGATGTATATGAATCCCGCTGTGTGTATCGTGCTCCCTGAAGCATGACGCAACGTTTGAATCAACAAACGCATGAACGCAAATTTTGTGTCTCCACCCCTTTAATGCTTTGTCATTGACAGTGTTTCAAAATGCTTCGATTGACGGACGGTAAGATCGCAGCGGAATTAGCAGCCAAACGAAGATGCTGTTGAGGTTGATCCCGCAAGCGCTAATGTTGCTTCGCTCCCAACTTCAACTGAAGCTGTCCAACTGCGGCGCAATAGAAGGCACCGACCTATCGCTTGTGGATCATTTACTATGTTGAGGATGCCATGGTTAAACGCGTGGCTGCCAGTAAGAAGCACGCTACACTGCTGCAGTACTTTCAAGCAAAGAAATAAATATGTTGTGTGAAGCTTCAAGTGAGTAATTATTGCGCCACAATTGGTTCATTGACTGATTTGTACAAGTTCTTTACGCATTTTTTTACGGGATTTTATATATTGAATTCTGGCCATATCGAACTATTTCGTGATCACAACGCTGTTCGAGAGAGTATCGAGGTTCGACTGTAGTTGCCTCAGTTGTCACTGCAGACAGTGCCAACAGTGGTTGATTGATTGTTTTCTTTACTCGGCTTGTTCCAGGAATGACTGGCCTCATCAGCAACTCCAGAAAGCGCAGAATGCGGGAGGCAAAGAGTGCTTCTTTTGCGCTTGGTAGTGCCAGGTCCATGGACACTGAAGGTGTGCGCTCTCTTTCTCTCTCTCTCTCTCTCTCTCTCTCTCTCTCTCTCTCTCTCTCATTTTTTTTTTTTTTTTGGCAGCGCTAGCTTTGCGGGTCTGTTTTCTGTCTTGATGCGTCCACACATCCATCCATAAACCATGTCACAAATCTAGCTTCCTTACGACCTTCATAGTGGCTAGGGGTACTTCCATCGTAGGGTGTCATGTGCTCTTGGCAACAAAGGAATGACAACACACGGTAGTGCCGAAACAAAAGGGCATTTATTGCACATTCTTACAAAAGATTGCTTCCTAGCCACATTACACTCAAGGAATGATATATGCTAAGGAATCGAGGGGAGTTCGGGAGATGCAAAAGCGTAGAGTCGCCCCACAGCATGAAGTTGTCCAAATTTTTCGTCATAACTTGTAGCACTTGTAAAGTACTACCAGTAGCAATAATAAATTCTAATAGAAATAATGTTTTTTTTTTCTTCTTCTTCTTCAACACTGGTAATTCCTGGAGCCCTCTACGTTTCCGTACGTTCATCTTGGGCATGCCACAAATCTAGTGACCGCCCACTGCAGCAGATCAGTGGCTGTGTCGTTATGCTGCTGAGCACAAGGTTGAGGGTTCAATTCCCAACTGTGGCACCCGCATGACTATGGAGGCAGAATGCAAAAGTTCTTGCGTTCACGCAAGAACCCCAGGGGGTCAACATTAACACAGAGCCTTCCATTATGGCAGTCCTCGTAACATCCTGTACATTTCTTGGGATTTAAATCCCGTAATCTATTTTAAATCTAGCAACCTACACAACGTCTGTTGTTCATCCATGTACCTGCATGGAGGTTAGCTAAATGTTTCTTCATTCATTGTAAAGCACTTGCAGTATCTATATAGGCAAGCATTTTTGAGGATCAAGTGCTACCTTCTATGATGCCATTGTAATACGCCTAGTCACCATGGGTTCAAAACATAACGAAAGGACTGGTTACCATAATTACTTGATTCTAACGCACCCTCACTTGTAATGTGCGCCCGTTTTACGTGACCAAAAAAAGGAAAAAAGAAACGCTCTCGATTGTAACACACACCCGTTTGCCGTGACCTCAAACAAAAAAGAAGTCCTTTACAGTGCCACGCACCTCATTCTTTCATAAGAAATACAACTTTCTCTCATCTGGAAAAAACAAAGATTTACTCCCAGTGCACTAAAGTTGCAATAAATAAAGTCGTAGTTTCGCCCAAAAGGCAAAGCATCGATTACGATAGCAAATTTGTAGACAGCTATACGAAAAGTAAGGATAGTAGTTTTATCGGCAGTATAAACTTTTAAACATTCGCTGACTAGCTAAATTAATGAGCATGGTGTCACGTGTGCACGAGCGAACATGAACACGTCTCACTCAATGACCGCGGAAACTCTTTATCAAAACGCTGGAGGGAGGAAGTGCAGTAGCAGGAGCGAGAGAATTGACCTTTGTGCAGCCTCTCGCTTCAACGCGAACTAAGCGACGAGAACACAGTGCGGTGCGCCTAGATGCGTAGACTCTTGTCTCAGTCACAGATCGCTTTCAACATAGGAGTCGTGTGGCCATGCCGTATGTAGCAGCCGCTGGTGTAGAACGCCTCTTCTGTTTGCGCCAGTTCTGCATGCAAGTTTCGGGAACTCCGAACACCTGTGACGCGGCCCGATTTCCGTCCGTCTCCGCACACATGATCGCTTTCCTTTTAATTGCGGCGGCATGATGAACTTGGCATGTCTTTGTAGTCGGCACTTGCATGCTGAAAGAGCAAACACAGAAAATGGGAAGATGGACGGTGCATTAATCTAAGCCAAAGGAAGCACTGGCTAAGCACCCGTACTGCAGCACATAGAGAAAGCTACGGCAGCTAGGCTCGAAACGCGTACGAGGCAGCCATCTTGAAATGCCGATGGTGATATGGTAATGCAGATTTAGGGTCATACTCAATTCTAACGCGCACGCAATGTTTGAACCCATTTATTGGAAAAAAAGTGTGCATTAGATTCGAGTAACTACGGTAACCAAGTTGTCGGGGTATGGAAAATAGCAGTTGCACTCCATGGCACAAACCAATTTTCACTTCTTCATCTTTTCTTGTCTCTTGCTAGTTTTGGTTAAGTACATTTTTTTGCATGCATGACAAGAATTGTACATTGTGACAGCCATACAGGTTGAATTGGTCTGCCAGGAATTAATGTTGCCATTGCGAACTGTTGTAGCCATGGCTTTGCTGTATGCAATAACTTGTGGCGCATTGCAGATGACAGTGACAGAGGTCGCTCCCTGCTGGGGGCCAGGCAGCGAGCAGTGAAACGGATGCGCATGAGGATGTACGCTGATGAAGAGGAAGAGAAGCAGCGGCGTGGGAAAAGGTGAGCTGTAAATTATATGCGAAGTTCCCGTCAGCAGGCTTTCTTGCACATCTAACTTGCCCGCGGCTTTTCGGCTGTGGGCCAGCCAAACGAAGCCACTGGCAGAAAAGCAAGCATGCGCATTTGAAATGCGCCGCTTCAGGTTGGTCTTGCTGAGTATTTGACATTCTTCTGGCAGATTATTAGGCTTGTGCGAGTACTACCAATTTCTTGGTTTGAAATGAAATTGAAGCAACTATACTAACGATGTCAAATAATTTTGAAGCATGTAGTTTGAATGATTGTGTGACATGCATAAAACCTTGATACAACAGCCAGAAGTTGACAAATATAATAAAAAAAAGACAAGGCCCTTTGCAAGGACGAAGAGAGCTTCACCCCCTTTTACCCCATTCTTTCCAAAGTGCATTTATTGAGATATTTTTATGCAAAAACACAATTTGAATGTTTTTGATAATGCCAGCACTACAGAGAATGTGTTTACAGATGTTGGCTCAGTGTTGTGGTTCAGCATACTGGAAAGTTGAATTAAAAATTCCATGATTGGAGGTCACGCATACTATAGTTTGCTGTTACGTGTAGTTTAGTTGTCCAGCAGTAGTCGCAGTTCTTCTGGCTTCCGGTGGCCATTTCACTTTTGTATGCATGCGCATGCGTTCATTCGTGATGTGATCATTGTTCGTAGAGTTTGTCCCAAGTTCGCCATGCTGCAGAGGCAATGCCAGCAACGTGTGTCAAGGAGCTTACAACTTGACGTAAAAGTTATTCCGATACTGGCTGGCTACTGCTGGCAGAAGTAGCTGAACTTTTGATAGTGCGCCAGAGGAGAACGAGGCCTTAGGGTGGTGTGCAATAAATGTTGGTTCCTTGTGCATAATAGAAGCATTAGTTCAAGTTTTATTCTTCTAGAAATTACAGGTCATACAAATTTTGTTTTACGGCGTTGTAATCACTTGGAATGGGTGAGTATATTTTGCGATGTATATGCAGACATGTCTAATTGCGTTTCGTCGTGTCGACCGAGTCGGAATAAGTACGCCTTATACACGAGTGTCTCTAATGTACCAATTTGTTTTTCAAAAGTTGCAAGAAGTAAAAGGTGCCTCTTATACAATGGTGAGACCTATACGCTAAAATTTATGGCACTTCAAACAACAAGTAGCATAATATTCAATTAAATATTGAAAAATATTGGTTATTCGCACAAGCCTACACTATACAGCTCAGTAGACCGTAAATAATTATGGTGGGGAGTGCCCAACAAGGGGAGCGCCATCCAATACATATACATGAACGAATATGCAGCATGCCAAACAGCTTCAATCGCGCAATACCCTAATCACAGCCATCTATCAAAAAACCTTCTTTCTGCATTCAAGAGTAAAACTGATATGTCATTAATGCGTAATTAACCTCACTCTTTAATGTGAAATGCCTCTAACTGAGCAGTATGACCAGCTAGCGCAGCAACATCTACTTCTACACTATACGCATACTTTGCACTATCAGGAAACAAATATTTGCTTTACTGTAGTCAATATTGTCCAGAGCCTTGCATCCTTCACAGTTGCATTATAGAGAACACTCACTGAAATGAAGCTTGGCGAAATAAATTTGAGATCGACTTCATCGTATTTTATAATTCGTTATATCCATGTAAGGCTGCATTCAGTGTTTTGCTAAGTACAGACTTTCTTCCTTCACCATTTGTTTGTGTCCTTTGTGGCTTGCTTTCATCAAAATTCGCTGCTGTGGGCCTAGAAAAAGAGCCACGTGTGCAGCACGGTCGGCACTGTGTCTCGCATAATAGATAACCCACTTATTAGTGTCTAGCCTTGTGATGGAGTGGGCAGACTGAGTATCTCCTGTTTCAGAAAGCTCCCGCAGTAGTTGCAGAATCATTGCATACACATGCGCCTGCAAAATACATGCAGAGCACATGCACCAGTTTCCTTTATGCCAAGGACGCAGAATTGAAATAGGCAAATTTACAGCATTTCATTAACTGCTTCATGAAAGCTTCGCTTCACCATTTCAAAATGTGCATTGGAAGTGTTTTCTCGCTCTTGCACTGTCCTAAAAAATATGTGTAACAATAACAAGCGTAGTTTAAAATCCTACTGCACCTGAGGGACACTTTGGAACTTTCTCATAGACCAAGGGCTGCGATGTACTTGTTTGGATGCGATGAAAATGTCTTAGGCATACAGAAAAATTATTAATGACATCATTATTTTTTCATTCCGGCTTGAACAGGCCTGGGGCCTTGGGCACACCAACACCTCCCACGCCATGGTCAACGCCAGGCAACTCCCCGACCTCGGACGAGGAGACCTTTAGTCGGTCCCTCAGCATCAGCGTCAGCGGCAGCAGCGTCTGGGACCGGCTGTCTGGTGGGCGAGCAAACCTGTTTACTAGACAGGACCACGAAGACGTTGACGAGTATGGGGACGATGAACAAGATAGATTTCCGGTTCCCAGACGGTCACGCTATGTCGACCTGGACGACCCAAGCTTGCGTGATGACTACGATCCCACCGACGACAGCTACGGTGCCAGTGGCTACGGCGACGACTTTGGGTTTGAGGACAGGTCGGGTCACGGGTCTAGAAGGGGTGGCCACACCCGGAGAGATGATGAGGATGACGAAGGCGACGATGAAGACGCGCGTCGGCTTCTGTCAACTGTTCGAATGCCCGGCACGGATCTGAGGTCCAAGCTAGAGAAGCTGAGGCAGAGCCGGTCAGCACCGGAACGTATGAACCCACTGCGAATTTCCGTGTCCAACGAGGCACCTTGATTTGAGGGCAGATGTGGCCGTGCTGTGGATTTCTTTGAGGGTTAGACACTGTGGGTGGGATTTTGTGTCTCGATGAGGGCATAAGGACTTGCTTTCCGGGAGCATAGTCCGGAACATTGCCATTGCTGCTCTTTGAGCAGTAAAATGGAAGCAACGGCTTGCTGAAAGGTTTTCATTCTTGTGTAGCAACATTGTTTTTTCGAAAATATCATGTGAGAACTCGCGTGAAGATGGGAACCGAGGCAAACGTCAGTGACAGTCACTCCACAGGGGGTCGACAAATGCTTTGTTTTACTCGCATCGCTTGCAGTTTTGAGGCCAAGTCTACTGAACTTATTCTGCTGTGTACCCAAGGGGCACCTCCAGCTGTGAAACCACTCTTTCAGATTGAGCGCTTGTGCTTAGGCACCCAATAAGCTGCTAGTCAGAAGGTTAAATACTGTCATGGCAGATAGACACTAAGCGTTGTATGAGCAACTGCCAAGCTAGACCCTAGGGCAGTGGGTGAAAATGGCATGTGCTCCCAACGCATGCGATGTCTCGGTAACCACTGTAGTTTTCCTTGTTTGCAGTTGCCTTTTTTTGTTGTTTCTTAATATGCTAGTTAGTCCTGATGTGTCAATAAAATTGAGCTTATTGTTTACACTCGAATGGCTGCAAGTAACTTGCAAAAATGAAACACCGCTTGAAGAAGTCTTGTTTCAAATTGTGCTGGTGGAAATTCCAGACGCCTAAAGAGGGTACTGCTCAAAGCAGTTCAGTTGTTTAGTATTTCATTTACGTCTAAGAGACTGCAGTATAAAAGTTGGCGCAGTTTGGTTGACCGGTATGTTGCAAATCTGAGGTTGCATAATTCAAGTGTTGCACCATGTTGCAATGTAGTTGCGCTCTGGTTAATGGTGCTTCTTAGCTTTTTTTTTTTTTTTTTTTAACGTCGACTGATTGTGGTGCACAAACCTAAACTGCCAAAAGTTTTCTTTTATTTGTTATAAAGCCGAAGCATACATAAACGACTTAAAGGTATTTCTGTTCTCCATATGTTTTCCTTTTATCACAACAAAAAAGTAAACCTGTGAGGCAATCGTGAAATTCGTTACCAGATTTTTTTATGTTGTTTCTGAGCTTGTGTTACTGTCATTTTGATGAATTGACCCGGCTGGCAGCACATGTCATCAGCTCCTTAAATACCTTCTCAAAAGGCATCACGCGCTACAAGTGTCATGTTGCATGTTGCCGAAGGTACGCAAGATGTTTGCAGGCCTGGATGCTTCCCTTCCCTTGAAATGTTTTTGTCATTGTTGAACATTTCATGTTTAATATGAAAATAAAGAAGCTCATTATGGTGGCAGCTTATGCTGTTTTTCTGTTTTGCATGGATACTCGTGTCACAATATTTTTTTTTTTTAAAGCGGCAGCAACTTGTTTCGAACCAAACATTTCATGAAATTCACCCATGTAGGCCTAGGTACTGCTAAGGTTGCGACCTTTTCCAGGAGAAAATAAAAATGACACGTAAAAGGAAAGGGGTGGGGTGTTCAACAAACTGACGCAAAAATGCAAAACGGCAACCAAGTTGCACCCGAAGTACAAATATTGCATGGTTGAAATTTATTGAAAGTCATTGTATAAAATTTGGTGCACATTCAAAATATTCGTGCTGTTGCAAATAACTTATACATAATAATTTATATATACAAACAACAGTGGAAGCCTAGACGGCAACAATGTACTTAAGAGGAAGCTTTAGCTCGGGCCCAACTCCGACACAGCCTATTCAAGTACATGTAAAACGCAAAAACGTTTTTCTGAGATAACCCCTGGACCAATTTTAATAAAATTTGTTGCATTTGAGAAAGTTAAATTCTAGTGACTGTTGGAAGCAAAATTTCGATTTAGGGCTTGAATTTTCTTTAAAAAATTTTCAAATATTCGACCGTTTGAAAAAAATAGAAGCACAATGTTTACAAAATCATAGCTTTGCATCAAGAACAGATATCATGGTTCTGTAAATGGCATCCATTCAATCATTAAAAGCGGACAAATTCGGTATGTCATTTTACATCTTACGTGAATTTGTTACATTGGTTACAAGTGTTCTGCAAGAGCTCTATTTCTATATTACTAAATTTTTTTTATATTCATATGTAAGATATCAATTTTGTCCACTATAGATGTACTATTAGATGCAATTCACAGAATTGTGACATCATTTTTCGTTGTTGAGTTACAGAGTTGTAAACTTGATAGTTCCTTTTTTGAAAATTTTAGATTTTTGCCAATTTTTAATAAAAGATTGACGACCTAACTCAAAAATTCAACACGAACGGTCACAAAATTTAAGTTTTTCTTTTAAATGCAACAAATCTCATCAAATTTGGTGCAGTGGTTGCCGAGAAAAACGAATTCTCCTTTTGCATGTATTTAGATGGCAGCACCTGAGCTAAAGCTTCCTCTTAAGGAATTCAGAAAATCTTGAATAATAAGTTTGTCTGTGACAATCGACTTGTGTGCTATGTATGAACTGTATGAATGCCCTAAAGAGTGCTTGCATGGAGCCTATAATTGAGAACCAGCACATGGTGTTACAGGATGATTCGGCTCCTGGCAACTTGAGGGAAAAACCAGTTTTGCTGGTGGAAAACTGGTTAGGTGGCAATCTAGGTACTGCTGCATGCTATAGGCACGTTTTAAGGCGATAGCTTTCTTCAGTTAGTTCACCCACTTTGGATGGACATTGGCCAATCTTGAATAATAAAATGCAAGAGTCGATTTGGGCCACTAGGTATGTGATGTCTTGCAGAGCAGAGAACATAGGCCACGGAGTATACCCAGACAGACAACCAGCTGCTGCTGTTTTGCCAAGCAGACAACATGGGCTACTGGGTATACCCGGACAGACAACCAGCTGCTGGCTTGCCTAATATCGAACTTGGGTCACAAGGATATACCCGAACATACAACTAGCTGCTGTCTTGCCTAATAGACAATGTAGGCCAATGGTTATACCAGGATAGACAACCAGCTGCTGCTGTCCTGTCGAGCAGACAACATGGGTCAATGGGTATAACCCAGACAGACAACCAGCTGCTGCTTCCTTGCCGAGCAGACAACGTTGGTCACTGGGTGTACCTAGACGTCGAGCACTAGGAGGCGAGGAGGGCGCACACTAAGGCCACTAGATTTAGTGTTTGCCAGCCATGAAGCGCCCCATCCGCTGCCAGGATACTAGGGTAAGTAAGGGCTGCTGTGGATCAAGTTGCAACTTTGGGCGCTGTGATTACAAGATATGCAGTGTTGCATCATTTGGCATCGTGTTTGGCAGCAAGCCTGTCACCTTAATTGTGTGTGCTGATGTTCTCAAGGTTACACGATTCACGGATGGCATGGGGATATGCAGCAGGCTGCACAACAAAGCTATCACTGACTTTGACAGTCATCTTTGATAGCTTCTGCCACAATATTTTTTCAGTAAAACCGTTTACATACACACATACATAATACACACATACATACATACATGCATGCATACATACACACATACATACACACATACATACACACATACATACATACATACATACATACATACATACATACATGCATACATGCATACATACATACATACTGTACTTTCGTACGTGCGCGTGGAACGTGTGCACGCAATATATCTGTTCTTGATGCGTGCCCGTTGGATCTTTTACAAGTGTGAAGGGGTAACTTTGGGCCAGTTGGTTCGACATGTTTAAACGGGAAAAGAACCGCGACTTCAGACGAGACGTGACGAAGGAGCGGACAGGGCCGCTCGTCCTGTCCACTCTTTCGTCACGTCCCGTATGTCTGAAATCGCGGCTCTTTACAAGTGTGTGTTGCGAACGTAATAGCTAGACATTATAGCAAAGACCCTGGCATATACTCGTAAAATGTGTGCATCATGTCCCTCATGATATCCCTCGTAGATATGCAAGGGATATCCGCAGGAGACAGAAAATGTGGCCAAACGGTCGTGTGAGAGACATCGGTGGGACGTATTCGACGCATCCCTAGGATATTCATGTCCTGACTGAATGTCGATAGGACGTCATTGTTCGAGTCACTGCAGAGATGTCATCTGCGTGAGCTTAACTCAAGAACATAATAGGCAGTGGCGTAGCTATGTCGTCTGGCACCCGGGGCCCATAGGTCTTCTGTCACCCCCCCCCCCCCCCCCCCCCCCGTTTGTAGTCAAGGAAGGTGAGGATATCGACAATTTCCGGGTGTCTTCAGACTTATATGTCACCCCCCCCCCCCCCCGCTGGCCCCTAGCACACGCCCCCCCCCCCCCCCCCGTTGCTACGCCACTGATAATAAATCTCCTGAAACGCAACATAAACACTTGCCAGCAAATCGGAGGGAAACTGTCTCCCAAGCAGCCGTAAAATACTGTGCTTTGCTTAAACCAATTCCTTTTTCGCGCCACTTCGGAATTTTTTATGCGGCGCGCTTCTTCTAACCGAAAGCGAAACAGCCTGATCACCGGACCGCAGAGCCTAAATCCCACAATCCGCTGTTTACACTTCACATCTCTGCTGCAGTCACAACTTGAGCTAATTATAACGCATACGAAAATATTTTAAGACGATATTTTAATTTAAAAAATACACGTGTTAGTGTACGTACATCAGCGCGTGTGTGTTTAAAGTACTATAGTGCGGGTTAATAGTCAACGGCTCAACCGTATGCTCGCCAGCCAATGGCAAGCGTACAAACGCGTGAGACTCGTTGTTCAAAAAGGAGAATCTCAAGCCTCCCAAGCGTGAAAGTTTTGAAAATCGTGTTCTCCTCCATAGTAGGTTCAGTTCAGTTCACTGGCATAGCACACTTTCCACACTCGGTGACTGAACGTCGACGGTAGGTCCTCCTCCGGCCGCAAATGATGAAGAGGTGTGCAAGTTGAAAGGTTGTTCGTGTGCGGCTCGCTAAGGGACGGAGACAAGAACTGTACGAGCGTTTGGCCTGTACGGTACGAGTGGTCTGTATTAGCGCTACGCCTGCGAACTAGTCATGCACTTTCATTGCTACGTCGTCTAGCTGTTCATAAGTGCCCGGAGGACAGTGTTTTGTCACGCCCGTTAGCACTTCGTTGCTCCACTCTAGTTCTTTGGTTCGTGGTGTCCGTTTCTGCCAGAGGCTTTCAGGTTAACACCAACAAAATCTATTACTAGTGCTTTAGGCTCTGTCCTCATAGTCTATTTGCCGGCAAAATGTGCCGTAAATTGCCCCCCAGAGAATACCGGCAAACAGTGCTTATAAGTTAAATCTGTTTGCTAGAGGCAGGCGACGGGTGCCGTTCTGCGCGCCCCGTTAATTTTAGTGGGAAGATCTTACTGGCGCTCTTCCATCAATCGTGAAGGGCACTGCCGCCTGTCGTTCACGGGTAGCATGTCGGATACTGTGAGTTGTCGTCTCGGCCACTTGTCTTTATTTTGCGCGAGACTGGGCTCTGTTCGTTAACCCAGCCGTTTGCGGCTGTTGCAGAGTGCTATTCAGCCGATATCAATGTATAAAGAGCGCCTATCGGCTACCGCGAAATATTCTGGAAATAAATTCACCCCACAGATATGTTGGCATTCATGAGATGGCTGCGAAGCCAACCAATGCGGAAGAGCTGCCAGCAAAATTTATTTCGAGTTAGTGCCTGCCGGCTTAATGGCTTCAACACATGTCTTCCGAGACATTGTTTCTGATGACCCAGGCAACTGTACCATTAGAAAATTCCTACAGTTCATTAAGATAAATCAAAGTAATTTCTGCTCCCAGTGAAATGTATTCTTTTTTTCACATTTGACTTTCGGACTAAACCGAAAGAATGTGCCCCAGTTACCGCACAAAACATGCCTATTGAAGAGCGACAGCTATAATAATCTTTTTTTTTTATTCCTGTTGCCATGTATACAGATGGAACCAAGTGCAGATACACCTTAAAAAGTTTAACTTAGAGATGGGTAGCAGATTGAACTTTGGTATGTCATGTTACTGTGGAGAATGGTAGTGTGAAGTAAAGGAACATTTGAGAATGAAACAGACAAGTACGTGAGTTGGAAGTAACACTGTGAAGTAGTGTACTGCATGGCTTTAGTGGCTATCACAGCTGCTAGTCGGGGCATTTACACACCTTCTGCAAGAAGGCTTCCGTTTCAAGACAGAGCCCCCATGAATGGAGGATAGACAATGTGAAAGAGTTACCTCGCTGATGTGTGCCAGTCTGAGCAATTGATTCACTGAAGACAGCCAAGCTATTAACAGAAGTTCTCGTACCATTCAGAAGAATTGTGGGTCTGTTCGCTGGCTGCTGACGGCTCTCATGGAGATCAGCTTTAACATCTTTAGCTGTATAAACTCCTAGCTGACCTTCACGTAGCCAATGAGAGATGATGTGAAAAACTAATTGCAAATTACTGCCCAAAAAGATGCACATATAAGTCGTTTATTCAAAGGAGGCATATGCCTATTCGAAAGAGGTATGAAGGATACAAGGCAACTTTTATTTTGTAATTGTCTATAATTACGCTTCAAAACAAAAATTTGGGACTACGGCTTTTCTTTAACGGTTAATACTGAGCACACCGCTGCACAAAAAAAGCTGTGAAATTCCCCTTAACAGCTTCAGTGAAAAATTTTAAAAACAGTAGCAACATATGATGGAAGACCAGAGCTGAATTTTCACTTCATGATGGCTACACAGAGCAATAAACAAATGTAGAGAACCAATGGCAGGATGTCCCTTTAACACCTCTATTGCAGTGTGTTTGGCCTTCCTGGTGGGAAGGCCTAAACAACAAGCTCAGGCGATTCCAAAGCAACCAGGTGCAGTCAGAGAGTGGAGAAAGTTTAATTACACACGATGGATTATATACATCAATGTAATGTAACAAGGTGTGACACAATGTTACAGAGGTTCGGCTTAAAGGTGTTATGTAGTGGCCATACCAAAACGAAAACTGGTGAAAACATTCGTGACACAACAGTTTCGTCCCTGTGAGCAGTATTTAGTATGCGCAACCAAAGGCAACGTCCATAGGTGTGCACAAGGTTACCCACTAGGAGAGGGTCAAGGCCCATTACATAGACCCCCCCCCCCCGTCTCGACGCCGTGACTTTGGTCAAATGAACCTGCCTAATCCCCACGCAAACTGCTGCAGCCACTGAGAGGGCCAAGTTGCCACGAATTCAAACACTAAAGATGTCGTGATATTGATGAGCGCAAAAAAAAAACCAATAAGGTGCATTGAAGTTGATTGACTCAACACTGTCAGCGCTCTCTATCAGGTGCACTCCACCTGTGGCTGTAAGGTAATCAGGTAGCTAGTGTTTTGGTTGGCAAAAAAAAGAAGCTGGCCATTCTTCTGCTGCAAGCTTTTCTTTATCTGGTGTGCTGCATCTTCCTATCACTTCCTTCATATTACCTCACTTTGATCACCATTACAAACCTCATATCCCTCAAGGAAACATTTTAATGGGTTATATTGTATTCCACAAAGCTTCTGGCAGTTTTGGTTTTATGTTTATTTCCATATGTGCTGTAGCTTTCATCCATTTTCTCTACCTCATAATTTTTCTGCAGCGCTATGACCACCTTCAGCATTTTGTGTACCTTCCAAATCGTGCTCTTGTTCTCTATTTTCCGTGAGCCATTACATTTAAAGTGCATTTGATGAAGTCTGAAAGTGCTCTTTGCCCCCTTCCCTCTTCAATACCTCGAGGGTGTAATAAAAGGAATAGTATTAGTAATAATCTCGTCCCCATTATCCGCAGATCTCTTGCACCATGGAGTCCGACAAAGTGATTCCAGTGCGGGTTGCTGTGCGGTGCCGGCCGCTTGTGTCCAAAGAATTGATAGAGGGCTGCCAAGCCTGTGCTCGGACATGTCCGAGCAATCAGAGTATTGTACTTGGTGGAGACAAAACGTTCTCTTATGACTACGTTTTTGGAGTGGAGTCAAGCCAAGTGCAAATATACGATGCATGTGTGTCTAAGCTGCTGCCTAAAGTATTTGAAGGTGAGTGAACTATTGTCAGTTAATTTATTATACACTAGCAACAATTTAAAAATGTTGACCTTATTAATCAGACATTCTTGATAAATTAATGGATTAATTGGATTCCTTGATTCGCATTCGTGAGCTAAAATAAAGATTGGTAATTCTAGTAGATAAACGTAAAAAATTAACACACAAATTACAATATTATACATGAACAGACAGTTACCTTTAGTGTCGTGTAAACAACACCTTTCTTCAGTGTACTTATGTCAGACATGTAACTCTGATGGAATTAAGTGTCATGGTAGCTCAGTGACTATGGCATTGCTCAGCTAAGCACATGGTTGTGGGATCAAATCTCTGCTATGGGACCACATTTTGATGTGAGTAAAATGCAAAAACATGCGTGTACAGTGCATTGAGTTCATGTTAAAGAGCCCAAAATGGTTAAAATTAATCCAAAGTCCCTCACTACTGTGTGCCTCATAATCAGATCATGGTTTCAGTGCGTAATATCCCAGAATTCATTCCATTCACTTAGACGTAATTATTAATCCAGCTGCAATTAGGCTATTCACTCGATCATTTGTCCTGCTTGTTTGAAGTGCTGTGCGCATAGGTGGCTTTTGCCCCTACTCCTCACAAACGTGCACACAGGTGCTTGATCTGTGGTTCCCTTCTTCCCGTCCTCATACTTGCCTGATTTTGCTCATGTGATGTCAGCTGATTATTCGCCTTCAAAAAATTTATTGTGAATATACTCATTGATTAATTAGAGGGTAACCCTTTGAGGACTCTAAAAAAAAAGAAAAGCAACTTGCAAGAAAATAATTCTTTTTGCATGCAAACAATTCTATTGGCCATATAAAGCAAAACCAAGTGAAAAGTTTGTGAAGAAAGTTGAAGCTTATAAACTTTTTTACGCTGCAACGAAGTTGGATTTCATAGCATGTTTTCACTTTTCTTATTTACATGGTTCAACATACAACGCCTTGTATTCAGGGGAAACAGGGGGAACGTGAGAGATAGAAATTCAAAACAATAAGCAAAACAAGAACACAGTGAAAGAAGGCAGGAGCTAACATTTTGACAAGTGGATTTGTCTTCAAGGCCTTGCCTTGAAGAAGACAAGTCTACTTGTCGAAACATTGGCTCCTGCTTTCATCTTATTCTCTTTTTGCTCAATGCCTTGTATTGCAAGATTGCTGTCACTATAGGAAGCCAACTCTCCGAAACACTACGCTTTCTTATCTTTTCAACATGACTCGGAGCGTTCACTTGTCCTACAGAACAGGCCATTTTGAAATAGTTGGTGGGTATCACAACAAAACAAAAAAGTATGTTCACAACTTCACTCTTCCACAGGCTCCTTGCACCACCTGGCCTTTAAAGGGACACTAAAGTGAAAAATGATTTCTTCTGCATCAGTAAATTACCGTTCTACAACACCAAAAACACCACTCTTACAACGATAAGACGTTTGGTAAGCCAGAAAAAGCGCAAAAATGAAATACGAGTGGCGATGCCTACTTAAGTTCCCGCACCTGGGGGCTGTGACGTCGTGGATTTTGATGGCATCTTCTAATGCCTACCAATTATATATAGTGGTACAGATTGACTATATTGTGTTCTAAAGGAACCAAATATTAAACATGGCAAGTTTCGGGAACTTTTATTCAGCCAACGCGGCCCGAATGCGAAAATATACTTTGGAATCCCTGACGTCACGCTGACGTATCGGCGCTGGGGTTTAGGCGCGAAATTCAAATACTGATACTTGGACCTTCATTTTCTCATCTAATAATCAAACTATCTTTTTGAAATGACTGCCTGCAGGGTTCTCAAACAATGCTTCATTAGTCTAAACTGATTTATTATTTCGCTTTAGTATCCCTTTAAGACATGCACAAAACAGCTGACGAGCTCAAGTCATATTGAGGGCTGGATGAGAAATAAATGGTACTGGACTGGTTGGGTTTGTAATTTGTCTTTTTTGCAAGTAAGTGCTTGACGAACGCAACTCGTCTTCCTTAGGGTAGAGTTAATCAATTGTGCAGCCCTAATCCGAGCCATTTATATATTTAGAAAACTCTTCAGTGTTGTAAAGAAATGTGCATGGTATTGTGCAGAATCAAGCGAGACAAGTAAAGGTTCATAAGCAGGCTTCACAATCAATCCTACTATACTGCATCTGCAAAACAAAATGGTGACACAAGGTTGCAATGGCTTAGTGGCGATGACATTCGGCTGCAATGTAGTGCGGCGCAGCCATGATATTCGCACATAGCCTCTAAGATGCATGGTGCACATGAACATTAAGAATTGTTTCCTTACTGCCCACATGCATTCATGACACAGTGCTAAAGCATCAGGCTGTTGTGCTTGAGAAACCCATGTGACATAGGTTCGATTCCTCCCCTCACTTGATAAATTTTGAAGTATTTTTTTTTTAATATAAGAGTGACATGAAAGAAGTTCTATACAGCTGTACCACGTACATACTTACTTGCTTACTTACTTAATACCACAAAATGGGTAAAGTTTCCCAAGAATGCTAATCACATTAATTAACCAAGCTTCCTATAAGCTTTATCACATTGGCCCTTGCTCCATAAAAACCACATACATTATCATCATCATCATCAAGCCTTTTCACAGTATGATGTTGCCAACCATCAACAAGACTGTAGTTTAGAGCTCAACAAGACTGTAGATTAGAGCTGATAAAATTCACCATCTTCCCCTGATGTATGAAAGTCACTTGCTGTTTTCTTTTAACACTTAGTTGTGCATCCTTGAGGGTTGTGCCTGTACTGTATTTCAAATGCAAATTCCATGGTGCAGGCTTCAACGTCACCATCCTCGCGTACGGCCAGACCGGATCTGGCAAAACATTTACAATGGGCACGTGCTGCTCATCAAATTGTGCCAGGTCCGAAGATGCTGGCATCATCCCGAGGGCAGTCCAAGATATCTTTAAGCACATCTCGGCGAACACGGAGAAAATCTTCCTTGTGAGAGCGTCTTTCCTCGAGGTGAGTACATTGATTTGCACCTGCTTTATAGCTGTGGTCACCTGCGGAGGAGTGAGTGGCAATGATACTGGCATTTATGACTCATGCAGGCAGTTTATGAGGTGGCGTATTTGGTGACACAAAGGGACAAGTGTGGTGTGGTTTTGTGTGCGGAGCTCATTCTGGCTGCTTAGCTTGTCACCGAGTACAGCTTCTTGCAGATTGCAGTTTGATAGACTATTTAAGTTAGTCTCTTACATGAACATTTGTGGTGCGAGCGCATTTCTTCAATGCTGCATAGGGCCTTTAGTTTGTGCGAATGATGTAGGATTGTGTTTAGCTCAAGAACTCAGATTCCTTGGTTATTCAGTGTTAAGTTGCTAACCTCTCTTGCAGATATACAAAGAAGACGTGTTTGACCTGTTCTCTAAAAATCAAGACCGAGAATCGCTGCAAATTCGAGAAGACCAGAATGGTGCCATAAAGGTGAAGTTGCTTTGTCGTGTGCACAACTCCTTTTCTACAACATTGCATCAGCTAGTAAAACCGATGTGGGTGATTGCTGTTTGAGTGCACTGCAGCAGAGGGCTCCATATTAATTTTTGATCACTAGGTGGGATTTGTTATTCCTGGCCATGATGGTTGTATTCCAATGACTGCACGCTTAAGGGGGGACACTGTTCTTCAAATAATGTTAATGATGTTTTCCATCAATATTCATGAAACTTTCCATTCTTGTTAAGACTTTTGTGCTGATTTCAAATATGTAATTATTTTTCCAATAGGCCATTTAGTTATGAAGATAAATGAAATTCATTGTTCATAATTTGCACAAACAATAAGGGGAAAAAAATGCGCTACAAAATTCATATTGGCACATGCCTGGGTACTAGAAAACATAAGGAACACAATGGTAGGAATACTATTTTGATACATCAAATATTAGCAATTTTATAGCAATTCAATCTTTACTGTCCGAATTGTGGCTACCCCACTGTCTGTTCTAAAACAGAATAGAAAATTTTTAAAGCATAAATTCCAAAATCTGACCCTACCATTGTGTACTTTGCACACTCAGCTACAAGCCACAACAAAAATTATGGCTCTATCTGCTTTGAAGGCAGAGGTATCGCCGCGGCAAATCAGCAACAAGTCAAAAGTCGGCGTTTCGAGAAAACGAGAAAAAAGGAATACATTCATTTTTAATCAAAAGTACAGAAATAATTTTGCAGTGAAAGTGGCTAAAAGCCACCAGTAATGTAGTCGGCCTGACCACGGCCACCCAAATGCGGCAAAAACATCGTTTGGCACCTTTCGCCGATTCCCGGTGGCTTGCATCGCGCGCGCGGCAAGGTTGTCGTTCACGCGGGTCGAGCTCCACGTCGACGCGATATCGCCGCAACACGCGCACGTGATAACGATCTTTATGGCGAGGCCAAATTACCGTTCGCTTTTGCCTCCTGCGACGTTGCCGCCGCACACCTTGCGCTTGACAAACGACATCAGTGCGTTCACGGAGTCCTACTGAGGATAGCGAAGCCTGCCTCGGCGTCGACTGGCGCGGCTGCAGCGCCGTCGGCGCGAGTGAGCAAATCCAACACCCGCTTTGTTGCTGGCGTTGACGCAAGAACTTGAAGTTTATTTGAGCATTCATCTCCCTCTGCAAAAAATCCGCACGCCGCGACATTGCAGCGTCACGCCGAACGCGGCCACTGTCCGTAACGATTTCACTCATTTGTGAGCTGGCTAGGCCTACTTCGTCATCGTCCGCGGCTTCGGTATCATTTGCGGTTGGCGGCGAGCTACTCTCGATGCGTTCAGAAGGAATGGAGCGCTTTTGAAAGTTATAAGCTGATCGCTTCTTCGTTTTGCCGAACTTCCCCGGTGGATCGGACATCGTTCGGCATGTGCCAACAAACCTACGAGACGCGCCGTCGCCTCGCCTGCGGAGTGGAGCAGACGATGGGAACCTCGCGCAGCCAACCACAGCACGCGCTTTTGGTCACGTGCGCTAGTCAACGAATCGGATCACGCGTTCGGCCTTTTTTCTTCCTCGGATTTCAACGTCACTGGCGTACCGACGGAGTCACTTTTGGCGGGAAATTAAAGAAGGAAGGCTCCTCTTTCCTACGAGACCAAGATGGCTGCGATCGCGCGCATAGAAAAAGAGCTACGCGCCGCGATAAAAAGGGCTGTTTTTGCGCGGAATTCAGCTCACAGTGATGTTATAAATTGATATTGCGGACGAAATACTCGTCCCTGAGATTCGAAACTTGGTGAATTAAAGGAATATTAGCTGTAGAATTCGAAAATTTCATTTTCAAAAAATCGATTTTTTCGCGATTTTTTCGCCGCAAAGACCCGTGTCCCCCCTTAAAAATGCCTACACAATTTTGCATAGCTGAGGTTGGGAAGACACAGGTGGTTAAATTTGATCTGCAGAACACCACTACTTTGCTTTTCGATGGCTTGACATGGCTTTAGACGGTTACACTTCCAATCCCGTGGCTGTTAAATTTAGCAGTAGAATGCCATATCCGATCCACTGTAGCAGAAGGTTAAAAGGTTACTGTGTGAAAACAAAGCTGAAGCTTTTCTTAGTGCAAGCTGTCATCTGCGTACTGCCATCAGCTGCAAAGAAACATTTCTTAGTGCATACTGCCATGTGGTTTGTAATTTGGTATTCCTTTGTGGGGATGTCTCGTGAGCTCTTGTGCTTAATGTAACTGCAGGTTAGCAAATGTTACAGTGGCAGTGCCTCTTTTGGACTGTGACTGTGTGATGCTGTACATGCCAGTTCTTTTGGGTTACTGAAGCTAAGCAGTCCATCAGAGGTAGAACATTTGCCAATGCTTAGTGCTGACATCATGGAGTGCCGATGCATTTCCACCACAGAGTAGTTCTGTCTCCACCGGATGTCTCCCCTCCCTCCCTCCCACTCTGATTCTTAGCAAGCATGTTTGTACTAACGTTGAGCCTTGTTTTAATGAAGTCACATCCAGCACAACAATACCTTCCATATATCCAATATTTGTTTTAAGCATATATGTATTTGTTACATAGTAATATCATTGAGAAACATTCTGATTTGCTTTACTATATTTGATCATTTGTCATGTACATGTTCTTTTCATAAAGGTTTGTTCTGTGAACAGCACTATATGCTACACTGACAGCAGAGAGAGAGAGAGACATAAAAGCAAAGTAAAGACAGGGAGGTTAACCAAATGATATCTCCAATTTGCTACACTGTAATGGTGAAAGGGGTGCGAAATATGAGAAGAAAAAGAAAGAACACAACTGTCTCTGTGGGCTTTTGTCGCATAGTCTGCAAAGGAGCCAACGTCCCACTAATAACTGACACCAGAGTGTCACAAGATAGAGCTTAAGTTTGGTTTGCCTGAAATTTGGTGACTGTTTGTGTAGGCATGTTGTACTAGCCAGACTGTGAACAGGCTCTATGTGCACTTGAATTGCACATCTTGAAGAAAGCTGTCGGTGAGCTCTAGCCCTGCGAAGTCAAATTTAGGTGGGCAATAAGTTTTGTAGCTTTGACAGAACAACGGTTAGCTGTGGAAAAATGTCAATCTTGCCATCACACCTCAAGCTCCACCGAGCAAGTGGAACTCGCTGCTGCCTGCAGTGAAGATCTGGCAAACTTATTTTGGGCCAAAGGATCATACAATCCACCCAGCTTGAATTTATGCTTGACATCTAATAGGGCTTTCTGTCAGTTATACACCGTCTCATTCCACATAGGTTCCACTAAGCGTAACATGTCTGCAGAATGTTCTACTAAGTTGAACCCATGTAAAACGGATGTAGGGCCATGACATGGTTGTCTGACTATTCTCAGTTTTATCATTGTAACAGAGAGTATAGGGCACAATATGGTTCCACATACAGAAACACCGGGCTCTCAGCGCATATTTTAATTTGAAATTTCTATTTGGAATCGCTACCTCTAAATCTCTCCCACCAATAGCAACGGCCATTTTGGCATGGTCTGTGTGATGTCAGGAAATGAGGGGCGATCGCTATGTCGTCTGTTCTGACAGTTGGTAACCACATTGGATGTTTTGCTCCACACATTCTGGCACTCAATGCGCAGCACAGGCGTCGCCATTGGATTGTACCAGAAACCCTTCACTCGTGTGAAAGAAAGCAGCAGCAGACTGCCGAGGCTCGCACGCAGACAAAACAATGCATGGCAATCATGACGTATTTTGTGCTTCTGCAATCGCTTCTGTACTTGCAGTACACAAAGGCATGGCCTTTGACATTGCATTCTCTTACTTCAAAAAAGCCATTTCCTGGGGTGTGATTCGTTTCATTGCCACTCAGCGTTGCCAGACTACTCTACAGTTCAACTTAGTTACAAAAACAAATTGGAATAAAATTTTTCCACCGCACCGAATGCACTGAAACTTTGTCAGCTTGCTGTGGGACGCTTGGAGCTCAAAAATCAGTGGAGCTTCTTGTCACTCCTACTACATATCACTGTTAATTTCGTTCCATGTGTTTAAGTAGAACATCTTGACCTTGTTCCACAAAGGTTCCACCAACTAAGCAGAACATACCGCAGTTACTCTTATAAGGCCCGCACTTCTTTTTGTGAATTTTTGCGAGCTACAGGCCTTACACGAGGCAGGCTTATGGACACTCACTAAAATCTACTACTATACCCAGACTGCTATACAAATAAATGAAATTACTGGCGGCCAACTGCGAACACATTTACAGTCACTGACCGGTTTTTGAGATGCAGGCTAGCGCCATTTTGCAGCGGTTTGCGGGCATTCACCAGCACGCGCGTATGTACGGGAAACTTGTGGTGAATCTGCTGAGAAGAGACAGATTTCACCGGAACTCCGATAACGCGTTGCCGTAACTTCTCAATTGGCCAGGTAGCTCGGCTGTTTTCAGTTTTTTGAGGTGTTGTCTGATATGGCGGGTAGATGTGGGGCCCAGCTTCCGCTGTACTTTCTGCTGGAGCATGTCTATTTTTTGTCAATCGATCTGGACTGGGTCAGCCCTGCTAGGTGTTGTTGCGATCTCCTGGATTCGGCACAGATTGGCCTTTTTTTTTTTTTTTCAACTCATCGCACTGTGAAGTGGGGATGCGGGCCTTACACAAGGCGGGGCCTTACTTGAGCAAATGTGGTATGTCCTGAAATATTATGCGTATACTTGCATGGGATGTCATCTCTGCAGTGAAAGAAAGTCTGTGCTAGGATAATGGGTGCATTTTATAGTGAGCCCTCAATTTTACATACTTATTTAATAATTTTTGTTGTCAGTCATGTTACATTCTTTCCATAAAAAATTCCACAAAATGCATCTTACAATGTCTGTCGATGTTAATGCCATTATCATTGAAACAATGTGTAGCATCAAACCGTGTTGAAGACTTTTATTTACAATCTGTAGTGGGGGTAAGTAGGCTAATAATGTTAATTGCATTAATACAACATGCATGCGCCACAGGGCCGTCACGGAACTCGGTATGTATATGTTAAGGTGCTACAAAGAAAGCTTCACTGAATCTCGTTTTGAAGCTACAGCCAGTTTATTTTTTCTTTCGTCCAGCTGGCAGTGCAGAGATAGCGTTCAGCATATCTGACTTGGAATGAACTACGGCATGATTGCATAGGCGCATATTTCAAGCCTAAAACATTTATTCATTGTCAGCTAGAATAGCGCGTCTTCTCGCTTTTATCAGTCAAATATGCATCTGTGGAGTGCGCTTCCATCAACACTGTGGGAGATATGGGGTTCTCCTCCTCCGTACTTTTGGGACAAAGGAACGACAACACAGTAGTGCAAACAATCACAAGGGCATTTATTGCACCTTTCATAGATCAATGCCTGCTAGCCGAGTTGCTATCCCCAAAACATGCCGATGGGCGCGCGACATATCTAGAAGTCCGACTTACCGTGACCGCATTGCGAGCGAATATGTTCGCCCCATGCTGGATCCCAACGCCTGGTCGTTCGCGTGTTCGGTCACGCCAACGGTCATGCGTTCGAAGGCGGCCACGCGAGGCGGTCTCGCAGAAGCATGGTCGCAGCGCGCGCGGAATGTCCACGCTGTTCGCCGACCCGCCGGGAAAAAGCCAGCACCTTGTCCCTCGGCGCCCGAGTAACCCCGCCGCGGCGCGACTGTCGCGCCATCTCTCGCACCGCGCTTGTACCACGCCGACCGCCGCGGGCGCCAGGCCACGCGAGCCGTGCGGGAAAACAGCATATCAGGGGATGCGTGAGAGTCTCGCATCCCCACAACACATAGAGGCCCAAAAGATACCACTAATCTCTCCCTCCCCGCAAGCATTCGTAGTGCACTGAAGCATCGGATTCCTGTGCTTCAGGAAACCTGTGTGACCCGGGTTCCATCCAGTCACGTAGCTATAAATATTTTTTAATTGAAGTTCGGGCGAAAACGGTTAGACATGGGCACACAGACTAAAATGTGGGCGAAGTATTCGAATGCCAATTGCATTAGAAGAATTGCATCACAGGCTCTCGCAGCACATGCACGAGTTGGTTATTGGCTGCAAGCATTGCGAAAAAGGAAAAAGTTATTCTTTCACCATTGCTGACAGAGTGTGACACGTTGAACATCATGTCAACTATGGTAATGCCTTCAGCAATGTCGTCCGCTTAAGCAACACATAGCGCAATATGGTGAAACGGACCCACAGAGTACGAAAAAAATTCATTTCACCCAACGCTCTATGCCCATGGTTTCTTTTTCCTTTGCACCAGTGGACAGAACCAGCAAAGGCAAGTCACATACACAAATCTGTACACCATGGCTGAAGCAGATATCACTGTGCATGTTTGTCAGCCTGCATTGTGTTGACAGGTGGTCGTTCTCAAGCATCCGGTTGCAAAATGTTCTTGCTTCACAGATTTTCAACTTGACGGAGCTGAACGTGACCACTCCCGAGGAGACAATCCGTCTTCTGGAGGTTGGCTCTGCAAGTCGAAGCACCGCCTCGACCAACATGAACGCGCGCTCATCTCGTTCGCACGCAATCTTCACACTGACTGTGGAGCAGCAGGAGAAGTCCAGTGGTGGTGCCATAATGGTGGCGAAATTCCATCTGGTTGACCTCGCTGGCTCGGAAAGGGCTGGAAAGACCAAAGCAGTTGGCGAAAGGCTCAAAGAAGGTTCACTGGCTTGACTCTTTTTTTCTTTTTTACATTGATCTTATTGATTTTATGCACTTCACTGATAAATTCTTCAGTGAGCTTTCACAAGTTTAGCTGATGTAGACTACATGCAAGAACTTTCTGCACGAATGTCACATATGACAGCTTCAAATACTTAATGTCTGGCATACTGGGAAAGCACCTGTCTAGCCATTGAATATATGCCTGATGTAAAACATCGAAAAAACAGTGAACGAAGTGAGCCTGTTATATGACAACATACTGATGCTGAGAGCAAACACCCAGCTGACAGTCTACCTTCCAACTTGTTTTACTGAAACATCTTGCATATATTATTCAAACTTGCACCACTGGTCCAGTCGGAAGTGTTTCAATATGTATGCTAGACGTTTGAAATATCATTAATTTTGATCAGGGCTTTTGCTTTTGATGCACCTTTTCGTTCATTGTGCCCACAGTGCCTGAAAGGGATAAGTAGTGTTGTGGAGTGGCATGTTTCGTGAAACATTGAGGTTTTCTAAATTTTTAACATTGTTTTTTCTTGTGCACTGCCCACAAAAAACTTGCAAGTTCGATGAAAAGGGAAGGCAGCCTTGAAAGATAAGTCAAGCTTGCCACATTAGTGATGATGCTAACACTTATGTGTAACCTTTTAATAAATTTGTTTCTGTGTGGCTTTTGTTGATGCCACCTCATGTGAACATCTGCCAACTGCTTCTTGTACTGCTTATCGTAATCTGAAATCGCAACTCTGCAATCGTTTGTGTCTACAGCAAGCTTAGGCTTGATTCGGAATGTCTTGTCCTAGGTAATGCATTTTAAAAAATTGCTGTTTTTTGACACCGTCACTCTCCAAATACCTATTCTTTCCTGCTTTCTTTTTATATCTGAAATGGAAAGATTTGTTTACTGTTATTTCTTTGTCCTTGTGCAGGCATCACCATCAATCAAGGCCTACTGTCGCTTGGAAATGTCATCAGTGCCCTCTGTGATGGCAATTCGCATGTGCCGTATCGGAATTCAAAGCTGACACGTCTGCTGCAGGGTGCGTAACATGCTGTGCTCACATGTAACATGTACTCAATGACTGGTAGGGAGTTCTTTCAGGAGTTTTTTAATCCTAATCAGGTCATACACTAGTCGCAAGTGCCGTAGTACATACTTCGACTAACCTGAGCACCACTATCGGCTTTTGAATATAGAAGTGCAATGACAGATGTGTACACAGCGGCTGGACTTCACAGTTTAGGTTTGACAACTGCTGATCATGCTCGCTGCTGTGATTAACATGCAATTCTCTCCTTGCTTCGTGGGCACAAGTCTACCTTCTAAAACAGTCCTACTTATATAATTCATTGTTTGGGATAGCGTTTCTGCTTGTGTGCCATAACTACACCATGACAACGCATAATTTCTTGGAGTTATGTTTCTTCCAAATCCATTTGTCTTTCACATAGATTCCTTGGGAGGCAACAGCCACACTGTGATGATTGCCTGCGTTAGCCCAGCAGATAGTAACTTGGAGGAAACCTTGAACACCCTGCGGTATGCAGACCGGGCAAGGAAGATAAAGAATAAGCCTATTGTGAACATCGATCCAGTGCAGGCTGAGGTTGCTCAGCTTCGTCAGCAGGCAAGTCACCCTTCTATGTGCAACATTTAACGCTTAACTGTTTTGTTTTATCCAGAAATTTCTTACCCGGAATTCTTATTTTTTAATTGCTGCTTGCAAAAGCCTTGTCATAAAGAGTAGGTTTTTGAGGCAGCAAAACATAATTGACCCATAGAATGAATAAAAGTTGGTTACTGAAGTGTATTCTATGCCATAGTACAAGTGCCCCAACCACCTTCTAGTAATCAACAAAAATTGTGGAAGGGAATTTTTTTGTCTATATCACATAAGCTGCTCATGCTAACAGGATGTTGTTTGGCTAAGGGAGCTTTAGCAGAGTGTGGTACAGCTCAGAAATAGGGATTACGCTGTCTTGAGCATTTGAGTATTTTGATTTTGAGAATTTTGATTGATTTCATCGACTATCGTGAAAATCAGCTCTTCTAGAAAACACTCTGTATAATTCAGCTGGCGAGCTTACGGTGAACTTCTTGCGGAGTACAGAAAAGAAAGATACAGTGGAGCGAAACGCTGTTCACATCAATCCTAGTCCAGACACAAACTTGTGATGTCGTCCTGCAAGCTTGCCTTTGTCTTCTTTGTCCAAGGAGCTGCTAAACTCAGTCATCGTCACTTTTGCCTTCGCTTCCTACAGTGATGTAGACCTCGGTGTCTGAACCATCATCATAGGAAGACTACGAAGAAATGCCCCCCTTTTCCGGAAGACGGGCTGGCAACACACGCGTTGCCTCCGTCGGACGCCATTTGGAAATACCGGTTGCTGCATGATAAACATGCTCCAGATGTAGAAGAAATAACCAGGCACGTGCTGCGAAATGCCAACCTAAACACAAATCAAGCTGCGGACGAGTTTCTCTCCTGCAAAACACTCGCGGAGAGAACAATTGCTGCAAGGACGAGCAGCACTCGTCCTAACCACCTTGGAGATGTGAGGGCTTGGAGTAGCCGAGCTCTTCCAGAACTGTTAAGGAGTTAATGTTCTTAACAATAAACAATAAATGGACAAAAGCAGACGTATGAAAAACAAGACTACGCATCTTGAGGTTGCTGACATAATTAGGGAAATGTATAAATGTGAAAAAGCAAGAGATGTCTGATGTTCGTCACATTTCAGCATAAATAAGTTAATAAGTCGGGCACATGGGTCTGCCAGTCTTCTTATGCAGTTTTTGGAGTTTTCCCTTTATGGACGGGTCAAGAGATGTGTTATTGCTCGTGTAGGGACATTTTAGGGATGCTACAGGTGTGGAAGTTTCATATTATCTCAACCTTCGCAAGATAAGCCTAACAGCATTTGTCGATCATAATTTGGAGGCAGCTTTCCTTTGCCTTAGCTATTCTAATTGACACTGCCCTCCCCCAAACTCCCACACCAACCATCCTCAACTACTGTTGCAACACTGAAATCTCTAGCCTAGAATGTTAGCGGATACACCGTCAAAACCTTCTGTTTTGTTATCTCCCTTGTAAGGTATTTTCTTGCTTATGCTGACCTGCAGCTCCAGGAAGCAAGGATTGAGCTGATGAGATGCCGGACGCTGCAAGGTGACGGAGGAGACCAGCCCAGAGGCGACGAGGCCGGGGGAGATGGTGGTGAATCTAAGAAAGACCTGGCATTGGTGCTGTCACGCAACGCAGAACTCGAGAACGAAAATCAGCGTTTGAGCGGGGAGCTTCACCGTGCACTTGACCAGCTTGGCGAGAACTCTGAACGGCTCATCATTGTGAGTGCAGTGTTAAAATTCTATGTTGAGAAGTACGTTTAATTAAGTCATGCTGCCTTTTGCACAAGAGTAATGATGTGAAACAGCACGTCTGTGGCAAATAGCTGTGAGCCTACTCAACTTTACAGTGCAAAGAAACTGGAAGTGTTGCTGTGAGAAGAGGCAGTGATGTAAAGTAAATTTGTAACACCACAATGATTGAGTTGTGAACGCGCATTGTATAATTGTAGTAGAAAGAATGCAGTTATAGTTATCCATGAGTACATAGATAACTCAGTTGAGATGCCGAACACGTGCCGAACCTGACCAAGTTTTTTAAACGAGATGTGAAAAAAAAATTGCAAGTAGGAAAACCTCTCAACATTTGCCTATTAGTGCTTCCTTTAATTTAACCCCCCTCCTCCCAAGAGTCTTGCAAGCCTAGATTTGTTATCGTCCTTGAACTTTTTTAATCAATTCATGCTTATATATTGTTTTGTCTTTCAGACTGAGCTTGAGGTCCAGAAGCTGAAGGAGCTTGTTACTCAACTGTCCGAAAAGATAGAGTAAGTATGGTTTACTTCACCTACTTTCTTGGTTAAAAAGGAAGAGCTGCAACGCTGACTCCTGTTTATGTGGTTTCTCCATTATTGTTCGTAAGGCAACATAAATTCCACTTCAGCAGGATGTTAGCTGTTATGATATAGCGATCTGTGCAACATGCTCTATCTGTATTTATTATATGGTACTGTCGTGGACAAATGAAACATGAGCGAATTAGGGCTAACCAGATTGTGTTCCTATGCTTCTATCTTCGTGACTTTGTGTGATGTGAGCATCATTTTGATTTGATGCCTAGCTTAAATAGACGCTAAAGAGAAAGTTCAGCTGTGTTAGCAAGTTAAGTTCTGCAGTGCCATAAAAGAGATAGTTCTGAAAGAATATTTAGAACGACTGAAAGTTGAGAGGCATTTGTTGTTACTACAAGGCAGGCGTGCACATTGGTGACGGTGGAGGTGAAGGCGTGATGTGTACAGTCGAGTACAAAAGTCTAGAGACCATGGGATATGCAAAAAAAAAGAAAAATCTTCTAGCACAGCTGGTCAAGCAGGCGCACGTGGGCAGTACGCTTGATTTCATCCTTTACGCCTTCACTGAGAAGAAGAAAGAAGTTTAGGGTCAACTGTGTGGTCCTTAAACTTTTACACTCGATTGTACATAGCAACAAAACGCCACAGGGCTGTTGAATTTCTTGTAAATGATCAAGACACGTGCAGTGTTGCTGAGCACACGTACTGAGGTGATGTATCGCACACGCAGTACCGCTGACATGTGCCGCATTGCTGCTTATCATTTCCAGTCATGGCAATGATACAGCAATGAAACAGTCATGCGACTGTTTCAGTCCATTACCTAAGCTACTAACACAGAGGCATAAAGATTCTTGTTTTGCCACTACCACCGGTTATGTTCCGTTGCTTCAGTGGTGACAAGCATGGGACTCTAACTCACGCGAGCAAGCCAAAGAACGTGTAGTACTCCTCTGGCAATCCTCGCACACGTTATCATTTCTGCCATTGCTGTGTATCCATGATTTTTTGTTTTCAAATTACCCATTGTTGGCGCTTGGCAACAATCGTGAAACGGTTGTTTTATCTTGATTAGGATAGCAATAATGTTTCAATTTGCTAGGCTTTTCATAACATTTTATCATCGCTGCCTGCATCACAGAGATGATCGTGTTGTGTAATTTCTATTTTTCATGACAGCGGCAGTCACCTTGGTGAAGCTGATGGTGATCACGCAACCAGCCTCCTGAGGGACCTTCAAAACTCCATAATGGAGTTCTCGGTGAGTCCTGCGCTTGTTCCTCCTTGTTTCCGTTGCACTGACACAGTGACTAATGAGTTTGTGTGCACTCCTTATCCTAGAGCGCCAATTTTCACATTCTAGCCAAATTCTCAAAAGTGTATTTGTCATCTGCATTCACATCTTTGATATGAGTAGCGTTTTCAATACCGGACTTCAAACAATGAATTGCAAGGGATAGACACGGTAGACGGTGGCAGTGGATAAAATAGTGCTCAGACTAGAAAAGATTCAGGCATAGCATGGGCTTGGTAATTTGTTTTGCTTGCTTTTTTTTTTTACAATTCTTGTTATGATTATTGCTTTGTGTGTCCCTACCTGCTACCTTTAAAGGGATACTAAAGGCAAATACTAAGTCGGCATGGACTGTTTAAATACCACTCCAGAAACCTCACAATGCTTGTTTCATGCCAAGAAAATACTTATGATACGAGAAGATTGCATCTGAAGAATCCGAATACCTTTTTCAAAATTCAAATCTCCCGCCATCTGACCGGGGGAGTGGTGACATTGCATACGCCACCACTGCCCTTTGCTGCCCTTTGCTGCCCTCGGTAAGTAAAACAACGCCTGACAGACGGCGGTACCGAGCAAAGACAGAGCGGTGAATTCGGCGCTGCAGCTGCTTTTTGGTCAAGTGGCGTAGGCTGTTTGGGCATCCCGCGACATCACATGGAAGTGGAATTCTCTGCTACTCACAGTTTGTGCTAGTTTTGCAAGCCCGCAAAAACCAGCGCAGGACTACGCAATAACGGAACTACTGAAATGCGAAAGCGTGGACGGCGCAGAGTCGAGAGAAAACGAAACGTTTCGACTGCCCGCATCGTTGTCAAGGGTAAATTCAGTTGTGTTTTCTAAAAATGAAATAGAATTGGACAAGTAGCATTTTATTTCATCTTATAGTTCAATACAAGGATGTTTTCTGCAATGAGTGGTTGAGTACTGGTGCCAGAATTTAACTAAGGAGTGCTTTCGTCATCGGGCAAGTACTTGAATGTCCCAGGGAAGTGTCTAATCGTGTCCTGCATTTACTTCAATTTCTCGATTACTAAGGCTCTGGTCACGATAATATTGGCGCCTTAGAGATTCTAGAGCACTAATCTATCACTTTAGCTTGACTTAATATTTGCCTTTAGTGTCCCTTTAAAAGCCTGGAAAAGGCTTGTAGTGCAAGTGAATAATAAACACTGTACTAAATGGAGACAGCTAGAAGAGGCCATCTCCATTTACCTAGTATTTATCTTACAGGGAAAATAAATACAGTAGTAATTACGTTGTCTTTGCATAAAGGGAGCAATTGTCTGGTTTTTCTTCTTGTTTTTTTCTAGGCTGGTGAACAGAAAAGGCGCAAGCTGAGTGAGTCACTTTTCAAGGTGAGGTCAAACTTGACTTGGCTTTCGCTATTTCTGTGTTCTATTGCCCTGCTTTCATCACATTTGAGAAGCAGTGGTTAAAGCAAATGAGAAATATGCCAAGCAAAGTGAATGGGACAAGCACTGTACTTCGACCGACTAATTGTAGTTTGGAGCCCAAAGTGTGGCCCATCCGCCTTTTCTCCGTGTACACATCGTATTCACTAACTTCTGTTTCAAAAATACGGACCGACTAACCCATAATAGACTGACTATGTTTGTTTCCCTCAGTTGTGCATTATAGTGCACAGTTGATAAACGTCATTTACACAATTTCTTCGAAAGACAATGCAGGCTTTATTGAAAGAAATTGAAAGGGGTGGAATGAAGCTTTCTGCATTTTCTAATGAGTCCTCAAAATTACATAGTATAATTAAATCTAGATATACAGGACAGTCAGTCATGCTTCATTTCTGTACAAAAAAAAAAAAAAGCTTGAATCGCTTTCTTCGAGCACATGCACATTTTATCTACTGGCCGCATTCATTATGAGAAAGCAAAAACGATTCTGTCACCATTGCCGATGCAATGTGGTACATCGAACATCCTGTCAAATGTGGCACCGGCTTTAATGGAATGCATTTTTACTTACAGCGCAAACGAACCAGTAAGGACGAAGCAGAAAGATGTACTGTTAGCTTACTCACGACTGAAAGTTTATTTCTTACAAACACCACATAAATAAAATAAACTCGTTCGGGCTGTAAGTAAACATACAGTTGTACCAACTTGCCCAGTTAGCTACCGTACTTCAATAAAGTGGTTGCTTGAGCAACGCTCAGTACATAGATGTGGAATGAAGACACATTTAGTATAGGGGAGGTTCAATTTACCAGAAACTCAATGTTTGCAGTTTCTTTACTTTAACTGACGAGAACTGGTGAATAAGTTACACATACAAATTCTGACAAGGATATTTGTAACAAATCTTGGAATCTAACTTGTGAGTGGTACCAGTAAAGAAAAAGTGCCATACGTTATTATGTCTTTGGGGAATATTGCTAACTGCCAATATGGAGTGCACTGTTGTCATGTTACATCTAGAACGACGCACCTCATTGCTGCTACAGCAATTATCTTTTCTTCGGCACTTCCTTACTTATACAGACATATTTTTCTTTAAACCCAATCCAAGTGCCTGCTGCACATTTAGTTTTTCCCATACAGTTGACTTCCATTGATTTGGTCTTGACAGAACCCATGGAAATGATGGAGTTATATATTTGGTAGTTGGAATAAAGAGGGCAGAAAAAAAGCATTCATGCACTGCTGCTTCATTTGGCAGTGTTTACCTGATTCTAACATGTACCCAGTGGTTATGGGTTCAAAGTAGAAAGCTATGCACGCACAATAATGTACACCCGATTTTAACGTCTTTTCTTTAACCTAGCTTGCCTCTGATACAGTAAAAGCTAGTTCATTCGAATTCTGCGGGGATGCTACGAAAATCCGAATTATACAAAATTCGAACTAATGAAAGTCAGAAAAAAAATCGCTTGGTTACGCACGTATATAGTCCAACGTGGCGTGAGCACGTGCGCACATACGCTACATCACGTTGGCGTGAACAACATCTATGCTTCGAAGCACTGGCACAGCCAACATAACCGGACGCGGCTGACGCAGTCCGACGTGCCCGATGTCGAGATGGCTCTTGCTCCATCTGCGCGTTCATCGAGCCGATTGGCAGGGAGAAAAAGAAAGCAGCAATTTTGCCTGAAAAGCGAAGCATCGATTGCGATAGCAAATTAGTAGATAGCTATAGGAAGTAAGGATAGTAGTTTTACCGGCCGTGTAAACTTGTACATATTCGCTTCCTAACCAAATTAACAAGTATGGTGCCACGCGCGCACAAGTGAACATGAACACATCTCACTCGATGATTGCAGAAACTTGCTGAAAAACACTGGAGTGAGGAACCGCGGCAGCAGCAGCGAGCAAATCAACCTTTGTACAGCTCTCGCTTCAACGCAAACGAAACGCAGAAAGCACATTGCATACGAAGCTGCCGGCTCTGCAAGCATCGCAGATCACGTTGAAGATGAGGCCACGCGGGCATGCACTTTGGCCACGACGCACATTGCTTTCAAGATACGGCGCCCGCATGGTCGCGCCGTAAGCAGGAGCCGGCGGAGAATGTCCCCCCTTTTCTCCCTCCGTCCCCTTCCTTCACTTCATGCCCATGTCTCGCATGCGACAGGAGAAGGCTCGCTTCCACACCGCCTTCCTTGCTCGCGCACACGTGACTGAGCCATGTTCGCCGGCTCACCCTAGCACGCTTTCGCTTGCACGTACACCATGCAGCGTATGGTGATGATTTTATCGCCCTTGAGCTTTATACAGAACCTCACAAGAGAGAAGCGACCTGCAACAGAGGCGTTGACCATGCCTGGCTATGCCTGGCCAGCTTGGCAAATGCATCTCTGTCCGGTCAGGCCTAAACAAAGGGCTGCAGATGGAAAAAGCAAAGCTGCACGGCCCACACGATGACGCCTGCGTCGCCAATGTGCTCCTGCGCACTAGCACTCTCCCCGTCCACTGTGGCGCGGAGTTCGAATTATCGGTGGCGGTGCGGATTTCAGTGTGATTTAGCTGGCTGTGTTACATATTGCTTTCCATACATTGCTGGACGAACCGCAGCGGCTCCTTTGAACGATCCGAAATATCGAATTAACAAGTTGTGAATTAACTAGCTTTTGCTGTACTGGCATTGGGAAAAAATGAAACCTTCAAAGCTTACCTTAGCAAAATGGAAATTTATTTACGATTAAAGGGACCCTTAAACGATATTGACGATTTTCTACAAACATACTGAGTCGTTAGAGTAGGTCCTTCTGATCATTAACTGACACATCTAAGTGCTCCACGTAAAGCGTGTAATTTATGATAAGGTTTTAAAAAATGCACATCGCTGCCGATGGCAGCACACTGCTCGTCGGAATTTTAAGCCGCCCCTACCCATATGACGGAAATCACCCATATGACGTCAGTGGGGCGAGCTATCGGATTGGCTGACCAGGGCGTGTGATCGATAATTTTTCCAACTTTATGGTAAACAAATGATGTTCGTAATAGTAGTTGGAGTGTTAGTTAACTTGTTTTTGTAAAAAGAAAGTAACATAAAGAGAATGCACGAGAACAATATTTCAGTACACTTAAGCACTTCCGGCCCACAGCATGTGTCGTCTGCTTGTGTTACAACGTGCTCCATTCTTGAAGAGAGCTCCGCCGTCAGGGTCGGTCTGTCTTTTCGCGAGCGCTATGGTTCAACTTTGTTGTGTTGTAGACTGCAAACGTAGCGACTGGCAATATGTTCAGCTGCGACATCGTGTCTCTCTGCAAGCCAGTAGACAAGCGGACTGGCTGCAGTGCATCGAACTGCCGCTATCCGATCGGCGCCAGAATTTGTGCGATTGCGGCCGTCACTTTACACCGGAAGATTACTAACGCAATAGCGTTTCGCGAGTCCGGTATTAGGGCAAACGCAAGCGCAAGAGGACAGGGCCTGGCCGCTTGACTGTGCCGTTTAACGGGTCAGCAGAAGCACAAATGGGAATGGTCTGCACGGTGCAGCCACCTGGTGGCGTAGAGCTCAACCACACACAGTAGCAGTAACAAAACGTATTCTTCTTTGCTGGTGGTGTAAATTTTTTGCACGTTGTTTTTGTAGATGTTTAAAATGTTTTCCACTTGGTTAGAACAATATTAACTCTTTGTTTGGCTGGTTAAGCTCTGCGCCAACAAGTGGCTGGACCGTGCAGACCGATCAGGCCGCTCAGGTATGTCTACGCTAAAGTTCCTTCATCAGCTTGAGTTTATGCCTACAGCTATCTGCCGAAACACCCAGCTTGCCTGTGGTTACCGGAATACCAGACATGGCCGGCGCTACGACAGAATGCTCGCAACGCACGCTGCTTCGATAGCTCTCGCTTGGGGTTGACGGCAAAGCGACTAGCAGAGTGGTTTCGCGCGGGCGGGGGCGGGCTTCAAAACAACCGGAAGTGGACGATGTGACATCGCATCATGACGCAGAACCAGCGAAGGTGGAGCTTAGCCCCGATCGCTCGGTGAATGAGTTGAGGAGGAAAAGCATGGCTAGGGAGGAGGGTAACTTGTAATAGCTTGTAGCTCCATTAATACGTAACTCTTAACTTAAATTGTGATGCGAATGTTCTACTTAAGCTGTACCCTACGAGTCTACAAAATTTGTCCGAACCGTTTAGGGCCCTTTAATGTCAGTCATCATCAGTTTCAGATAACGGTTTATTGTTGTCTATGGAACACATACACTTTTGGTGCATTGCGTTTACATCCCACGTTTCTCTAAACACAATTTACCACGCGGCCAATTTGTCCTGCGACGCTTAGTCTCAGAAACACTGTAAACACGTGGTGAGACTGCTGCGACGAGCTTAGCATGTAAAATAACTTATTTTTTTATTCTGTTTTTGTGATTGAGGCCTCAAAATCGCACACTGCCGTCTCTGTCCAACACACAAACTTGTTCTTCCGCCATGGTGATTGTGGTCGTACCCTTTGCAGTGGGGTGAGAGGGATCTTGGGATGGCAGCAATGCTGGCTTAGATGGTAGGCTGTTTGTAATGCCGTAAACGCAGTTTTGTTTTGTGTTCAGTTGTAATGTGCAGGCTATCTTCGAACCAAATTTCTTGGGAATATAAAGCATGTGGTAGGATTTGGTAACTACGGTAATAATTCACGGTGAGGTGCTGTTTTTGTTCGAAAATCTGCCAAGGGCTGGGCGTGCGAGGTTAGCGTGCATTTCCTTTTGTAGTGCGGCCATGACTGCGCGTGGCTGTCATCGCATACGCAGCCCACGAGCACTGTTTTAGAGGTAATCTGCCGTGTGCAAAGAGGGAGTGTGCCGAGTTGGTGTGACATCATGTGCCCTGTATTCCTGCAAATTTAGTATTGGAGGTTGCATAATCTCAAGCTTCGGCGATATGAAGCATGAGGCAGACGAAGCATTTTCGCCCTTCTGCGGGCAGTTTTCACGGTAGCGTTGTCCCACGACGAGTGACACTATAAGCCCTGGGGGTGGAGTGGTCCTGAAAGCATGGCTGGCTTCACTTCATATCACGGATGTGAAAATATCGTCGACACGGCACGAAATCATATCTTTCATCAAAGACTCAAACTTAACAAAATTAATTTTTTTCTCATTAAGATTTAATTTTTCCGACTGCCCGACAATTGGTAAAAATTTGCGGCCCCTTCCGTGTAAGAAAAACAGATCGGCGACTGTGCTTATTGCATAAAAGATAGAAATTCACTAAAATGAAATTTCATTCTAAAGAAGCAAATTGCCGATTTTATACTGTTATATCGAAGTTTTACTGTATTATTTTTGTTTACGGAGGTGAAATGCAAAAGCGTCAGTGTCTCGTGCATTGGGGGCATGTTAAAGAATCACAGGGGGTCAAAATTTATCCAGAGCCCCCCCAACTATAGCGTGCCTCATAATCAAACGGTGGTTGTGGTGCATAAAACCTGAGAATCTAATCCAATCTCATGGTGTCATCTTGTCCTTCTTGCAGGACAAAGAATGTCAACCAAACAATGTGGTAGGTACTCTGCTCAACGGCAGTGCGCGAAATGTAGGCACTGACACTGAGTGCACACGCAATGTCTTTTCAGACAGCCCAGAAATCTATGCAAGAGTTCCTGCAGTCAGGTCATACATATCACCAGAACTAGTCTGTCTGAAGTGAGTGTGATTGACGACCCACTTTACTGGCAGTTGTACACCTGTGCGACTGCAGTAGCAAGGCAGAATAGGAACTGAAATACCTTGTTTTTTATGTTGCAGTCAAATTTAATGCTCGCACTTGAGAGGTCAACAAAAGTCTAGAACTGCAATTCTGCTACGGATGGTCATTAGTTAACCCTCAGTGATGAATTGAATCTCTGCTTAAAGTAAGCAGTGTGTGTGGCATCCGCTAGTGTGTGGGCTGTTGTTGTTCCCCCTTTCGCATACAAAGTCAATGTCTGATATTTTGGACCCCCTAGGGGTCGGGATGCGTCCGAAAAATCTGGCAGTCCAAAAAAAAAATGAATGCATGCCTTTTACTGCTCCCAAGAGCTCAAATCACTAGAGGCACATGTGAAATTGCTCTGAAGGCCTGCCACTACACATATTAGGTGTATTGGTGCTCGTAACGTGACAGAAGGGGGGGGGGGGGTTGAATGCGTGTTTAATTAAGGACTGCATATTGTGTCCCGTAACGGTGGCCCCCTTTTCACTCTTGGTATGCTTCACTGCAATACAGCGCGTAAGCTTCATTGCGAAACACCTATATATTGCGGCGAAGCTGACTTTTTGACACTGGCATTGTGCAACATTTGATCTTGTCGTGCTTTCAGCTCTTCGAAGCTCATCGGCGAGAATGACAGTCAGCACCATTTCTGACAGCGCCGAATACTTTCTATGAAAAATAAAAAACCAAACAGGAAGCTTGGTAGCTAACGTTAAAAGCAGCTAGGCCTCAGCACTGCCGCAGCAGTGACTGCAGCTGCCAGCGAATCGATGGACAAGAGCACTGGTTCTAGGCAGCAAGACAATAAAAATGGCGGCATTGATTTCAAGTTCTGAAATTTCAAGTGTTCTTATACATTGGCTCTATGGTGTGCATGGTAATGCCATGAAGGTGCTCAAATTATCGGGAATGTCTAAAGATTCAGTAATTGACTCTAGCTCCCTTTCCTACATTGCAGGCATTGCCACAATACCTATGCTGGTTATGTGGTTATGTGGTCATAGGTACTTGTTGCCATTAATTTTGTAAAGAACTGTAAAGTCTTATGAAGGATCACTTCATGCATTATAACTAAAGTGTACAACTAATTTTGCATACGTTAGTTGTTGCATGCATATTATGCAACTAATGTTGTATAATATCTTTGTATATTTCTTCCAATATGTAGCGCAGTATGATTTCATCAGGAATGTGGATGATGCACAGTGTAAGCTATACAGAGAGGTTGTAAAATTGTCACTCCACTTGTTTCACAGCGAATAAATTTTAATACGCAAAGTCTTAGACATCATAATTAATAAAATAGTAGCTTTAATTGATAAAGCAATTATTGCACCTGATCCACAATTTTAGTTTAAAATTCAGGCACACTGACAAGTAGAGCAATCGCTAACAGTTTTGCCTGCTGCATCTGAAATGAAGTATACTATAGCCATTTTAGTGAGCATAATGAGTGGTCCTTCACACACAGTGTGACGGCCATGCAGATCTTACGTGACAGTGGTTCCACAACAAATGTGAATTCCTGTACTTTTAACGGATCACTGTGCAAGTCTCAAGCTGCTTCAGGTTGAAATTTCAAATTTGTTGCTGGAATTTGGCTTCTTCACACCTACTGTGCCCTGTAAACTCCTGTGGGTGACTGTACATGCGTGACTGCCTCTACCGTTTAGCTTGTGGGGTTTCGGTGGCCAGCAAACTTGGGAGCCGTTTAACAAGCGAGTCCCTTTCTTATCTTGTTCAGGTTGACAAGCCACCTGCAGAAGATGACAGGGAGATGACGACCATCGAGGAGGAAAGTTCAGATACATCTCTTGGCGAGAGCACCGTGAAGGGTGCTGCTGAACAGTTGCAGAAGACGTTCCTGCTCAATCAGTCGCGTCTGGAGGCGACTATGCGACGTGCCGCGCTGAGCAAAGAGCTTGATGATCTCAACCGAGTGCTCCAAGCCAAGGAGGAGCTCGCCAGCAAGATGTCCATGAATGACCAGCACCTTGAGGTCGTGAAGCTGCAGTATGAGGTTAGTGCATGCACCTGTGCGCGTGCTTTCTTAAAACAAAGGTTTCTTTGACTTTTCCTGCGACTTTCCCATTGCTGCTGCTGCTGCTGCTGCTGCTGTCCGGCATACCACGTCGAGGGGTGGTTCAGAGCGTGTATATATGTGGAAGAAATGTGGCAGAGAAGAAAAGAGACGTGAGGAACTCGTTTGGACCGCACCGCATCGAATGTGCGCAATGCCCTCTGGAGCTCCCGGGTGGTCGCCACATTAGCCTCTTGACAGCTTACAGTAAGCGCTTACCTTTCTACCAACATGCAAGTCCAGAGGGAAGCTAGATAGAATGGAAGGGAGGAGGGGGAGAGGGGGCAGGGAATGGGTACAACCGACGCAGTCGCGAAACAAGTGAATAACAGCCTTGCCGCTCTTCGCTCGCAATTCCCATACAAATACAAGGGGAGGGTGGGATAGGGAAAAGGTAAAGTGAAATGAAAAGGCAAGGAAGTGCTGGATAAGTTCAAGGTACGGTACAGTGCGTTTCTGCTATTTCTGAAAAAGACTATGCAAATGTGTCTAGCGGAGAACTTATGCACTTACGCAGGGCCTGCAGAAGCAGAGCCACATTAATTAAAGCGCGCCACGGGGTCTAGGCGACACAGCCGAAGTGGTCGCACGTCAAATCAACACTAGCTTTGTGGCTATGGCATTGCTCGAGGTCGTGGGTTTGACCAAGGCAGCCACATTTCAACGGGGGCAAAATAAAAAATCCTCGTGCACTTTGATTTAGGGACACGTTAAAGAGCACCACAGTGCCAAAATTAATCCGGGTTGCCCACTATGGCTTGCCTCGTAATCCAATTGTGGTTTTGGCACGTACAGCCCCACAATTCAATGGAAGTTTAGTGCTTCTGCCACAATGCGATGTGCCATGTGAGGCAATGACAGTGCTCAACCCTCTCAGAGGCTATAAAATGTGGTGCACAACAACGCCTCAAGCGAACACCTTTCCCGTTGTGTTCTACGTACTAAGCACACCAACAGCAGTGGTGCATGCAACGTAACGTTCAACATCAACTTACCACTCTCGTGTTGGACAAAACATTAAAAAAGTTAAACATTTGTCGCCAACATCGCTGCTAATTATCGTCAATCAGAGCACACAGCACAGAAAACTTCTCTTACATCGATTCCCACATTGCGTGGGATCTACATAATTTTTATTTTTATGTGCGGCAGAATGCCAATGGCGTTAACTTTGCAGAATGAGCGAACAGAATAACTGGATCTCGGGAGCTAGAGGGCTTTTGCTACGAGGGGTTGTATGTTGTAAAAGTCACATCTGACAGGGACACACTTTGTTGTATGTCATTTCTTATTAAATCTACCATATGTCCTACATAATTTGCGCCAAAATTTTTAACGTGGAAGTGCCATGTACCTGGACAGAAAAGATCACGTGATGTTGTTTGCCTTTGCTTGGAGAAAGTCAGACTGTTTTTTGTATTTCATCTAATTACGTAATCAGTTATTGTTAATCAACTTGTCAAATATTATAATTGGAGCATCAAAGTGTCGGCGAGAAAATTGTTAACCATTCTAAAAAATCCTTTTTCAGCTTTCCGTTGCTCAATACGGGCTGTATAAAATTCTTGCCAGCCTGAAAGAAAGCCCGTGATACATGAAAAAGTGCCGCGCACCAATTTTCGCCACTTTCTTTAACTTCCCAATAACAAATTTTCGAGGAGGTATGTTTAACCCACTCAGTATGGCCAGAAAAGCTCTGAACATATTTTGCGCAGAAGAGGGCTTGTGCTTGCATTCTAATGAATCCGACCAAAAGATGCAAATCCCGTGTTTTCTTACATGCATGCTGTGATGAGCGTATCAAGCATCTAGAAGGCACCGAGCAACTTTTCTTGCGGCTAATACTATGGGAATCGGAAATATTAATCAACATATGGTTGTGTATGGGACAATGAAATTAAAATGAACCTCCTAAATTGTTGGATAAAATGATGGCCCTTTCACTGTTTCACTCAGTCTCGCTGCGCTGAAGTGATGACGTTTGATCCAAATTTCCACACAAAAACGATGACAGCTTCAGCGCTTCCAGTGATGGCCCTCCTGCCAAATGTCAAGGTTCAGCTGGATTTGTACTTCAGTCAGATCCTTCTGTAACGAAGTCAGAGGAACCAGGAATATCCTTCGTTATACAGGCCAGTTTGTTCTAAAGTTTGTGCCCCTTATATCATTGAATTGTGGCAAAATAAGCATACTAAAGCAAATCAAGCTTTCTTGTCACCATACTCAGATGTTTGCTTTAAAGAAGCGATTGTGCACATCCTGTTTCAATGTTAGACTGCCGCCTAACTAATACTGTCAAGGGCTTGTCAGTTTACTCAGTCGGCAATCTGCCAAGGACGCAGGAATGAGGGAATGATTTATTGAACATAGTTCATCTACCATCGCAGCGTATAAGCAAGTCACAGTAACAAATAATTTATTGCGCTGTGCGAAGGAGCTCTATTATGAACCCATGAACATGGTTGCATTGCTCATTGGTAGTTCGTGTTTAAGTACTAACACAGTCGACTTCTGTTAATTAAACCCTGATGGGACCAGCAAAATTAGTAACATTATCCAGCAAGTCAAGCTATAAGAAGACGCAGAAAAAAACATTCGAACATGTTGCTGTTCCTTCTTTTTTTGGTGGTAATTACCGAGTTTTAATGTGCCCCTAAATCTAGTGTGCGTGCAGTGTTTATGGTTTTTTGTAGCAAGCCTTTGATTCTGGCAATCGGAAATGTGTCTGCTGTTTATGCTCTCAGAATGGAAATTTATTTACGCTAGTGTCTATTGTAGTCAATCTCGAACAGCTTTTTGTTGCTATGGCCCACATGTCGTCCTTCTCAACTGTTTTTCAAATAAGTACAGTTGCCGATAGATTTTTCTTACGCTGAAGGGATCGCAAAATTTCCTGCAATATCGAGCAGTCAAAAAAACAAGTTTGGATGAGAAAAAAAAATTTCATTTTTGTTTAATTTGAAATGAAAGATACCATATTTACACGATTGTAAGTCGACCCCCCCCCCCCCCCATATCGCGTGTGACAGGGGAAATAAAGGGCATACCTGCGGGCACATTCCATGATGAAAATTTATTAGTAGCTGGCATGGTCACTGGACTACTCGTCTTCACTTGTGCCATCGTCCTCGCTAGCGCTGCCATGGTCATTGCTGCTACGATCCCACAGCACGGCGTTGTCCAGCGAAATTACGCATTTGCATATATAAGTGCCTTTGCATACATACATAAGTCCACGCCGAAACCACCCAACCACACACAGCCATCAGGGAGGCTTTTTTGACATGTCCAGTTGGCGTAAGTTTGCAGTCTTCTGCCGCCAGCCACTCATACTCATGGCAGAGCAAGTCCTTAAAAGGTGAAGATCCTGATCGAAGATCGAAGATCATGACCATGTCGTACGTCACTGGCAGGGACCGATCACGCATTTCAGCGACATACGCCACAAGCTTGGCCTCCAGCTTTGGAGGCCAAGCGTCTCGACTTTGGCCCACGGAAACCTCTTAGCTTGCCGTCACAGGTGAAAATTTTGCTTCGCTGCAGTCTCCACTCTCGCACCACCCATTAAGGAACATCAAGCTTGCGGCCCACTGCGCAGTTATTTGTTTTTTCAGTGTAAAGGATGGCAGCCCTCTTGAATGCTGCTGTGGATGAGCCCGGAATGTTTAGTGGACTCGGAGCACTCATGACAACTGAGGAAGCACAGAAGTAGCACGTGGCCGGCAGTCAAATCGACCGCATGAAACTAGAGCTGCACGGAAAGAGAAACATGTAAGCGGTGTCTGCTCTTCCATGAGCTATCGATACTTGCCGCAAGCGCCGCTGTTCTGAGGGTGCCACCGCAAATGGAACAGCGGCACTTCCACGAACTGTCAACAACCCCCCATGAGTGCTGTGTGTGCTGTAAAACTATTAAAAAAATGTTGAAAGACCCTTCTAAAAAGCGAACAAAGGCCCGGGATAGCGGAAAGCTACAGGTAGGGCCATAGAGGAAACATAATATTGTAACTATGTTGTAGCTCCCTTGATATCTTGTTGGTCTCGCTTTTCTTGCGGTGCGTTGTTTTGGTTTCGATTGTAAGTTGACTCCCCACTTCAGATTTCCAAATTTTAAGAAATAGGTCGACTTACAATCGTGCAAATACGCTACGGTTTCAAGCTGTGTCAATGACATCTTCACTTCGGCGGTACAATGTTGTACGAGGTTGGCGCATGTCTCCTTCACTAGCGTGGCTGCGGGCTCTGCGTGCAGCCTGCATGCCCTGTGTTAGAGGTAATGCACGACACGTGCAGAGGCTAGGCAAGCTCGCTGAGACGGCATGGCATCATGCGCTGTCTTCCTGTGCATTTAGTGCGAGAGGTTGCGTAACCTTGAGTTTAGAGACACATTGAAGCGAGAAGCATTCGCTCCCCGCACTGCCGGCGATACTGTCAGCCACAGGGGACGGAGTGGATGGGAAAGCGTGGCTGGTCTTGCTTCACACCGCCGACATGAAGATATCACAGACATAGCACGAAACCGTACCTTTCGTCGTCGACTCTCAAATTCTACGAAATGTTTTTTTCCCCACAGTAAAAGTTGCTCTTTCAGATTTTCCAATAATACGGAAAGTTTTGTGTCTCCTTCCGTTTTCAAATATCAAAATTCATTATAACAAAGTGAATTTCCGATTTTACGGACTTCATTATATCGAGGTTTAACTGCATTTTATTTTCAGAGCCATCGGCACTCTCTCCCATGTTATATATTCATTATACCATTATGTTTGTGCTTTCAAGCTTTTGAAATAGCGTGGAGAGTTGCAAGTACCCTGCAAAACTAGTGGCCCCCCTTTGTGCACTGAAGCAAAAGCTGGCAAGTGTAGCTGTGCTTCATCAGTTGCGTTTATCTCATAACATTTCTTGTCCATTTCTTTGTTTTACACAGGCAACCAAGCGTGATCTTGAGCATGAGATAGCTGCTCTCAAGAAAGAACGTGATGACCTCTCTGCCATCCTATCAAGCCAGCAAAACACTAAAAGGTTAGTTGCTGCATGTTTGCGTTAGCACAATACGCTTGTGTTCATGTGGAACTTATATGCTCTCTCTTATTCTTTGAGCTCTAAAGTAAAGATAATCAGCATTGGGGTAGTACAAAACACACTAATGTATGAAGTGCCAAAACTACCTTTTCTTGCCTAACATCTTTCTATCACAGGGGCACTATTTCACTGAAGGCTGTACAGGACATGTAGCATCACACAATATTCAATTCATAATATGGTATAAACTTCATATGAAATAAATTTCTCATTGATATTAGGGAGGCCTGATCAGCAAAGGCCTCTCTTCAATAAACCTAGCACTTGATACCCTGCAGGAAGGCTTAGCTGCACGAGTGCCTACGAAGAAATGTGCCGGGGTCATGCAATACGCTTGTGCCTCCTCTAAACTGACATACTCGCCGACAGCTTCGCACTGATGTTGCATGACTGTCATGCTGATGTCGCTAACGCTTGCCCATAAAACCTCCACCCCATGTTTGGGCTGTGTGGACCCCTTGAGTTCTTTCTAGCCATAGTGATGCACTTCCGGCTAGGGCTACAACACTTCGACTACAATAGATTAGCAGCTGTCGGGATTGTGCAAGTTTTAGCTCCTTTATATATCATTCTGACTAAGAAGAGATGGTTTTGTACACCAGAAACAAGGATGCTGACGTTGTCTAATGAATTGTAGAGACTCGATTTCATACTGTGTTTACTCGATTCTTACACGCACTTGAATCTAACGTGCACCCAATTTTCACAGGTACTGAAAAAATAAGGGTGCATCTGAATATAACCTGCCGCCAATGTATAAAATAAAGATGTAGCATACTCATTCGTTTGCAATCAGAAGAGCGACACTGGCTTGGCGCTCTTTGGCCGTACCTGGCCCTTGCGCCACTAAACGCCACACATTCAATTCAAAGAACGAGACTTGCACAATTTACCGTCGCAGAAGCAAAAATTTATTTTAGTGAGCTTTCATAGGGAATGTGGCAGTCGTCACCATTTGTGCTTCAGTGGCCGCAGATACCCAGCACACAGGTACAGTATTCTCGAGCAATCACTTCTAGAGATAACGACTGTCACTTTCGTGGGATTTTACCCGACTCTGCACTGGACTTGTCGAAGACATGTGTGGCTGACAGCGTTCCCGGCACTGTGCACAGATAGTGAGCTTGGCACCCGGTTAAGCCAATGCGTCTGGCACCTATTTGTGCAAAATTTCACTGATTGCCCAAGAATGCCGCTATAGGTCGTAGTTTAACACGAAATGAACCCGCAGCAGCGTTCACGAAAATGTGCTCTGTCGCCATCTTGTGATGGTGATTACGCTGCCTCGGACGGCTCTGACAGTGGACTGTTGCCAGCGCCGCAAACGTTTTGGTTTCCTATCCCACTGTAACGTGCATGCGACTTCCAGACTTAATTTCTCTGAAAAAAATGTGTGCCTTAGGTTCGGGTATATACTGTATCAGGTTTAACATCAAGCTTGTTTGGTGTATTAAATAAATTGATACATCCACAGCACCTCGCTGAGCAAAAGTAGCTGTACCTGCGGGAGCTTGTTTGACTCCTCAGTCTACCATAAGCGTGCCCATTCTCGTGATGGGCAACATTTACCAGCAGTGTGTTCCCACCAAACATCGGCTGACAGTAAATGATGACATAATAAAATTGGTTGTTGATCTTTGTTGCCAATTTATAGTGCGGCTGGGAACAAGGTAGCAGAGCAACGACGCAAGCGCATTCAAGAGCTGGAAGATCGCGTCAGCCAACTGCACAAGAAGGTTGAGGAGCAGTCCCGTATGATCAGACTCAAGGAGGATGCGGAACGCAGTGCCAAGAAGCTCCAGCAGGAGATCACGGTAGGTCTTGCGTCACAGTTTTGAAGGGATGCTTTCTTTGTGGACTCGGGAGAATTTCGATGCTGGGTACAGTGGCTGGACTGGGTTATTGCGGCAGTTACTTTACTCCATTTTTGCGGTCCCTTCTGGGACTACTTTCAACGGATACCGAGGAAAAACACTCACTCAATTTATACTGATCAAGTATTCTTTCAAAGGCCTTAAATTTTGTGGTTAGGGGTTCAATCAGTCAATCAATCAATCAATCAAAAAGCGAGCTTCATTTAAACAAGTCAAGGAATGTGTACAAATATAGTTGGACCGATAGCCTATCTGGCTAGTAGCTGGTCCAATACACAAAAGTACACATACAGGTCAACCAAATACATATCTGCTCAATGAGTAAGAGCATTATTTACATGAACAAGTACCTTCTTATTTTTTTAAGGAAGAGCTATTACGTTTGGCTAGACAAGAAGCGTTTACATACAAGATCAAAATTTCTGGTTACTTTTATTTCCACAGGCACAGTGTTCCAAGTTATAGCGCCAAAGAACTCTAATAATTGTTCACCGTATACATTGCTGCAATAAGGAAGGTTTAAGTTACAGTTAGTTGCTTGCCTGGTGTTTGCACATGGGAAGTTAAATATGGTGTTGGGTAAGGGAAAGTTGGTGTTGAGTATTTTGTGAACTAAACAAGTGATCTTATAATTTCTTAACTCCGTGAAAGAATGAATATGAAGGTCAGTAGACGGAACGCTACTTGGGTGATGAACAGAGGAAAAGGTAATTATTCTTAGGGCACATTTTTGCAACTGCACTATAGGTGTTAAGTAGGGGTTGATTATTACAAGAGAAAATAAAGGGTAAACTAAACTTGAGTCCCCTCGTAGCGTTGCCTAAACAGCATGCAAAACAGGTAAAATAAAGGACAAAGCAAGTGGGCAGGGCATACCCTGCCCTAATTTTTTTCTTTTTTTTTTTTCAGTGTTGCATTGCACTGCCCAGGCAAATCTATGAATCCACACCTATTCGCCCGCATTTCAATCACTCTGCTAAACTTCAGTCATTTCAATTCTGCGTTGGAGTTCTGCACCGTTGCATCAGTGTGATGTCAGAGGTTTGAAAGTGTTTTAGGCTTGTAGCGCAGCTCAGGAAGAGCAAAAAAGGAAGGAGGTAGGGGTAACCAAAGGGAACGGAAAACAGGGTGAGCGCTCACCCTGTTTTCCGTTCCCTTTGGTTACCCCTACCTCCTTCCTTTTTTGCTCTTCCTGAGCTGTGCTACAAGCCTAAATCAGTCATGACATACCAACTCGCCCAAACTGCCACGCCTTTGAAAGTGTTTTCTCGTAATTCGACTGTTGCAGCATAGAAATTAACAAAACTTGCCAAGTTCAGTCGTTGTTTCTTCTACAATACGACGTAGTCTTTCTCCACCGATAAAAAAAAATTTAACTAGGCTCGAGCAGACACTTGTCAACACTTGTTACAGCGAACTGAGGTGGGAATTTCAATGTGGCTCTTTCGATGAATACCCGGTGTTCACTTGCGAAGTGCATAGCAGTGGTCTCTTGTGTTCCTCCTCTTCAGAACATGAAGCAGGCGCGGGTGCAGCTCATGAAGCGTATGAAGGAGGAGTCGGAACGCCACCGGAGGCAGCAGACAGAGCGCAACCGTGAGGTTCGGGCCCTGAAGGTGCGCGAGCAGCAGCAGTCGGTACAGATGGCACGCATGGCGCGCCAAAATGAGCTGCGCATCAATGTGCTGCAACGGCGTGTGGAGGAGGCCCTGGCGGCCAAGAACCGCCTCGAGGCCGCTCAGCGTCGCCGCCTGGAGAATCGTGCCAATGGCCACGGCTTTGACAGCATGGCAGCACGTGTCAAGGCAAGGACTATTTCCCTCTCGTTTTCTCTCTTCTTCAACCTTTGCGTGCATATTCTAAAGCATTTTCTTGCGTGTAGAGGAGACTGCTAACAAGCTTATTGCATTTGACTTGACAACAGAGCGCATTCGCTATGGAAGAAAGCTGACCCCAGGTGTTAGGGGTTGCCTTGTCAGTGGACATTACTTTGCTCCAACATATAGGGTGAAAAGTGCATTGTGATGCAATTTTGCTTTAATACAGCTACAACTATATTTTGTAGACAGCCATCAATGTCTTTTCATAATGATATACGATTGCTAGCCCCTATAGTGGTTATGCATATTTCCAGAGGGAAATCAAATGCCGCAGCGTAGCATCGGAACATCAGTAACAAGAATAGTGCTTGTTAGAGTGCTGAAAGACTTGTCAAAAGCTATACCACACTTGCGCTTAAAGCTGGCAATTTTCCTTTGGTGTGTGCCGATATATAGTTTAATGAGTATGATTCTTCAGCATGAGAACTAGTATATAGCAAATAGCAGTGAGTGAGGTTCTCACTTACATTTTTGTAAGAATTGCTGTTCGAACTGGAATAAAGTGTTCTTTTATATTGGCACAGAGCATACAGTAATTGCAAGAAGATAACGCACTAGACAAAGTTGAAGTACATGCATGTACTGCTCCTGCCTGAATCTTGCATTCTCTTACTATACTTTAGCATGCGACATTGTGCCAACTATGTTCAACGCTTTGATGAGCACGGGATCACTGCGTCACTGCACGCTAATGAACGCAAAAGGATTTGATGACCGCCGCTATGTTTAGGTGAATCTGTAAGCAGTGCCCGAGTGATGACTAGAAAAACAAGTTGCCATTGGCAAAACGACTATGGGTGAAAACACTGAGCAAGCACATGCGTATGTACTGGCAAGGCAACACAACTGCAAATTTTTACTGCATCAAGACAACTTCCAAGACCGAAAACTGAGGTACATTGTGACAACTGCATGAAGTAACAGGGCTTAGTGGACACAAGAATAGGAAGTCTCTTGGTGCCTCATTGTCGTTAACAAACGCCATCTTGCAAGTAGTTCTCCTGCACTGTGGTGTCATGAAAATGAGCAAATTGGCTGGCATATCTATACAAGTTGGACAGTGGTGGAGTTGCTCTGTAATTCCTAGGTTTTCACCAACAATAGCCACTTTTTTGTTCTGTTCAGCTTAGCTTCTGGCTGTTTCTGTTTAGCTCCTAAGCTCTCTTCTCTCTTTCGCTGCAGAGCTGGCTGCGAAGCGAGCTTCTTGTTGTGTCCGAGAGCAAGAAGCTGGAGCAACACCTGACTTCGCTCATCGAGGAGCGCAAGGCCATTGCCATCGAAACCCACATGGTCGAGAAGCAGCTGAAGGACCCCGACATGGTAAGGCGTTGTCGACATATTTCACCAGCCGGCATGCTAGCCACTCGGGCAGCAGCGGAAGCTCTATGTAAAGTACGCAATCTGCTGTTTAAAGAGAAACATAAGTTGAGCTGTACAGTAAAATCTCGTCAATTCGAGCTCCAAGGGGACCAGAAATTTATTAGAATAAATGGAGTTCGAACTAAGGAGAGCCCCTTTAAGTATAGCGCCTGATCGAGCCGATTGAAAACAGTCACTAGGCTGACATTGAATACGCCTTATCTTTCCTTCATTAGCATGCGGCTTGTGCGAAAAGAAGCCTAGGTTCCACATAAAGTTTAAGTGCGATAAGACCATGCCTTGTGCTCTGTTCTGTGGTTGCAAAATATTTATTTTTCAGTATATTTATGTACAATGCCTGTACTGACTAGTGCAAAAATAGACAACTATCAATTACAAATGATCAGTTTTAAACACAAGATCACCAATTGTCATTAAAAAAAAGAAGAAACTGCGTGGATAGCCTCTCAACAACATTAGAGCCTGGTTGCAAACAATCTCTCCAAGGAAGGATAACTGCTGTTTGACTAGCTTTGCAAAAGCACTGAAAAAAATTGTTACCAAGAAAAAAAGACAAGTTGTGCAAAAAGTTATTGAAGGACTTGTGGGCCATGGACACATAAAGGAGCCCATTGCACCAAAGACATCACTGGCTCTAGCGAACAAGATTAAACTGCTACATAGCTAGACTGACAACACTAAATGGTAGACTGCAAGCAAATATTGCAGATTGTGATGTAGAATTCTGCCGCAAAACTGAATACAGAACTTGCAATACCCTTCTTTTTCTGCATTGCTTCGAAAACTTTTGTCGTCACACTTATGGTTAATGACACAATTGACTTACATTTATTTGACTCCAGTTAAGTTGATCTTTTTGATTAATCTGATCCTGACCGAAAGTCTCAGCCTTGCATTTCTATGGGCCCAAACTTTTGTTATTTTGTCCCTAAAATTGGCCTTCACCTGATCATTCGAACTTTACCACTCAGCATGCATGTGCCTGACCCCTGTATTGACCCAAATATTGACTTCTTTAGTGGCAGCGTCTGTTTCGGCTGAGTTTAGGAGACAGTAAATGCATTGAATACATGTTATCTCCCACCGAAAACGGCCATTTTTGACTTGCCCTGGGGAGATCGTCAAGCAATAACAGTAGTTCACAATATCTTATAATCGTATTTACCAGATTCTAATACGCGCCTTTCTTTTTTCTTTTTTTTTCTTAAAATAAAATCGGGCTGAAAACTGCCTGCGCGGTGCTATCGGATACGAAACCAAAATCGCCTTCACGGAGTGTATATGCTTTATCGCATAACACTGATGTATTGCCGCGAAGCTGATAAGAAACTGGTCGCCATTGTGCAACACATATTTTTATTGCTAGAAAATCTGGTGCTCATTAGATTTATTCTGTGTTTAGGAGCTTTAATGTCATTTGTGTTCTCTACTTTGGACACATAGAAAATGGGTGCCCATTTGATTCGGGGGTGTGTTAACATTGGGCAAATAATGGCAAATAAACCAGTGTTGTGTTTTGGAGTTTTTCCTGCATCTTGTGTAATTTGACCCGCCGGATAATTCGATGAATTTTGTCGGTTCCATGTAGGTCAAATTAACGGAAGTCGACTGTATTTTGCTTAGCGGATGGAGAACAGAAACGAGGCTTAAACAGTCTGCTGTTCCGAATGTTCTGGTCAGTTTGGAGCATTCGAAAATACCAAGTAGTTGAGATTTTAGAATCCGAATCAGATACTACACACTAACTATTCGTATTTGAAAATGCAAATGTTCGCCCATTCCTAAACGCACGGTCACTTTTTGTCAGCATAATGAAACGCTTATAAGGGGTTAACAAGGCTCCAACTTTAACATGTGAATGAACAAACGCTGGACATGCAGAACCAACATCTGTGGAACTCGCACAACGATGCAGCTTTACAGTTAAGCTTGCTGGGCTTCACTTGTCCTGCACTTTGGGTGCCGTCAGTGCTGGATAAACTAGACTTCGCTAGTTTTGGTTTCGGGAAGATGCCTGCAACATGGCTGATTACTACGCTTTGGCAATGCTGGCACTGTTTAAAGTTTCTCGTACAGGCATGAATTATCGAATGGAGCGCCATAAGATGCCTGAAATTTCTAGTGCCCTTATACACTGTCCACGGGACCAGTGACACAACAGCAAGGAAACGAAGGTATAGAGCTGAAGCTTTGCACAGATATAGAGTGGAATCTCAATAAACGGAAATTGCTTAAACGTAACTGCCACTTAAATGGAACATCACCCTCACGTTTGGTTGGTTTTGTATTCATGCGATGCTCTCTGCAATGTCTCTCAGTAAATGGAACTACTGATAAACGGAATGAATTTCTCTGGCCCCTTGACATTTCGTAAGGAGAGTCGGCTGTAGTCTTATCCTTCTATGAGCCAACGTAGATACAAAAGTTGCTTTACAAAATTGAGAACATGTTCAACTGTGTTAGTGGCACAGCAGACGTCATCATGTATGCAGCACGTGTCACAGAATTGAAATATGGTCACCATGTTGGCTCAGTGGCAGTGGCGTTCTGCTGCTGAACACGAAGTTGCAGATCCAATTCCATGCTGCTACAGCCGCATTCTGATAATGCGAAAATGCAATAACACTGATATGCCTAAAATAAGGTGCACATTAAGGAACTCAACTTGTGGTTAAAATTATTTTGAGGCCATTCCCACTATGGCATCGCTCGAAGTTCCAGTGTCGCTTTGGGACAGTAAACTCCATGAATCAATCAATCAACAGGAATGAAATAGCATACAGAGCATAGTTTATTGTGGTGGCATGATCCTCTTTGACAAGGAAGTCTGACGACTTCACTGGTCATTGATGTATATTTCTGCAAAATCTTATTTATGCTAAAAGTGTTTTCTAAAGGAAGCTATTCCGCAAAGTCCACTACAAGGCGGAGGTGCATCCTAGGGATCATCAGCTACCCATGTCTTGTCAACAAATCCTATGCCTACAAATTTCGCAACCTCGCTGCTCTAGTTAATCATCTGATCTCTTGACTGCTTATTTAACACATCATGCTTGCCAGTCAGATACCTTTGTTGCACTTCAGGCTGAACACGAGGCCGAATGCAATGCACGTCTCCAAGAGCTGAAGCGCTCGCTGCAAGAGCACAATGACAAGATTGCTGAAATCCAGCGAAAAATCCTGGATGTGGAGCCTGGTGAGTTGGGCACAGTCCCGTAGCTTTTGATGCCAAATCTGCAGTATACTTAAACACTGAAAATAGTATGTGATGATATTGTTACGCGTAACAATATGTTATGCTATGCTTATTCAAAAGTACATAACATCTTGATCTCTAGAGGTATATCAGATATGAGAACATCAACTATGTCATGTCTAGTACTTGGAAAGAACTACTAATCCACTCTTGAAAAATAAGCCTGATGGTTTAACATTGTGAAAAACAAAAATATGAACCCGCTACATGACTGCAAGCTGACATCATAAGCAAACACTTAGCCATCTGCTGTCGAACTCATTTTATTGAAACACTTTACACATATTTTTCAAACTTGCAGCACATGTCAAACAAGAAGTGTGTTTAAGATGTACGTGACACATTTTAAATACCATTATTTAGCACTTTTGATGGCACTACCTTGGCTTGCACAATTGTGTACACAGCACCTCAAGGGGCTATGATCCTAATTCTGTGAAATTTCCTCACATTGTTCACATGAATCACTCTGTTCAAAAGACTTGTCCGGCATACCACCGTTTTACATGCGCAGTGTTGAAAAGAGATCTGCAAATTCAGGTTACACGACACAAGTCCTCTTCAACTTCTTGTACGGCCTTACAGAGACATCAAAGACCTTTAAAGCAAAGTTCATGATAGACGAGTGTCGCAAGATGTCCGAGGCATCACTTTGGCTGGGAAACAGCTTTCATAAGCAAGAAAGCAATTCAGACGTAGAAGAACAGGATTGGTATCGAAATACATAACAGAAAAATATCCTGATGGTCTTTAGTCATTGATGAATGATGCTGGCCACTTAGGTGGTTCGGTGGCTGTGGCATTCCCCTGCCTAGCTGGAGGTCAGATTTATTTCCCGGGCACTGCAGCCATGTTTCGATGCAGGCAAAGTAACACTAGAGTGAAAATACTCTGTGTGTGTGTGTGTGTTTGTACGTGCGTGCGTGTGTGTGTGTGTGCGCGCGTGTGTGTGCGCCCGTGCGTGTGTGTGTGCGTGTGTGTGTGTGCGCGTGCGTGCGTGCATGTGTGTGTGTGTGTGTGGTACTCCCCCATGTAGTACTCCTGATTTCTTAGTGCAAAAGGAGTGAACACCTTAGTCAAGCATATATACAGTAATTTAGAGCTGTATGAGTAAGTTGCCCATTCACAATACCAAGAATTCATTGTTGTCATGGGAGGAAGCTCAGTAAATTAAAAATGGTGTAGAAACAATACAAGTGGCAATGCCACCTTGAAATTCCAGTACCAGCTCACTGTGACTCCGTGTGTTTTGACACCATCTGCTAGGCATAAGTAATTTTTTATCAGTTGAAATAACTGCATCAAACTTGACAGCCAAAAATTTAATTTGGCATCAAGTTTCAAAAATCTTTACTGTGCCACAGTGGCCCAAGTACGAAAATGTGCTTTGAAATCTGTGACATCACACTGACATACAGGCACTGGGGTTTCGGTGCAAAATGCAAATGAACAGAACTTTGACCCACATTTTCTCTTCTAATAATTGACCTTTTACTGCAAAATTAGCAAGGAGTGTTAAAGGAATACTTTGTCAGTCTAAACTAAGTAGATGCCCTTTTAACGAACCTTGAGGTGGTCATCAATTAATCCAGAGCCCTCGACTATGGCATCTTTCATTACCCTGGAGTTTCTTATACCATCAACCTCCACGAATCCACCAGCAAGTTGAAAGTTTTTCTTTTTCCTTCACAGAGCGACATATAAAGAACCTTGCCTCAAATGTGACGGACATCGTCGAGAGCAGGGTTATTGCAACGAGCCTCTTCGAAATGGTGAGGCTGCCCTTGGTCACCTTGAATAATTATGCAGCTGATTGGAACTTACACTTCAGGGTCGTTCTTGATAGTTACTGTCCTGCTTGCAAACTTTCACCAGCAGATAACTTTTGTTTGTTATATATTGTGCTGTTGTAGTGGTGTAAAAAAATATCAGTTCCTGCACTCTCATCACTTTGTTTGGTTTGTCTTTTCCAACTCTCCTCAGCATTGTGAAATTCTCACTAGAAAATATTGGCTCTGATGTGTATGTGCCCTATCTGAGAGAGTCCACGATATGTTCTCGCTTGAACTTATAAAAAAAAATAATGATAATGAACAGTAACTTGTCGTAGCCACTCTTTGCCGTAATATCTGATGTCTCAGCAAAAGGTTGCTTGTTCTAGCATACTGGACTCCTGTTCTTATTAAAAGTGGCCTATTTTCCAGTTCATATTTATGGTATGCCATTATGACGAAGTTGAAGGGGGAACCAGAATTACTATAGTGTATCCATTACTATGTGGTATCCATTATTGCTTGTGCTGCACTGTGAAGCTCTAAGAGGATATCGAGGGGAATTCCACTATGTTGTATCCTGTTTGTATTGTATTGCATTACTATTATGTGCATGTGTGTGTGGCCTGTACACCCGTGAGCAAAAGTATACAGATTGCAGGCTTGCTAAGAAAACTGTTCTTCCATAATTCAGACGCACAAACTCAGATAGACGAGTGCATTGTAAAGTTCACAGCACTATGTTTGGACTGCAGTGCTTGTCTTCATGTTACGTTTTCACAGGCAGAGAAGAAAAGCATCTTTCTCGCAGAATCTCTAGTTTGTTTGCTTTCATTGAAGTACATAAATACAGCACAACTGTCTGACACATGACTAAAGAGAAAAAATAAAGCAGGGGTTAACAAAAACACAATATCCAAAAAGCGCGACATTTTATACAAGGTTTAACATCGCGATGTCACTTGAAAGTATTCGCGCAGCTGATCATGGAATGATTGATGGTTGCATATGGATGCAATATTATCGGGAAGGTCATCCCAAAGAACGATGGCACGTGGAAGGGCTGATGAATTGAAGGCTTGTGTTCTTCCGTATATGTGCTTGATGCTGTACTGATTAGGTAAACGGCTCTAAATGCGTGACGGCTCTTCAAGAGGTAATGCAGATTGCCTGGTGCAGTGGCGATATTTATGAAGTAAGCATAAAAGAGTGATGGAACGACGAATATGTAATGGTTCAAGAGATATATCAAGTTTGATCTGTGTTGCGCTCGAAAGGGGACTGTAGTTACGTGTAATGAAGCGAGCAGCTCTATTTTGTACTGATCCTAGCAAGTTTATTAGTAGTTTCGATATGGGGACCATACGGATGCTGTTATTTATTTACAGTACCTTACAGGGCCCAGAGGCCATTGAATAAGGGGGACGAACAAGGATATTATAAGAAATGCAAAATATACAGGTCAAAAAGGGAAGGGGAAAGCATTGCACAGGGCTAGTAGTAAAAAGCAGCAACAAACACAAGAGCAAAGGACACAACATAATTTAATTGAATCGAAATAATTAATTGAATCAATCAGAGGTGCATGTGTGTACACACCTGTCCATGGTTTTTTTTTTTTTTTTTTTTTTTTTTTTTTTAATGCGAGGGTAAATGCCTCAGGCCATACAGGGGTATGGGATGGGGGTGAATAAGGATGATTAAATGGACAAAAGATTGATTAGATCAGCAAATCTTTTTCTTAAGCACCTGAAAATAGGACATTCTGCTCGACATCATGTTTCTCATGTGAGCTGTCGTGTCCCGTTCTTTCTGTGTCCTGCCCACTATTTTCTTCTGGTTCTGAGAAAACCGCAGAGGTTCCAAAGTCTCAATAAAATAAGTGTGTGCGGATCTGCGACTCTTGACTTCCCTGCAGCTTGTGTCCGAGAACATGACTGCTTACATGGTGACGTCAAAGTTGAGCGAGAAGGAGCGGGCACTGGACGAGCGCCAAAAGCAGATCGAGCGACTGGAGGCCATGGTGCAGCAGATGGAAAGGGACTTCGACATGAGGCTAACCGACCTCAACAAGCAACACCAGGAAGAGGTTGGCTTCTCCTGGCATTTATTGTTCTTTCTCAATCTCTGCGATCTATGCGTGTGTAATTTTTGAATATGTACGAATGGCAAAAAGAAAGCAACACTGGAAGTACAATGAACCCTGGTTATTTGTCCCCGTATTCTGTAATGTCCGAGATTTTACAATGGATTAACGCAGTCCCTGCGAACTCCCTGTAGAGACAATGCATTAAAAAAAAAACTCGATTATGCAACGTGAGATTGTGCACGTCCTGTCTCGTATGACAACCCGCACAAAACTGTGAAATCAACGGCAGACACGCGAGAAGTGCCTCCAGCTTTCGGCAGCTCCCTCATACCACCATCCGGAAGGAGAGAGCGTCCCTGTGCATGCGGAGAGCTCTGACAGATTTTTGGGGTTCCTCCTAGACTCACTCTCCCTTCCCCCTTCTCACGTCACTCAACTGGTGCCCACCTTCATCCCTTTGTTGCTGTCTCCTTGCTCTTTCTCTCAGCAGTGCCTGCGCCAGTCACTGGACGCATTCAGGTATACGGCCCACAGTGTTTGTGGTGCTGTGCCATGCTTGCTATCTTCATACAATGCTAAGAGCGCTGTCGGCTGCATATTTCGACGCATCCATCGACAAGTCTTGCGCAAGTGAAACAACCTCCAAAGTGATCACCAGACAATACTGCCCTAGCATGTAGGGAAAGCACGAAAACGTGTGCAAAGATCGAACCGATTAGCCACCGGAAGACACGCAGATCGTATCGGATATGCATCTGTGCCTGTGTATGCAGTTCAGAGCTTTGTTTACACGACAACACAAGACTTCTCATGCATCTGTCATTGGGTTTCTGCCAACACTTCCGGCTGCCACCTCGAATGACGACAACACCACAGATGCTGCCGTGCTTCTGCCTAAGTTTGCAGATGTGCTAAATAGCATTGGCAACATTCGGAAATTCATCTGCATGTGACGATACCGTAGTTGACCCTCTTGCGGATGTTGGTGCTCTTGAAAAACAACTTTTGCTGTGTGACTCAAAGACAGTCTATAATAAATTTACTGAATATTAAAGGTCTGTAAATGAGAAAAGAATGTTTTAGCATGCTGGCAGGCACGGATCATAGTACAGAGTATGCTAAAAAAAGTGGTTTTGGTTTCTGAATCTTGCAAAGTATTAGCCTATAAAGCTTAAACTGAAGCCGCTTGCTACTCTCTCGTGCAAAGCCTTGTATTATGGCCATAATTGTAGTTGGTTAGAATAAACGACGTTTTCGTGTGGTCCAAGAAAGTCGTCTAATCGCAGTTCCACTGTATTATGCACAATATTTTGTGAATAAATAATCAAGACAGAAACAGTATTTGAACAAAATGGTTGTTATATACAAGGAAACAGATTAATCGAATTAGGGAGACCAATTAAAGTTAGAGATTGTACGAGCACTTTTTATGCACTTGAGAACACTTCAGTTCCCACTAATTGTCAGATGTCTTTGAAGTTGTCGTATAAACATGCATAACAATAACGCTTTCCATTTGTGAAGTGAACTCTATAAAAGAAAGGTCGAGAAACAGATTGTCAGTTTTTCGTAGTACGTACCGTGGGGTGAACAACCCCCGAGTTGGCGCATAGCGCGACCAGACGACAACCCCCTAGGCATGCAGGCATCGACTTTTATGCGGATGCATGTCTTAGCGTGCGTGTGCCAATACCAATAGCCAGTGTGCCAGGTGTTCATGGGCGGCGGCACCTCACGATACTTTTAGTAGCATTAGCTTACACCATTCAGCAAACTGTATTCTGTTATGTACTAAGGCCTACTTGAGAACAAGGTATAAGAGAAGCATATTGTGTGTTTGACTAAACAAAAAAGACTAAGAACTTACTGCACTCATTCCAGAAACTCGTCCTGCTCAAGCACTCCGCCAACACAACGCTCCAATCGAATCCAGATATGGATGCTTCTCTCGTGGAGAAACTGCAAAGCCAGGTACTGCTTTGGTCTGCTTTGATTATGCTGCCTGCAAAAAAAAAAAAAAGAGAGAGAGAGAGAGAATGTAAAGATATTACTAGTGGTGCTACAGTGGTCTGGTGCTAAAGTCAACTAAACTTATTAGTTTTCAAACCTGTCTTCGTGCTTACTGAAGCTGTTGTTTGCTTTGAACGTAAGTGTCTGCATACACCTACTTTGTACGCATAGGTACATGTGTGCGTGTAAGAAGGTAATATTTACCTTTTCGTTAATCATTCGATGCCTCTCTGAAGCATATTTGCAGTTAAGTGGCCCATTGCCACCGAAGAAGTGGCTCACCACCTCTGTCAAGGTGCTCAGTTCGGTAGCTTTTGTGTGGCTGCTCCCTCCATGTTATCTGGGAAAGTAAACTTGGAAGTGAATGTGACGGCACTAATAAGGCCTGCAGTCAGTTTTGCTTGGGGTCTTTTGCCAGGATCCCTGTGTTTGTCGTTTATCTAGAAGCAAAAGCTACAGAAATATTCAGCAGAGAGCACTGAACTGCTGACCCTGTCTGCACGAAGGCAGCTGGAGCACAGCACCAGCCGCATTTGCTCAGCCGCTGTGGCGTTCTGCTGTCGAGCACAAGGTTGCAGAGTTCAGTCCCAGCCATAGAGGCTGCATTTCGATGGGGGTGAAATGCGAAAATGCTCGTTTAGTTAGATTTAAGTGCACAATATAAAGAATTCCAGATGGTCCACACAAGGAAGCAACAATTAATCCGAAGCCCTCCACTGAGGCATCCCTAGTAAACCACTGCAATTCCAAGACGTTAAGTTTTACAATTGGGGACCTTTAAGCGACTATTAATTGAATGATGATGGTGATAATTGAATTTTAATTTGGAAGCATAGTAGCAACCAAGAAAAGCAAAGAAGCAAATCTTTTAGTGAAGGTTGTTGCACTTTCGACTGTCACAGACCAACTCACCTGCTCACAGCTTGCTTAGGGCTCCCCACAATGCATGCAGAGAGTGCCAGGCATAATGCGCAAAGGAAATGGTCTCAGAAAGTCATCAACCGAGAAAGCTGCCCTAGTGTGTATGGAAAGCGCGAAAGCATGTGCCAAGATCGAACCAATTAGCTGCCAGAAGGCATGCAGGTCGTATCAAATATGCCTATCTTTATAGAGGGACTATAGAGGCAACAAACATGTTATCTGGGGGAATTTTCATTCATTGCGCATTGGTTAATTAAATTTTTCGCTTCATTTGACCTTTTCTGAAGATCCTGGTAACAAGCAATGGCATTCATACATAAGCTGAACCTTCCATTGTTTTGTTCCTAAAAGAGAGCAGGTGTTGGATGAGTTGGCCTCTGCTACTGTTCGCACATACATTTGTGCAACCCATGGTAATAGTTTGCCCACATAAAGGCTAGCGGGCATTTGAGTGCAGCATTTCTGCATGAGATAAACAAGTACAGTTGCAAGGAAAAGAGAAAGGTATTTTCTGGTGCATCTGACGCAGGTCCTGGAACTGTCTAGGTTGCAATATGTCCATGACGAGCTGAAGAGAAAGACTGAAGAAGTGGAGACCTTGGAAAGGGTAGGATGCCACTTTCATTTATCTTTTGCATGCTGACCGCCAGCTGTCCGAGTCCTGTGTAGCACAGGGTGCCGTACGCAAGTTTAAAGAAATCATGCAGAAACCTTCGAAGCTGATTGATTTACGCAAGGCTTCTCGTAGTTTGACTGTCTGTGCAACCTGTCACTGCCGTCGAGCATTTAGTCTTTTGGATTTAAGCAGCTTTGTGTGGTGTGTCACTCTGCACTAACCAATGGGATAATACTTCATTTACAGCCATTTCTCTAGTATTTCGCCATGCATGCCAACACAGAGAACTGGTGTAACCTACGTCACTGAGTTGTAACCCTTCTTCCACGAACGAGCACAGGTGTGCATTCACTGCAATGGAAGTGACGTTGTTACTGCTGCAACCAAACGGGCTTCGTGCCCCGTGCATCCTCTCCTCCTCTCCATCTCTCAGCATCTTGTCCATTGTCTTCCTCTCCACGCTTTCCTCCTCCTCTTCACAGTCCAACCACTGAAGCATGAAAACTCGCTCCACTCTGGAAAGAAAGGTTTGCTTTATTGAAGTGGCACGTAAATCGTGATAGGAATATGAGTGCCTGACACTGATCACATACAATGGCAGTTAGCCTATTGGCACAGGTGAAAGAATGTTGGATTAATTTCATTGCTCTTCTTCTGTCCATAGTCATTGGGGACGTAAGCTAAATTTTTGTTCACATTGCTCTTGCACCGCACACTTTTTTTACGTGCAGCTGCTACTTTCAAGTATGTCCCCTTCAGGTGCCAATTCTGTTTCATAAGAATTTAGCTTTACCACATTTCTTGCATCTTCATAACCATCAAAGGTGTACAGCTGCTAAGTGAATTAAGAATTCTTAATGCTTAGAGTTCCTTCAAGTTTACAGAATCTGGATTCAATGCAAAAACTCTACAGGAATGCTGAGTATCACGTACATTAACTATTTCATTTCGAACATACATGAAAAATACCTGTAGTACAGCCACGTGAAAGATATTCCTGATGTAGACCATTGAGAAATATGATGGAACAAGTGAACCCACTACGTGATCACACACTGACACCAAGAGATAGCATCCAGCAGTTTACTTTCCAACTCGTTTTTCTGGCGTATTTGCAGCACACGTGCAATCAGAATTGGTTCGAAATGCATGGACACCTCTGAAATACATTATCAAAGTGTTGATGCACTATGCAGACATGCACAATTAAGTGTGCAGCACCTGAAGGGGATATTATACCATTCCTGAGCAAGTCGCCGTACACTTGTACCAATAGCTGCAGCCTTACTAACCCCGATATATTTGTCCTCCCACTTTGACTGTTTATTCGAAGGGCACCTTTTTTTCTTTCCAGAAAAGTTCTATAAAATATGACATACTCATTAGATTCGAGTACGAAACCAAAACTACAATAGGTGCTGTCCACATCCCATCCCCCAATTTTAGATCCCGTCTACTATGGTGTGCAACACAGTTAAAGAAATAATGGATCTCAAATGCCATGTATGGCACTGTAGATAACAGTCTCAGGGCAGTCAATAGTCATAAAGGCTCGGACAGTGATCACTAGTGATGTTCGGTCCACTGTGGCTTGGATGCAATACATTCCATAGGATAGGATAGGATAGGAATAACTTTAATAAAGTGCCGGCAAACGACGATTTAACGAGTCGTGACGCTGGCCAAGCGTCGACCCGGGGTTATACTCTACTCTGCACTAGCCCCGTTGGGCCCGTTTGTAGTGGGTCACGAGGCTTGTGCTTTTCGAGCGCACCCCGGGCCTGCTGGACGGCCCATAGTTGTGAGTCCTTGTCTGTAGACTGCAGTGCACTTTGAAGTTCTGGCGGGTAAGTCCTGGAGGTAGCTGCCGTCGGGAACCTGGCACAGTCCCACATGATGTGCCATTGGTCCGCCGGACCCGCTGCACAAACACCACACAGCCCACTCGGATAGAGCTCTGGGTGAAGCACGTGCAGCATTGCGGGGGCGAGGAGTGACGCGGTCTGTATTTGTCTTAGGATTACGGCCTCCTCCCGACTGAGTGCCGGGTGGGGAGGCGGCATTGTCCGTCGAGCTAAGCGGTAACACTTGGTTACTTCTGCATAACTAGTCAATCTGTCCTTGGTTTCGAACCACCACACGGAACGGTCACTCTCGGGGGCGCGGAAGGTAAGCGCTCGCGCCGCCGAATGGGCCGTCTCGTTGTGGTTCGGTGAGGATGCACACTCGCCGGCGTGCGCCGGGAACCACTTGATACAGACGGTGCTGCCGCGGTCTTGAAATTGGAGCTTGCCGATGATGGCGGCCGCCAATTGAGTGCAAGTATTATCCCATTTTTCCAAGTGAGAGATGGCTTGGAAATGCAAAATGCTATTTCTGTCTCTTATTGTGAAAATCTGATGAGGGAACGATCGAGGGTATTGCGTTACTAATTTTCTGAAGTACGAAAATTCGGGTGTGCATTTATCGAGGGCAACTGCCTATTTCGTTTCTGGTCGTAAGGAATTCGGTGTGCGTTACAGTTGGACATATAAAAAAAAAGCATGAACACTAAATACAGTAACTGCGTTTACTTTCCTTCCATACGAGAAAGGTTCTAGCATCTCTATTGGGATATGCTAGAAACCCTGCTGGATGAGTTATAGAACCAATTCTTTAACAGAAACTTAAATTGCAGCTGCCATTACACGTATGTTTCATGAGTATACATTATAAATTGTCCTTTTGTTTGTCTCTGTTGCTGTTCTGGCATCAGCTGTAAAGCAGAGAACCTGTTCAAAGTCCTTATGAAGCAGTCTGTGGTATAAGAAAAAAGAAAACTGAACTGATACAGTAATATAACTTTTAGTGTTTGTATGAAAATTTAGTATTTCACTGCTTTGGATGTAGCATTGTTAAAATTTTAAGGTTGGCGAGTCTGCAGTAGCTTCGGTTCTTCGCTCATGTGCATTTTCGCTCATTGTACTATACAGTAACTCTATTGGTATCATCTTATTATTGCACCTTTTGAGAAATTGGAACGGTTTTATATAGTTTTATGTGGCATTTGTGTAGCAGCTAATGTAGCTTTAAATCATAGTAGCACGCTTGGCTGGCACATAATAGGCCCACAATCAATAGAATCCTGAGATAGTTATGATTTCTCTTCTGTATTTAAATCTGCTATTTACATTGGTTACATTCAAAGTCGCATGCCAATTTGAGCCTGAGAAAAGTTTAGAAAAGCTATTGCGTTGGTGTAAAGCTCGCATACTTCAAGGTCTTGTGGGGGGCAAGTTAATTGAAGCTCAGCCTCTTTCATAAGGGGTCACAGAGTGGAATGATCGTGAATCACTAGGGTGAGGCTGAGAGTGGTGCAGCAGTGAGAAGAACGAGGTAATTCACCCACTGCCGATGCGGTAAAGTGAAGGCATTGTTCATTGCTTGCAGGCACTCGCAAACGTCAAAGGCAGCCGCGTCGAGTTCTTCGAAGACATCAGTTCTGCCAAAAAGATCAACAAGCGGAAGCCTCTAGCCGTAAGGGTTGTTTGTGATCCTGTTGGTATTTTATTTGGTGCACCCCCCACCCTCCCTTGCATTGCTTTTCTGCTCATTGCTGGTAAACGGTGCAAAAAGACAGGGAAACGCATAATGCGGCATCCCTTTTTTGTAGTGCACCTTGTTGCACTTTTCGACAGTGCTTTATTACTAACCCCAGAAGATAATGCAAGCATCTTATAACAGTTTCATCCGATAGAAAAATGTCATAGTTTATCTGCAGGTTTTGTAGTGTTCCTTGAAAGTGAAACTGTTTTACCCGGCATAGTGACTTAGCAGCTATGATGTTGCAATGCTAAACATGAAGTCGTGGGATCAAATTCCTGCCATGGCAGCCACATTACGATAGAGGTGAAACGCAAGAACGCCCATGTGCCATGCATTGGGTGGCCAATAAAGCTCTTCAGGTGGTCAAAATTAATCCAGAGTCCCTTAATACACTGTGCCTCATAATAAGATTGTGGTTTTGGCAAATGAAACCCCAGAATTAAAAAAAAAAGAAGGAATGAGACTCATGTTTAAGTCTTCCAAAGCTTTTAAAGGGACACTAAAGGTGAATACTTAGTCGACGTGGACTGTTTAAATATTATTCGAGACACCTCGCAAGGCTTGTTTCATGTCAAGAAATGACATAGTTTACGAGAAAATTGCATCTGAAGGGTCCGAATACCTCTATCGCACTTCAAATATCCCGCCACCCAAGCGGGGAGTGGTGATGTTGCATGTGCCATCACCGTCCTTTGCTGCCTTCAGTGAGTAAAACGGCACCCGACAGACGGCAGTACAAATTTTTGCATGGAACGCAAATGCACGGCCATGGAGAAACCGAGCCAAGACAGAGCGGTGGATCTGCCGCTGCAGCTGCTTTTTGTCAAGTGGCGTGGACAGTTCGGGCTTCCTGATACATCACATGGAAGGGGAGTTCTGTGCTACTTGCAGTTTGTGCGAGTTTCGCAAACCAGCAAAACCAGTGCAGCACTACGCTATAACGAAACTGCTGAAACACGAAAGCACGGGCAGTGCAGAGTCGAGCAAAAGGATGGATAAGTGGGCTAGTTGGCGCGTGCTTTTAGCGTTTTGTAGTTCCTGTGTGTTTTTAGCGCTCAAAGTGTTTATTATAATGCAGAGTCGAGCGAAAACAAAACCTTTCGACCGCCTGTGTTGTTGTCAAGGGTGATGTCAATCAATTCTTTAAAAAATAATGAAATGAACTGGGCAAGTAGCATTTTCTTTTGTCTTATAAAGCTATACAATGGTGTTTTTATAACGAGTAGTTGAGAACTAGTGACAGAGATTAAATGAGCAGTACCTTCGTCATCGGTGGAGTCTAATCGTCTGCTGCATTTACCGCAATTTCTGAATTACTAAGGCTCTCTGTTTGTGACACTTTTAACGCCTTAGAGATTCTCGTGCACTAATCTATCACTTTAGCTCGACTTACTATTTGCCTTTGGTGTCCCTTTAAGTTTTACGAAGTGCTTATAAATTCTTGAATTTTGCTTTCAGCAAAGCTTAGTTAATTTTATTTGTGTATTTGACCATGAGATTTTCGTAAGCTGTAATTTCAAGCAGTTGAACCTGATTAGCATCTTTGTAGTGGTAGGCAGAGGTTTATGTGCAAAAGGCCTAATGAGCATTTGTGAGCAATAAAAAAAAAGTTTGCTTGTTGTTTACACAATGTCTTGCTTTGAAGATTTCATGCATTATGTGGTGCTTTATTTCTTATAGATGTACTGTTGGGGTACTTAAAGGCCATGAAAACCTATTAATTTTGTACGCAAGAGCTATTGCAAACCCTGTATCCAATATTCGTTGGCATATATATATATATGGTACACACTGATATTGACAACATTCTAGAGTTGCTTTGTTATATCCAATAATTTGACATTTTTGCTTGTTAAATCGGCGTTCGACTGTGCTATTTCTGTATTGCTCCCCTGGCTTATTCCATGGCTAGTGTATCAGTGTGTATCATTCTGTCTCTCTGCTCGGTACTTGCATTATAACCAATAATAAAACGAAAGTAATATACAGTTAAATGTCGATATAACTAACTTGAATATAATGAAATTCTAGATGTAATGAAGTATTTAACATTCTATTATTTCTTGTCCATGAACACTATGTATATTGAACCTCAGCATAACGAAGTGTGTTTATACACAATTTGAATAAAACGAAATTTCACTGCTACTGTGAAGGAATACCGAGGCAGTAAATAGAAATTTCTGAGGACTCAGTTGGTCAAATGGTTGAAATACATGTGGCTGCTTAAGAACTTGCCTCTACAATCGTGCAACCCAGAGCGGCCACCAAAGCGGTACAGTGTCACGTTCCGTATGAAGTGAAAATGTAACGAGATTCTATCACGCCCCATGGGTGATCTATCACGCCCCATGTACCTGGAGCACTGTGTGCTCTAGGTACAAGTGAAAAGTTGAGAGGGTGAGCCAAGAAGGATGCTCGCTTGATGAGCACTGTCTTCCCGCATGAGGAAGGGGAAAGGAGCGAGCTTCCAGTAATGCGTGAGTGAGTGGGACAGGGGTTAACATGCGTCTCCTTTTCTAGCGCAGCTGTGGCAGTGCATGGCCGTCAGTGTGGCTTGACCGCATGCACAGCCTGTGTACCCTGCTTCTGAGGTAACCTGCCGCACATGCAAAGACTGGGCGAGCTGAGATGGCATGGCAGTGGGCCTTCCCTCTTTTAGTGATGGAGGTTGCGCAATCTCGAGTTTTGAAGATGCATCTAAGCAACAAGCAGATAAAGCATTTGTCTCCCGGCTGCTGGCGTTTTTCATGATGGCATCGCCCCACTGTGACCAACACTATCAGCCGCGGGGGCAGAGTGTACATAAAAGCATGGCTGGCTTTGCTTTGTACTGCCAATGTGACGATACCGTCAACACGGCAGGAAACCGCATGTTTCGTTGCCGACTCTCAAAGTGAACAAAACAATTTTTTTCTCATTTAAACTTGCTTTTGCCAATTCCGTACTAATTCGGAAAATTTTGCAGGCCCTTCCATGTAAGAGAAGTCCATCTGTGACTGTACTCATTTTGCGTAAAATATTGAAGTTCAATAGAACATAATTTTGATAACAAAGCAATTTGCTGATATTACCAACTTCATTATGTGGAGGTTTTTCTTTACATGGTGTGTACATTTACGCAGTTTTAATGCCTACATACCAATCAACTAACCCAGCAACAATATCCACACATTTATGAAACCTCACCATGTCACTATCACAGCACCTTGTTTTGTTGTGACACCTTGTGCGGCATGCGCGTTGTTGCAGACGAAAACGGGCATCAAGCCACAAGTCCTCACTTTCCAAGACCTGGAGTCGAGCATCGAGAGCGAACACTACAGCGATGTTGAAAACGACCCGGACTGGTGTCTCAGCAGTGAACTGCGCCAGGTAACCGCACGTTTCACTTTCATCACTCTGGGCAAGTTCACAATAATCTGCCCTGTGCTCAACAAATGCAATGTTCAGATGTTTGCACCAGTTGTTGTGAAACAGAATTATGAGGCTCTTTCATCACAACTACAGGGCCGCTAAAAAGGAATGGGTGAGGCTAGATTGCTGGATTATATTTACGGATGTTATTCAGGGTCACTTGCCTAGTTTGCCATTCGTGTCACACCATGGACAAAGGAAATTCGTCACCAACTCCAAACATTAATGTTCCACAATATCACATTCACGCATGTGCATTTCTAGCTACACACACGCAAGACGTGTCTCACCTCCATTCATTTCCTACTCTACTGGCATGCCCAATCCTTCCCATTACCCTTGCCCAGGGTGCCCTCACATGGAATCGCTCATAGGTTGGGCCTTACTGTGAACTGAGGATTCATACCTGAGAAAGGACTAAAAAAAAATTGAAGCTGGTGATAGCCATGGGATCAGTTTCTCTCAACTATACTGTTGGCCTCCTGTGACGTACAGCACGGAACAAACCATTTGAGACAATTGGCACGTGAGTCGCGTCGTATACCATGTGAGAGTGCACCAGTTTCCATTGAGTCGCAGATAAAGGAGTGAAACATGAGAATCGTAGTCAACCACACCGCTATTTTTGCATGCGTCATATCGTATGGCAGCAAGTTTCTCATAAAAGCAAGAGACTTAGCAGGGGTACGGGAACAACTGGTGAGGACCATCCCTGTCCATGCCTGACCCACTGAACAGATCTTCGATAACTGCCGACTCTGCTACACGTCTCCCTCAAATCCCTTGCCTCAATATTTCGCGAAATGAAAATGCATATAGAGCTGCGTTCAAATTTTGCATTGGGGAGTATTGTAATCGTGAGTGAATTTTTTTCACCTCTGTGAATGGCCTTAGAAATGGTAAGCTGCCATGTAAGAAGTGTCATTCAAAGCACTGTTGTGTGTATGAGTTAAGGGGAAGCTTCTCCCAAGAAGCTCCTATCCTGGTACATGGGAATGAAGAAATAATTTTGCTCAGCATGCACTGCACCACATTTAATGTGATTTGTTGCATATGGAAGAAAGTTAAAATCTGCCAAACTGCAAGGAGTAGATAATTTTACACCATTTCTTTTTAAACAAATTGTTGAAAATCACATAATTTAATAACTGTAGCATTGTGCTTGCAACTCTAACTTAAGCATAATGAAACATAACTTATGTAGCCTGCACTTGTTAGACATCTTAAGTGGACAAAATTGATGTTTTGTACTGCACTATAAAAACTCCACTAATTCACAAGTACTTTCACAAAACCATCGCTATCATTAACAATTTCATGTCAGCTGCTATATATTGTCCACTTTAGATGCTATGACAGATGCAATTCTTTCTCAACTTATCGATCTTCTGTAATTTCTATTTACAAAAAATTGAGGCCCTAGTTTGAAATTTAGGTTTCAGGCCCTAGGGTGAAATTTTGCTTCTTATGGTTGGTAGAATTCCGCTCTCTCATGTGCAGCAAATTTCATTCATACTCGTTCGGCAGTTGTCTAACAAGAGCATTGCAGTACTTCACACGTAAATACGAAAGTGAGAGTTGGCCCAGAGTTATAATCTCCTGGCTGAATCCATCTTCCTTTACTCTGAATGTGCACCTTCTGATGAGCTGAAGGCCAAAATCCAATCATTGCAACTGCATGTAAGCAGTCCATCAATTCCCACTTCCTTCTTCATGCCAACTTCATTCTTTCTACGCACCTCACCATGGGCATGCACATGTAATACCTCTGTGCACACTGTACATAATGTAACTACTTTGCATGTTGCATTAGAGGGAGGGCACCTATGATGAGGGCCACTATCAGCCGCACCCCAAGATAACAAGAAAGATGAAATCTCGAGGAAGAATACCAGCTAGTCTGCGGCCAAGGACGAGTGGTATGCCGGACCACCGGCACTGCCACACCAAATGTGGCTGCGGTCTCCTTCAATGGTGGTCTCCGCAGATTGAACTAAACTGCACTGCCTCTCTGCATTGCGCTTTCTTATTGAAATCTTGGATGCTGTGATGGTTGAGCATGGATGAGGCCTATCGGTGTTGCCATTGCAGTTGAAAGGTGGCCACGACATTCTGTTGCTTAACCAGAAGTCGCGTGTTCAATTGCCGCTGGCAGCATTTCGATGGGTACTGTGCATTGGGTGCACGTTAAAGAATCCCAGGTGGTCGAAATTAATCCAGAGCCCCCCGCTACGGCGTGCCTCATAATCGTATCATGGTTTTGGCACGTAAAACTCCAGAATTTAATTCTAATTTTAACATTTCGGTGGGGACAAGATGGGAAAAAGATAAAAGCTTGTGTATCATGTTTTGGGTGCAAATTAAGCGACCCAAAGCGGTGAAAATTACTCCAGAGCCCTTCTCTTCAGCACCTCTCGTAGCCTTTGTGTTGGTTTGTGATGTTGAATTGAATCACTCTTCTTTTATTCCCTTTAGGCCAGCCGCAAGCGGAAGTCGCAGGAGGAGGAGAAGCCTAAATCCATGAAGGTATGTGTTGCTCTTCCGTGCATAGGAAGGGGGACTTCATTAAAGGGACCCTGAAACGATTTTGACGATATTCTGCAAACACACTGAATCGTTGGAGTAGGTCCTTCTGATCATTAATTGACACATCTAAGTGCTCCGTGTAATGCATGTAATTTATTATAAGGTTTTAAAAATGCACATCGCTGCCGATCGCAGCACACTGCTCGGCGGAATTTTAAGCCGCCCCTACCCCTGTGACAGAAATCACCCATATGACGTCAGTGAGGCGAGCTATCCGACTGGCTGACCAGGGCATGTGATCGATAATTTTTCCAACTTTATGGTAAACAAATGATATTCATAATAGTTGGAATGTTAATTTGCTTTTATAAAAAGAATATAACATAAAAAGAATGCACCAGAACAATTTTTCAGTAATTTTTCACCAGTTTGCATTGAAAACTATGCACCAACTAGCCCCACAACGTGTTTTATTTCAGTACACTTAAGCAGTTACGGCACACAGCAACTGTCGTCTGCTTGTGTTACAACATGCACCGTCTTTGACGAGAGCTCCGCCGTCAGTGTCGGTCTGTCTTTTCGCGATTGCTATGATTCGACTTTGTTGCGTTGTGAAATGCAAACATAGCGATGTCAAGCTGCGACATCGTGTCCTTGTGCAAGCCAGTAGACGAGCGGACTGGCTGCAGCGCATTGGACAGCCGCTATCCGATGGGCGCCAGGATTTGCGCGATTGTGGCCGTCACTTTACACCGGAAGATTACTAACGCAATAGCGTTTAGCGAGTCCAGTATTAGGGTAAACGCAAGCGCAAGGGGACAGGGCCTGGCGGTGTCCCCTTGCGTGTCGTTTCAGGGGATGAACAGAAGCGCAAATGTGAATGGTCTGCACGGTGCAGCCACCTGGTGGCATAGAGCTCAACCACACACAGTAGCAGTAACAAAATGTATTCTTCTTTGCTGCTGGTGTAAATTTTTCGCAGGAGTGTAATCGTTGGCATGTTGTTTTCGTAAATGTTTAAAATGTTTTACACTTGGTTAGAGCAATATTAGCTCTTTCTTTGGCTGGTTAAGCTCTACGCCAACGGGTGGCTGGACCGTGGAGACCGATCAGGCAGCTCACGTACGTCTACGCTAAAGTTCCTTCATCAGCTTGAGTTTATGCCTTCACCGTTCCGTCGAAACGTTCTGCTAGTGTGTGATTACCGGAATACCAGACACGTTCGGCGCTATGACAGAATGCTCGCAATGCATGCTGCTTCGATAGCTCTTGCTTGTGGTTGACAGCCAAGTCGCTAGCGGAGACGTTTCGCGCGGGCGGGGGCGGGCTCCAAAGCAGCTGGAAGTGGACGATGTGACGTCACATCGTGACGCAGAACCAGTGAAGGCAGAGCTTAGCCCCGATCGCTCGGCGAACGAGTTGTGGAGGAAAAGCATGGCTAGGGAGGAGGGTAACTTGTAATAGCTTCACTTAAATTGTGGTGCGAATGTTCTACTTAAGCTGTACCCTACGCGTCTATGAAACTTGTCTGAACCGTTTCAGGGGCCCTTTAATGGAGTTAAGGAAATCGCTTTTGGCATGCATGTGTGTATAGATAACTCCTGCACAACACCTGGCACTTTTCAGAAGAGGACTGGCAAAAATTTGTAGATTATGATTTCATTGTTTTATGAAATCGCTGTTCTTGATTTTCCAATTTTCTTTGTGGTATGGATGTTGTGCTGTTTCTCTCACCTCCTCTTGTTTATGTGCAGCGACTACAGTTGACTTCCGTTAATTCGACCCTGCCAGGAACAACGAAATTAATCCAATTATCCAGCGAGTCGAGTTAAACAACATGCAGAAAAAAAACGTAAAAAAAAACGTCGCTGATTCATTTGGACCAATGTATGGACCAATGAGAAAGTAGCACAGCCATTTGCTTCCATTTGATGCTCAAATAGACCTAGTCTGGCCACAATAACTCCTCGCGGGCTGTGTCAGCTACATGGTCGGCAGCATTAACCCGCTCTAGCTTGTATGGAGTGTGGGGTGATAAATATGCGGTGGTGCTTCGCACTGAATTTTTCGCTGCACAAAATTCGGTGCTAGAGATCCCTTCATGAAAGTTGGCCTTTATGCAGCAAAGCACACGAGCATCGCTAACGCAATTCTTGGCCCAATTTTCCTGGGATAGAAAAGAAGGCAAATATCGTAACCGGACATTGTGCTACCATTATTGCTTGAAAAGTTTTCCTATAGCACGTAAAAAGTGAGCGTTTTGTATGGGAGGATGACATTCATTTAACGCATTGATTGTCCCCGAAGCTCTGCCAAGAGACGCTGCCAGTAAGGGAGTCGCTATTGGAGTCACCATAGAGGTTAGGCATATGTACTGGCCAAGTTCGAATTATTTGGCAAAAGCCAATTTTAGGATTGAAATAAAAATTTGGGCCCATAAATATGCATAGACGCCAGCCGGGACTTTTGGTCAGGATCAAATTAGCCAAGAAACAAAGTTAACTGGAGTCAAATAAGAGGAAGTCTACTGTATATCCGGAGGGCATGTTGTAGACAGCAGTCAGCTGTGTGTAAAAGACAGTTCTTTAGATAGTAAAACTTTTACATGAGGAACACAGATATAATACTTGGATGTAACGAAGTAAGTTTAAAATTTCCTTGGCCATGCTTTATTGCAAGAAATATTCTACTACTGTATATAAAATCAAAATTCAAGATCCAAGGCAGTATTGGGTGCATTGAAATGAATATTTGTTAGCCAACAGCTCAAAATATGTATTCTGGTGATAAGAATGTGAAGTACGCAGTAAGTGCAACTTAAAACTACACATTCCGGACGCATGTCCAGAAGCTTCACTTGGCTGGCCCCTTAGTCGGGAAGCCCATATGCCAATCCTGAGTGATCACGTGGTTGCTTATTAAAGACCATGCAAAGGGTTAGCATTGCTCACTTGTCATGCATTTACATGACAAGCCACTGATGGGCCATCACAATTGGCCCATGGGAGACATCACACGTTCGTTTCTTCTGAATAGACTCGATTACAATATATGTATATATATATATATTTTCTTTTTCTTGCTGATACTAGTGTGTAAACTTAAAGCGAATGTTAGATTAAAAAGAAAGTATTTTTTTATTGGATGTGTCCTTGTTAAAAGAAGGTTTGACTGCATACCGGCCGCGATTGCTTAGCAGCCGGGGTGTTGCGCTGCTAAGCACGAGGTCACGAGATCAAGTCCCAGCCATGGCGGCCGCATTTCGACGGGGGCGAAATGCAAAAACACCTGTGCTCCATGCATTGGGGGCAGGTTAAAAAATCCTCGGGTGGTTAAAATTAATCGGGAGTCCCTCACTATGGCATGCCTCGTAACCAAATCATGTTTTTGGCACATAAGACCCCAGAATTCAATTGGACTGTATGTATTGCTCATTTAATAACTTCAGTCAATGCAATGCAAGAGAAAATGTTTATCAGTAGCATCAGTGTCCAGAAACATACATGTGCCCACCTTGAATTGCTGCCGTGCCCTAACGTAAAATGCTACTTTCTTTTGTGCAGAATGGACAGGCTGTAAACAGCACACTTTTATTTCTGTTAATTATTCCACTGGCTTTGTTTTAAGCAAAATGAAATAAGTCTGCATTATGTTTGCTTGAAGAGACTTTGACAAAATGGCATAAGCTTTTCCAAAGTGAATGCCGGATTGGCCAGTGGTGGTGTCTCTGTGTTACGAATTACTAATCTAATCTTTTACTAGTTACTAATCAGTGTTACTAATACAACAGACTGATACATAAGTTACTAATGCAGTAGATGAACTCTAAGAAAAGCCATCTTAATGTTAAGCTAAACATTTTTGAAGCCTTTCTCATTTCCTGTACATCTAGAACTTTGGTTAGGCTGAACAGCAGTTAAGAAAAAACACATTGACATACAAGGTTCCTCACAAAGTCTACCGCAGTATTGAAACAGGCAAGATTGCTACACTGTCTAGAAATTACAAAATTAGGTATTCATGTTTTTGAACGATCATGGCCGTTCATTTCAGCTGTCCCTGCTCCGTTTGTCCTTCAAGCGGCTAAAATTTGTGGCTAAGAAATGGCTAGAAAATGGCTGTGTGAATTTCAAAACTACTTTGTTTTCTGAGCTCTCTGTCCCGGTGTTAGCAGATGTGGTCACACATTTCCTGTTAAGCTTAGGAGCACCCACAATCAAGAACTTACCGCATAAATGGGCGCAAGTCATTGCAAATATTTTATTGCCCGAGTGAACGTGCAGGTATTTTAAGATCGAAAGGTTGTGGATTTGATTTCAAGCTGTCGTAACTGCATTTTGAAGAAAGCAGAGTGCAGAAATGGCTGTGTGTGATCTTTAGAAATGCATCTGCCTCGGGTGCTCAAAATAAGCATGAAGTCCTTCCCTGTGTAGATTTTTAGATGTAAGGCCACGCCAAATGAAGTATACTTTGTCTTAATGAACCCTCTTAATGTGATAAAGACAATGTTATGGTTTGTTTGTTTGTTTGGTTCCAGAAGTATAATTTAGTTCCAGCCATTCATTATATTGAGATGTGGTTTCTTAAAACTGCCAAAATTTATCAAAGTGAGGAGTTCATCCTAATGTTGTGGACAGCAGTAGCACATACAATGAAGCAAAATAAAGATGGCATCACTTTGAAATGCCTCTCAAGAGCTATGTTTTGTAACAATCAATTGTTCCATTCTGTTTGTCCTTCATTAATAACTTGCATGACAGTGTGATGCTATTATTGCTAAGATAAGCCGGTAAGTGCAGTGTATAAGAAATGAATAGAGCTGTACAAAAATATTGTTTGCAGTACACAGTCTTAGGGCTCTAAACTGGACGTGAAGGCTTGCTCCAGGGGCCTTAGATGGGCAACTGCAACAAAATTTTGCTTTCGTTAAATTGCTTACGAGTTAGTAATATAAACAATCTATATAACCTTGGCATAACGGCCTTTGAATAGTACCTTAGCAGATGACACGGACAACTGGTAGTAAACGGGCATTGCACAACTCCCTGAACTGCATGCACGCATGCTGTCACGCTGTGGACACCTGGCTGCCCAGGCAGGCGCTGGTTCTCAACATTTCATGGTTTAGGTCTTTGAGTTGTGTTGTCAAAACCATTAAGTTTCGCAAGCTTTATGTGGCGTGTCCACTCATACGTCAAATTAGCACAAAGGCTGCTTCACGTCTATACCAAACATCTATACTCCATAATTCAGCACAGGCTCCGCCTACAAAACTGCACGGAACTTTCCCTCTGTACTGGAAAACATAGTTGGCAGGAGAGAGCAATGTTGAAGGAAGTTTGTCGCCACTGTGAGATTACAGAAATGAATCAACGTAATTGGTTGGAAGAGCAGAAATGGGTAAAGCCCGCCATATGCATTCCAACCAAGTCAGCTTACTGCTATCCTTTAAAAGTGCACAATCATTGCATTTTACCAACGGAAACATGAAGTTGAGTACCGCGCAATGATTGATGGAACGAAAAATGTTAGGCACAACATTGATAAACAGGAAAACAACGGTGCGGATTAGTGAGCAAACAAAGTTAGCCAACATTCTGGTTGACATTATTTAGGAAAGAAATGGAGCTGGGTAGGCCATGTAATGCGTAGCGTAGATAACCACCGGTCTGTTGAGTTACACAATGGGTGCCAGAAGAAAGGGAGCTGCAGTCGAGGACGGCAGGGAATTAGTTCATGCGATGAAATTTGGAAATGCTCAGGCATAAGAGGGGCTCACTGGCAGCGGACGGGGGTAATTGAAGATCTTCAAGAGAGGCCTGTATCCTGCAATATAAATAGGCTGATGATGACGGTGAATTGGTTGGCACATCTATACTTGTACTGTTTGAGTGTGACAGTGGTGTACTTGCTACTGCATTTTTAGGTTGTTTCGGGCTATATACATGATTAGACATGCTTGTTCTGGATGTCCTGAATTTTGTTGCGGTTGGTCTTTAAGTGCTATTGCTTGCTATTGTTTACTGAAGCGCTCTACATCGGCGGCTGCCTGCAAGTGCCGAGGACTGTGCCGCTCGGGACGCTGTGGATGTTCCAGGAAGCAGAGGAGCTGCTCCTCCCTGTGCTCCTGCAAGGGGGAGTGTCCCGTGGCGCAGCACCCCGTAAGTAGTAATACAGTTTCGTGGCAAGAGCCACCGTGGTAGCAGCAATTGCCTTAAATCCCCCCCCCCCCCACGGGTCCCCATTAGAAATTTTGGTTATGTATTTTACCACAAGAATTTTTCAGTTTGCTTCGTTATTAGTGGAGACGGGAGAAATTTTAAATGTTGCGTTGCCACGCTGCCAGATGGCAAGCTTCACTGCCGGTACGGACACGCTCTACTTCTGCCTCGGCTAGCCTCTGCGATACCTCTTCCCTGCCTTCTCCCATACCAAAGATGTAAGGCCACATCACGTTTATGTCACGAGCCCCACCTCTTTTTGTTTTCCTTTTCTTTCCTGTTTTGCTGCGTGGCACACCCTCAATGGTGGTGTGGCATGTTCTGCATTGGATGATTTACCGAGTTCACGTATTGTAATAGGTGACGTTGTGGATAGTGCATCTTGGGTGGAGGCATTCGTGTGTGTGACTGACTCTCTGGCTGGAAGCAGGGCTCCCTTGAAAGGAAGGGCGGGCAGGCTTCTGCTTGAAATTTCAGCTGGGAACGCTTATTCATCAGCTTTATTGGTCATTGCTATGAGGTGCGTGGGTGCTTTGTTGGTGATTGCTGTGAATGCGTGGGTACATTGCACTGCCTCCAGCATCAGCGAGTGCTACAAACCGCATTTAAAACTTTGCGAGCACGCACATTTTGAGCTGGTATCAGGATCGCCACGACAATTAACCACCTCAGAGTAAAGGAACACTAAAAAGAAAAATTATTCGAGCTGCATTAGCAAATTACTGCTTCTACAATACCGAAAAATTGATTGATCTTACCATGAGAAGAGTCTTTGTAAGTTCATAAGTGAGAAAAAAACACCAAAACGAAATGTGGGTGGTGACGCCAGCTCGCAGTGATGTCACCTGCTTGGGCCTAGTTAAGTTATTGGTGAAACGTAGACTGCATTGCATTCTAAAACAAAAAAAAAAAAAACGTAAACTGACCTTGCCAAGATTCAGGATCTTTTACTGGGCCAAAACTGCACAAAATATGAATTAAGTACTTTGAAATCTGACTCCACATGGACGGTGTTAAAGGCAGGTTGGTATGAGCTCAAAATTCAAGAAATTCAATTTTAACATTCACATTCTTCTAATAATAAACCTGTTACCGCAAAATTCACCAGCCTAAACTCGTTCAGGGTTTCTCTTTAGTGGCTCTTCAAGCTGTCTCTGGGATCAGCACCGTCCACCCAGCCAGACAGCCATCCACGCACTGTGCGAGAAAGAGCCAAAGAAATCTACGCTTCATTACTTGACAAGCACTGCTCAAGTGCTTGCAGGAGCCCGTATCCATCCCCATGAGGCTTCATTGGCAGCCACATGGTATAATGCTAAGCAATGCTGTGAGGAGGCAGCTGCAAAACACCCTGTGCCACTGTACACTTCAGAACAGCAGAACTCCTCTGTTATTTTGTCTATTAAAATACATATTGTAGGGGAATGTTCATAAAAGTGCCGAAGTGGTCTGGGTTTTAACTGTTCCTGAGTGGTACCCACTGTAGTAGCTTAGCTAGCGGCTATGGCATTGTGCTACTAAGTTTACTGGTTCATCGCAGCCGCGGTGGCCGAATTTCAATGGGGGGCAAAATGCAAAAGCGCTCCTGTTCTTAGGTATACTAAAGAACCCCAGGTGGTCAAAACTAATCCCGAATCCCACCCACTATGGTGTGTCTCATAATCAGATTGTGGTTTTGGCATGAATACCCCCAGAATTTCCATTCTTCTTTTCCTGAGTGGGTGCTTATCACTCCTGAGTGAGTGATAAGCTGCAGCAACTTTATAAAGGTGTTGCAGCTTATCCAGAGGTGCTCATTTAAAAAATAATACAAACAAGTTGTTTGTAGTTACTGAAAGTGGCTTAGACTTCCGACTATATTTCTTTACTTTTGCCCTGCATTCTTCTTTCAGGAATCCGATTTGGCCATTCCAGAGGACACACTGACCGAAAGCTTGCCACAAAAGCAGCTCTCTCTTAGAAGCAAACAGTGACGTGACACATTGTGTACATATTATATATTTATATGCGTCTGTACGAACTTTTCATGAATTGGATGACGTAAATTTGTGTGGCCGCTCTACATCTTTCTTTTACCGCCTCTGAAGGAACACAGCTAGCGCTCTCTCGTAATGAACTCGCTGTTTTAATTTTGACCATTTCAATGTCTCCACTCATTTTAAGTGTTTTAATTTCATAATTATTGTCACTTTCTACTTCATTCATCACATTGCTCTGTGTCTGACAACTCAACCCTATGATGTGTTTTGTGACAAACATTTGACAGCCACCAAGACAGCATGGCAGTGACATCCAGAAGGTAACTTTAATCTACAAGTGTCATAGTGAACTGAGGGGCACTACAGTGGTTGAGGCCTGCACAGGAACTGTTGGCATCTTATGTCCCTTCTATAATTCATTCAGCTGCATGGATTAGGTTCGATCCATGCAGCGTTTTTCAGAGGAAGGCAGGTGCTGGGACAAGTAAACCATCTAATATTCGTCTTCTGTGCCGTGCATGCCTGTACATGTTGCGTGTGTGTGTGGAGAGTGACCATTGTTGGCTTACGTGGAGGTACTTCCAAAACACAAGTTACACAACCTGCCAAAAATATGTGTGGGCACATTGTCCTTTTATGCCTTGGATGGCGTCTTCTTGGGGCTTCTTTTTAGCGATTAATATGTGGATGTACAAATGAATAAATGTGTTCAGAAATTCAAAAGAGTCACTGACTAAATGGTGTCGGCAGTCTTGACCCCTTAAAGCCGAAGGGTGAACAGATATGATGACGGAGCACATTTGTATGCCCTGGCCTGCATTTTTACTCAAACAGACTTAAAAGGAGTTGCATTTACTGCCACCTTGTCATCACAAATTTTGCAACAAGCATTTTTTTTTTTTTTGCCTGCTTTGTTCAGCAAAACACTTCACATTTTTGCTTGCCTACTTGGTATGAACTTCCTTAGTCCACATCACGGTGGCAGGTTACCTCTTGGATGGCGAGGCGAGCTTCCATATTTAAAGGGAGACGCTCCTCAAAACAACTCTTTTTTTTTATTGTTCTAGAGGTTTCAAAACTCAGCCAATTATAAAATTTTCGATACAGAATTCAAATATGTAATTAGTGTTTGTGTAGCTGTTATAGTTTTTGAGTTATTTGATGCCCATGGGCAAAATATAGTCATCTTTTTGGGCACTTTGTTGTGTTCTAAATGTTAAAAAAAAAAGCATTGCACTGTAGCTTGTTTAGCTCTTTGTAGATCGCAAAGTGCCGATATCTAGGCAAACAGCATGCACACTTACCGGAACTAGGGAAAAAAATTAGAACATTTCAACTATATTTCTTTCTCAATTCCCTGAAATATAATCTCGCGTTTTTGCAACTACTGCAACAAAGATATTACTGGACAAAGATATTGCAATTTCAAGTAGATACCAGTACTGTACATATCTTTAAGAGTATGTATTCCAAATTTCGTTAGTATAAGACAATTATAAGTGTAGAAAGTTATTTTCTTGGGATTGTGAAAAAAATTTGTTGAAGTGTTCTAATTTTTTTTGTAGTTCCAGTAATTTTACGTACTGTTTGGATAGATATCGGCACTTTGCAGTCTACAAAGAACTAAATAAGCTAAAGCACAAAGCTTTTGGTAAAATTTATTGCACAATAAGGTGCCCGGAAAATCTCTATATTTTGCCATTGTGTAGGACATAACTCAAGAACTACAGCGTCTACACAAAAGCTAATGACATATTTGAAATCTGCTTGAAAGGCTATATAAGTGAGTATTTTCAAATCTCTGGTACAAATATTAAAGAAATCATTTTTCGAGGAGAACCTCCCCTTAAGGCAAAAGCCTGAAGTGGCTCATGGATTGAAAAAATTCGTTGTCCAGCGTTATATAAAAATTGACTGTCTGGCGTTATGGCGCCAAAATTCGGTGGCACCTAAATTGATGGTGCCACCTACGACAATTGATGGTATTTCAACCCATGACCATTCGTGGGAGTTAAGGCAAAGGCACTGGAATCTTTGACCTTTGGTGGGATCGAAATTCAATGTCACCAAAATTGATGGTGCTGCCATTGATGGTCGAACCCACAACCTTTCTGTTTAATAAGGTGAAATTGATTAGCGTGCATTTAAGAGTTAATTAAGCCATCCGAACCCACGACCTTTGGTGAGAGTGGCACTCTCTATCTTTGGTGGCAGAAAACAATAGGAAGTAACAACGCATTCAAATGAGAATGTCGACTATTTTAGTTAATAGACAGCTTTAGTTTAGCCTACGCTATACGCTATGTGTAGCATACGCTAAGCAGCGCACGTTCTCAACAGTTTTAGTTGGCCGGCGATATCTTCCGATCTCGGAGGCCATATGCCGTCATTGCGGCTATTTCCCGCCTGTAGCGATAGGTGGCGCTGACATCGCGAATATTTCTTTCGTTAGGCTTTGACTCGTAAGAAACGAGAAGCAGACAAGGACGAAGTGAGACAAGCGACACATACGGGCGCCATCTTCCTACTGTTTATTCACCAGAATCCATGCAAATTTATACAAGAAACTTAAGTAAAAATTGATCGCTGTAGTGATAGGCAGGGGTGATATGAATTAACACTGCTCGTAGGCAAGTGATCTGTATTGAATTACGGCAGGTACATATGAGCACGCGCGCATTACAGGCCTAATCCGAGCATCCAACCAGGTGTGGCAGTTGCACATTATAATCTTAGCGGTGATCACAGGCTGTAATTTATGAATGCCATTTCTTTGTCAGTTAATGCTAGTGAGTGAATAAACAGTTCGAAGTTGGTGCCCGTATGTGTCGTTTGTGTGTCACTTCGTCCTTGTCTGCATAGCACCGTAACCTTTGTTTTTAACTCGTGAACCAACTAGCTCGCAAGTTTTGTTAAATTGTAAAATTTTGTTTACTTACATGTTATGCAGCATGTAATGTCATAGGTTTGTTTATAGACCACAAAGGTCAACACTTTATTGGCATACAATTTTTATGCATTGCTCACAAGCTGTGCCCAATGTAAGCGCCATATCAGGAGAAAATGAGTAATAGCGCTGGACAACAGGACGTGACTGAGACAGACGAAGCGCTGACTTTCAACCAATATTTTATTGCACACACAGCAATATATACAGGGGTTTGAATAGACATGAGGGAGAGAACATATAGTAGGAATACATTGTGAGAAAAACAGCGACGACGGAGAACATGAAAACCGTACAACTAAACGGTCGCCATCATCCATGTGTAAGATACGAAAGTTCCTGCGTGAGGAGCGATACCGAAGGCACACTCGTGTACATGTTGCCTTTCTTCTCGATGCAAAAGGCCTCGTATACCTCGCGCACGCTGGTCACCATAGCACCAGAGTATTTTGCATCTGTCAAACAGTGCTTGACAACCAAAATGGGAGCTATGCACGGCTAGGTGGTTGCCAACACACCTCTTCATTAAATTTGAATGTTCTCTGAGGCGGTCAATAATACAACTGCCAGTTTGGCTGATGTAGCCAAGACCGCACTCGAGGGGGCTCTCGTACGCTACCTTGTGGGAGCAATCAACAGGCTTTCTTTGTGTGTTTCTTATCTCGCGAAGGAACTCGCATATCTTATACACATGGATGATGGTGACTGTTTTGTTGTGCTGTTTTCACGTTCTCCATCATCTCTATCTTCCTGACAGTGTATTCCTACTATGATATGTTCTCCTCTCCCTCGTGCCTATTCAAGCCCCTGTATATCGCCTTCAGTCACGCGTACATGTTTGTGGACGCGACTTATTTTTGCCATTACTGTGCTGTGATTGCAAGGAATAGACAACGAACATTAAGCATTGAGTAAATAGAACATTGTGCTCTCCTAAAGCACACCCACTTCGCTTCTGAGAGAAATTTATCGCTTTAGACGATTGCTTTGGTGAAGGCTCTACCGTGTTTGACGGGACATCTGAAGTAGGGCGTTTCGTTAGTCACTTCGAAAGATGTTTTTCCCTTGTTGCAATGCTTGTGCCAAATAATTAACATGTGCATGTAATTCGAGCGAGTGATTCAATGAAGAGATTTTTAATGAAGAGACTCAGCATTACTAACTGTACAATAAATGAATATATAATTACGATGTAACTATGGTAGCTCTATAAAATGCACAATCATTCTCGTCCCACCTTGACTTGCTTCCTATGGAGCCTCCAGCACCTTGGCATAAAATTATGTAAATTTTACACATTTGTCGACAGTCGAACATAATTCGTGACTGAAGGGGATATATTGCTGCGTGCGCAATAATATATTGGTTGAAAGTCAGCGCTTCATCTGTCTATCTGTCTCAGTCACGTCACGTTGTCCAGTGCTGTTACTCATTTTCTTCAGACATGTACCAACCAGCCCAAGTTAGCACGTTATTGCACCATATCGCTGCACAGTGTGAAACACTTATGCAGCAATGTCATAAGGTTATGAGACTTGTCAAGGGAAGCATGGGGATGACAGGTATATGCACGAAAAACTATGACATATATCAAGTAAGATTTAGGGATTCTGTACTTCTTATGTTATAATGGGAAATACCCATTTTGGAGAATTGTCCAAGACCGGGTGCAGATCCAGTGACACACTGATTGGCTAAATCAAAATATGTTGAGGGATCCATTAAGTATGATTCATTTCATTTACAGATTGGTGTGCCTGTAATGCCTGTAAGTGGCGTTATTATAGGTTCAGGTTTTATAAAGGACTCCTTTTTTTTTTTTAACGTAGAGGTGGCCATACTTGGTAAGCATAGTAGGGTTATATAAGCCACTTGGCGGTTACTTTCGTATAACTTTTGTATGTGCATCCACAAATACATCTGGCGAGATAGCAACTAACCCAAAAACCAGGCAGCCACGGCAAACCTGTAAAAGTACACTAAGATAGCTTTAAAAAGCACAAGAGAACTTTGGCTTAAGGGACCTTGGTGGGCAAGTTGGTATCGATTCATTATAACTATTTTAAGGTGCCAAAGAACAACACACAGCACCTAAGAGAAGGCAACAAGACAGTGGCGCACTGTCTCATTGCCTTCTCATGTGTGCTGTGTGTTGTTCTTTGGCACCTTAAAATAGTTATACTGAATTTAAAAGGTGCTCGATACCATCAGGTTAATACTGTAATAATTCACTGTAACGTATTTTCGCTTTAAAATCTTCCTGGGGCAGGCTGAAAATACTTTAGTGGGAGTTGACCAGTGTTCAGTGAATGCAGAGTTTTTTTTGAACAGCGGTGCCTCCCAAGTCCCACATCCACAGTGCCCGTGTCGGTGTGGTTTGTTGAAGAGCGGCACGTATGTACACAATGGCACATACTCAGTGACCCAAGTTGGTATGGTATGGTATGGAGAACTTTATTGGGTCCTGAAGGTCAACCCTACGTTGACGCGGGCCGCTCCCACGTTGGGACTGTCAGGCCGAGCCCTTCAACCACATCGTGGGCCTTCTGGACTGCCCGTAATTGGTCAGAGAGTGATTCACTGTGTAGCATTTCCCGCCACCATTCTTGTTCCTTGTCACAGTCTGTGAAGACCGCGGGGCACTGCCAAAGCATGTGGTCAAGAGTAATGATGCCATTGCACATTACAGTTGGTTTGAGTTTCCCTCTCCGGATAGATCCTGTTAATAAAATCTGGACTTGGGTATGTTCTTGTCTGCAGCAAACGTAATGTGACCGCTTGGGCTCTGCAAAGCTTACCGTGTGGCAATGGGTATTCCCTTCTGTTTAAATAATAATGCTTCGTGATTTCGTTATATGTTAATAATCGATCCCTGTGTTCCCCAGGTGAAGTGCAAGTTGCTCGGTCTTGAAGAGCACGGCTAGAAAGTCCTCGTGCTGCTTCATTTGCCACTTCATTGAGGTTTATCTGAGGTACGTCCACCACCCCCAGATGTGCAGGAAACCAGCGGATTTCAATCCTCTCACTGTTGACCTTCTCTAGTGATTTTGTTGCTATCCGTGTCACATATCCGTTGGTAAAGTTGCGTATGGCTGTTCTAGAGTCGCTGTAAATATGTGTCCACCGATTAGCCCGGATGGCTAAGGCGATTGCTACTTGTTCTGGTACTGTTGGGTCCTTGGTATAGACGGTGATGGCGTCCCATATGTTACCTTGAGTGTCTACAACAACGGAGGTATACGCATCCTTATTTTTAACCCAGGCCGCGTCAACGAACACCGACTGCTGCTTATGTTGATCTATGTCTTGAAGGAGTGCCTTCGCCCTTGCCTTCAGTCTCTCAAGGTTATGTGTCAGGTGCATGTTCCTAAGAAACGGGGTCGTCTTTATTGTTTCTCCTAGTCCCGCTTGCAATTGTGTTAATAATTCTCCTTCGCTGGTGTGGTTGTTAATTTCTATGCCAATTTCTTCAAGTAGCGCCCTCCTAGGTCGTGTCCCCATTAGTCTCTCCTGGTGGGCCACCTCTTGAGCCTCAGCTATCTCCTCTAGTGTGTTATGCAGCCCTAGGTGCAGTAAGCTATCATTGGCCATGCTGATGGGAAGTCCTAGTGCAGTCTTTATAAGTCGTCTGATTACTGCCTACCCATTTATGCTTGTCTCCAATTGTTCTCGCGACCTGGGCCACTGGGTAGTCCATGGTTGAATGGTTAGCGCATAGGGCTGCTGTGCTGAGGTAACAGGGTTCGAAACCAACTGTTGCACCAACTTGGGTCTGATACAAGCTAAACGCTTTAATCAGACCCAAGTTGGTGCAACGGTTGGTTTCGAACCCTGTTACCTCAGCACAGCAGCCCTATGTGCTAACCATTCAACCATGGACTACCCAGTGACCCAGGTCGCGAAAACGATTGGAGACAAGCATAAATGGGTAGGCAGTTAGCCCCTAGAAAGTGCGTGAAGAGTGCTGGTGAACTGTGTACATCATGTCATGTTTGCTTAACCCTTTAATGATGATGCATATGAATGCCCCCAAAGAATGTTTTTTTTTACCTAAGTCGATAAAACACATTGGGAATAAGCATAATCAAGAAAAATAAAATATTTGCCAGAACGTTTTTATCAACAGGGGGAAAACACCGGACAGACAACTGCAAGTGGCTTCACCTCAAGCTACCTGTGGCTCAGGTTGAAATTCGTCCTCCAAACGGAACTCAGCGTGCCTTTATCGGCCGCACTGTTTGCAGAACAGCGCATTCAGGCCTGCTCACCCAGTAGTCATTGAGTGCTAAATGGCTTCAGGAACGACATGCTGTCCTGAAGAAGCCATTAATAATGATTCGCGATCACCGAAACGCACAACCGACGCGCACTCAACGTGGGCACAGATACACAAAACTGGCGAAAGCCCTGGGACTCTTCCAGAACATTTTCAGCGGCGTGCGGCAGAGGGCAGCACAGGAAAATGAAAGAGATCGATTGCTACAGCGGGGCATGGTACTTGCGGAGACGACGGATGTTTGCGCGCATGCGCGATTAAGAGCGGGTGCGAGAGAGCAAATGTGGGGACTTTTGCTCCGTGAATATACGACTCTGCCTGGGCACTGTAGCACTATGGAGGAGTTTCTTAGCGCGTGTTGTATGCACTTTAGAGCTGTGCACGGGCTCGGGCCGGCTCGAAAACCCGGACCCAGCCCGGCCCGCGAGCCGGGCCCGGGCCAGGCTTTCTATGTCTCGGGACGAACCGGTCGGGCTCCCCGTTCTCGACTGCATACCTTATGCGAAAGTATGCTTGTCGTCTCGCATGTAGGTACAGCAGGAAGTGCAATGTACTTATTCATCAAAAATGGAATCTACAGGCACGGGAGAAAAGTACAAACGCTAACAAAAGGCAAACGAAAGCTGGCGGAGGCTCTGAATGCATTTTCGGTTCTACCAAGTACCGGCGCTTTGGAAAAGCCGCCGCTTGCAGGTGCCTCCCAGTAAAAAGGCTGAGAAGGGAAGCGTTTGGGAAGCGAAGATAATCCTGTGTATGGCGCACGCGGGGTCGCCTTTGCCACACATACAATGTAGCCAAGCGGCGGCGTATAGGGGACTTTTCCAATGGGCAGTGGTATTCCTTGAAGACTGGTCGTTGACCGAAGTCGACAGGAAGCACACATCGTCACTGGCCATGCTAGAAAGGTCGCTGTTTTCTTTCAGCAGCACCTTAGAAATGGGTGAACTTTTTCAACTTGCCGCATTTTTTCCTGATTTTCCTGATATTGTTTCTTTTTGTGTCGGCGTCGCCTTATTGCAGGTCGGGCCGGACCGGGCGCGGGCTCAGAATTGCGGCCAGTGCCAGTGGCGTCGCTAGGTCGTCTGGCACCCGGGGCCCATAGGTATTCTGTCACCCCCTTCCCCTCCGGGTGTAGCCCGCGGAAAGAGGGGTGTCTTCAGACGTATATGACACCCCCCCCCCCCCCCCCCCCCCCCCCCCCTGGCCCCTTGCGTTTGTCCCTGGGCGTGCCGGCAGAAGTCGTGGGGCGCGGTAGTGCTGAACTTAGCATCGCAAGTTGGCGGCTCGACGCAATTATATTTATTCAATCGTGTGTTTTACTAATTAAAACGACGTGTCATTATTTCGCGTACCAGGGCATTTTGCGTGAAAGGGGAATATAAGATCGGCTGTGTGGCGGACAGCCAATTTTTTATGCGAACAGCCCCTGGCACGCTTCGGCCGCCGCGGCCCCAACCCACGGGCCGCCTTGCTTCCAGCTTTGATCCCCCCGCTACCGCTTGGGTGCCCCGGAGATCCTGCGCCGCCTGCTTTAGTATAACATCAGGTGCGCTCTTCTGAGGCCTCCGTTTGCCGGTTACATGTGCCCTCCTGGGGCAGTGCTTGTAAAGAATTCAATCTATCGTCGCGACTAAAAAAGCGACCCGCGACTTATACAACACCAGTCAGAACCTTGCCCTTGTCCGTGCCCACTGCCTCACCGCGCGGGACAAACTCGAGCGCACTCCGCAATGCCGGCATGCCTAGGGACAAACGCATACAACACGCGTTAAGAAACCTCCTCAACTGTGCCTAGGCAGACTCACATATTCAAGAAGCAAAGGCCCCAGGTTTTACTCGCGTCTACGCCAAAACGTCGAGCGCCATGAAAAACGCGCCGCCCGCTGTTTTCGGGCGGTGGAGTTTTGGCGGGAAGCATTTCGCTAGCGCTGGCGCCGTTTACGTATCGCGGCGTTGCCTAGCCTTTACTGTGCCTATGGATGCAACAACCGAAGAGGCTAGGGGAAGATACTTTTCGTTATTCCATCCGGAAGAAGCAACGCGCGGCTCGCCGAAAGATTTGGCTGCACAGGATCGGTTGGGCTAACTTTGAAAATGCGCGGGACCCGTGCCTTTGTGAGAAAAGTAGCCGTTAATCAGATGTCACTCGTATCTTTTCGGACGATTTGTTGAGAAGCGCGAGCATCTGCAGCCTTTCGCACTAAATAACGTTCGGCACGGTTGTAGTTGGAAACGTTCACTCGCTGCTACGAAAGCCATTTGTCTGAGCCTCGATCGCCATTCACGCTTCTGGTTCGGCAGGCTACATTATGATTGATGTTGCGCACATTGCATGGCGCACTCGATTCGTTGTAGTTGGAACCATTGCTGGGCTCTGACACGAAAGTTGCGCTTCATATATTAGTGGAACCCGCCGTTCAGTAACGCGTATTACATACTGAAGTGACGCGCATTGCTAGAGTTTTTTTTTTTTTTTTTTTTTTTTTTTTGAAGTTGGACTCTGGTGACGAACTCGAGACTAAAACGGCGGTTCTCATCGTTTGAGCCCCCACTGTTCATGCTACTCGTGGTGCAGGTCTAGCTTTTATGTAGCGCGCTTTGGTGCACTTATATTTGTATTTGCGGGGTTGTTATGAAAGTCGGCAGTTATACTGTGCCTATATAGGCACAGTAACGGCAGCTATATCTTAGTACGCCATATCTGCGCGCATAATAAATCATAACGCAGACATCCGCTAAACATAGCCGAAATTATATTGGGTTCGAAGATGTCGTGCAAATCTAAGCCGGTTGAAGCATTTTTAACGCGGATAGGTCACGTAGAAGAAACCTCTAACGAAGGGACGCGCAATGACCCAGACCATTTTCAACGTTCGACGTTGATAAAATTGTTATGGCCACGCACACGGCGGGCTGACATATCAACAGTTCTCATTTTCGAAATTATTCCTGAAATGTCAAGGTGTGTATTTTCTTTTGTGCCTTGTATCATTTCTCAAGAAGTTGTGCCACACCAAGTCTATTCCTCTTAGGATCACTTCACCGAAGACCAATTTGAAAGCCGAATCATTCGGCATTACGGCATCAAGAAATTAAGGCCCAATGCATTACCAGGCCTTCGTGTAGTACGAGCAAACGCGCCTTTGACAGATTATGGAAGCAGTACACCACCGTCGGTTCATATATGGTTCATATCCACATACAAAGTGTATGCTATTCCAATTTATGAAAAGAAGGCGCCGTTGATCAAAAGCTGATCAAAAGGCGCCATTCGAGAAAAAACTCCTTTAGCTCGCTTGCGCACACCACCTCCGCCGTAGACACTGCAATCAAAGTGTTCGCTGTGGAAAGAGCTTCGATAAAGCAGTGCAACGTGGATCCCGGCAGTTATTGGAGTAACTCATTTATGAACTGTAATAAGCGCAACAACCAAATACTTCAGGCGCGCAGTGTACTGCGCGCCTGAAGGATTGAACCAATCGGAGAGACCGTAGCATCTCTCCGGGCCTGCTCTAGGCCAATCATTAGAGACAAGCTGGCATTTGAGTCCAAATCACGACCTACTGTAGTAGGTCGTGGTCCAAATCCACGCTCCAGCGTAACCTCGGCCCCAGCGATTCCCTGTCCGAGTAACAGATAAATATCTCAAAAGCTATGCTTTAGCTGGCTGTTTGCGGTGGAAGCAATTGCGGGATCCGATACACAACTTACTTAGCTTGCTATGTATATTCGGATCGAATGCGTAATCGAAGAGGCCCACGATGTAGTCTTCAAATGCATGCCTTAGCAACGTTTTCTTCAAGTAAAAACAAATCTCGAAGGCTATGCTTTTGTTACCTGTATGCGCCGGAATGGACTACTTAAGCCAAAAACACGTCATAACATTAGTGATAGAAAGTTTGTATATATACGTATGTAAAGCGCTCTCTCAAGCAAATAAGTATTCGGTGCTAAGATTCGGTGCTAACATTATGGTGCCAACAGTTTCGGTTTTAAACAAGTATGCTTTACTTGGCTTTCGTGCTCCTAGCGGCGTATCTCGTAAGCATCATCGTCTGTGTCTATTGCGCGCGCTACGGAACGGCGTTTTGGTGGAGCGTGGCGGCGGAATCTATGGAAGAATGCTTGATTTGTGGACATCCTTTTGCAAGAATCCTTGCCTTCTGCCACTGGTGAACGTTTTTCGGTAAGACCTACAGAGCACCCTTGCTTGTGGATCGTATTGCGCGGCCTGGGATCTCAGTGCAGCCTGATTTGACGGGGCGTGCAGTCGTGAGCAATATGACGAGTGGGAACGCCGAATTCGTGTTTGAGAAACAACTACACGGGTTGTGTTTATTCGAATGCGATCGTTGATTTGTAACAGGTGGCTCACCCGTTAAATAGAGGTGAAATTCGGGCTGGTTGGTTATTCATGATCGTCCAATACTAGCGCGTAAGCATTTAGCGTCATTGAACACTTTTGTGCTTGGCATATTCGTTTAGCCGCTACGTCGTCGTGAATGTATCTATCAATCAGGGACACGCACACATCGTTGCAACTGTGAGAAAAGCCTTCGTTATTAGGCGCTCGCCGTTATATAGTGTTCTCAAGTGGTTGTGTTGCCAGACGTCCTTGCCGCCCGGTCCTCTACCGGTACATCTTCCCTTCTCTGGAGAAGCTGCCCAAGGCATGGAGGTCACATAGTCCCGCAGGTGGCCTGGAGGTCTTCACACTCGAGTAGAGCGCCGCAGGGGCGGAGTTGTAGGGCTCGTATTCGGCGACACCGCAGAGGTAGGGTTGTGCTCTCCTGTGCTCTCCGCAGAGGTGGGGTCGTCGCTCCTGGGATGGCTCTGCAGGTTCGGGGCCCTGTGGAGATTGCCTTTGCAGGGCACGATGGAACCACTCGAGGCCCTGCACTTAGCACAAGGTCATCTCCCGGGAGCACCTCCGGCTCAATGTGCCCATTCGTTCTTAGTTGTCGGTTTCTTCAGTACTGTTGATCTCTTCCGTGCAAACCCTGTAGGACCTTGGTATCACAGAGCCCTCCACTTGAGCCTTTGGACCTCACCACCCGTCGTGGTGTATCCTCACAATATCTCCTTCATGTAGCATTGGGAGAGGTCGATCACGTGTTAAGTTCTGAGGGTGCCTGATCACAGGTTTCCAGTGGGGGCTGGAAAGTCTGGCAGCCTTCCATGAAGCTGTCTTCCCATGAGTAGCTGACAGGGCGTTGACCCATCCTCCAGTGGGGTTTGGTAATTCAACAGTCCCACCCAGAAATATTCGTTTGCCTGCTCACTTTTTTTCAATCGTTTCACTACTTGGAACTCCTTTTTCAGCCAAGCCATTGGACCTGGGGAATTGTGGGCTGCTTGTTGTATGGCCAAAGTCGCTCTTGTCTCCGAATGCTTTGAAGTCACGAGAGACAAACTGGAGACCTCCATCTGTGCAAACTTCCAACGGAATCCCATGGTGGGCAAACATCATAGAAAGTTTTGGTGACTACTGCCTTGTTGTCTGAGACAAGCACTTGACTTCGGGGAAGCTCGAGTAAGCTTGTTATTGAACCAGGTAGTTCCACCTACCGTACTCGCAAAGGTAACTGCAAATTCGTTGTCATGGTAGCTTTGAGGCTTCTCTTAGTGTCAGAGTGCTGGTCGTCAATATGCAAACTGACAAGTTGTACCTTGACTAACCAATGTCGCTATGTCCGCATGCATTCCTCTCCAGTACATCAGCAGCCTTGCACAGGCCTTGCCCTGTGTCCATCTTGAGCCACGTCGGGACGCTAGCCACGAACCTGTTCACAATCCAATCTCGCTGACCTGATACACTGTTGATGCACACCGTTAAAATATTGAAGTCTTCCTCTGAGTTGTTTGCTGCTTGCTTTGAATCATAGGAGTGTGGAGTTCTAACTTCATCAACACTGGCATTATTGCAGCACTAGGCAAAGTTATTTTTTCCCTTGCATAAGGTACAAGACTTGCCCCACACTGGGCATCTTGGTTGATAAACCTTTCTGCAATAGCCACACCGTCCACAATTTGCATTTTACCATTTTAGGCCAGTCGCGCAACCGTGGTCGCAAAACTGATAAACCAATCAGCAGCGCACCGGAAGTGATCTTTCATGTGTTTACATCCGGCCTCCTCCCACGTCGCGGCATATTTTGCATAGATTCCGAGAGTTCTCGCTGAGTACAATAATCTCCGGGATTGCGACGCGCTCAGCTGGGCTTGCCGCTGTGAACATCAGCCGCCTTCGGTTGCTTTTTGGTCACGAGTCGCAAATGTTCGCACGACCTCCTCAAGTCTCCGGTGTGAATGAGCCATAAGGTTACATAAGCTGCAGTTGCCGGGAAGCATGAGAAGTGGTCACATTGCGCTGCACCATCACGGTTGTGTTCGGATTGCAGGACGCTTGCCCTCCATCGATCAGCATATAATTGCTTACTCCTAAAGACAAAGATCTGAATTCTTGACTGAGCTTCTTCATGTGGACGTGCTTTCCATGCTTGTTGCAAAGAACAGATATGCATGATTGATGTGAAACTGAAAAATGTTGGTTCGTTGGCTCTCATGTGGAATCAGTGATGAAGTAGAAAGCTTTCCATTCTGACAGGAAACGCCAGATCACATGTCCTAGTGAGCAAACATATCTTGTATGATATGTTGCGTGTTCACAATGCTCTCTAGCCATGGTTGATCTCAATCAAGTGTTCCTGCAATGTGTGCAATGGACCATACCGTTTGCATTTTGAATGCTGCCATGGATTGGGCAATGCTTCCCTTGTCAAGTTCAATCGGGCAAGGAAACGGACGTGCATTCAGTGCTGTTCAGGATAAAGTAGTCTTCTTCATAGCTCAAGAGGCTAGTGCCAGCAAATCATCCAGGAAGCTGGAACAACTACAACACCACCTAGCCAGTGCCTGGTGCCCATAGTGGTGTGGAAGTTCCGAGCCAGCTCTGCCCTGATGCAGTCGTACGCAGCACGCCAGCTAAGTTCCCTGAAACATAACGCTGCGGCAGGCCTTTCTCAGCCTGCTAAAGGCCTGCTCTTTGTGCAGCGCCTGTGTTTTCTGTCATCACTGGAAGCAGCCGAAATATCTGACTGCGAGCTGATGGACACTCAGGCATTGCGTGCATGAGATGCAGCTTGAAATGCAGCTTGCTGAGGTGGAGACACCAATTTCTCGGGCGATGATTTTATTCTCTTGGGTTATACACCTCATCTAAGGAACCATAAAAACGCATTATGTATTACGCATAAATACGCATCACGCATAAATACGCAAATAAAAATGGATGAAAGAACAAGTTGCCGCAGGTGGGGAACGATCCCACAACCTTCGTAATTTCGCGTGTGATGCTCTACCAGGTCGGATCGTTCCCCACCTGCGGCAAGTTGTTTTTTCATCCACTTTAATTTCCATTAATTTATTGTTTCTTTATTTCACTTATTAAGCACAAGTAATTTCCCCACTGTTGTCCTTGGTGTCAGTGTTTGTTGGCTTCTTATAATATGACTAATAAAAAATCGGGCCCCTTGGTTAACCCCCTTTCTTCTTGTTTAATACAAGAGGCTAAGAGGCTTCATGAGCCAGTGCCACTTGCCATCACAAGATTGTGTCTCAGCTAGGTTGTATCATTGAATATCATTATTTTCTATATCTCTTAAGGTGTGCATTGGTTGCCACCCTTGTGCATCTTAAAGGTGTTCCTAAACATTGTCGTCACAAAGGAACAGCCAGTTTGCTGTCATTAGCACTCTGCCTCTCATCATCCAGTGGTGTTGGCATGCCAACCACAGGAAGCCTGTGCTTGGATCATTACATTGTATATATGAGGTAGACTTTGCTGGTGAGATTTGTACCTACTGGTAGTTGTTTTGTTAGTGGAACATTAACTTTTTTTTATCTGCCTATACATGTGATTGTTCTCATTAGTAGTAATGCAGACAGAAGCTGCTCTGATATTATAAATTTTGCACATAGCTAGATATTTCTGCAAGAACATTTATAGACCTTGTACTCGCTTTTTGTAATCTTGAGCATGAAAAGAGGGAAGAAATTGTAAAACTGGAGGTCTAATCAGGGGAAAGAGAAATCGTATTAAAGGTCTGTAGATATGCTGTATTTAGTGTGGGCTGTCGCTACTGGCAGTTGGGCTTTTTTGTTCTAAGCAAAATACATCTTGTTTCTGCTTCCTTTATTATGCATTTTAGGTTAAAGATATGCAGTGCACAGACTTGAAATAGTCTCTGGTATGACTCTAGTAACATTGACTTGTAACTTGCAAACTTGTAACAGCTGCGCATGTATCACTTTTCCCTCCCTTTTCTCCTGCTGAAGGTGCCAGTGATCGGCAAGCCTCAGCCACGATGAGCTCTTTGGAGAATGTGCAATCGCTGCAGGACAAACTTCTCATGCTCAACCTTTTGACAACATCTCAACTCAGCAAGAGCCTCAGCGCATTTGCAAGCCAACTGGACCCTCAAAATGTTGTGCGGTTCTTCAAATGCATGGAAAGCTCTTGTGACTTTTGCACTGATAAGGAAGACAACTTCAAGGATCATTTGCGTGTTCATGTCGACCTTGCACACTGCACCTACTGCAATGAGGTTGCTGTGAATGAGCAACAGCTGGTTGAGCACATGGTAACAGAACATGGTTCTTGCAGATTCCAGTGTGCATTGTGCTTTTACAGGTCACAGACAGTGACTCACATGCGAGTCCATGGCATAATGGTGCACAGCTCCAAGGCTGTGTTCTGGTACATGTGCAAGGAGAAGGCACCACTCAACCCTAAGCTCGCTGGCCATGAAAAAGACCATATTGGTGGTTACATGTGCAAGGACTGCAGCTTCAAGAGCCACTGCACGGAACGCTTTTTTGAACATCTTGCAGTCATTCATTCAGGTTTTTTTACTATTCCTTGTCATGTTTGTTCTGCACAAATGGACAGTCCAAACTCTCTCATTGACCATTATACAGAAATGCACAACATACATGCATTTCACTGCCTTTATTGTGACTTTGGGAGCCAATTTGACTGGGATGTGATTGTCCATGTGACCATGTGCCATCCAGCTAAACCTTTCAAGATTTTCTGCCGTGGAAAGGAGCTGCCACCATCCTTCAGGACACTGAAAGACCTAGAAAGGTCAAACATAAACGATGGCATTCCTGCCAGTTTCAGCAGCCTTTCGCCACCTCACAGTCTCAAAGATGAATGGCAACAAAGTGCTCAAGACAAGAAACCCAATCTCGACTTGGATGTTGATGTCAAAGTACCAGTTAAAAATGATGTGCTAAGGAAATATGGCAACACTGGAAAGGACGGGCTTAAATCTGTATTCGCTATGTCAGAAACCAAATGCAAATGCAGTGCTATTTTCAATGATGTTGCCATGTTTTTTCAACACCTGACTGAGAAACATGTGCTGGAACATCGTTTTGACTGTCCCAAGTGTGTGCACCTAAAATGTGCCTCTGTGGATGATTTGTTTGCACACTTTGTGGACTTGCACACTGCCTTTCTTCGTTGCTGCTACAAGAGCTGTGTCTTTCTTGGTGAGAGCCAGCAGGGTATTGACGACCATGTAATACAAGTACACCAGCATTTCGATTTGCCCCAAGAGGAAGCCACAGAGGCTGATCATGAAGAAACTTACCCCCACACCGGAAGTGGCATAGCATGTCCGGATTCTCTTGAGTGTACTGAAAAAAAAGATGAGCACCTCCTAGAAAGGGGTGTTGTTTATACTTGCAGCCTCTGTTGCCAGACTGAAATGGAGCCATTAGACTATTTTCGACACATGTCACTGGGTCATGGCATTAAGTTCTTCTGTGGTCATTGCAAAAAGGGCTACAAACTGTGGAAACAGATGATGATGCACCACAGCCGCTGTCACTCGGAGTTGGAGCTTTCAGTGAAGAGCTTTGAGAGAAACAAGGTGAAAGATGTAACTTCAGAATTGCAGTCGGACTGCAATAATGAAGGGCAGGGTGGAGTGGAGAACAAATTGGCAAAAAGCAAGGATATAGAACTAAAGATTGCCGGAAATACAGCAAGAAGCATAGTTGCCATGAAGCCCTCCAAACGTGGCTTCAGGATGACAGCGTCGAGGTCTGCAACAAGAATTTATCCTCGCAAGCGTCACATTTCTTCGCTGTCGACAGCTTTGCATTATGCCCGCACTCACAAAAAAACTCTGCTCTCATCGTCAGAGGGGTCCAAACATGATTTAGATAAATTCAGACTTCTGCAGCCAATTCCTTTGGGGAAAATTGATGCCACCTGTAGTCAGCAAAAAAAAGACAAGGGTCATTTAAGCTACTTCATAGTTGGTCAACAAAAACATCCTGATGAGTTTAGGCAGACAGATCAGACAAAGCCTGAAAACAACAGAAGTGCCATTGTCTCTCCATGTGCCAGTGGATCAAGTGTTCCACAAATGGAAGCCAGGAAATCGCCTATCACTGCCTCTGCCCACCACAGGAGAGGCCCATCACAGGAAAATGCGGAAAAGGCTCGACAACCCAGAAGCGATTGCAAACCATCCTTCTTTTGTGGCCATTGCTTCAAAAGTTACAGATTGTTGAAGCCTCTTATAACACACCAAAAAAGTGTTCATTGTGGACTGCCATTTGCCATTAGGAAATTGCACATGGAAAAGCTAGAAGACATCACAAATGATGATGTAGTCAAGAAGTACAGAGACATGGCCACTACAAAAAATGTCCAGCCAGGGGACTCAATTTTAGTTGGGGAGGAGGTTTGTAAAGTGCCTAGCAGTGATGACGCTGACGATGCTGACTTTGAACAGAGCAGTTGTGAAAGTCAAAAAAGTCCCAGTCCCAAGGTAAAACAAAAATGGCGGCGCATTAAATTAGCGTATAGTGAATCTGAGGATGACGAAGCCTGTAGTGCCTCCCAACTTAGTAGTCGTGAAGGATTTTCTTACTATGGGAAACCAGTGGAACCTATTGACTTTGAAAATATTTATGTCCGATTCTACGATGGTGACTTTCGCATTGTGTACTACCAGTTGGCAGGCATTGTCAATGTTTGTCCTATTGTGCTGGTGCGCAAGGAAATCATAATGTAAATTTAACATTTGCTGTCTTGGTTACATCATTGTGTTGAACAAATCTCATACTGTTTGTTGAATGCTTGTCATTTATTCAACATTCGAATGTGTTGAATTTATTGCGCCACAGGCCAGCAAAATGCATATGAAGTGCTGTTCCTATTTTGTTGAGCACTTTGTGTTGTAGTCTTTACAACTAGATAGCTTAGATGCTGTCAGCATGTTTGTGCAGTTTTAAAATTATTCAGTTAATTTAAACAGCGAATCCAGTTTGATGCTGCATTATGTGGGTTTCTGTGTACATGTTCAGGAAAGCAATTGGATGTACCCGTAAGGGCATATGCACTTCCAAATGACTCCACTTTTTAATTTACTGTATACCAGTCACTGAGAAATACTACTTTGATTAGTGTGTAATGTCAGCACGCTTCCATATGTGAAAATTTGTGTTGCCCTTGTTGCTCCAGATGTTGCACTCTGACATACATTTGAGTATGAAATATACTGAAGGGTGTCAATCTCTCTCAACTATCCTGTGAACCCGCATTCACTATCCTTATGAGTCATGGAGGTCCCAAGCTCTTAGCTTTGAATTCTCGAATTAAGTAGCTCCATAAGCCCACGTCGGATGGTGTGTGTGTCTAGATATATATATACACATATGTATATACATTGCGTCGGAAGACGGACTTGCTGGTGTGGTTTCACACAGTAGTAGCCACAAGGGAACCTTGGGTGTCTCAGCATGAGGAAAACAAAACTATTCTTGCACTATTAGCTGTCTGAGAAATAGAGCAGCAGCTTTTCATGATCAATGCATGGAATATCGCCGGTGTGTGGCATTTACCACATTGCACACTGCAAGCAGTGTATATTGTATATTAAAGATTTGTATGAAAAAAGACCAAAACGCATGTATCATGTCTTGGAATGCTTGAGCTGTAAGAAGACATCTGGTGTAAGTAGAGTTGCTGTTTTGGAAGTCTGTGAAGTTGCAGGCGAGGGAGACTGCAAAAAGATGGGTAATTCATTTCTTCTTTGTAAATTGCAATCAAAACTGCACAAACTGGTTCTGATGCTGCAAAATAAAAATGCAAGTCCCCTGATGTCCCACACTTTAATAGGTCATTTGCTCGAAACACCACAAAAGTGAACATGGTTTGTAATTTAGAACGACAGAAAGCTGAGCTAGTTGGTAAGGATTCAGTTGGTAAGGTTGTCCGCTCCTCTTGTGTCTGTGTCTGTACACCTTACCCCTTTTTGCATTATGGTTTATAAACCCATAAAGTTTTCTTTGAAACCTGTTCAAATATTAATATGGTGTGTGCCATATTTACGAAGGCGAATCGGAAAGTCTTTGCACTTGGTTCTTTTCTTTTTTTAATTCCAAATTACTGCTGTAAATGTGAAGTCAACATATCCACTCCCAGTGGTGAACCTTTATTGAACCAGCCTGACCTTATCTGCCAGTAGCTCTGCGGCACGGCACTGCTGTCAGTGTTAAAGATAGTGGTTGTGCTTCACACGTCCATGGCGTACGAGCAATGAAGAGTGATTAGTTTTCTATGGGGCAAGGGACGAACGCTGATCGATGTGCACAGGGAATTGCAGCCCACATATGGGGAAAGGTGTCTCACTTTAAGAAGTGTGAAGTGGTGGTAATGCAAGTTCATGTCACACATTGAAGAGTTGCATGACAATGAGCGTTTGGGGAAACCGCATGCATTGCTGGCTGACATTTCCCACGTGGATGCAATGGTGAAAGCAGGTCAGCATGTGCACCTCAAGGACATTTCCTGGGAGCTTCACATTTCAAATGAGTGTTCACGACATTGTTCACGGGTCCTTAGGATACCAGAAGGTTTCGTGTTGGTGGGGTGCCTAAGCAGTTTCATGACATGGTGAAAGGCAAGTGAATGATTGCTTCACTGAATTATCTGCAATGGTATGCCAAGGAGGGTGAAAGTTGCCTGGACTACATCGTTACTGCCAATGAAACATGGATACTACATTTCACGCTGGAATCGAAGCAGCAGAGCATGGCGTGGATACACTGTCACGTCTGGTGGCTGCCATCAGGCAAAAACGCTGAAAAATTCTCGATGTGGACAATGTGGTGAACTTCTATGACAATGCGAGGTCACTGTGGCAGTCAGAACTGCCGACAAACTCCGGTCACTTTAATGGGAGAGTCTGGACCACCCACCATACAGTACGGACCTCGCCCCTAGTGATTTCCATGTTTTCATTCTGCTGAAGAAGTTCCTGGCAGAACAGCGTTATTTAGTGCAACGAGGAAGCCAAGGCGGCATTGGAACAGTGGTTTCACAGTCAGCCAGACAAATTCGACCACAAATTTAGTGCTGCAATGGGACAAAAGTTTGAACCGATGTGGGGACTACGTCGGAAAATAGTGTAAGGTATGTAGAATAGTGCGTATATTTGTAATTACCTGTATGTACCTTGGCTAATGGAAAATAGGGGCAGAGTGATTCGCCCTCGTAGAAGGAAAAGAAAGCACCCTATTTGTTGGTTCAAAAGTAAAAAGAGCCTAGTTAATGAAGAAGTGTCTTGCAATGTCTTGTGCTGGTGTGGAAGCTATACTGATAATTATAAGTGGATTCTCCTGTGCAATGAGGTGGCATGTGCCACTACACTCCAGTGCCTTAATATCCTCATTCGTGTCCTAAATTTATTTACAATCCTTCCTAATTGCACTATCACCATCCTGCTGCCATGTTCCAACTTACATCTCTACTTCTGTATGTGTCACGAATTGTTCAAACTTCTCTTATTTTCACTATGCCAATGTTTATTCTCCCGTTGCTGTAATTACACTTTTGACCTTCTGGAGATTAACTCTTTCCCAGCATGGGGAAAATGGGTGTTTTTTGTATGTCATGCCAAATTTTTTTTCTGTCGGAACTACTGCGCTCAATATTTTATGTAATACATAAATAAAAAGCAGAATGAATGCACTTTTCATCCACAAAGGTTTTATTAACAAGATGTGTGTAAAAAAGATACAAATTACCAGACTGAAAATTTGTAGAGACATGCTTGCATCTACAAATAAAAACCGTTTCGAAAATCAAATATACAATATGTTGTGCCGTCTAATAGGCAGTATCTCTGAGATAAAAAAAATTAATTGGCTAAGTCTCCAACTACAAGAATTTAACTGCAGACACTACAGTTGGCCGTGCCATGTGGTGAAGCAATGGGTGGTGGATAGATGGGTGTTATAAATGTCCCCTTTGGAATGGGGTGGTTGGGTCGTGCCACCAAGCTCTTGCTATTATACTGCCCACTGTCCTACCTAGGTGAAAAATAAAGAATAAACAATGAATTCTCATAAACAAATTTTCTGATCCCCTATTGTGAACACGTATCTGTTTTTTGTTGTTTGCCTGCTTCTAGCCTATCTTCCGATCGCCTCATACTAATCTCTATTGCGGACATATATTTACTTTCCCCCTGCTATCGCTGAATCCAAGGGCTTCAAGGAGGCCAGTGGTACCTAAATCGACTGCTGGGCAGATATCTTCATATTCACATACAACATGCTCCATCGTTTCCTTAGCTTTACCGCAGCAAGAACATGCTTCTTCCTACTTGTATCTCGCTTTATAGGTGCGTGTTCTAAGGCATCCTGATCTCGCTTCGAAAAGTAATGATCTTTCCTTTGAGTTATAAATTGTTTCTTTCCTGATTTCGTTTTTTTTTTCGCTTAAGTAGTTACTCATGGCAGGTTTCTTTTCCATTGCCGCCACCCAGGGCATTATTTCAGCACCTCTGACTTTCCGCTTGACAAGCTGCATAATTGCTGGTATCCTGGCTATTTTTCACCACTGTGAGTCAATGTTTTTCCTGTACAAATACCTCAACTCTCCCAGCCCACTTACTTTCGTCCATATTCCTCAATCGTTCTTCATAATCAATTTTGCTGCGAGCTTCCCTCATTTCAAAACTTGTCCTGCGCATATCACCCTGCACAGCTTCATTTGTAGTCTTCCCATGAGCGCCCACTGCGAGGCGTCCCACTGACGTTTGGTTTCCATCAAGTGCTGATTGTAGCCCCGATGTCAAGCAAACAACCGCATTTCCAAAAGCAAGTCCTAGAACCATTACACCTTTCCACATATATCCCAGAGCACCTCTTACCTATTGTATCTCCATAGCGCTCTGTGCTTCATTATGGCTGCATTTATCTTCCCCTTTACTGTTACTGTTTTTTCCTGTGTTCCCACATATCTATTGCCTTCGTTTATCCACATATCAAGATATTTATATTTGTGTACTCAAGGCATTTCCTGGCCCTGTATTGCCACTGTCCATTGTTTTAATTGAATACCATAACACCTGATTTCCTAACGCTAAATTTCAAACCTAAATTCTCGCCTTCCTGTCCACAGATATTAGCCAGACGTTGCAAATCACTTTGCTTGTTAGCTAGCAACACAATGTCGTCCGCATAAACCTGGAAACTGCTGCTCTACTACTGTACCCGCCTGTTTGTATGAGAGATTAAACCCGATATTACTTGCTTCTAGCGCCATCTCCATCCTCACCATCTACATCATAAACAGCAGTGGAGAAGCGCTGTGTCTGTGTATTTGTTTCTTTCTATGTCCTCGTCCAGTCGCGCTTATACACTCTACCATGGATTCTAACCAACTAGCCTACCAACGTGTTTTAACCAAGGAGATAAAGAGCGCCCCTGCCTCAGTAGCTTGTTGATATCAACTTTCTCCGTGCTCCTCATCCTTTTCCATTCAACGCAAATGGCATTTTCTCAGTAAATCTCTCTCAAAAGCTGGATACAATCTTCGTCCGAGCCTTCACCTTCCAGAATATCCCCCAAAATGTTGCGTTCTACGTTGTCACATGCTCCTGTAATGTCTAAAAAGGCCACATATAATGGTCTCCTTTCTACTCCTGATATTTTAATACACTAAGTAAGAACAAATCAGTTATCGTCCAAATGCCTACCTATTCTAAAGCCATCCTGAAGTTCTCCCGAAATGCCATTGTTCTCTGCCCATGCTTGCAGCTTTAATTTGATTGCCTGCATTGCTAACCTGTAGATTAGCGATGTAGTGACAAACGGTCTATATGAGTGAATTCTATCTTTTTCCCCCTTACCTTTATAAATTAAATTCATTCTACTTTGCTGCCAACTGTCTGGTATTCGTCTATCTTTTGAAGTTTTTTCCACTGCTTTCACCACAGCTTCCTTACTTTTTGGTCCTAGTTCATTAATCAGCCTAACAGGAGCTTCGTCTAGCCCTGTGGCTGTACGCTTAGGAATTTCCTCTTTGGCTTTCTTCCAGTTGTAATTTGTCAGCATGAGCTCCTTTTCCATCTGGTTTTCTTTCATGCTCTGTTTTTCTTCAAATACAACCTCGCCATTGCCTTGGAAAGATGCGGCTGTTATATTTCAGATGTAATTTGACGCTGCTTCCCCTTCCAGTTTCCATCTTCGTCAAGGATAGGCATGGCGAGCTCTCTTTCTTGTTTTCCTCATTTTTCTGTTATTGACGGCGATGCTATTCTGAGGTTCCCCTAGGGTACCCTCTTCATCACTACCTACTCTGGACTCCTGAGCGCCCGGGTGCCCCCCAAGAAAGCAAACGTGCGCGACCAGTAAGTCGCCACTCCACTTCTCGTCCAAGCCTATGATTGAAGTGGATCCCGTGTTGTTGGAAACCACCACATCTTCTCACTTCCCTGTTTACTTCTATAACCTCGAAACTTTTCTCTCGTCTCATGGTCCATATATAGCCTCCTTAGCAGCCACTACGGCTCTTTGTACGTTACTGTCACGTACAGGCACCTCCAGTACCGTGCGCACCCGATCTGCACCTGAGGGGACAGCTCGCGCAAGTCATCCACCCCCTTCGCGAAGCGCTGGGTTAGTCCTGTCCCTTTCCTGTTTTGGATGTCATTTAGCCCACCTAGCTGCTACTATGACAAGGTTGCGCACGTGGGCATTTTCCGCGAGCTTTGCTTTTGTTCACACCATGACAGCGTCCAATGTCTGTCCTGGACATGTCCTTACCACCACTCTTTTATCGCCTTTCACCCTCTTCCCAATTGCTTCTGAGCACCTAGCCAGGTTTGATTCGCCGGCGATAATCACAATTTCACTCTCTCCCACCTCCCTGCTTTTGTCCTTTTCCGCGTGATTCGGACTTGACAAGGGGCATTGACCCTCGCGCTCCTGCTTTATTTTTGTGTGGCGGCCTCAAAGTAGGTACCACTCTTTCCAGCCAGCCCCTCCCCATGTTGCACGCATTCCACGTGCTTTGCTGACGTTCCCTCTCCTCTCAAGTGGGAGGACTGCGTTCCATTGTCACTACCATTTTCGTTCACAATGGCCCTGTTCAGCTTTTCCTCGGCTGCTTGAAGTCTTTTTTTCCACTGCCTTCCATGCATCACGCTTCATATTTTGCTCATTTTTGAGCTATTCGACCTGTTCGACAAGCTCATCCTGGAAAGCCTCCATTTCCTTCAGCCTAGCATCGACATCACAGTGTGTGCCGATTGACTCGATTCACTCTCCATTTTCATCCGTCCCCTCGTACGTCTTGAGGGACCCCCCGTACATTGCACGCTTTCCCGGCTTTCTTGCCATGTATTGCACTGCTTTTTCGAATGCAAATACTATATTATAATAATGCAGAGCACGTGCCTTCTAGCAAAAACCGATACGCACAGAATCTAAATCCTTGAAATGCCGCAAATTTCCACGAATTTTTTAAAGGCAATCAATGCCGCACAGACTTAAGGTATGACACGTTTTCGCACGTGTTCAACCACGCGGCCACGCTCACTTTCCTACCAAAGCACACACAGTAAAACCACTAATCGCTGTTAGTCTTGCCACTTCCAAAGGCTGTAAAGACTTAACGTACCACTCGGTTGCACGTGTTAAAGCACGTGCCGCGAGAGGACGCACTGACTATCCTGCAGAACCAAATATACACTAAACACACCCGCGCACACGAAAAAAGAGAGAGAGAAAAAAAACTATCCAATTATTATTTAAAGGCTAAAAATAAATCAGCAAATCAATAACAGAAGCAAGCTCAAAGCATGCGCAGAAAACTTACGATTTCGTCGCCGCCACGAAGCCCCGGAAAAACACGTCCGTGGGTTTGCAAAATAGTGAGCGCCATTTGGCGCACAACAGGCAAAGCTGCAGCGCTCTGCGTGCGAGAGTATGTGGTTAAAAAGCGCGTTTCGTTTTTCGGCTTCTGGCTGACACTCTGCCGCGGCAACCGCGTATGTTCACAGCGGCAAAAAATTGAAGACGCCGTCGCTCCGTTCCAGTTTTCGTACGTGACATTGACATCTGAATTCTCGAAGCGTACCATTCAAACTGATCGCGTGGGGCAGTATCTGCTTTCTATAACTGCCGCTATTCGCTAGGCTCATCGAGAATCGGCACTGAAGGAAGAAGATTACGTTAAATATATCGTATATTCGGAGGCCGCTGATGCCAGCACGGGACTGATGCGAGCGACATGCACTCCTTCAATAAAGAACGGAGTTCACGTCGTCGAACACGCTGCCGGTGTGTTGCCGAGTGTTCACACTTGGTTTCGCAGACCGCCGGGCAAGGCGGCTCGCCTTATTTGCTCTTTGCTTCCGACAGAGTACAGAGAGAACCAACTCTCTGCTCATTTAACCGCGACATAATTGTCCAGACGCTAAAATGCTCACGAAAATAAACGCTTTATGACTCGCGGCGTTTTCATTGCAAGCGCTGTAGGCTGCTGCTTCGACGACCGGGAGCTAGGCCTACCGGCTCGATCTACGGCTGCCGACAAACTCGGCTCGCTCAGCTTAGGAGAGTTTACCGTACTAATATGGCCCATCTGCAACAAAGCAAAATATCACGGAGCTGTTTGCCTTATTACGACGGTCCTTTTTTCGCGTATATGGTACGTACGGAAAAGTCTCAAACGGCGCGCCGTTCTCTCGACTGTATGCACTAAATGCCACCGATGAAAACGGTAGGTCTTGCTCGGTGGCCGTGGGTGTCGCCGGTTACGAAGAAGCTTCTGCTAGCAATTGAAAGCATAGTTTTTTTTTGTGTGTGTGTGAATTCTTTAACGCATAGATGAATATTAAGAGGCTAAATGAAAAATACATTTGGATATCTCTACAACGTCGGCAGAAAAGAGCAAACCAGGCGAACTCCGTCGCACGGTGGTCGCTCCGCGCTGCCCGTCGGCGACACGAACTGCCCTCGGATGGTGTGTTTCGATCACTTAAGTGGCGTAGTACTGGACGCTGATTGTCACATTAGGTGCACTTTCGACATGCACTTCGTAATATTTACTATAATTACATGTCAGCGACAGTTCAGTGACACCACTGCGCTTTCGCAAGCGCTGTCCGTCTTCGTCCATCTTGAGCTTTCCACATTCCGGCAAAATGCGGCTGCGTTTAAGGGCGTCTCGAAGCTTGCAGGCCGAAATAACCTCGCGGCGCTGGCATATGACAATTCAGTAGCCGCAAGTAGCGCGATGAGAACCGGCTCTGCGAGGAGCGAGCAAGTTGTGTGCTGCATGTGATGGAATCTCCGGCCATCGCTTGTCCATGCTGCTTTCCTTGCCGTATAGCTCGTCTCCGACGGGAACCGAAATAAACTCGCGCTCCGTTTGCTAGTGAAGCAATTTGTGCAGAATACGCAACACAACTAGCCGGCCTTTTCACGAGAATACCGCGATCAAAACCACCCCAAACCGGCGTCTCGAGGCGCGCTAGGGCTGCGTTGGTTGTTCGTCTGCTTCTCGCGTCTAGCCATGCACTCGTGACAGCCGTGTTCGCGCATGCACAAGAGTATTTTTGCAAACCGTATTCCTCGATGTAAAGCATAGCGGAACGTTGCATGTCTTGCAGTAAACTCTTGTATTCTGCTGGCTTGTGTTGTCTTGGTAGCACTTACAGCTTCTATATGTCTCCATCTTGGCAGGCTGGTGCTCAATAGCTTCAGATGGTGGGGGTCAGGGGCGTAGCCAGGGGGGGGGGGGGGGCTTATGGGGCTTCAGCCCCCCCCCCCCCCCCCGAAATATTTTCGTGCTGTCCATGCACCGCCGACCAAAGCAACCCCCGGCGCGGAAAATCGTTCTGGATTTTGCCTAGAATGTCTTTTTCACGCTCGAAAAGACATTTCACCGCTAACATTGCGAACTCAGGCTAGATTTCGTGCCAAGGCCCATGTACCGGAAGTCACATAATTAATGAACATCGCGGTTATCGGCTCTTGTGTGCGCAACGGATGCCCAAGATTTTGAACCACCACCAGAAGGCGGAGCAGTTCGGCGCTGCCTTGGCTCATCTGATCCCGTAATACAATGAGGGTGACGACTTCTTGTCTGCAATTGTGATTGGGGACGAATCATGGTGCCACTACTACGAGCCTGAAACACAACGGCAAAACTTACAGTGGAAACATTCGAATTCACCGCGCCCAAAGAAAGCAAAGGCCGTCATTTCCGCCGGGAAGGTGTTGTTGACTTTTTTTTTTTCGATCGTCAGGGACCATTACTGATAGAATTTGCTAAATCTTGAGAGGCTATCAAATGTTTCCGACATTGTGAAAGGCCGGAACGGCTGCGTGTCGCAATCAAGAACAAACGACGTGAAAAATTGACGAAGGAGGTCATCTTGCTCCTCGACAATGGCCGTCCCCACGTCGCTGATATGGTTAATACAAAAGTGGCAAAGTTCAAGTGGGAAACGCTGCATCATCCGCCATACAGCTCAGACCTTGTCGCCTTGCGACTTCCACATAATGGCCCAACCGAAAAAAACAGCTAAAGGGAACCAAATTCGTGTCGGACGATGACGTGAAAGAGTCGGTTGCAGACTTTTTGAAGCAGCAACCCAGCACGTTTTGTGAGACGGGAATCACGCGACTCGTTAGTCAATGGGACAATTGTCTAAATGCTCATGGAGACTACTTTTAAATGAAGTACCCCGCTTGTCATATATTCGCATTGGCTCACTTTCATTTGACTCGCCCTCGTTTATTTTGCAGAACTCCTGCTTTTTATACGTGCTCTGTGTTGCGACTATAATTTCGGTGCAATTACTTACGATACTCGACCGGTGACAGCTAATCCTGCGTAATACATTGGAAAAATGACGTTGTCATTGAGATTTTTCACTGGTCGTTGCATATGTACAAGAACGTAAACACGCGGTTCTTGAACGACAGTTTCATTAACATATTTGTCCTCAACTTGTTCATTTCATGGCCTTTACATTTTTCATATCAGCTACATGCACTGCTTTGCTGGTTTCGAACTGATATAGTTCTAAAGTTCGTGTGATATTTTCTTTACTTATTAAATAGACAAAAAACATGGAGCATTGATATCAGTTATTTTGGGCACAATTTTTGGCACATACGAGTATATTCTTTTATGAAAAAATACATATTTTACTTTTTTGACATTGCGTAGCGTTCAAGAATTCGTTTGCAGCATCTTTGGCGATGGCAGTGCAGTTATTCATGTATTTGATCCCTTGACAAATTGTTGACAAAGAGCAAGCTTTAGCTCGGGCCCAACTCCGACGCGGCCTATTCAAATAAATGAAAAAAGCAGAAATGCTTTTCTGTGATAACCCCTGAATCGCTTTTAATTAAATTTGTTGCATTTGAGAAAGTTAAATTCTAGTGTCTCTTGGAAGCGGAATTTCGATTTACCGCCTGAATCTTGTTTAACATATGTTGAAAAAATCGAAAGTTAAAAAAAAAATAGAAGCGCGAGGTTTACAAACTAATAGCTCTGCATCAAGAACAGATATCGCGGCTCTGTAAACGGCATATATTATAACAGTCAAAGCGGACAAACTTGGCGTGTAAATTTGTATCTTACATCAATTGGTCACGTTGTGTACAAGTGTTCTGCAAAAGCCACATTTCCATATTACTTAGCTTTTTTTGAGATTCAAGTTTAACAAATCAATTTTGTCCGCTGTAGATGTACTATTAGGTGCTATTCACAAAATTGTGATATCATTTTTCATTCTTGAGTTAGAGTTTTAAACTTGGTAGTTTCGTTTCCGAAAAAATGTGCGATTTTGGTCAATTTTCAATAAAGAATTGACAACCTAAATGAAAAATTCGAAACCAGCCGTCACTAGAACTAAAGTTTTCTTTAAAATGCAACAAACCTCGTCAAATTTGGTGCAGTGGTTGCCGAGAAAAAGGAATTCCACTTTTATATATATTTAAATACGAGCACCCGAGCTAAAGCTTCCTCTTAAGAGGAAGCTTTAGCTCGAGCCCAACTTTGACGCGGCCTATTCAAATACATAAAAAACGCAAAAACGTTTTTCTGAGATAACCCCTGGACAGATTTTAATCAAATTTGTTGGATTTGAGAGAGAAAGTTAAGTTGTAGCGACTGCTGGAAGCGGAATTTCGAGTTAGGGCCTGAATTTTGTTAAAAAGATTTTCAAATATACGACCGTTTAAAAAAAAATAGAAGTACGATGTTTACAAATTCATAGCTTTGCATCAACAATAGATATCGCGGTTCTGTAAATGGCATCCATGAGATCATTCAAAGCGGACAAATTCGATATGTCATTTTGCATGTTACGTGAATTTGTTACGTTGGGTACAAGGGTTCTGCAAAAGCTGTATTGCCATATTATTAATTTTTTTTATATTCATGTGTAACATATCAATTTTGTCCGCTTTAGATGTACTATCAGATGCAATTTAGAGAATTGAATTAACCTTTTTCGTTGTTGAGTTAGAGAGTTGTAAACTTGATAGTTTCGTTTCTTGAAAGTTTTCGATTTTGCCAATTTTTAATAAAAAATTTACGACCTAACTAAAAAATTCGAAACCAACAGTCACTAGATTTTAAGTTTTTCTTTTAAATGCAACAAACTTCGTCAAGTTTGGTGCTGTGGTTGCCGAGAAAAACGAATTTTCCTTTTACATGTATTTAGATAGGAGCACTCGAGCTAATGCTTCCTCATGAGGAGGAGGCCGAGCTGCAACTTGAGCCCCCCCCGAACGAAATTTCTGGCTACGCCACTGGTGGGGGTGAACGAACTGGTGGCGTTTCCTCAAGTTCAAGGAGCTGTTTCACTATAGTCGGATAAAACTAAAGTCTGCAGTGAAGCCCCGCCCACGCCCTCATAACCGCCAGCCACTGTTCCTCCGCGAGGCTGCAAATAGTTCGTACTTCAAGCTTTTCCTGCACCTGAATAAGGCGGTAACCACAAAAATAAAGTTATCGGCGCGTAATTTTATACGTTTTCACTCGTCTATTATAGTGGAACGGCAAAGCCTAATTGTTTATTGAACTGAAATAAAACGCTTGCTTCGCTGCAACTATTTACTGCGATTTCAGCAATGAAATGAACGGCACCGAGGACTTTTGAAGGGTGAAATGCTCGGGCTCCATGCACTTTATCCATGTATGTTGCACACCTCATCGCTTCCTCCAATGAAAAGACTATTCAAGAACGTTAGACGCTGCGGAGGTATCAACTACGACGCCATTTTGAAAACGTCGCATGAAGACTGTTTGCTTCTGTGATTGGCTAGCGGAGTAACACAACGCCGCGCGGTCCGTGTGCCTTGGTTGCCAACTGCTGTTTCTTTTTAAGTTGTATCCTACTATAGCTCCATTCTGAATCCAAGTTGGTCATAGCGGGCAATTCGTTTGAGCTCGCCAATCTTAGGATGTAGCTTCCTGTGTTCCTCAAAAATGATAAAGCTATTGACACAAGCAATGTAAATACCACGAAAAAAAAAAGAGGTTTTCCACCACAAAAAGACTTCTGCAGCATATTGCACGAACTAATAAACTGGTCCGACTTGTTAACGCCAATCACTCCTGCATTGTACTGTTTGACCTACTGTGGTCGTTTCATAGAAATTTGCTCCCATGTTTCATCTATTTTTTTTTTCTCGTCGTTTGGCAAGCATGTGCTCGTTTGCCGTATGCGCAGTGCTCACCATGTTCACCACCCGTCGATCTTTCCATTTGAGGTAAAGAGCACCACTGTCTCGGAGCCAGCGCACATCTCCTTGTTTGGCCTTCTTTTCCCAGCTGGTGTCTTGCAACTCTATTGGAAATCCACGGTGGTCTTTACGTATCGTTCCACACGGGACTGTCTTGCGTTCAAGCAAGTACCGAAACAGCGAGGTCGGTGTGTAGAAGCATCAGGGGCGTAGCCAGGGGAGGGGGAGGCTTATGGGGCTTCAGCCCTCCCCCCCCCCCCTCCCCACCCGAAATTTTGTTGTGCTGACATGCACCGCCGACCAAAACAACCCTCAGCGCCGGAGAGCATTCTGAATTTTGTCTAAAACGCCTATTTCACGTTTGAAACGACATTTCAGCGCGAGCATTGCGAACTCGGGCCGGATTTTGCGGCAACACCCATGCACCGGGAGTCGCATGACGCAAGAAGCCCTATGCGAGCACAAAGTTTCAAGGGCGTTTTGATGGCTAGCGGGCTCGTCGCGTAATCTCGCGGAGGCCGCGGTATCTACGAAGGGCATAAATTTCAATTCCGAAACTTTATGGAACTTTAAATTCTCAAAAACTTTTGATTCGAAAGGGGTGCAGTGACATTTCCAAAGTCATGCTTTAAATTTTCAATTCCGGAACTTTGTGAGTTAAATGTTGTTAGAACATTTGACGCCAAAAGTGCATTGACTTTTATAAAGTCGTACATCGGACCATACAACGAGACAAGCCAAATCAACACACTATCAGACAAGTTAACAAAGAATGCAGCGAGGTCCAATGAGACGAAGCGTTGTGGCGGTTCATTTGTGCCGTCATGTCACAGAAAAAATATCGACATGTTTTTTTTCACATGCGCCAAAGCATCCGTGTCAAGACGCTAAAGCCAACAAAGGTAACTACGCTCTTATTCATTTTTCTACTTTGACTTTTATTCGCGAGGACTCATTGAGCTTCTTCACTTTTCTTGTTCTCGTTACCCGCGGACTGCCAGAGCCAGCCAAAGTGCATGCGCTTTTCTCGTGTTAACCCGACCACCGCGTGGCGCACTTCAGTGCGCGTTCGCTTTTCTCTGGCCGCGTGAATTTTCGCCTGGTGCAGTTTTGGGCGCTTTCTGGCTAGCGGACGAGAAAAAGAAACAATGGTCGCTCGCCGGCATCACCGTGGGAACTCAACGGATTGCAATGCGTTCGCTTGAGTGCAACCTCTCCGGAAAGTCTTGTCTCGTCGGTGTATAGGATACCGAGCAGCATGCGTATCTTTCTCTGTGGACCAAACGTCTCACGTCTTCGATATCCCTCCGGTAGCCACATTATAGGTGCCCAAAGTAGGTGGTCGATTTTGGCCAGCATGCTTTCACGGCGGGGCTCTAATGAGAAATATATTCCACCAGCGAGGCATTCGATAACGAACAAGCGGCGCGCACGAACGAAAAATATGAATTTTTCTGAATTGAAAATATCTGACGGGATGTGCTACAAGCGAAAGAGGAAAAGAAGAAGCGTGCCAGGGTAAAAAGGAATTAAAAACGAAAGAAATAATACAGGAAGGAACGATAGTCGGCGAGGGCACGCAACATGCAACAGTGCGCAAAAAGAGACATGATGCGGCGCACCTAATTGTTGTTTTTGCCTCAAACATGGCTTGTACCCACCGGGGGGATTGGCCACACTGGTTTGATTGAAAAATGCATCTAATAAAGTATCAAAAGGGGGTAAAGGCACACATTGAAAACGAAGCACCATAGGCAACAGAACGCTAACAGAAATTTATAGAGGGCCTATGCATAAATTTAGGATAAAATGAAAATAAAGTAAAGCGTCCCACAGCCGCTGCCCTAGCAGCGAAACCTTCCTGACGCTTCAATGAACTTGTGTACGGCAGAAATAATTGACCCTTGGCTTGTACCTAATTGACAGGCGCCAAAGGACAAGACGTTTGGTGTAGTAAGCGCTAAGCCTAGCTTACTAGTTGGAAATAAGAGGAACAAGGAACATTTTGCGGAGGGCGGAGAAGCTGCGGCAAGAAAGAAAGGAATGGTCCATAGGGTTTGGTTCATTGCAAAAAGAGCAGAGGTTAATTAAGGACAAACCAGATCTATGGAGGCAAAAATTTAGGCGGGGAATTCTACAACGGAAGTTTGTTAAGGTCACCTCGCCTTGTCGTGAAAGGCGAATTGTCGCATGGTGAAAGTGCGATTTTTTACTTCTTCTTTCGCGGAAAGTAGTGGCCCACGGGAAGCTTCAACTGCCGGATAGTCTTATCATATTATTGCGATGACAATTATATGGACACTCCAGGCGCATTCCTGCCGTCGCCCTCGTGTTCCGTATAAAGACCAAGGGCGATAACATCGTGACCGCGCGCCGCATGCTCTATGTGCGAGTGAAAGCGGGGCGCCGCCCTCCTTCCCGCCTCCGGAGGGAGTGAGGGGGCGGGCCTTACGATTCTGTGATCTGTGAATGTGTGATTGGTAACATGCTTATTTGGATGTTTGACGCCTTGTGTATGGTGACTTTTTCTTAGATACGTAGATTTATTGGACACTTATGCGTATATTTAAATATCTTGTTGCCAGGTTTTGTGTGCACGTGCTGTTGCGACTCGGGGTTCGAAGACGTAGGATCCTCTTTCCTCATGAAGGGGTGAGTGAACGGGAGGCTGGGTCCGATATTCAGGACGTGTGATAAACACGTACATATTTACATAAGTACAAGAAAATGCAAAGCAATACAGAAAGGTTGATGATAAAGTGGTAGTCGCTGCTCACTTCCGCCATCCGTAGCTCCTTTTATGCCTTGCGTGATCATTGTTTAGTCACTTTCCCCAATTCGGTGTCAGGAGGCCGCTGACATCAGGTTCCACCAATCCGGAGGTAGGTTGCCCTTTTCGCCAACTCCAATCGTACTGTGACAGGTGATGGCCGGATCATCGCACTGAGCGTGTCTTCGGCTTGGACACGTCAGTTTGTGCTGCTGACAGGTGACAGCCGCATCATCGCTAATTACTCAAACCTCGCCTGAACGAGGTATTCCCGCGCTGGCCATAATTCATCCGTGTCGAGAACCATTTTGACGAGGCCGTCGGCCCGTTCCCCATAATTGTGCGAACCGTGACCGAAGGCTGTCGCGGGGCGAACGGCCGATCACAACATTGCAGTGAACTTTAATTCCAGTGACACCTTTTTGCCCTTTATCAAGCCGTGTCTTCGCATTTGTATATTCCATTGTATCTCCGCATTTCTAATGCACGAGGGCGAGTCAAATGACAGTGAAAAAAAAAATTATGGGATTTTACATGCCAAAATCATTTTCTGATTATGAGGCACGCCGTAGTGGAGGACTCCGGAAATTTTGACCATCTGGGGTCTTTAACGTGCACCTAAATCTAAGTACACGGGTGTTTCCGCATTTCCCCCCCATCGAAATGCGGCCGCCGTGGCCGGGATTCGATCCCGCGGCCACGTGGTCAAATGATAGCGAGCCAAGCCACCCCACGCAATAATGGTTCACTTCATTATCTGCGAGGCATACGCGTAGCACACAGGCACCACTCATTTACAAAAACTCCGCTGATCGTTCGTTCATGTGCTGTAGCAACCACGAAATTTTGTCGAAGTTCGTCCCGATGCGTCGTACGTCATTGTCCGGGTCAGATACGTGCAGCATCCCCAACAGTGCTCAGAGACGTCTTCTTGGCAGTATTTTCTGTGGAATCAGACCAGGAAACAAGCTTGATGCGCTCCAATGAAGGTGTAGCTGCGGCAGCTCATTGCAACCACTCCCATGCATAGAAGAACGCATATAAATATCATCATAGCCCTCGAAGCAAACGGCGAGGGCCGCTGCGGAGTAGCATGCCGAAATTAATGCCTAGTTCCCTTGCCGGGCAGAACGGCCCCCCTCTGCTGCGCAGGTGGCAAGGAGTTGTGCCCAAATGATGCGGCTACTCTGTCAACGAGATAAATAAGATCAAGAACACAAATCAGGCACTCCAAACAACAACAAAGACGGGCCGAAGCAACAAGTGAAACTTACCGGGATACGGCCACCCATGTTCCAGGCTGGTTTGCGTCTTTGTCGCTCTCCGATTCAAAGTGCAACGAAAAGCACCATGCTCAGGCTCGCTGCTGCTCGATTCATCGATAATATCGGCCGCAGACGCAGTGGAATCGCGAGATCTGCGATATTTCGAAGCGCACGCGCGCCGCTTCCGGAGGCGCCCATACTGGCTTTCTGCTTCGACGATCGCGAAACTTCGGAGCGCGATAAAAAATCGTCGCCAAGCGGGAAAAATGCGAACAGACTGGAAAGCAAAAATATTCTTCTCCTATACTTCACCTCCGATGCCGCAGTGAGCCGTGAGCAGCACGAGAGGTCTTGAAAACGGCGTTCGAAATCATCGTTAGCAGGCTAACGATGTTCAGTGGGCGTGGTACGGAAAGAGTTAATCCCATTTACATTTATTTGTAGATGTACACACTAACGTTCGAAGAAACGTGCCATTGTCTCCGCATGCAGTATTTTTGGATAGTATGCTCAGGCAATCTTTCTCATTAAATCCTTTGGCTGTGTTCTCATACAGCCTGTCCTAGCCTGAGTGAGCACTGCACATTGAGTTATCATAGACTATTTCCTTGTTCCCTCTCTTGTAGTTTTAGATTGTTCTCCCAGGAAGCACAGGTTGGCTACTAGCTAGCTTCATACAGCTTGGGCAGGCTTCTTAGAAGCAGCTATAGCTATGTCAAGCCATAGTTTAGCATCTTCAAGATGGCTAGCACTTGACGTCTCCAAGCCATATACTTCTATCCATTGTGAAGACAATTACTTAAGAAGTGTCGAAATTTCGAAGGCATTGCCAAGGAGAATTCAGAGATGCCTCAACGCATTGTGTAGGGGGAGCTCGCCTATAAGTGAACGGAGTGGGGCGGGAGGGGAGGCGGCACGGTCAATTTTGTAAGCGCGGAAGTTGCCCGCATGCTTATGAAAAAGTGAGGAGATACTTGCGTTGATAGGGCATATATGAAACCCTTTGTAGCACAATTATCACAAATGGAGCGCACGGAAAGCGGTTCTTCGTAGATTTTCTACGCACGCTTTGAAGCGCACATGTTCGCAGGTTCAAATTTGGCTCCACATTGATAGCATGCTGCGACCTGCAGCTCGCAAAGTGGGCGCGCAACTTAAGATGAACATAAAGAGCGAGTAATAAAATAAAATGTATTCTGTTTAAAAACATAGCTGTGCATTAAAGTTGTTTTAAAGTGAAAAAGTGTAAGCTTGAAAAAAAGATTACGCAGCTTTGTTCAAGCGTACCGCCGGCAGCGAAGGTGGCACCGCATGCGATGGTGCCGCTTCGCGCACTTTTTTGCCGATATTGAAACTTTCGGCAACGGTGACGGCGGCTCGTTCGAGCAGTTCGCTTGCTTAAAGGGACCCTAAAGGTTAATATTAAGTGAATATGGACTGTTGAAATACCATCCCAGAAACCTCGAAACGCTTGTTTCACGCGAAGAAGACTTATTTTAAGAGAAAATGCGTTCTGAAGCGTCCGCGTACCTCTAGCGCAGTTCAAATCGCCCGCCCTCCGATGGAGGAGTGGTGACGTCAAGATCTCATAGTGACGTTGCGCCGTCGGTGAGTAAAACGGCGCCCGCAGCCGGCGCTACGGCTTTTCTGCGCAAAGCGCAAACGCGCGGCCAGAAACAGAGCCAAGACAGAGCCGACAGCAGCGCGAAAGCGGAACTATGGTGGCTAGCGGAAGGGAAAGCGCGCGACAATAAGCTGGTTCTTTATTTTATGACGCCAACTTTGACGCTCGTTGCAATGGACGACACTGACAACGACACATTGGCTCGCGATGCTGGGCTCGACTTCAGCGATTTAAGCATTGATGAACGTGACCTGCTGCTGAGGCTCGCGCTGCCGGCATCGTTGCGTAGTACTACGACGGCAACTGTATGTCATGGCTGTACATATTCGCACATTTGCAGCTTTTCCTTCGTGAAAACCAAATGCCGCACTCACCGCCCCGTCTGCGACATGCAGTTGTTCTTGCGCTTCGGAGAATGCAGGCAAGACCGACGGAACAGCGCTACGGGAAAGCATTTGAAAGGCACTCCACACGACTTCAGTTAGTCGGCGTTGAACTCGTAATCCTCTGGACGAACGTGCAGCGAGCACACTATGCGATTTTTCGGCTCTTTACCAACGCGCTGTGACAGAGGTACGGCACTTCACCACTTCGAACGGAGAGGTTCACTCGTTGGCACACAGTGATAAGTAACGTTGCATTCGCCGCTGCAACTGCTTTTCACCAAGTTCCGCGGACCGTTCGCGCATCCCATGACATCACATGGACGTGGCATTCTCGCTGCTTGTTCCAAATGCAAGTGTGGCTAGCCAGCAGAGCCAGAGCAGCACGACGCGATAACGAAACAACTAAGCGCGCGCGGCGCAGAGTCGAGCGAAAACGAAACTTTTCGACCACCCACACTACTGAAAGGTAACGTATAAAATTTATTTTTTCTTAGACTCGAACAGAAGTAGACAAGTAGCATTTTCTTCCGTCTTATAGCCTAATGAAATGATCTTTTTAATACGAGTAGTTGAGTACTAGTGACATAAATTATGATGAGGAGTGCCTTCGTCATCGGGCTAGTACCCGCGGAATGTCGCTGGGGGGTCTCAAATCGTGTCATGCATTTACCTCAATTTCTCGGTTACTAAAGCTCTGTTCGCGATTATATTGACGCCTTGGACTTTCTAGAGCGTTGCTTTATCACTTTAACTTGACTTCATGGTAACCTTTAGTGTCCCTCTAAAGTGATGATAGTTTCCGAGTGGTGAACTTCGGATCGTGTTTGCAACAACAGCAGCAACAACACCACTTTATTTCGGCTCGGCAAGTGATTTCATTATATGATTGAAGGGTTTCTACTTAGCTTGAAATCTTGTTGCACGATTTGGACGACATGAACGTTTTGGATTCGTTAACGTTTCGGATTGTCGCGTTCATGCAGTTATTGACTAGTTTTTAGGTTTGTTAGCAATATTTTTTTCCTTTTGCCTCTTTGCAACTTGAATACGATACTGGCTTTGAGGCTACGATGGGAGCTGCTTAATTCCGTTACCGACTCAATGTGCGGCTGCGATACTGTATTCATCACAATGCATGCAATGTATTAAAACATGATTGCGTAAATAATCCTCACAGGCTGAAACTACAGACGAAAAATAAGCGAAACCGCAAATATATCTCATGAATTTCAGTAAAACTTCATTTGGGCCTTGTTCGTACATAATTCTGAACTTAAACTTACAGCGCAAACACCTAAGATGGACCACAAAAGGAAGATACGACACACAGTGGCGCCAGTGTGTGTCGTATCTTCCTTTTGTGGTCCATCTTAGGTTTTTGCGCTGTAGGTTTACATATCTCATGAAAGTCACTCATTCATTGTCGCTAATCGTCCATTGTTCACTGTTCAAAGTCGCTCACTGTTCATTGACCTCTAAAACCGGGAAAAATACTTTTAATGACCCGACATTTAGCTCATGGAACTGTGTCTACTCCACTATTAGACATGAAGCCAATGCAAATAATGCCAAGGGCAGGCAGCAACCAAGTGCGGTCGCCGATGGTAAGGGCCGCCTGCAGCTGAGGCCTCTTTTGTGCAATGACAGTAAAGAGCGGAAGTTTAGGACGCTGTTTCATGGGAAGCCACGAGGAAGTAAAACAAAATCAGCAGCAGCTCATAAGCATACATATGCAATTGTTCGCAAGCGCTGAGGAAGATGAAACTTTTTAATGCAGGCTACGCTCGAACGAATGGCGTAGACGGAAGGGTGCCAACCTCCCGAAATCTTTAGTTTGTGTGTAGTTTGTTAGATACACGCACATATACAAACACGCGCACGAACGTACATATAGGAGTAGGGCCCCCCTCGATCCCTCGAAATAAAATCCTCAGCACGCCCGTGGCTCGACCAGCTCGAAAATTCGCGTAAAAACGCGCATTACCTTGCAACAAAAAGCGGTGCAATGTTTTTCAGCATGCACATTAAGTTTTCTCGCGGAGGCCGGAAGGCAAGAAACATTTTAAAGGGTGGTTAAAGAAAACTTCACACACAATTATGTGGACAATTATGTGAGCACATGTTGGCTGCCGAAACCAGACGAATAATGATCGTCGCCAAGAGAACCATCATGCCTGCAGTTATGTCAGTGACCGTTAAGCTGCTGCACGTTTTCGGCACATGCGCTACAGACACGTAGATTATACGTATTTCAAATGGTCACATGCGCACATTTTACGCAACGCTTACTTTTACGATTCATACCGCAAGCTTAACAGCAGCTTCGTAGCAGCAAATCTGCAAGTGGAAAAAGATTCAAGATGCATGCAGGAGCTTTTAGATCAAATTTATTTCGCAAAAGATAATGGATGAGCAATGGCTGGTGGCAGCAGAGGTTGAGTGCCGGTTCTCGGAGCCTTAAGGGGCAGAATTCAAAGCCACTAAAAAGGCAACAAGTTTTTAAGAGTAACAACAGGTTATTTTTATTGAACTAATCACATAAGACGGCAAACTTGTAAAGAAATTATTCGAACGTTGCAGACTGTAATATGACAACACATCTTTCTTTATCTATTCATACTACTCAGGTTAACTTACTATAACGCAGCGCTTATTAAACGTACAAAAATAATTTCACATTCCTCACGTCGACTAATTAAGGCTGATCGAACAAGCAACATATTGCGGGCGGTAAATGCTGAAGCTATCACAAGTGTCTCATCAAAGGGAGCACACGATGTTTTCGCTTAATACAAAACAATGAACACCAGTACATCAATCTGTGGCCATATCACGCTGTCATCCTGATAGCGCCCCGACTGCTAACACGTGACGTCTACTTCACCCATTTCCAAGTGTACTTATATCGCTCCCTCCCATGAATAAAGCGTTTTCGTTACCGGATCACCGGCTTGCCAACATGGTGGCAGCGGTGCCCAGTTGAGATGTCGACGACACCGCCCCCACCTACGACGCTGCCAGTTCCATCGACTCTAATGCCGGCGCCGAAACCCCTGGATACGTCAGACGACGCCTGGCTTGGTTGGAGAACATGGAAGAGTGAGTTCTAAATGTTTGCCACTGTTACTCAATTGACCAAGCAGCCAACCAATGTGCAGGCAGCAACATTTCTCGTGAGCATAGGCGAAGAAGGCAGGAAAGCATTCAGCACTTTCAAGTTTGAGGCAGACGAGGACAGACATGTCGTCAAAGTCTTGATCAAGAAATTCGAGGACTAATACAAGCCAGCAAGCAACTTAACCCTCCACGAATTCCGCTTTGGTTCAAGGGACCAGAAAGAAGGCGAACCATTTGATGACTGGTTGATCGAATTGAAAACTTTAGCCAAGAACTGTGAATTTGGACTTCTATAAGACCGCATGCTACGCAGCCGTATCGTTCTAGGTGTCCGCGACAAGCGTTTGCAGCAGAAACTGTTAGCGGAAAATCCTTCTTACCAAACACCGGTAAAAGTTTGCCGCATTGAAGAGCAAGGAAAGCAGCATTCCAAGATATAATCGCAGCAACGGGCGGGGTGCACACTACGATAGTGAAATCGCTTGGATGGATCGAATAACTTCAGTGAAAGGTCCTGCGAGCTACGGGGCGCAAGGTCCCATAGAGCGGGCTACTCCCACGTTGGGACCGGGAGTCGTAACTATACCTGGCCGCAGGGCTGGCTGGACAGCCCAGAGCTGCTCCGCCTGGTCCGTGCGGCGTAATGCTTCTTGTAGCCTCGGTTGCGACAGAAAGGAAGCTGTGCATTAGGTGCGGCTACCAGATGCATCGTGGTGGAAATTGTCCAGCGAGAGGAAACAATTGCAGGAAGTGCGGCGCACAGAACCAGTTTGCCCAGGTTTGCAAATCAGTCGGGGCCACGCATAACGCCAGCCGTCAAGGAAAAGAGCTGCGGGAGGTACGGGCCGAGACAGACGATTTCTTTCTTGCGGGACTAGCGATGAACTCGTTTGAAGTTCATAAATGGACAGCAACAGTTTACATCGAAGGCCAACCTTTCACGTGCAAACTGGACACAGGAGCAAACTCTTGCGTTATCTCCAAAAACGAGCTGGAAAGATTACCTGCTAAACCAAAGGAAGCCTGCAAGGTGACTCTAACAGCGTTCTTTGGTCACAGGACTACGTCACAAGCAAAAATCAAGCTTCTGCTTTACGCTAACAACAAAAAATGCGAAGAACAATTTTTCGTCGTCGAGCACGATGTTCGTCACGCTCAGCGGGGCAGTCGCAGAACGCCTGGGGTTTATGTACCGCATACAGAAAATCGCCAGTGAAGAACTATATCCCCCAGCCCAACCTTTCGCAGATGTTTTCAGTGGACTAGGACAACTGAAAGGCGTGGAGCGCTCCATGAAGTTGAAACCCGGCAGCGCGGGAACCATCGTGCCTGCTAGGAGGGTCCCTGTGGCACTGCAAGACAAAGTTCTGGTAGAACTGCAGCGCATGGAGCAGCAGGGCTTCATTACAAAGGTAATTGACCCAACCGAAGGGTCTAGCCACATGGTGACCGTGGTGAAAAAAGAAAAAGTGCGTATTTGCCTCGATCCAACTGCCCAGAACAGTTGCTTCGAGAAAATTACCCCATGCCAACTTTAGAAGACAGTTCCGCGGCTGTCCGGAGCAAGATTTTTTTTTTTTCTACGCTTGATGCAGCATCGGTATTTTGGCAGATTAAACTAACGGAAGAAAGTTCAAAAAATCTGCACTATGAGTACGCCACACGGGCGCTATCGCTTCCTCCGATTGCCCTTTGGAATATCGTCAGCCCCAGAAATTTTTCGAGCTGCAATGCATCGCTTGTTAGACGGTCTACCCGGTGTCGCAGTTGTAATGGACGATAGTCTGGGGCAAGACAACAGATGAGCATGACTGCAACCCGACACTCTTACTGACGCGCTGCCGTGAGTACAATCTGCGACTTTACCTGAAAAAAATGCACCTTCCTGCAGGCGGAGGTTCGCTACTTGGGACACATGACGTGACGTCTGCGTCACCCATTTCCAAGTGTACTTATTTATTTATCAATACTGCAATCCCCATTGGGGATTTTAGCCGGGTGGGAAACAATACATATATAAAGAACACTATAGCATAGGCATCGAAAACAATACAAATCAATTTAACAGAGCTTGAACATAGCAGTGGCACAGCAAGATAACAAATTGTTACTCAATACTTGAAACCAACGCCGAAAGTGATGATTTTGAAACTTGGTCATTGGTTAGATGATTCCATTCAACCACTGCTACTTATATTGTTACTGTTACTTAAATCGCTCCCTCCCATGAATAAACCGTTTTCGTTACCGAATCGCCGGCCTGCCAACACAATCGACCTTACATGAAAAATCAGAAGGCCGACAAAAAAATTAAAAATATAACAGAGTAGAGAAAGCCAGGGTGCAGCGGGAAAATTCTATCTGCTAGTCTTTACTTTGTTTTTGAACACGCTGTTGTAGAGCCGCACAGTCAGAACAATATCGTAATAGCAACAAAGCAAATTGGGTAAGTTGGTAAGTTAACATTCTTGGCGTATATGCGCAGCGCAACACAGGCGTGTCGTCCTTTCTTTATGCTGCGTCGCGATGCACATATACACCAAAAATTGCACAAGTGAACAATCTCTCATACCAGGCGTATACGCATTTCAGCGTGCACAGGAGTGTTACTTGAGATAAATGCTGCTTTAGAGCAAACAAGCCGAACTCGCCTCTGTAAACAAGGCGAACGCACCTCGCATATTCTGGTCCCTTTCGGAGCCGGCCGGTCTCCTCCGTCCGCACGCGTCACCGCGCGTAAAAAGATTTGCCACCTTCCGCGCGATTTGTGCAGTTTGGTGCGCTGCAACCCGTCATACTGCAATACAAGTGTCAAAATTATGTGCTTCGTAGCACTTGACCAAACTAATTAACTTAATCGTCGAATACCGCACCTGCAACCCGGAGCCGATCGTTGCTACGCACGCTCGACTTTCCGCTGGTTGCAATTTAGGTGGCACTGCCGGAAACTAGTCGGCGCCGTATCCGTAAAGTTGGCTTCGCAGCGGCGCAGTTGATCATTTGACGTCATTTTGCGCCACGTGATAGCGTTTGGCGAATAGCATATACAGGAACACTAACGGCGCCTAAAGACCTTAACGGCGCCTGGATGTCAGCGCCACCTCCCGCCGTTCAGGGTCAACGTTACTTCGGTTCAGGGTGGTGACGCCCTTTCTTCATGCCTGCCCCGCACGTCCGCCATATTGTGTCGGAACTGTTGAAGTGGCTGTACATGCGAGTGCATTAATTGGTCCGCGCGGCGCGGTCCTCTTGCCTGGTATTTGTTATTTCAACGATGCTGCGCACGCGTTCACTAAGTTGATTTTTTTTTAGGCTCACAAGATGCGATGAAAGGTGCTTGACGATGTTATCGCAAAAAATACTCCGTCATACCCGTTTGCTGCGCACTTTGTGCACCAGCTCAACGGAAAAACGACACCGATGTCTTTTATTTGCCAGCAACCCAGAACGCAGGGAAAAGTCTACAAGAACCTTGTTCATCTAGCCATATTTCTTAAATTTGTGTCTTCATGTGAAACGGCCATTAGGAAATTTTCTGATGCATTAGACGTTTGCCATCTAAATAATTTACTGGAGCTGAGGAGAAGGCTGTTCAAACTCAATGTGTCATTTCCAACAATTCCATGCAGGGCATCCAAATGTTAAGAAAATTTTCTAGAGGAGTTTGTATTGTTGCGGCTGAGCGTTTGTACTGATTGTATCAGCCAGATGTAATGAGGGAGGAGGAGATTGGAAGTAAAACCGCCAAAGGTGTAAACTTGAACGAATCTGTTGTGATGTTTATAAGCATATAAACTTGGAACTTCGTGCCCTCGAGTTTGTGCGCATGGCCTTCTGTGGCTTCAGACAGCATGAATGTGTTGGCGAGGTACCTTGAACTACATTTCTGTTTTAGGGTTGTCCTCCTCTGCTTTTGCTGAAGTGACAGCTATACCCAAGTTTTCCGGTATTTTTAACAGTCGCCAGGGGCCGATAGCATACTTCTTGTCCTTGCTCTCTTATATACGAAGGGCGAACAATAAGAGCATGAGAAATCAGATTAAGATTCGAAATTAAGATTCGCTAATTAGGTTGGTAATGAATTATCTTGCGGCACATATTGCATATTGCCAGTTAGATTGCAAAATGTATCCACTTGAATCTCAAGGATGACACCAGTTTCGATATATTTCCCGAAGTATGGGACAAAATACATAGGCGTTCCAGTATACTTCTGTGATTCAATTCATAGAATATAATTTCGATAAAAAGGTAAGCGGAACAACAGTGCATTTTTACGGCGAGTTTGATGATGCACGTATCCAATCCGGTGTCATTCGGGAATTGCGTTTGAAGTGGATACGCGTTGCAAACTCGCCAGCTGCAGTTCGTAAATTGCAACGTGTGCCGTAAACTACTTAATAAGGAAGTTATTTAGTCATTTGTATTTAGTTCAATGTGTTTTATTACTCGTGCAAGTAATGCCCGCCTATCTGAGTAATCCATCTCCCTGACTAGAATTATCAGAAAAGCAGGTTTGAGAGTTGCACAGATTTTTGACAAATAAGTTTATTTATTACCTCAAACACCCTGCCTTACCTCCTCCTCATTTACAAACTACATTGTGTACGACGTCAGGAGTGTTTCATGCATAGCATGCCGGGATCATGCAGACGACAGCGATGAGAGCGTCGAGGAGACGTTGGTGAGCTCGTGCATGGCGTGAGAAGTTGCTGTCGCGAGAAGTTGCGTTCATTGTAAACGGCCAAGTGATGGGGGCTGGCAATCGGAGTCACGTTGTTGGCTGCACGAACTTCAGCCCTCGCAATCTGCACACACAGTTTGAGCCGATGCCGATCGCGTTCAGCCGAGGTTAAGCCTATATATGTCACAGTCGCGGAGTTCGTGCGTCTACTGCTGGCGGACCTGAGCGACTGACCTGAAGCTAATTAAGCCATCAGGATGAAGAAAACTGCTTCTGTGGTTCAGTTTTGACCACACGGATTTGAAGTAAACAATTGCTCATTTCGTACAGTGAACACACAAAAAGCGAGAAGTGACAATCCGGAGTAGTATCGATGTCGATACGTTGCCGTTTTCGACGGAAAGCTGACAGCCGCACTCACCGGCACTTCCCTAAGTTAAATGCGATTACGAACATGGGTGTATTTTTACGCATTGCCATGCAGACTGATCACTTAGCTTCCTAGGTGCACGGCTTGCCTCTATAATTTTGTCGCATAAATTGAAGCGAGCAAAGTTCAAAACAGTTCAGTAGACTGACTGTCGCCGTAATGGTGAGGCCGTGTCTTTCCTTTCTTTAACGGGGGTATGAGCCATTCATTATCTTGCGTGACGAACAAATGTCTTGTTGGGTAGGCATAGCAGTGCTTACGCATTTAATAACAGAGGTTTGCAGAGGTTGATTAAGAAGTTTGCAGGGACGACATCGCCACAATTAGTACATGACCGGGGTAGTTGGAGAAGCATGGGAGAGAGAGGCCTTTGCCCTACAGTGGGCGTAACCAGGCTCATGATGACGATGATTACCGCAGACCAAAACACTGAATCCTAGACTTTGGAGCCCCACCACGTGAGCACGACTTTGGCGAAATTCCTGGAAACCGGGGAGTAGAAATTAATGACGTCACACACGAGGGGTGGCGTGATATTTAACCGGGCATTTAATGGAAAGCTTCCGAGTTCGGTTCGTGCGTTGCGTTTGCCTAAATTTAATCTAAAGAACACCAACGGCGAGGTGCGGGTGCCACCGAGAGACACCCAAGTCAAGGATTAGGGTCGCGTACCATTTTTTTCCCTTTTTTTTTCCAGCAATGCGTAATTGTGGCTTCTCCCGTCGCATTTCGCCGGCTCCACATTAGAGGTCGTCTGGGAGACTGCATGCGGCTGCGGCAGTGAACGATCGTGGCGTTATTCAGCAATGCCGTCCGCGTGGGAGCCACGAAACGACCACGGAGATAGCGCGCAGTCGTAGTCGGTTGTTGAAACGTAATCAGAACTGATAACAAACATAGTACCTGTGAAGAGCCTGGGAAGTCTCTTATACAGCTTCGCTTTCATGTGTCTGACGTGTGGAGCGATAGATTTTTGTCCAGGCATTCCTGCGTTCGGGGGTTCCCCGCACTATCCTGGTTCACCAACTATCGCAACACAAACACCTGTACGTACGAGTAAGGTGCGCAACTCGTGCTTTTTTCGCTTATTAACAAGGAAGTTAATAAAAATGCCGCGCTTATTAGATTTGGCGGACGATCCTACCGCTGTCAACCAGATGTAGGAGTCGTCGGACTATCTCGCCGCTGCCACCATTTGAAGGAGATGAAGGACGTAGACAGGAACTCGGTGAACAGGATTTATTTACATATTAACAGTTTAAGCAAGATACATTGGCAGTCTAGCGCGACTCCCATATGGAGCCCGCAAGACTAACATACAGGAAACAGCTTACGAGCACACAGCTCACTTACGTTTCTAGCATTGCAAAGAGCACTCAGCTCCCGACAGCGAGCACGACACGAGCACACTCTAGCAGCCGGCAAACGCTGATTATAAGCTCTCCGCTTGACGTCATAGTTCGACGTCATCGTTCGGCGTGGACGGAGCACGAATGGTCGGGAATGTTCGTCCAATCATTGTAAACTTGCCGCCGCCCCGCAGTATGGCTCACACACACTAATGCACACAAGTTCGAGCCCATACACACGAAGGCTCCGGAGTCGACGACCGAGGGCTTCGTAGAACTGTGCTCCGTCTCGGGTGGCGCGGCGGAGTACCACATTCCTGAGCTGACCGCGCGCCGCGTGGCTGCCGGTCATCCGCAGTTCTCGGAAGGGCTCCCTGTCTGGTGGGCTTGGAACACGTGCAGCGGGCTGAAAGCTGGCACGTTGCCACCCCCTACGGCCATTCCTAACACGTCACACACAAAGGGACTGTCCCTGGACTTCTAGCTCTGCAGAACTTCTCTACAATGGAGCCGAATATACGCAGACTGCAAATATACGACATCTTGAAAAGGCCCCGGACCTGCTCTGGCTGGTCTGCAAATTTCTTCTTCATGCCTAATTTTCAGTGCAAGCAAAGTTAATGAAAATAAGTTAGTGACATCAATTTTCATGATTACTTCATATCCTTTAAAATAACAAATCAGCAAGCAAGGTAAATATGCCTGAAACCGTCTCTTTTGATGCAATACGTCTGTCATTGTGGTCAGCATGGGGGGGGGTCGCTTGCTAAAACGCCATCTAAGGAAAAGTACATGCACGTCTTGAGCGCCTAGGAATGCTAACTGACACGCATACGTCTTTACTAAAGTGAAGCTTTCTCTGCCTCTTCTCCCGGCTTTCCGGGCGCTGCTGCTGCTATGGTCTTATCGCGCGTGCCACTGGGTTTCATGCGACGCCACCAGATGGCTTCGCGCAGAGTGTGGTGGTTGGTCGTGGCTCGCGGACGCTCCTGTGGACGAGGCTTCAGCGACTTCGTTCATAGCTAAGTACTCTTTTATCTTTATTAGCTAGTGTTTTGAAGTGTTTTCTTTTGCATGGAGTAGGGGCGCAAATTTTGAATTTTTGGTAGGAGTAGGAAACGTACCGGCTTTGTCTAGGTCTGGCGGCTCCCCCGTTAGGCCTAGGGGGTAGTTCTTTCAGCTAGCTCATCGGATTCTTACATGGAGTAGGGAGTGATAATTCTTTGTTTTTGTTTGGGATAGCGGTCGAGGTCGGGTTTGCGTGAGTGATTTGGCGAACTTGCTCGTTGGGCCTAGGGACGTAGGCCTAGCGATGAAATCGAAAAACGTGAAGGCCGCGGGGGACGGGGAGCAAGTGCAGTGCGACGAGTGCCTGCGCTGGTGCTTCCTCGACGAGACTAAATTCCAGAATTTAGCAGACGCGGTGGGGTCTAGCTTCACGTGCAGGTCGTGCGAGGGCGTCAGGGAAGCCGTCCAAAAACTGGAAGGGAATTAGGCGGCTAAGTTTGAAGAGCTTAAGGCAAACCTGAGGGAGGAGCAGGAGAAGCGGGTAGCACTGCAGGCGAAGGTTGAAAATTTCGTCAAGGTGGAGGCGGCCCAGGTCGCGCAGTTGGTGAGAACTGTGGCCGAGCTTGGGGAGGCGAAAGAAAGGAGCGCCGAACTGCAAAGGCGGCTCGACGCTCTTGAGACTCGGGCAGCGGATAATGTCGGGTCAGGACACCAAAGCGAGGGCGAAGTGGGAGGCAGGGAGCCAAAGCAAGCGGTCGCCAGCTCGCCGCCGGTGAATCGGCGTAGCTATAGCGAAGCAGCGCAACACGCCCCGAGTGAGGCGACGCTGCAGCCACAGGAAGCCGGGAAGCAGGGAGAGGTAGGAGAGAGTGAAAGGGTGATTATCGCTGGCGACTCAAACATGGCTGGGTGCTCAAAAGCAATTGTGGAGAGGGTGAAAGGCGACAAAAGAGTGGCGGTAGGGACATTTCCAGGGCACACACTGGGTTCTGTCATGGAGCGAGCAAAAGAAAAGCTCACGAAAAATGCCCACGTGCGCAACCTTTTCATAGTAGCAGGTGGGCTAAATGACTTCCTAAACAGGCAAGGGACTGGACTAGCCCAGCGCTTGGCGAAGGGGGTGGACGACTTGCGCGAGCTATCCCCCCAGGTGCAGATCGTGGTGTGCACGGTGCCGGAGGTGCCTGTACGTGACAGTCACGTACAAAGAGCCGTAGTGGCTGCTAATGAGGCAATATGGAAAATGAGCCGAGAGAAAGCCTTCGAGGTTGTCGAAGTAAACAGGGAAGTAAGAAGTTGCGGTGGTTTTAAACGAGACGGGATCCACTTCAATTAAAGGCTGGCACGAAAAGTGGGCTGCCGACTTGGTGGTTGCGCTTTTGCTTTTTTAGGGGGCCCGCAGGCGCTCAGGAGGCCAGAGTAGATAGTAATGAAGAAGGTCCCCTAGGGGAACATCAGAAGAGCATCGCCGTCGATAACAGAAAAAGGAGGAAAGCAAGAACAAGAGCTCGCCATGCAATAGGCTACATAAACATGCAGGGCGGCAGAAGAAAGGAAAAGTGGGCAGAGATTGAGGAGCAGTTACATAGAGAACAAATAGGGGTGTATGCGGTTACAGAAACGCACCTTAGAGACTCGGAAGAGCCGCCAGTTATTGAGAATTATGTATGGGAAGGGTGCAACAGAACTAAGTCGGAAAGAAAGGGAGGGGGAGTCGGAATGCTCATCCATCAGGGAGCCAAATGGAAAAGAGTAAATTCACAATGTCAAGAGCATCTTTGGTTATCAGGTACAATGAGTGGGAAAGAAACTTGGCTTGGAGTTACGTATTTGTGGAGCGGAATAAATTGCACAGAGAAGAATAAAGAGTTAGTGGAATGCATAAGCGCTGATATTAAGGGTTTCGGGAATGGTGCTGAAATTAATTGTCCTATTAGGTGACATGAATGCCCACATACGGCATTTAGATCGCTATACCGAAAATAACGCAAAGTCAATGCTAGACCTTTCTGAGCAACATAACCTCGTTGTCGTGAATACAGGGTCTAAGTGTGAAGGGCAGATCACGTAGGAAGTGCGAAACCGGCAATCGACCATTGGTTACTGTCTGATGACAGAAGGAATTCATGATAAGTTGAGAGGAATGGTCATCGATGAGGAAGGGTTTAGCAGCATAGGGAGGGACCATAAACGCATCATTTTGAAAATGGTATATGTAGTTGGGAAAGAGAGCAACGAAAGCAAAATGGCCAGTCCAAATTTGAACGCTGAACAAATAGCAAATATAGTCACTAGAGTGGAGGAAGAAATTGGCAAGTCGCCAAGTAAGGGGTGGGAATATGGTGAGCTTCTAAGTGTAGTAACGACAGAAATACGGAAAGAGAAACAACATGTTCATTGGAAAGGAAAAAAGAAACCGAAAAGCTGGTGGAACAAGGAGATACGAGAAGCGATCGCCGAACGACGGAAAGCATCTCGAGAGCACAGGCAGGCAAAGAAGGCGCAGTTGCCACAGGATGACGTAACCAGTAAATGGGAAATATACCGGGAGAAAAAGTCTATGGTTCAAATACTGGTGCAAGCAAAATTAAAAGGTGAAAGTGAAAGTTGGTTGTCAGAAATACGTGAGAAAAAGAAGGCCGCACCTAGAATATTTTGGAATCACATAAAATTATTAGGCAGGAAGTCAACAACAATACAACAACATATCCTAGACGAAGATGAAAACAGACTGGAAGGAGAAGCAGCAATAAATTACATCCAAAAAGTAACAGCCGAATCTTTCCAAGGCAAGGACGAGGTTGTATTTGAAGAAAAAAAGAGCATGAAAGAGACCCAAGGGGGAAAGGAGCTAGTGCTTACAAATTTAAACTGGAAGAAAGCGGAAGAGAAAATTCCTAAGCGCACAGCCACAGGGCTCGACGAGGTTCCCGTTAGGCTGATAAATGAACTGGGACCAAAAAGTAAGGAAGCTCTCGTGAAAGCAGTTGAAAAACTTTAAAAAATAGACGAATACCAGACAGTTGGCGACAAAGTAGAATAAATTTAATTTATAAAGGTAAGGGGGAGAAAGACAGAATTCACTCGTATAGACCGTTGACCATTACATCGGTAATATACAGGCTAGCAATGCAGGCAATCAAATTAAAGCTTCAAGCATGGGCAGAAAAGAATGGCATTTTGGGAGAGCTTCAGAATGGCTTTAGAATAGGTAGGCGTTTGGATGATAACTTGTTTGTTCTTACTCAGTGTATTGAAATATCAAAAGCAGAAAGCAGATCGTTGTATGTGGCCTTTTTGGACATTACAGGAGCATACGACAACTTAGACCGCAGCATTTTGTGGGATATTCTGGAAGGGGAAGGCTTAGGTAACGATTGTATGCAGCTTTTGAGAGAGATTTACCTAGAAAATACTGTTTGCGTTGAATGGGAAGGGATGAGGAGCGCGGAGAAAGTTCATATCAACAAGGGACTGAGGCAGGGGTGCCCTTTATCCCCGCTGCTGTTTATGATGTACATGGTGAGGATGGAGAGGGCGCTAGAAGGAAGTAATATCGGGTTTAATCTCTCATACAAACAGGCAGGTACAGTAATAGAGCAGCAACTCCCAGGTTTATTTTATGCGGACGACATTGTGTTGCTCGCAAACAAGCAAAGTGATTTGCAACGTCTGGCTAATATCTGTGGACAGGAAGGCAACAATTTAGGTTTGAAATTTAGTGTTAGAAAATCAGGTGTTATTGTATTCAATGAAAACAGTGAACAGACAGTGGAGATACAGGGCCAAGAAATACCTCGGGTAACAGAATATAAATACCTTGGAATATGGATAAACGAAGGCGACGGATATATGGAAACACAGGAAAAAACCATAACAGTCAAGGGGAAGATAGATGCAGCCATAATGAAGCACCGAGCGCTATGGAGATACAATAGGTAAGAGGTGCTCCGGGATATATGTGGAAAGGTGTAATGGTTCCAGGACTTGCTTTTGGAAACGCGGTTGTTTGCTTTAAATCAGGGGTACAATCAGGACTCGACGGGAACCAAAGGTCAGTGGGTCGCCTCGCATTGGGCGCTCACGGGAAGACTACAAATGAAGCTGTGCAAGGGGATATGGGCTGGACTAGTTTTGAAGTGAGGGAAGCTCGCAGTAAAATTGAGTATGAAGAACGGCTGAGGAATATGGAGGAAAGTAAATGGGCTGGGAGAGTGTTCAGGTATCTGTACAGGCAAAACATTGATTCACAGTGGAGGAAAAGAACTAGGAAGCTTACCAGCAAGTATGCTGCCTGTGGGGTGGGCAACACAGCAGCAAAGACGGTCAAGCGGAAAGTCAGAGAGGCTGAAATAATCGCATGGGTGGCGGCAATGGAAAAGAAACCTGCCATGAGTAACTACTTAAGGGGAAAAAACGAAATTAGGAAAGAAACCATTTATGATAACTCAAAGGGAAGCTCATTACTTTTCGAAGCGAGATCGGGATGCCTTAGAACACGCACCTATAAAGCGAGATATAAGAAGGAAGAAGAAGCATGTGCTTGCTGCGGTAAAGCTAGGGAAACGACGGAGCATATTTTATTAGAATGTGAAGACTTCTATCCAGCGGTCAATTTAGGCACCACTGGCCTCCTTGAAGCCCTTGGGTTCAGCGGGAGCAGTGGTAAAGCAAACAGGTCCGCAATAGACATCAGTAAGAGGCGATTGGAGGATTGGTGGAAGAAAAGTAGGGAAACGACAAAAGACGGAGACGTACAAAAGCACAGTTCGCAATAGGGTATCAGAAAATTTGGACGTGGTAGTTCATAGTGGTATTTTTTTTTTGTTAACCTAGGTAGGATATTAGGCAGCATAGTAGCAAGAGCTTGGTGGCGCAAGCCACCGCCCCGTTCCAAAGGGGACGCTCATAACATCCATCCATCCATCCATCCATCCATCCATCCATCCATCCATCCATCCATCCATCCATCCAGTGTTCAGGTATCTGTACAGGCAAAACATTGATTCACAGTGGCGGAAAAGAACTAGGAAGCTTACCAGCAAGTATGCGGCCTGTGGGGTGGGCAACACAGCAACAAAGGTCAAGCGGAAAGTCAGAGAGGCTGAATTAATCTCATGGGTGGCGGCAATGGAAAAGAAACCTGCCATGAGTAACTACTTAAGTGGAAAAAACGAAATCAGGAAAGAAACCATTTATGATAACTCAAAGGGAAGCTCATTACTTTTCGAAGCGAGATCGGGATGCCTTAGAACACGCACCTATAAAGCGAGATATAAGAAGGAAGAAGAAGCATGTGCTTGCTGCGGTAAAGCTAGGGAAACGACGGAGCATATTTTATTAGAATGTGAAGACGTGTACCCAGCGGTCGATTTAGGCACCACTGGCCTCCTTGAAGCACTTGGGTTCAGCGGGAGCAGTGGTAAAGCAAACAGGTCCGCAATAGACATCAGTAAGAAGCGATTGGAGGATTGGTGGAAGAAAAGTAGGGAAACTACAAAAGACGGAGACGTACAAAAGCACAGTTCGCAATAGGGGATCAGAAAATTTGGACGTGGTAGTTCATAGTGTTTTTTTTTTTCTTCATTGGTTAACCTAGGTAGGATATTAGGCAGCATAGTAGCAAGAGCTTGGTGGCGCAAGCCACCGCCCCGTTCCAAAGGGGACGCTCATAACATCCATCCATCCATCCGCGAACAGCGCCGTGGCGGGCCGACATATGCGTAGATTGCGCGTATTGCACGTGCTGTATTTGCTTTCCTACGCGACAAAAATGCAAGTGCTGGGCTGTGGAGGTCGGCTGGTGGGCTGTGATATAGTGCAGACATGACAATCGTCCATAGCCTGAAGAGAGTGTTTGTAGCTGGCTTCTGTGTAGCGTGCTGGACACGCATGCTGGAGGAGCGCGTAAACCCGCACCAGCAAAATGGCTCCCAAGCGTGCACTCAGCGTCGAGGACATGCAGGCCCGACAGAAGCGTAGCGCGGAACAGGAGCGTCATCGCTGCGCAGCGAAGCGTGGTGCAGTCCGCGAATGTGTGTGTACAATATAGACATACGAATGATAATAACTGAATAATGTACGGCCACATGATTCAATTAAAATTCAACACTTCCGCCACTTTGCGATGTGCCATGTGAGGCAGTGATAATGCTCAACCCTCTCGGACATCATGAACAATGAGGCACAACAACGCCTCAAGCAAGCACGTCTCCCTGTGCGTTCTGTGGACTACGCAGACAAAACAGCAGTGGTGCACGCAAGGTAAAGTGAACCATCAACTCGTCACTCTTGTATTGGACTAAACGTTGAAGAAATTGCACATTCGCCGCCAACGTCACCGCTTATTATCGCCAATCAAAGCAAAGAGCATAAAAAGCTTCGCTTATATTGATTCCCACGGTGCGTGGGATCGGCTGATTTCATTTTTTTTTTTCTTCACGCGCAAGTGAAGTCTGACAAATCATCGAAATTATGTCTGTCGCCGGGAGGGAAGCAAGCGCCGGATGAGGAAGACTCCTGGAGGTGGGGAACAGAATCTCCGCGTTCGCCCCCCTTTCCCTTTGTGCTTAGACGCCGCGCTGCTCTCTGTTCATGTTGGCGGCGTTCATGTCCGCACGCTTGCGCTTAACGCGCGTTAACGAAGTGAAACGTCACTGTAAATTTTCTTTATACAAGGTGCCTGCATTAATTCCCGTGCTATCGCATCTTTGGGACGGAACATTACTTAAATACGTGCCGAAACCACGATCTGATTATGAGGCGCGCCGTAGGGAGGGGGGGGGGGGGGTCGATTCCTGAAATTTCCTACTGTTTAGGGTTTTTTAACGTGGCTTTAAATGCACGGGTGTTTTCGCTTTCTCGCCTCCATCGAAAATGCGGCCGCCGTCGCCGGGATTCGATCCCGGGACCTCGTGCTTTGCAGCCCAACGCCACAGCCACTAAGCAACCCCGGCGGGTCGGAATATTACTTGTGCCCGATCGAACGGTGCTTGGCAGGAGGACCTCTTACAATGCGCGCCCAGATGCGAGTGATTGTCCGATTTCGCGTCTCTGCTTCCGCTTCGTTGTTGGCGCTGTAGTAATTATGAATCAGTTCCAACTAGCCCATTTCACCGTTCTCATAAGCATAAGTTGCTTTGACCGAGGGAAAAGCTTTTTTCTTTCTTTCTTTGCGCGTTCCTTAACAGGCCCCCCTGAAATACCTTTCAGTTTCAATTTTACAGTGAAGCTGTTCATGGCTAGGATCACGTGCATTTTTCGTGTCCGACAACAAATCTGCGTGAGCAAAGACTATCATCATGAGCGATGGCTCGAGCGTCGTCTTTTTCCACAGCTGCCTCATTCCAGCGTAGAATTTCACTTTTCTTCTGTCGTCGTAATGGTGAGGCCGTGTCTTTCTTCTTCAAACGGAGGTATGAGCCATTCATTGTCTTACGTGAAGGACAAATTTCTCGTTGGGTATGCATAGAAATGCTTACGCATTTAATAACAGAGGTGATGGGAGAATGTGTGTGCGTACCTATCGTCACGATGACCACCGACGAGGACAATAGAGGCGTTCGTACCTTTGTTTGAAAGACTGTCACCCGTGTCGCGTGCTAAACAGCTTCGCTGGTGTTCCACCTTCACAGAATGGACGGCCTCATGATTATTATTGCGAAGCAATACTACTTTGGGTCGCACTTCAGCCCGTTCCGTGGCGAGGCGGTGGTAGGCACCATTGACCTTTAGCGTGACCTCGCTGCGTGACGTCACACCACGTGACATAGAGTGACGTCACACCAGCTGTGTAAAAACGGGGCCCCATCTCACGCCGTCAAGAGGCGAGGCGGTAGCCACCAACGGCGGCCTAACTCCCGCTCCTATCACCAGGGGCGCGGCGCGGCGCCCGAGTCATCCTCGCGTGTAGCGACATCAGCAGCGGCCTCCTCGCAGCCGCCGACGTTCGGCGGGTGTCGAGCATCGAGAACGTCGTCATGCGCTACTTGGACCTCTCGTCCTTCAGCTCGATACGGGCGTTCGCCAACGGCGTGCTCAAGTCCGAGATGCACCTGGACGTGCTGGTGCTTAGATGATTCACTGTAAGCCGTAACACTAGCATAACCCAAGACTACAACCAGCCATACTACCAGCTGATCCGAGAATAACACACTATTGCTTCGCAATCACCAGGCTTAACCAAGCTAAGCCACGGCCGTTTTTTTTATTTCACTTTGAATTTTATTTTCGTAAATTTGAAATATACATTTCAAAGACATAAATACACAACGAGGTCTCGTAGTCCAAAGACCTGAATGCGAGACCTCTCGTTAATACGTACCTCAAAGAGGAATAAATGTACGACGAACGGCATCAGGTTACTCGGAACAGCTAACATCATACAATGTACAATAAGTTTCAGTGAATGCAATATACAACAGGGAAAACGAACGGAGTTATGAAAAGTACACCACCTATTATGTTTATAACATTGCAATGTTTTTAAAGGTTAACTATCTATTCAACCAACATGAGCGAAAATGGTCAACACCGTTGAAACTTCCTCTACCTGAATGCATCGGGGGACTGTGACGACCCCAAATGTGGGGTGCAAAGGTTCGTGTTCTCAATGTTTTAATGGTTCTCTTAGGCAGAGCCTCCGAGAACCCAATTGAGGACAAAGCCGTTGGTTGGAACACACACACAAAGACTTTAATCAAAAATAAAAAAGGCAAAAAGCAAACGGACCGAAACAGAAAGCATGCACAAAATAAACATTCAAGAAAACATAGCAGTAAGGAACACACTTAGGGCTTTAGCGAGGGTGCGAGTCCGGGCTTGCCACGAGGGCGGGGACGCGTCGCAGTCTCGACGCGGCAACGCGGCGACGAGCTGGCAGAAGGAGTGGCGCCGGTCTCACCAAAGGTCGTGGCGTAGGTTGACTGACCGGGCGCCGGGAGCGCGCCAGCTCTGGCGAGGCGAGGCAACGCTGGCGGCTGGGTGGACGGCGGCGGCGTTCTGACCGGACAGAGAGCTCGGGCCCATAGCCCGACTGCTCCCCTCTCGCCCACGGCGCGGAAGCTCGAACGCCGGCCTTGGGCAGCAGGCGGCACGGCAGACGGGGGTGGCGTTCTGGCCGGGCAGCTGGCGCAGAACTCGGGCCCGAAGCCCGACTGTTCTCGTCCTGCCCACTGGCGCAAACGCTCACCGGCCTTGAGGAGCTGACGGCACGCTCAGGTAGACGGGCGACGCACAGGAACAGGTTGGCAGGAGGCCCCGGGCGGGTGAAGTCCTGGTGGGCTCGGGTCCGGAACCCGACGGCCCGTCTTCAACGCCCGCTCCGGTGGTTGACCTCCTCCTGCCGTCGCTTCCTGGGACTCTCCTGGCGTCTCCCCGGCGTCTCCCTGCGTGTCCTCTTGCGTGTCGCGCCCGTCTGCCAGCGCACCACGCTTTTTCTTGTGGTATGGCCGATTTGGCATTTACTGATTGGCTGCCCGACGCCCCGTGGTCTTTTCTAATTGGTTGCTTTTTTCTTTTTGTTTTTCCTGCGCCGCGCGTTCACGTGCCGGGCGCTCTTCGGCGTCGTCGTTTTCCTCCCTCCAGCTCGGCGCGCGTGCACTCGGCGTCGTCTGCTCTCGACCGTCCCGAGCCCCGCACCACGTCGCGCACCACACATCACAGGGACACCGTGCACGGATATAGCAGCTAGTTCCATCGTGTGTGCCTCCCCCCCTCCCCCCATTTACCCTCTGCCTTCACTTTATTACCTTTTTTGGCCTCGTTGTTTGGCTGAGAGAGCCGGGTCCGACATCTGTGCCAGCTTTCATCTTAAGGCCAGTTTACGCACTGGCCGGTACTCTTCGATACTCGTTCAATCTTTCTTGTTTTCAAGAGCAAAAGAACAGGAACAGCCGGGAAAAAGAACTTCACGAGTTTGTCTCTAGCTGTACACTGGAACTGCGCACACAAATCTTAAGGGAGGGGGCAGGGGCAGTACATCCGGGCATCCCTCGCTGGATCCGCGCAGGGTTCCGACACCAACACGCTATCGTTATCGTGGCGTCGTCGTCATCGCTTCGTTGCCTTCGTGAGGTCGTCATAATTCCTTCGTTGTCACGTCATCGTCATTCTTCCGCCGCCTTCACTCTGTCGCTGCCACTTGCGTTGTCGTATCCTCACCATCACGCCGCCATCTTGCAGCCGTCATCATTGCGCCGTAGTCACGGAGCCGCTGTCATTTTGCCGTGGTCGCTCCATGGCCGTCATTTTGCCGTAGTGATAGAGTGTACTAGATTCGGAGAGTGGGTCCAACGATGGCTCCGCGCTGAGGCATTTTTTATTGAAAATCCAGATGGCGCCACCGTCGCCTTCTTCTGGAGGCCACGCCCCCGCGCGCGGCGGAGGCCGCGGAGGCGCCGGTCGGCCGTGCTTCTGTTCGGCACCCTAGCAGGGTGCCGAACAGAAGCACGGCCGTGGTCGAGCGCAGCGTTGCAGTTGCGTTCGAGGATGACCGTGCCTGGATTAGCCGGAGCCGCGCAGTCGGATGGATCGTGTTTGATGTTTGCTTTCCTATTTAAACCGTATGTGCGTGTTTCACTGTGTCAAAAGATAAGGAAAGGCAGATCTCATATTCTGAAGAAATGGGGATCATGTGCAGTAATGGGATGAAGTACAGGAATAAATGAACTTTGTGGCATAATAAGGGCTCAAATAAAAATTGGTAAACCTTTGTTTTATTCCTTTCTCAAGGCGATATATTGAATGCTAATAAAATTTCCCCGATGCCCTAATAACGGCACCAATTTGACATTTAGGGAGCATGTGGGTCACATTATTCGTTACGTGCAGCACATTTTTTCTAGGTTAATTGTGTGTTTAGAAAATATTTATGGAATAGCCGTTTTCTTCCTTATTTTTATGCGTCACACGCCGGAGATGTAGTTGGTTTTCCAGATCCCCTGGGTGAATAAAGCAAAACAGATTGTCTGTATTTGCTTGGATTAGGAAGCATGCTATCGGTTGTCTATGTCTTCGAGCTCGCGCAGGTTTCCATTGTCACATGTCTCCAATCTGAATGACGATTCAACTGAGAGCGGGAGCGTTCTCTTTCATGACCGGCCTTCATCTGTTGCATATGAGACCGTTCTCTTTCGCGTGCATGGGTTGCTCGGATGTAGGCTGCTCGTAGAGATACTCCGGAAAATACGGCAAAGGTTGTGGGTACCGCATCAGACCGAAGTGCAGGCTTTTCACGCTGTGTAGATACTTCTTGGCCTTCGATGATATGCACATAATGCAGATGCCGAAGAGCGAGAGCTTGACCTGACCTTTCAACATACTGTATGCGGTTTCGCAACCCACTACGCAACAGCAGCAGTAGTTATTTCGACGAGATGTACTAGGTGGGCTCATCCTCTCATCTTTCAAGCACTCTGCCGAGTTACCAGACACACCATAGACTTACGCGCGGGCCGTCTGCGCGCGTGTACATCGTGCAGACGGCATCGTTTGACAGAAGCGACGAACCTCCAGTCATGGCAAAGCAGTAATTTTATTGTATTCGCTTTTTTTGCACATACTAAGTACAAAAATCAATTAGAGAGAAAATGACGAAAAAACGCAAACACGACGGTCTATCGAGCAGACGACAGCTCGGCGCCGCCGTAACCACCGTCGGTAGGCGTGGTTCCGCCGGGCCGCCGAGTCACCGGATTGGCTGAAACGTCAGAAGAAGGAGGGGCTTCCAAAAGGCGACGGCAGCGCCGCCGCAAATTTCAACGTTTTTTGCTTCATTCTCGCCGCTTGCCGGGGCCTCCGTTGGGCCCACTCCCCCGTTCTAGTTCACTCTAGTAGTGATTCAAATATCGTGACGCTGTCGTCGTAATTCCGTCACGGTCATTGCGTCATCTTCGAAGCAGCTTCTCATAACCGGGCACGACGACGGCGACTGCGCAGTGGTGCTCAACGGTGGGGAACGTTGACGCCGGGATGCTGCCAGGGCAGCTCGGGTGGGAGCCGTCACTAAGCGTCGGTTTTAAAACGTAATTATTCGTTGTTATAAAACAAAGCCTACCTTGAGTATACCTCATTGTAATGTGCAATAACTTCATCGCGAGGTGTTTTAGTAGGACGAGCATCGAGTGACATTCTTGTTTCTTGCGCAAGACTTCCGGTTCACCTCCCGTGGCGACCGAGGAGGAAATTCAAAATAAATCACAAAAAAGGGAAAAAAATACTACAGTACAAAATTCATGGGTTTCATTATAGATATGACATCAGAGCTTAAGTTTAGTGACGAGTTGAGTTACTGAATTCTCTGGAATATTTAGAACAAATCAGAAATCACTGAGACGACCAGGGACGGAATTCAAGATAAACTAGAATTTTTTTTTTAAATACTACAGTACCAAATCTATGGTTTTCAGTGTAGATATGATATCGGAGCATAAGTTTAGTTACAAGGTGAGTTACTGAAGTATCTGGAATTGCCTAGAATGATTAGCATAAATTAGTAATCACTGATTACCGCACACCAAAACACGGAATCCTAGACTTTGGAGACCCACCACGTGACCACGACTTTGGCGAAACTCCTGGAAACCGGCGAGTAGAAAGTAATGACGTTACCCACGAGCGGTGCGTGGCGTGATATTTAACCGCGCATTCAATGGAAAGCTTCCGAGTTCGGTTCCTACGTTGCGTTTGCCTAAATTTAACCTAAAGAACACCAACGGCGAGGTGCGAGTGCCACCGAGAGACACGCAAGTCGAAGATTAGGATCGCGTACCATTTTTTCTCCTTTTTTTCCAACAATGCGTAATTGTGGTGCAATGGGGGTGTTCGCCTAGCAGAAGAGTAACTAGATATAGGTTGTGGCGCTAGGCGTAACGGGGAAGCAAGCACTTCTCGTCGTCTTCTCTTGCACCAGCACACCAGCACCATGCCCACTGCCCAGTGCCTTCAGTACAATCACTCCCCACCGAAAGAGTAGCCATCCTGGCGACTTAAGGACAGGAGAACACAGGGGGGTCATGGCACTGCTTGAGCCGGGAGACGTGGACAATTTCCTGGCCCCGACGACGCTGGTCGGAAGGCGTTTCGAGTGGCTCGATGAGGTAGTTGACTGCGGATGTTTGTTTCAGTACCCGATAAGGACCGTGGTACTTGGAGAGCAGCTTGGAGGAAAGGCCTGGAGGAGTAGAGGGCACCCACAACCAGACCAGCGAGCCAGGCGCAAAGCACGGAGCCGTAGTGGATGAATCGTGGCGAAGCTTTTGGCGCCACTGGTCCTGGGATGTGAACGAACGAGCGAGCTGGCGACATTCTTCGGCGTAAGCAGCCGCTCTAGAAACAGTCGTACACTCCGAAGCATCTGGCCGGTAAGGTAGAATCGTGTCCATAGTGCATGAAGGTTCGTGTCCGTAAAGGAGAAAGAAAGGAGAGAACCCAGTGGTGCTTTGCGTGGCGGTATTGTAAGCGTAGGTGACGAAAGGTAGAATGCGATCCCAATTCGAGTGGTCAGATGAAGCATACATGGCCATCATGTCACCAAGGGTGCGGTTGAAACGTTCGGTCATCCCATTAGTTTGAGGATGATATGCTGTGGTAGTGCGGTGAATGATGCGACACTCCTTTAGCAATGCTGAAAGGACGTCAGAGAGGAAAACGCGACCGCGGTCGCTCAGTAATTCTCGAGGTGCTCCATGGCGTAAAATCAGATTTTGAAGGATAAAACTGGCGACGTCTTTTGCTGTGGCAGATACTAGGGCTGAAGTTTCAGCGTACCGCGTGAGGTGGTCGATAGCAACAATAACCCAGCGGTTGCCGCTTGGAGTGTTGGGAAGCGGACCGTATAGGTCAATGCCGACGCGGTCGAACGCTCGCGCGGGGCATGGTAAAGGTTGCAAGGGGCCGGTGGCATGTTGAGGTGGCGTCTTGCGTCGTTGGCATATGTGGCATGACCGGACATACTGGCGAACGAAACGGTACATACCGCGCCAGTAGTACCGAAGCTGCAGGCGAGAGTATGTCTTTAATACACCAGCGTGGCCGCATTGTGGGTCGTCGTGGAACGTGGCGCAGATGTCGGAGCGGAGGTGTCGGGGTATAACAAGCAACCACTTACGGCCGCTGGAATTGTAGTTGCGGCGGTACAGCAGGTTATCCCGAATGATGAAGTGCGTGGCTTGGCGACGAAGCGTCCGAGAGATCGGTGCTGGCGACTGGCTGGACAGGAAGTCAATAAGCGAAGAGATCCATGGGTCTTTGCGCTGCTCTGATGGCATGTCGGAAATGTTGAGGGCGAAGGCACCGCAGGTAGAAATAGAAGAGTGGACAGGGCCAGAGGGCAGGGGTGACCGGGATAGAGCGTCTGCGTCTGAATGCTTTCGGCCTGAGCGATAAACAACGCGGATGTCGTACTCTTGTAGGCGCAATGCCCAACGGGCAAGCCGACCAGTTGGATCTTTTAGTGAAGATAACCAGCATAGTGCATGATGGTCGGTCACGATGTCAAATGGACGCCCGTACACATAAGGACGAAATTTGCCGATAGCCCAAATGATGGCCAGACATTCCTTCTCAGTAACTGAGTAGTTCGCCTCGGCTTTGGTAAGGGTGCGGCTGGCATACGCGACGACGTACTCTTCGAAGCCATCCTTGCGTTGTGCAAGAACAGCGCCGAGCCCGACACCACTAGCGTCCGTATGGATCTCAGTTGGAGCAGAGGGATCGAAGTGTCGCAGTACTGGAGGCGAGGTGAGAACGCGTCGTAGTTCTTGGAATGCGTCGTCGCACGCCGAGGACCAGGCTGATAGGTCAGAACGGCCGGTGAGAAGCTGCGTCAAGGGGGCGATGATAGAGGCAAAGTTACGGACGAAGCGTCGGAAATAGGAGCACAGGCCGATGAAGCTGCGAAGCTCTTTCATGGTGGTTGGTTTAGGGAACTCGGATACGGCGCTAAGTTTTGTGGGGTCCGGAAGGATACCGTCTTTTGAAACTACATGGCCGAGAATAGTAAGTGTACGAGCACCGAAGTGGCATTTCTTCAAATTTAGTTGCAGTCCTGCAGTGGAGAGGCACGCAAGTACCTGCTCGAGGCGGTTGAGGTGCGACGCAAAGTCGGTGGAAAAAACCACAATATCATCTAAATAACAGAGGCACGTTTTCCACTTCAGCCCTCGAAGAATGGTGTCCATCATTCGCTCGAAAGTGGCAGGCGCGTTGCAGAGGCCGAACGGCATGACAGTGAATTCATGTAGCCCATCAGGCGTTACGAAGGCTGTCAATTTCGTTCACCGGGTTAGAATGAGGCCTTAAAATGTTCGACGTAAACGCAGTTCTTGCCTCTGGAACTGCGACTGTTAGTTTTCCTCACGGGCTGGGCTGGGTCGGCGAACCATCGGGGAAATGGATCGGCGACGTGGGGAAGGTGACCGGCGTGCATCGAAAGGGAGGCGACTGTAAGATGAGTCCGGAGGAAGGCTAGATGGGTCCTGACGCGGAAGTCGAGCAGGCCTGTAGCTTGAGGCGCCCCCACTGGCAGGTAAACGGGGGCTGCGACGGCGGCAGAATCGTGCTACGTGGCCCGGAAAATGGCAGAAATAGCATATTGGCCGGTTGTCAGATGTACGCCACGGGTTGACGACAGGGGCTCCAGCGGCCGAGTAAGGGACGACCATCGGGCGTGAAGGTGGCGGCGGCACATGGAAGGTGCCAGTGGCCCGGTAGGCATCAGGAGCCGGAGGAGCGTAAGGCCGGGCAACAACGTCAGCGTAAGTGAGCGGTCCAGCTGCAGGCTGCGGAGGAGGGGCAGATGGCAGCGCCGCGGCAACTTGGGTCTGAATGACGTGGCGAAGCGAGGGAGCCAAGGTTGTCGACGGCTCGGGTGTGCTGTTCGCCAGAGAGAGTTGGCGTGCCACTTCCTGACGGATGAACTGCTTTATCTCCGGCATTAAGGCAGAGATATCGGCAGCGTCGCGGCCGAAATCCAACGGAGATAGATCCGTGGTGTCCTGCTGAGCAGCGCGCGTTGATGCACGCTGCTTGCGCAGCTCGTCGTAGTGCTGACAGAGCTGTACGACCTCGGCAATCGTCCGCGGACTCTTCGCGACGAGCATCTGGAAGGCTTGGTCATCGATGCCTTTCATGACGTGCTTAATCTTATCAGCTTCGTCCATAGATGAGTTGACGCGCTTGCATAGCGAGAGCACGTCTTCAATATAACTAGTGAAGGTCTCCTCCTGGCGTTGAACTCGACCACGCAAGCGCTGCTCAGCGCGAAGCCGGCGAACGGCGGGACGGCCGAAGACCTCTGCCAAAGTTGCCGTGAAAGCCGACCAGGTGGTAAAATCGGCTTCATGATTGCGGAACCATAGGTTTGCCACGTCAGTCAAGTAAAAGATGACATTTGTGAGCTTGGCGCGGTCGTCCCACTTATTATAGGCGCTTACACGGTCATATTCGGCGAGCCAGTCTTCCACGTCGTGGTCGTCTGTGCCGCTAAATATAGCCGGATCGCGCTGCCGGATGACGCCAGAACAGACGATGGCGGGGGGCACGGGAGCAGCAGCCTGGGACGGTCCCGGTTCATCCATTGCAACAGCTGGTGGTAGCGTTCGGCTGCGGAGTTCCAGGATGTCGAAGAGAAACCCCGCACCTCCACCAAATGCAATGGGGGTGTTCGCCTAGCAGAAGAGTAACTAGATATAGGTTGTGGCGCTAGGCGTAACGGGGAAGCAAGCACTTCTCGTCGTCTTCTCTTGCACCAGCACACCAGCACCATGCCCACTGCCCAGTGCCTTCAGTACAGTGGCTTCTCCCGTCGCATTTCAGCGGCTCCACATTAGAGGTCGTCTGGGAGACTCTGCATGCGGCTGCGGCAGTGAACGATCGAGGCGTTGGTCAGCAACGCCGTCCGCGTGGGAGCCACGAAACGACCACGGAGGCGGTGATAGCGCGCAGTCGTAGTCGGTTGTTGAAACATCATCAGAACTGATAACAAACATAGTACCTGTGAAGAGCCTGGGAAGTCGCTTATACAGCTTCGCTTTCATGTGTCTTACGTGTGGAGCGATAGAGTTTTGTCCAGGCATTCCTGCGTTCGGGGGTTCCCCGCACTATCCTGGTTCACCAACTATGGCAACACAAACACGTACGTACGAGCTAGGTGCGCAACTCGTGTTTTTTCGCTTATTAACAAGGAGGTTAATAAACAATGCCGCGCCACACACAAAGGGACTAACCCTGGACTTTTCCAAACCCTGGACTTCTCCATTGCCAGGTTTCCTTCGTAATGGAGCCGAATATACGCAGACTTCAAATATACGACATCTTGAAAAGGCCCCGTACCTGCTCTGGCTGGTCTGCAAATTTCTTCTTCATACCTAATTTTCCGTGCAAGCAAAGTTAATGAAAAGAAGTTAGTGACATCAATTTTTATGATTACGTCATATCCTTTAAAATAACAAATCAGCAAGCGAGGTAAATATGCCTGAAACGGTCTCTTTTGATGCAATACGTCTGTCATTGTAATCAGCATGGGGGGTCGCTTGCTAAAACGCTATTTAAGGAAAAGTACATGCACGTCTTGAGCGCCTAGGAATGCTAACTGACACGCATACGTCTTTATTAAAGTGATGCTTTCTCTGCCTCTTCTCCTGGCTTTCCGGGCGCTGCTGCTGCTATGGTCTTACCGCGCGTGCCACTGGGTTTCATGCGACGCCACCAGATGGCGCTCGGCTTCGCGCATCGCGGCCAGCGCCGTCGCGGGCCGACATATGCGTAGATTGCGCGTATTGCACGTGCTGTATTTGCGTTCCTATGCGACTAAAATGCAGGTGCTGGGCTGTGGAGGTCGGCTGGTGGGCTGTGATATAGTGCAGACATGACAATCGTCCATAGCCTGAAGAGAGTGCTTGTAGCTGGTTTCTGTGTAGCGTGCTGGACACGCATGCAGGAGGAGCGCGTAAACCCGCGCCAATAAAATGGCTCCAAAGCGTGCACTCAGCGTCGAGGACATGCAGGCCCGACAGAAGCGTAGCGCGGAACAGGAGCGTCTTTGCTGCGCAGAGAACGGTGGTGCAGTCCGCGAATGTGTGTGTACAATATAGACATACGAATGATAATAACTGAATAATGTACGGCCACATGATTCAATTAAAATTCAACACTTCCGCCACGTTGCGATGTGCCATGTGAGGCAATGATAATGCTCAACCCTCTCGGACATCATGAACAATGAGGCACAACAACGCCTCAAGCAAGCACGTCTCCCTGTGCGTTCTGTGGACTACGCAGACAAAACAGCAGTGGTGCACGCAAGGTAAAGTGAACCATCAACTCTTCACTCTCGTATGGGACTGAACGTTGAAGAAATTACACATCCGCCGCCAACGTCACCACTTATTATCGCCAATCAAAGGAAAGAGGATAAAAAGCTTCGCTTATATTGATTCCCACAGTGCGTGGGAACCGCTGATTTCATTTTTTTTTCTTCACGCGCAAGTGAAGTCTGTCAAAACATCGAAATTATGTCTGTCGCCGGGAGGGAAGCGAGCGCCGGAGGAGGAAGGCGCCTGGAGGTGGGGAAGAGAATCGCTGCATTCGCCCCCTTTCCCTTTCCCTTTCCCTTTGTCCTTTGACGCCGTGCTGCTCGCTGTTCATGTTGGCGGCGTCCGCACACATGCGCTTAACGAAGTGAAACGTCACTGTAACTTTTTTTATACAAGGTGCCTGCATTAATTTCCGTGCTATCGCATGTTTGGGATGGAACATTACTTAAATAGGCGCCGAAACCACGATCTGATTATGAGGCGCGCCGTGGGGGGTGGGGGGTGGGGGGGGGGGGGTTGTCGATTCCGGAAATGTTCGACTGTTTAGGGTTTTTTTAACGTGCCTTTAAATGCACGGGTGTTTTCGCTTTCTCGCCCCCATCGAAAATGCAGCCGCCGTCGCCGTGATTCGATCCCGGACCTCGTGCTTAGCAGCCCAACACCACAGCCACTAAGCAACCGCGGCGGGTCGGAATATTACTTGTGCTCTATCGAACGGTGCTTGGCACGAGTAGCTCTTACAATGCGCGCGCCCAGATGCGAGTGAGTGCCCGATTTCGCGTCTCTGCTTCGTCTTCATTGTTGGCGCTGTAGTAATTATGAATCAATTCCAACTAGCCCATTTCACCGTTCTCGTAAGCATAACTTGCTTTGACCGAGGGAATAGCTTTTTCTTTCTTTTTTTTTACGCGTTCCTTAACAGCCCCCTCTGAAACACCTTTCAGTTTCAATTTTACAGTGAAGCTGTTCATGGCTAGGATCACGTGCATTTTTCGTGCAAAGACTATCATCATGAGCGATGGCTCGAGCGTCGTCGTCTTCTTCCACAGCTGGCTCAGAAGCCCTTGATAATTCCAGCATAGAATTTCACTTTTCTTCTGTCGTCGTAATGGTGAGGCCGTGTCTTTCTTTTTCAAACGGGTGTATGAGCCATTCATTGTCTTACGTGACGGACAAATTTCTCGTTGGGTAGGTGGTGGTGGTGATAACAACTTTATTGAGATTCTGCTCAGTTATCTGGCAGGCCCGAGTTCTAGGATGGCCCCTCACGAGGAGCGACCCTTTCGGCCCAGGAAACGAGGGCTTTTTGTCGTTTTTCATCCGGCGTTCTGAGCAGCTCCTCCCACGTCTGTTGTTATGGAGCTGGCAGGAGCGACCTGGGAGGGGGTAAGCCCTCGCACCCCCCAAAGAATGTGATTTTGGGTAGCCAATGTTTGATTTTTGCAATTTTGACATATTGGGTTCCATTGCCCGCTGGTAATTATGGCCAGCCAATGTGGGCTGGGGAACGACTTAGTTTGGATTCGACGCAGGATTGAGGCTTGCGCTCGCGTGAGGCTTGCGTTTGGAGGCGGGTAGATTCGCCTTTTTTGCTTGTAGTAGTTTGTTATCTCGTGGTATGTCGTCGGTGCCTCATCCATGGGATCCGAGTCTGAGGGGCACCACTCCCGATTGATTAGACTTCGGGCTACCCAGTGCGCCTCCTCATTCCCTTGATTCCCCGAATGGGCAGGGACCCATACGTGTTCTACAGTATTTTCATTTGTAAAGTCCCGTAGGACTCGCGCTGCACAAACGCCTATGCTGCCTCTCGAGAAGTTGACGCCCTTTTTGAGGCGCTTATGATAGTTTGCACGGAGGGATTCATGAAGGCCAAAGCAATGGCAGTCTCTTCCGCTTCCACGGTGGACACTGTTTTCATGGTCGCGGCGTTGAGGATACTTCCCTCTCCGCTCACGACGCTCACTACGTAAGTTTGGTGATTTTGCTTTGCTGCATCGACATAAACGGTGTGCTGGTTGCTTTTGTACCTTTCTTGAAGGGCCTTGGCTCTGGCAGACCGCCTCTTGTCGTGTCTCCCAGGGAGCATGTTCTTGGGTAACGGTTTTATAACCAAACGGCGTTTGACCGCACCGAGTAATGTTGTTCTTCCTGCTGAATTCATAACGGGATTCAGCCCGAGTTTACTTAGAATGACCCTGCCAGTTGCGGTGCTGGAGAGTCCTTCACGTTGGGCTGTTTTATGGGCCTCCACGAGTTCGTCTATAGGGTATTGTATATACCTAGCTCAAGTAATCGTTCAGTGTTCGCGTACCTCGGGAGACCAAGGGCAGCTTTATAAGCTGTGCGAATGACGCTGTTAACCTTTTCCTTGTCAGAAAGGCGTAGGTGGTAGTAAGGGAAGGAATACACAATTCGACTGATGAGGAAAGCCTGCGTCAGATGGCAGATATCAGCCTCCTTCATACCGCGGTGTCGTGTGGCTACTCGTCTGATTAGGCCACATATTCGGCGGGCTGTCATCTGTAATCGGGCAATCTCCTCAGAATTATGTGTGTTAGGTTGAATTAGCATGCCCAGAACTCTTATAGTCAGTACGGGCGGAACTGGGCCGTCTTCCATACTGACTCGTATAGGTGAGGTGGCGTCCTTTTCGGTGGCGTGTTTGGTTGATTTATCTCGGATGACGAGAAACTCCGATTTTTTCGGCGAGCACGCTAGACCATTCCGTCGCACAAAATTTTGTACGGTATCCGCGGCCGCTTGTAATGCTTCCGTGATTTCTCCATCGGAACCGCTATTGGTCCAGATGGGGATATCATCGGCATAAATGGAGTATTTGATATGCGGGATCCTTTCCAGTAATGGAGGCAGGTTTCGCATAGTCACATTAAAAAGGAAGGGGGAGAGGACCGCACCCTGAGGGGTGCCCCTTGTACCTAATCGAAATTGTCCGCTTTTAATGTCCCCAAAATGTATTTCTGCAGTGCGATCATTGAGAAAGCTTGTAACATAGCTATAAGTGCGCTTCCCGACATTCATTTGGGCTAGATTTGTGAGTATTGAAGCATGTGACGCATTGTCAAACGCTTTACTCACGTCCAGCCCTAGAATTGTACGGGTGGCTCTTATAGGGCCTGGGTTCAGGATATCTTGCTGAATTTGCCACATAATGCCTTGAGTTGACAGATTTGATCTGAAGCCTATCAACGTATGGGGCCCATTGCTTTCAGTATACTCATTTAGCCTGTTAAGAATTATACGTGTTCCATAACGTTCCCCAGGCAAGAGGTTAAGGAGATTCTCTAGCTCCAGCTTCTTACCTGGTCTGGGTATGAAAATTACGTTTGCATGTTTCCAGCTGGTGGGTATAGTTCCCTCTTTCCAGTGGATGTTGAAAAGATTGGTGATTTCGGTAACCGACTGATGGTCTAGGTGCCGTAGCATTTTATTAGTGATGTGGTCCTCGCCAGGCGCCGCTGTAGTGTTGAGGTTGTTTAGGACAGCGCGTACTTCAGATTCCCTAATATCGCTGTCTAATTCCCTGTTTTCTTTTCCGGTATAAGCTACGGGTAGAGGAATATTGGTGCTTGTATTAAAGTAGCGGTTTTTAAGAGCTTCAAAAAGGGCATCATTATCTCCCGGGAAAGAGTGTATGATCCTCTGAAGGTTCTTTTGTGATGCTGTTTTAGTCTGACTGGGGTCAAGTAGGTGTTTAAGCAGGCACCAGATGTTTTTGCGCCCTAGCTGGCCGTTAAGGCGGTCGCATAGCTGGTGCCAGTGTTCCTGACTGAGCTGTTGTGAGTATTTCTCGATATCCCGTTCGAGTTGCGCGATGCGTCTGCGTAGGCCACGGTTGTGTTTCTGCGCGAGCTAGCGCTTCTGCAAGCTCTGCTGCGCAGACCACAGGTGGACCAGTTTAGCATCAGGAGCCGGGCCGTCCTCCTCCTGGTCTGCCTCCGTGGTCGAGTTAGCTGCGTCTTTGAGAAGAGTGGATATCCACTCTTCAAGGTTTGTAATGGTTGGGGGTTCGCGTCCATTGCGAACATACCGGAAAGCGTCCCATTTAGTGTGCTTAATTTTCAGCTTATTTCGCTTGTAGCCTCTGGATGGTACCGTAATGGAGAGAATGTAATGGTCGCTACCAACGTTTAGTTCGGTATTCTCCCAGATGGCATTGTCTATGTTCCTGGTGAAGGTCAAATCAGGCGAGGTGTTTTGACTCACGCTATTGCCTATGCGGGTTGGTCTTTCAGGGTCAACAAGAAGAGTAAAACCAAGGTCTTGAGCGGTCTCCCAGAGTTGAGTGCCCTTCTTTTGACATTTTTGACAGCCCCAGGCCGAATGGTGCTCGTTAAAATCTCCCAGCAGCACGAGTTGTGCATGCTTTGCAGCTTTATATGCTTTGCCTATTAGTGTAGCTACTGCTAGGCTTTTATCCCTAGGGGGGCTATAAACATTCAGGATGTAGAGCGTGTAGAGTGCCGAAAGTGCTCGAAAACGTTAAACAGCCACGCAAAAAAAAAGTTTCATTACACGCTAATAAACCGATGCTCTCGGCAGGTGCGAGAGCCATGGTTGAGCGATCGGCGGCAGCCATCTTTTATTCCTTTCGGAACGGGGCAGCCTGCGGCTATTCAGAAAAAATTGCACTTTTCTTCGGCACATTAATGCATGTTTAACGCGTTCACGTCACTTTGACCCGGTGAGTTCTTGCGGTTTGGTGACGGCGCGTGAGAGGCAGGTGAAGGGGGTGCAGCCCGAAAACTTTTGACCATGTTGGTGTCTCGGTGCTGACGCCCGTTATGGCGAATGGGTCGCAAGCCCCAAGGGTAGCGTTGGCCTGGCGGCCTGGGGCACTGGAAGCATCCGAAGGTCCCGGCAAAGCAAGAGAAGACTGGTAACAGAACAACTTGTTTATTCTAACATAGCAAAAGAGCGGCCGGTCAGGTCGACCGAAGTGGAGAGACGGGAGAGCACGTAACTCAACAGTACAAATCGGAGCCTCTCTCCTGGCGTCCGGGGGCAGCTGCTCTTATACTCTCGGCGTCGCGGGCCAGAAGGAAGGTCACGGGATGAGCCCACGACACGGCGGAGCATGAGCCCACGACGGCGCGCACGGTCGAGCCGAGAGACCTGCTGAACCGAGTGTAGTGACGCATCGCCAACCCGCCGACGGACAGACCGCCTGGCTCCTCACTTGGGGAGCTCCGCTCCCCGGCTGCCGCGCTTTGACGAGCGTGGGCACACACACACACACGCACACACGAAGACACGTGGCACTGAAACACGCCTGGACACGCTTGGCGGGGAGGCGTTGCGGCGGCGTCGAACGGGCCAAAATGTCCGCCGCTTTGAACGAAGCCCCGGCGTCCGTTGCATCCGCGCCGGCATTACCGCGCGTTGTAGGCGAAACGTAACAGACCGCCCCGCCGGGGGAAGGAGATCCCGATGGTCAGGGGACTGCATCCGCTGTCCGGAGGGATGTCGCTCGATGATGCTCATAACCGAAGTCGGGCGTCCTTTGGCGTTTCCTGAGCGCAGCGCACAGAGAAGCCCTCGTTCTCACGTTCAGGTGCACACAGGACACTGCAAAGTGACTTCGGGAGAGTTGACATTTTTGTTCTCGTTTCCGGCAAGCGTTAGAACTACGCCGAAAGTCAACCGCTCAGTCAGCAAGCACGGCACAACCCTCACTAAGCCCTGCCAGGCTCTTTCCCCTTTTATACTGCTGCCTAGTTCCTTACAGTAGTTTAGCAGCACTCAGAACGCGTCCACAAATTGGAAAATTGCACTAGAAAGCACATCATCACTTTGAAACACTACACGAAAGCAATAGGTTAAAAATCCTGCCTCAGGAAGAAAAACATCAGTAACAAGCAATTTTGAGGCTGATTCCCACGTTAGGGGCTTCGACTTAAGCCATCGGCGTTACCGTTGAGACTCCCCTTTTTGTAACGCACCTCAAAGGAATATTGTTGCAAAGCGAGGCTCCAGCGCAGGAGGCGGCCATTTTTGAGAGAGATGGTCTGCAGCCATTGGAGAGGGCAGTGATCCGTTTCAATGATAAACCTCGAGCCAGCTAGGTAACATGACAATCTCTGAACGGCCCACACGATACACGCACACTCTTTCTCGGTGGCGCTATACGCCTGCTCACGACTCGTCAGCTTACGACTAGCATACAGGACGGGGTGTTCTACTTCTCCATTTTCCCGTTGGCACAGTACAACGCCCATGCCTCGCTCACTAGCATCACACTGAACAACGAACCCTTTTGAGTAGTCGGGCGATCGTAGCACAGGCTGGCTTGTTAGGGCGCTCTTTAGGGCACTAAAAGCTCTTTCCTTTGTCTCGTCCCAGACGACTGTTTGCGGCTCTGTCTTTCTTAGAGCATCCGTTAAGGGAGCCGCGATATCAGAGTACCTGGGGATGTACCTCTGATAGTAGCCGGCGACACCTAAGAACGACCGAATATCGGTCTTCGTGCGCGGTTGCGGGAAGTCTCGCACAGCGGCCACCTTTATTTCAGAGGGGCGGCGACGACCCCGACCGATCACGTGTCCGAGGTAGACAACCTCGGCCTGTGCTAACTGGCACTTGGGAGCCTTGACTGTCAAGCCCGCATCGCGCAGGCGGGTTAGCACTGCCCGCAAGTGCGCCATATGCTCAGGCCAGGATGCGGAGAATATCGCTACGTCGTCTAGATACGGTAAAGCGAATTCTTGCTGTCCCCGCAACACTTTATCCATGAGGCTTGAAAAGCAGTATGGCGCGTTCTTCAAACCAAAACTCAAAACTTTAGGACGGAATGTCCCCATTGGTGAAATGAACGCCGCATACCTACTAGCCTCTTCTGTAAGTGGAACCTGCCAATAACCCCTGACAAGATCTAGGGTGGAAATAAACTGAGCGCTACTCACTCTCTCAAGGCGCTCCTCGATGTTAGGGATCGGATAAATTTGATCCTTAGTGATGGAATTAAGCCTGCGGTAGTCGACGCAAGGACGAGGTTCCTTGCCCGGTACCTCAACTAAAATCAAAGGGGAGGTATAATCACTCTCACCCGCTTCAATAACACCGAGCTGTAGCATTTTCGTTACCTCAGCCTCCATAATATCGCTCTGGCGGGGTGACACCCGGTACGCCTTGGATCGTACTGGCTCTGGGGAGGTAAGTTCTATGTCATGAGTAAGGACAGAAGTCCTACCAGGCCTCTCAGAGAACAGACCTTGAAACTCTTGTAAGAGCTGGTGTAGTTCGGTTTTCTGCTCAGGCGACAGCGATGCTTTACTTATTAAGTCACTAATGACTTGATCGGTGTCTTTCCTGTTCGTCACTGAGCCTAGTCCCGGAAGCTCGACCGGAAGCTCTTCTAACTTTCCCGCATCGGGAATTTCCTCTCCAGTATCTGGTGCCTTTACCGCTACAGGCTCAATTTTATCCCGTTCGGGCGTGCCCTGAATACCAGCTTGCTGCGCCTCTGACCCTTTTTCATCGTTCAACAACGTCGGCCCCGCAACTACCGCCTTTGCAGCGAGCTCCCGAACCTTCGATCTGGTTAAGGCCTGAACGCTAGCCTCACCAAACAAAAGCCCCTTCTCGCGCAGGAGGTGATCGGACCTGTTCGAAAATAAGTACGGGTACTGGGGGGGCAGCATAGATGACACTGCGGCCTCCGTCTCAAGTGCTCCGAAAGGTCCTTCAATAAGCACTTTTGCTACCGGCAGACACACGCTATGAGCTTCCACTGCTTGCTTGATCCATGCGCACTCGCCCGTGAACATATCGGGTTCTACGTAAGAGGGGTGAACTACATCCATTGTAGCTGCGGAATCGCGAAGCACTCGGCACTCTTTCCCGTTCACGAGGAGGTCTCGCATGTAAGGCTCGAGAAGCTTCATGTTCTCGTCAGTGCTGCATAAAGACAAAAACACGACTTTTGTTTTTGTTTCTGGACACTGCGCCGAAAAGTGACCCGGCTTCTGGCACGTATAACAAACGCGCGCTTGCCTCGTCTCGAACCGCTTTCTGCGTTCGGCTTCGGTTGCCGCCGTCTCCGTACGTTCGGTCGGACTGCTTTCACTTGCATCCGAACTACGTGTGTCCCCCTTTGCTCTCATGGGTGTGAACTTCGGCCTCTCAAACTTGGAGCCAAATTCACCCTTTTGACCGTCCTTAGCTCCGCGAGCCCGACGCGTCACAAACTCCTCGGCTAACTCAGCGGCTCTAGCCACCGTACTAACGTCTGGCCTATCCAAGACCCAGTACCGCACGTTCTCAGGTAACCGACTATAAAACTGTTCTAGCCCGAAACACTGCAGAACTTTCTCGTGGTCACCAAACGCTTTCTCTTCTTTGAGCCACTCCTGCATGTTTGACATAAGCCTGTAGGCAAACTCTGTATATGACTCACTTTTGCCTTTCTCATTTTCCCGAAACTTCCGACGGAACGCCTCCGCTGACAGCCGGTATTTTTTTAGCAGACTCGATTTCACTTTGTCGAAATCCTCTGCCTCCTCTCTCTCCAAGCGAGCGACTACGTCGGCCGCCTCGCCGGGTAGCAAAGTGAGCAAGCGCTGTGGCCACGTTTCCCGAGAGAACCCCTGCTTCTCGCACGTTCGCTCAAAGTTAACCAGGAACAAACCAATGTCCTCTCCAAGCTTAAACGGCCGCATCAGGTCAGTCATTTTGAACAATACTCGTTCTCCTGCACCGTGTGCCCGACTTCCATTACGAGCGCGTTCCATCTCTAACTCGAGACGCTTCATTTCCAAAGCGTGTTGACGGTCGCGCTCTTCTTTTTCTTTCTCTTTTTGTTCTTTAAGTTCGCGCTCCTGTCTTTTTGCCCGCTCCTCAATGGTCTCAAGGCAATCCGACAGCTCGTCATCCTCAGCTTCTAACTCAAGAATAGCCCTTAGCAGTTCTGGTTTTCTGAGTTTGTCTGAGACATCCAGACCCAACTCTCTTGCAAGCTCCAGCAATATCGGTTTGCGCAACGACTTCAAATCCATGGCTGCTCTGAATGCTGCTTTCTCTACTGTCTACTATTGTCTTGCCGCAAACTAACCCGGCAGCAACGACAACCACAATTACCAGCTCTGTTTCTGACACTAACAAAAGCCTGGCAAAACTCAGAAGAAGAAAGTCCCGCACTCACCAAACCTCGCAGCCAAGAATTCCGCGCAGTCGTTCCGCTGCAGGCAACCAGTCATCACACAGGGCTCGTTGCACTGCTCCCGGATGGTCGTTGTGCTGCTCAGCATACAGTCAACCGCATCTCTTCGCTGCTGGCCTCCGTTGTCGCGATCTCACCGCTGGCAACCAGTTTGTTGGTGTCTCGGTGCTGACGCCCGTTATGGCGAATGGGTCGCAAGCCCCAAGGGTAGCGTTGGCCTGGCGGCCTGGGGCACTGGAAGCATCCGAAGGTCCCGGCAAAGCAAGAGAAGACTGGTAACAGAACAACTTGTTTATTCTAACATAGCAAAAGAGCGGCCGGTCAGGTCGACCGAAGTGGAGAGACGGGAGAGCACGTAACTCAACAGTACAAATCGGAGCCTCTCTCCTGGCGTCCGGGGGCAGCTGCTCTTATACTCTCGGCGTCGCGGGCCAGAAGGAAGGTCACGGGATGAGCCCACGACACGGCGGAGCATGAGCCCACGACGGCGCGCACGGTCGAGCCGAGAGACCTGCTGAACCGAGTGTAGTGACGCATCGCCAACCCGCCGACGGACAGACCGCCTGGCTCCTCACTTGGGGAGCTCCGCTCCCCGGCTGCCGCGCTTTGACAAGCGTGGGCACACACACACACACGCACACACGAAGACACGTGGCACTGAAACACGCCTGGACACGCTTGGCGGGGAGGCGTTGCGGCGGCGTCGAACGGGCCAAAATGTCCGCCGCTTTGAACGAAGCCCCGGCGTCCGTTGCATCCGCGCCGGCATTACCGCGCGTTGTAGGCGAAACGTAACAACCAATAGCAGAGGGCTAATGGCGAAAAGGCGTCGAATCTGAAATAACTATTTTCTTCTGTTCGGTCAAATTATGCATAATCAGCATGTACAGTCGTATCAAATGGGAAGCTGATGACAGACAGGTGAAGTGGGAGTGGTCCATAAAGTTTTTGACCAATCGCGGTGGGCTGATTGCAGAATTGGAGTAGAAAAGTTTTGAAAAGGTTTACGTTATAGGCGCCCCTGGTTTTGTTCGCCCAGCGAGCGAGACCAGCATGCCTTGCGCGCCTTCCCCACTGGAGACACTCGGGACGTCACACGAAAAGGTTCGCTCTATTGCTTGTTCCGGTTCCGGTTTCGTTCTTGTGTTTTTTTTTTGCTTATTTAAAGTTATTTTCGAATTTGCGGAGTAATTCTATCAGACGTGTGACAAGGGGGTCTCGGGAACCTAAATATCCCGTTACCTTGACATGGCCAGAAAATAGTTGGAGTTCCCTCATGCTCCTTTGACCACATGCTCTGGCTGTGCCCAGCCCTTAACGCCTCTCCACCCATCACGAAAGAACAATGGCAGGACTCTCTCAAGAGCAGCAATCTCAACATTCAACTCCAGGCTGTCCAGAGGGCCCACGACATTGCCGCGGGACTTGATCTCCCGGTTCCATCGTGGGCGGAGCCACCGACTTGATCTTCGGGAGCCTTCGGTTTGGCTCCCCGAGGTCTCAGTCCCTCAGGACTCAAATAAAGTTCTTGTCATGTCATGCCCTTTAAGAATGCTCACGCCTCATATTTTGGCATTAAACATCCTATTTCTTTTAGTGAGATGTGTCACTCTGATTCCCTTTCTCAAATTTCTGTGATCATTATGGGTTTTTGCATACCAAAATAAGGCGAATGTATTTTTCAGCAAAATATTTAGCCAGCATAATTATAGTGCTGCTGCTTTTTCACTTATTAAAAAGAATGAATTATGTGGTTTTACGAGTGGAAGCCACGGTCTGATTATTTTCGTAGTGAGGGACTTCTAAATAATGCTGACCACCTGGGGTTCCTTAACGTGCGCCTAAATCTAAGTGCATGAGGGTTTTTTGCATTTTCCTCGTTTAAAATTCGGCCGTCTCGGCCATGACAGAAACCGCAACCTCGAGCTTGCTTTTTGACACTCGCATTGTGTATCTCAGCTAATGTAAGACCGTTTCCGACCACGTCGTCTTAATCATTTTTACCTTTCACATGCACGATTTGTATCTCGATTAATACAGTACCTTCAGCTATTTCTAATTCTTCCGTATTTATTCACCTTGTTCTGTCCTATATTTTTTTTATACGAAGCACATTACGAGAGCTCAACCCAGCTCCTCAGGCGCGGCGGTGTCGCCTTCAATACCACGTGACACCGTGACGTCACGACAGAGGAGAAACGGGGCTCCAACTCGCGCCGTCGCTCGCGGCGTTGCGGCGGTATATAAGCAGCTGCGCTTGCCTCTGCTAGACACGAGGTGAGATGCCTCCTGGAGACAGAGCTGCTCGTTGGAATGAGAGGCGAAGGTTGCGGCGTGCTACAGAGACTGATTTTCTAGGTGGCTTTGGCTCAACTCTTGCAAGATGGGCTGGGTGGGAATCGAACCAGGGTCTCCGGAGTGTGAGACGGAGACGCTACCACTGAGCCACGAGTACGATGCTTCACAGCGGTACAAAAGCGCCTCTAGTGAATGCGGTGTTGCCTTAGAAACGAGCTGTTTCTAGGGCTCAGGCGTGCGTCGCTTGCTCAGGCGCACATTTCGTTGCCGCGCCGAACGCTGCGTTGCTCGACGCTCACCGCGTCCAATGCGGGGCGCGTAGTCGCTGCGCCGTAGCCCATTGTCTTACACCCCTTGGCGGGTCGACGGGAACGCTGTCGCGTTCCACTCTTGAAGGCGAAGCAGAGTAACGCATGAGTTGTTTCTTCGTCTAGCCGAACCAAATATAGCCAAGCAACAGCAGTTCACCAGGCTAAACAGTGGTTCAACAATTAATATAAAGGCTAGTATGCTTCGCATCCTGGGCTTAACCTTAGCTAAGCCACAGCCATTTTTTTCACGGCATGATGACGCAGCTAAAGTTTTAAGGTCGAAAGTTGCGTCAACCTTTTTGAAAGACAACTTCTTGAAGCTTTAGTGTACACCATATGCGTCAACTTTGTGTTTGAAACAAACTCGTTTGCGTAAGCGAAACCGCGGCAAAAACGAGTAGTTATCTGCTGGGATCGAAACTCACTCAAGTATTGCTTTACTGTAAGCGTTCAGCCTCCATTTTTAAGGGGAGATGTGAACATTGCAAGGGTCCAATTCATGTAATCGTACAAACTGCGAAATGAGAATTTTTACACAGTCACCGAGCGCAGAACCTAAATTCCCTCTGTCCGTCCCAGCGCGCCTTTACGTGTTCTGACAGAATATGGCGGCGAATCCAGACGTGTCACCACCCTGCACGAAGAAGTGTGGCATCGAGGCACCCTACAGCCCACAGTAGGCCAAAAGCATACAATTATTGTACTGACTCTAGAGAACAAGCTACCCATAGGGTCCATGCATTGAAATCGGGAACCGCAAGAGCGCCGCCATGTTGCTACGCGCTGAGGTTGCCAGCTCTTGAGACGCTTGCTAGACTTGGTGACAGTAGTCAGTTTTAATCTGGCAACTGTAGCAACGTAGCAGCATGGCGTCTCGCTGCTGGTGTAGTGATGTGGTGTGCGTGCAGCCGTGTGTTTGGGCTGTTTATTCTATGTTGCGGGACGGTGTGGGTGTGGTCGATGTTGGCCGTGCAGGTGGCAGTTATGCAACCGAAGGATGATCCTGTTGAAGTTTCCGGCGGTATGCGGTTTTCAGGGGTCATGCCTGTTGCAGCAGTGTCACTCGACGAGGTTACGAGTTTGGAGCTCGAAGCTGTGGTCAGATTCTTCGTTGGCGTTCCGTAATTCTCTTCGCAGGAGCGCGGTATGTTGCAGAAGCCGCTTTCGCGATCTGTCATCGCGACGATAGATCGTTTTTTTTTTAAATTACAAGTACTGATCCAGTTGTAGGGCACATGTAACCGACAAACGGAAGTCCCAGGAGGGCACCTGAGATTATAATAAAGCAGGCGGCACAGGAACACCGTGGCACCTAAGGGACAGTGGGGGGATCAAAGCTCGAAGCAGAATCGTACGTAGGGTGGGGCCGCCAAGGCAGGTGTGTGCCAGGGAGTGTTTGCACGCACAGCTCCCCTGGCACGCGCAGCGGTGCCTCGCAAGGTCGAGATGCTTTAAGGGCACCTGCCCCCATTATCATTATTTTGCCTCAGTGCAGTGAGCAAGATTAACCAGAATAATATGGAGAGCATCCGGAGCAGTCGCGAATGCGAGTAATGACAAATGTAGCTCGCGTCGCCGGGCGTGTGTAGTAATATCAGAGTTAGCTGTACAAATTTTATGCATAATACGCTTTGTTACGGTACCTTAAAGCAATGGGTCTAGAGGACGGTGTTGGTACGTTTTTTTTCGTACCGCCCCAATCCTATACCTCCCTACAAGCACACACATACCCCCGTTTTTTTCTAGATGTATACATACAATTCCTTCCAATGACGGATTGACCAGCTCAAGTTGTCAACTTGTCAATAACTGTCATAGGAATTACTGTAATAAACACAATTCCACGGTCAGATTGTTTACTTTTATTTTTTATTGTAACACTGAGAACTACATAGAACCTTATTTTGTATATGTGAGAGAAGTATAGGCCTTTTGCACATGTGGATATCAAAAGCTTAATCCAATGTGCAATACACAGACAAAGCAGCTGCTACAACATGAACTGCATTGAGGGCCACACAACACATACGTAACTAGAGGTGCAAATTATAGAGGGAAGCTTCAAAATACGCTCTGTAGCGCTGCAAATTATCACATGCATGTGTGCACTATAAATGTTCAAAATAGCAATGTATCAATGTCCCATTTGCCTTCAAGTTTATTATGAAGTTCAAGTTTACTGAAGTTTATTATGAACATATGTACAACAGGAATCTGCTGACACACCCGCAGTCAAGGTGGCTGTTCGAGGTGTGCTGGCTGCCTCAGTGTAAGAAAAAGAAAGTGGGTCAATGTCGACACCAGTGCCACTGCTTCTTGCATCTGAGCTGCACGTGCCTCCGCGGCATCTTTGTTGGTGGAGTCTGCACAGGCGAGCTGGCGTGGCGAGGCGTAGGAGTCATCCGACAGAAAGAGTATCGTTTACATTGAGAAGTGGCTGTTTGACGAGTGCTAGCTGGCTGCCTAAACGTAAGAAAAAGAAAGAAATTAGATGAATGCCAATACCAGTGCTATTGCTTCTTGCCTCTTACCTGCATTTGTCTCCACGGCCTCTCGGCTTGCGTAGTCTACATGAGGGGGCTGCTGTGGCTAGGCGTAGGCATTGTCTAAGCAAAGAGAAAAGGCCATTCAAATGTAGGAATTATAGAAATAAATGCAGTTCTTATGTGTTCTTCTTGCACTGTTCTTGCATAAAAGTTTTCAAAGATAGTGTCCAGAATTCACCAACTCTTTGACTGCTTTTTCTTTTTACCTGCAGGTGCTGCTGTGAGATTCTTAGTATGGCTGCGAGCAGCATTTCAACGCTTGGTGGATGCATTTGAAGTGGCAATTTCCTACTGAAGGGAAACCTGCAAATAGAAACACCGCTCCGCATGTAAAAAAAAAAAAAAGCTCTACTGTGACGTTTCTCAAACGATTGTGATGCATGACAGGAGCTGTCTACTCGCTTGATGTTCTGAACAAGAAGATACATTTGTTTACTTACATGTGAAGGTATATGCCAGAGCACTTCGGGCTTCGGTGGCACAAAAGGCACGAATGTGCCATAGCGGCCGATGTTGACGCGCGATCGCACGTCAAACCTAAACTGTACGAAACTGTTACACGCATCCAAAAAACAGAGATTAGAAACCGAAATTTGTGTTATCCTTTATTGCATGAATGCGTACATCGTGATTTACATAAGTCACGCACTTAGCAAGCGCTTTCCGTAAACTTAGTATTAAGACATCACCTTCATAAAGCCATCAGGTATGCGTTTTTAAATGACAAAGCATAAGGTGACCTGCGCTTGTTTTTAGCCATTTCAATAGTAACCGCGCTGGCCACATTGACCAGTAGCAACAGGGCGGCGCCTTAGCGGTTCCCAGTCTTTGGGGCCAGCTTTTCCTCTATAGTTATACTAACGCTATGGCCAAAACCCTTCTATTCTGAAAAGTAACGACACTCTCCTCCTAGAGCGCGCGCTTTCCTCCTCAATTCTCCTTCGATTTCACTCTCCCACGGGCCGGCGCGTTGCGCACGGCACGCTATTCAGGCCAGCGGACGCCGGGCGCGTGGAAGAATGAATGCGCGCGCTTGTTTCAGTCGTTTGAAGCGTTAGTGTGGAATGCATCGCCCAATAACACTGATACGACTGCGGTAAACTTGCGATAGGTGGTGCTGAAGAATATTTTCGAAAACATACGCCGACATAAAGTAGCGGAAGCGCCCTTAAAATGGCTAAGGTCGAACGGCTTGCTCTCCATGGTCATCCATGGCGCAGCGGAGTAGAGTATGCGAACAATTGAAGCAGTCCAAACAATTCATGCGTTCGTTTCATATGCGTGGCTTAAAAGGAACCTAAAATAATCAAGAATATACATGTTTTTTTTTTTTACTGTAAGTCCACCTTTATCGAGGGCACCGAAAGCACTTGAGCCAACGCGCATGCGCGAGACGCATTCTAGACTTGCGTGCAGAGTCCATAAAGGAAACATTGCATGCGCTTGAACTTCGCTTACCTCGCTTCACAATAAACCAACAGCATGCAACATGTAAATTTCACCAGAATTAAGGGGCCAAACGAAATGGGCATAGCTCGTAATCTGTGACAAGCCGCGAATGAAGCCCGTCAGTTACGTGATTTCTTTGTGTTGCTGGCTGCTTACTGCACAGCGGACGCTGACATAACTTTTAGCAGCGGTTAAGCAATATTTTGTTTTTTTAATTCGGAACGTCACAGACTGAAGCGTGGGTGCCTTCAGCATGCATATGAAAAATCAGGCCAGATTCTCCCATTCATGTATACGAACTTAACATTATGTGCTTTGTCAAGAACCCTATGCGCATCTTTTTTTTTCTTGGAGCCATTCGCCGCCGGTGTTCCAGAATTTCCGACACATAGCTCTACGGAAGTGTTGAGCTTCTAGAGAGGCCAGTACTAATTAATAAAGGAAAAGATGGTTGAGAGGTTTGTAGGTGCGTTTAAGCTTTCGCGACTGGCAGGCGATATACAGAAAAAGAAAGAAAAGCTCGTGGAAATCAGCCTCGGAGTAGTTATTGTTAGCTGAAACCTTTTTTTTTCTTTCGTTTACTTTGATTGGTGAATATAATTTTATGAGATAAATGCAGCCTCCAAGGGCACGTGGTGCGATTTTTCTGCTCGAACTGATCGTCCCAAGATGGAGCTGAAACGTGATAGCGCTTTCCGAGTATATTCGAGGCAAGAAAACATACTTCGCGTATTTATATTTAATTACATTGTTACATAAAAACGGCGCACGCACGTATGGAGCAGTTTTTATTGTATACATGTCAAAAGCCGTTAGTGATCTACTGTGTAATGTCATAGTAGGATTCATGTCATGCACCGTCAAAAAGAAATACGTGTATAAAAAAAAATTCTTCGCCGCACAGAACGCACGTAAACAACAGAGAGCAAGAAGCATCACGCTTTCACGGCTTCCCAAGTGCTACTCAAAAGTTATGAAAGAAAGCGAGACAAATAATTATTGGGGCGAACGCCGAGTCACAGGCACAACATTTTAAAGGACATAGGGCTTAAAAATAATGCGAATGCGAAAAAGACAAAAAAAAAGACGATCAAGGCATGAACAGATATAAACAAAATTTGCGACATGTTTTACACTCGCTAAATGTACAGTGCACTCTGCTCCACTGTGATGAAATTAACAAAGCGTCTGGCTTGTACACATTATAAAAATCTTCGGGCAATTTCGCCTACAAGTATTAAGAGAAGTACAGCGCTTTCCTCGCAAAGAACGCCGTGTTTCGAGGGCGCGAAATGCTTCGAGGTTGTGCGGGTATTGTTTTCGCCGTACGACGTCCTGTGTTCCTCCGGGGATTGCAAACAACGCTAGACATTTTTACCGCCTGCTGCTGCATTGAAAAATTCAGCAGCCAGGCATTCTTCCGGCAAACAATGTTCACCTAATTTGCAAAACGCACGTGCGCCGTGCGATCAACACGTGGTCCGCGAAGGGCGGCCGAAAAAAAAGAAAAATAGCTCAAACAAGTTCATGACGTCTTCTCTACGTGAGGGTCAACTGATAGGGCGGTTTGGCGCGCCGCAGCCATTCAGCGTGCGGGAAGCACCGGCATGTCGACAGCGAGGAGGAAAAACTGCAGAAAAGCGGCGCAGGTGAGGGTGTGACGGCAAAAATCTAAATGTACGCTGTTGTAAACGCACCGCTGGCACGAGTTGTTGGGGTCTCGGTGTTGACGCCCGTTATTGCCAATGGGTCGCAAGCCCCAAGGGTAGCGTTGGCCTGGCGGCCTGGGGCACTGGAAGCATCCGAAGGTCCCGGCAAAGCATGAGAAGACTGGTAACAGAACAACTTGTTTATTCTAACATAGCAAAAGAGCGGCCGGTCAGTTCGACCGAAGTGGAGAGACGGGAGAGCACGTAACTCAACAGTACAAATCGGAGCCTCTCTCCTGGCGTCCGGGGGCAGCTGCTCTTATACTCCCGGCGTCGCGGTCCAAAAAGGGAAGGTCACGGGATGAAGGTCACGGGACGGCGGAGCATGAGCCCACGACGGCGCGCACGTCCGAGCCGAGAGACCTGCTGAACCGAGTGTAGTGACGCATCGCCAACCCTCACACACGACGGCGCGAACGGTTGAGCCGAGAGACCTCCAGGCTCCTCATTCGGGGAACTCCGCTCCCCGGCTGCCGCGCTTTGACAAGCGAGGGCACACACGCACACACGAAGACACGTGGCACTGAAACACGCCTGGACACGCTTGGCGGGTAGGCGTTGCGGCGGCGTCGAACAGGCCAAAATGTCCGCCGTTTTGAACAAAGCCCCGGCGTCCGTTGCATCCGCGCCGGCATTACCGCGCGTTGTAGGCGAAACGTAACAGACCGCCCCGCCGGGGGAAGGAGATCCCGATGGTCAGGGGACTGCATCCGCTGTCCGGAGGGATGTCGCTCGATGATGCTCATAACCGAAGTCGGGCGTCCTTTGGCGTTTCTTGAGCGCAGCGCACAGAGAAGCCCTCGTTCTCACGTTCAGGTGCACACAGGACACTGCAAAGTGACTTCGGGAGAGTTGACATTTTTGTTCTCGTTTCCGGCAAGCGTTAGAACCACGCCTGAAAGTCAACCGCTCAGTCAGCAAGCACGGCACAACCCTCACTAAGCCCTGCCAGGCTCTTTCCCCTTTTATACTGCTGCCTAGTTCCTTACAGTAGTTTAGCAGCACTCAGAACGCGTCCACAAATCGGAAAAATTGCACCAAAAGGCACATCATCACTTTGAAACACTACACAAAAGCAATAGGTTAAAAATCCTGCCTCAGGAAGAAAAACATCAGTAACAAGCAATTTTGAGGCTGATTCCCACGTTAGGGGCTTCGACTTAAGCCATCGGCGTTACCGTTGAGACTCCCCTTTTTGTAACGCACCTCAAAGGAATATTGTTGCAAAGCGAGGCTCCAGCGCAGGAGGCGGCCATTTTTGGGAGAGATGGTCTGCAGCCATTGGAGAGGGCAGTGATCCGTTTCAATGATAAACCTCGAGCCGGCTAGGTAACATGACAATTTCTGAACGGCCCACACGATACACGCACACTCTTTCTCGGTGGCGCTATACGCCTGCTCACGACTCGTCAGCTTACGACTAGCATACAGGACGGGGTGTTCTACTTCTCCATTTTCCCGTTGGCACAGTACAACGCCCATGCCTCGCTCACTAGCATCACACTGAACAACGAACCCTTTTGTGTAGTCGGGCGATCGTAGCACAGGCTGGCTTGTTAGGGCGCTCTTTAGGGCGCTAAAAGCTCTTTCCTTTGTCTCATCCCAGACGACTGTTTGCGGCTCTGTCTTTCTTAGAGCATCCGTCAAGGGAGCCGCGATATCAGAGTACCTGGGGATGTACCTCTGATAGTAGCCGGCGACACCTAAGAACGACCGAATATCGGTCTTCGTGCGCGGTTGCGGGAAGTCTCGCACAGCGGCCACCTTTATTTCAGAGGGGCGGCGACGACCCCGACCAATCACGTGTCCGAGGTAGACAACCTCGGCCTGTGCTAACTGGCACTTGGGAGCCTTGACTGTCAAGCCCGCATCGCGCAGGCGGGTTAGCACTGCCCGCAAGTGCGCCATATGTTCCGGCCAGGATGCGGAGAATATCGCTACGTCGTCTAGATACGGTAAAGCGAATTCTTGCTGTCCCCGCAACACTTTATCCATGAGGCTTGAAAAGCAGTATGGCGCGTTCTTCAAACCAAAACTCAAAACTTTAGGACGGAATGTCCCCATTGGTGAAATGAACGCCGCATACCTACTAGCTAGCCTCTTCTGTAAGTGGAACCTGCCAATAACCCCTGACAAGATCTAGGGTGGAAATAAACTGAGCGCTACTCACTCTCTCAAGGCGCTCCTCGATGTTAGGGATCGGATAAATTTGATCCTTAGTGATGGAATTAAGCCTGCGGTAGTCGACGCAAGGACGAGGTTCCTTGCCCGGTACCTCAACTAAAATCAAAGGGGAGGTATAATCACTCTCACCCGCTTCAATAACACCGAGCTGTAGCATTTTCTTTACCTCAGCCTCCATAATATCGCTCTGGCGGGGTGACACCCGGTACGCCTTGGATCGTACTGGCTCTGGGGAGGTAAGTTCTATGTCATGAGTAAGGACAGAAGTCCTACCAGGCCTCTCAGAGAACAGACCTTGAAACTCTTGTAAGAGCTGGTGTAGTTCGGTTTTCTGCTCAGGCGACAGCGATGCTTTACTTATTAAGTCACTAATGACTTGATCGGTGTCTTTCCTGTTCGTCACTGAGCCTAGTCCCGGAAGCTCGACCGGAAGCTCTTCTAACTTTCCCGCATCGGGAATTTCCTCTCCAGTATCTGGTGCCTTTAACGCTACAGGCTCAATTTTATCCCGTTCGGGCGTGCTCTGAATACCAGCTTGCTGCGCCTCTGACCCTTTCTCATCATTCAACAACGTCGGCCCCGCAACTACCGCCTTTGCAGCGAGCTCCCGAACCTTCGATCTGGTTAAGGCCTGAACGCTAGCCTCACCAAACAAAAGCCCCTTCTCGCGCAGGAGGTGATCGGACCTGTTCGAAAATAGGTACGGGTACTGGGGGGGCAGCATAGATGACACTGCGGCCTCCGTCTCAAGTGCTCCGAAAGGTCCTTCAATAAGCACTTTTGCTACCGGCAGACACACGCTATGAGCTTCCACTGCTTGCTTGATCCATGCGCACTCGCCCGTGAACATATTAGGTTCTACGTAAGAGGGGTGAACTACATCCATTGTAGCTGCGGAATCGCGAAGCACTCGGCACTCTTTCCCGTTCACGAGGAGGTCTCGCATGTAAGGCTCGAGAAGCTTGATGTTCTCGTCAGTGCTGCCTAATGAAAAAAACACGACTTTTGGTTTTGTTTCTGGGCACTGCGCCGAAAAGTGACCCGGCTTCTGGCACGTATAACACAGGCGCGCTTGCCTCGCCTCGAACCGCTTTCTGCGTTCGGCTTCGGCTGCCGCCGTCTCCTTACGTTCGGTCGGACACTGCGCCGAAAAGTGACCCGGCTTCTGGCACGTATAACAAACGCGCGCTTGCCTCATCTCGAACCGCTTTCTGCGTTCGGCTTCGGTTGCCGCCGTCTCCGTACGTTCGGTCGGACTGCTTTCACTCGCATCCGCACTACGTGTATCCCCCTTTGCTCTCAAGGGCGTGAACTTTGGCCTCTCAAACTTGGAGCCAAATTCACCCTTTTGACCGTCCTTAGCTCCACGAGCCCGACGCGTCACAAACTCCTCGGCTAACTCAGCGGCTCTAGCCACCGTACTAACGTCTGGCCTATCCAAGACCCAGTACCGCACGTTCTCAGGTAACCGACTATAAAACTGTTCTAGCCCGAAACACTGCAGAACTTTCTCGTGGTCACCAAACGCTTTCTCTTCTTTGAGCCACTCCTGCATGTTTGACATTAGCCTGTAGGCAAACTCTGTATACGACTCACTTCTGCCTTTCTCATTTTCCCGGAACTTCCGACGGAACGCCTCCGCTGACAGCCGGTACTTTTTTAGCAGACTCGATTTCACTTTGTCGAAATCCTCTGCCTCCTCTCTCTCCAAGCGAGCGACTACGTCGGCCGCCTCGCCGGGTAGCAAAGTGAGCAAGCGCTGTGGCCACGTTTCCCGAGAGAACCCCTGCTTCTCGCACGTTCGCTCAAAGTTAACCAGGAACAAACCAATGTCCTCTCCAAGCTTAAACGGCCGCATCAGGTCAGTCATTTTGAACAATACTCGTTCTCCTGCACCGTGTGCCCGACTTCCATTACGAGCGCGTTCCATCTCTAACTCGAGACGCTTCATTTCCAAAGCGTGTTGACGGTCGCGCTCTCTTTCTTTCTCTTGTTGCTCTCGTTCTATCTGTTCTTTACGTTCGTGCTCATCTTTCTCTTTCTGTTCTTTTCGTTCACGCTCATCTTTCTCTTTCTGTTCTTTAAGTTCACGCTCCTGTCTTTTTGCCGTCTCCCTCGCCTCAATGGTCTCAAGGCATTCCGACAGCTCGTCATCCTCAGCTTCTAACTCAAGAATAGCCCTTAGCAGTTCTGGTTTTCTGAGTTTGTCTGAGACATCCAGACCCAACTCTCTTGCAAGCTCCAGCAATTTCGGTTTGCGCAACGACTTCAAATCCATGGCTGCTCTGAATGCTGCTTTCTCTACTGCCTACTATTGTCTTGCCGCAAACTAACCCGGTAGCAACGACAACCACAATTACCAGCTCTGTTTCTAACACTAACAAAAGCCTGGCAAAACTCAGAAGAAGAAAGTCCCGCACTCACCAAACCTTGCAGCCAAGACTTCAGCGCAGTCGTTCCGCTGCAGGCAACCAGTCATCACACAGGGCTCGTTGCACTGCTCCCGGATGGTCGATGTGCTGCTCAGCATACAGTCAACCGCATCTCTTCGCTGCTGGCCTCCGTTGTCGCGATCTCACCGCTGGCAACCAGATGTTGTAAACGCACCGCTGGCACGAGTTGTTGGGGTCTCGGTGTTGACGCCCGTTATTGCCAATGGGTCGCAAGCCCCAAGGGTAGCGTTGGCCTGGCGGCCTGGGGCACTGGAAGCATCCGAAGGTCCCGGCAAAGCATGAGAAGACTGGTAACAGAACAACTTGTTTATTCTAACATAGCAAAAGAGCGGCCGGTCAGTTCGACCGAAGTGGAGAGACGGGAGAGCACGTAACTCAACAGTACAAATCGGAGCCTCTCTCCTGGCGTCCGGGGGCAGCTGCTCTTATACTCCCGGCGTCGCGGTCCAAAAAGGGAAGGTCACGGGATGAAGGTCACGGGATGAAGGTCACGGGACGGCGGAGCATGAGCCCACGACGGCGCGCACGTCCGAGCCGAGAGACCTGCTGAACCGAGTGTAGTGACGCATCGCCAACCCTCACACACGACGGCGCGAACGGTTGAGCCGAGAGACCTCCAGGCTCCTCATTCGGGGAACTCCGCTCCCCGGCTGCCGCGCTTTGACAAGCGAGGGCACACACACACACACGCACACACGAAGACACGTGGCACTGAAACACGCCTGGACACGCTTGGCGGGTTGGCGTTGCGGCGGCGTCGAACAGGCCAAAATGTCCGCCGTTTTGAACAAAGCCCCGGCGTCCGTTGCATCCGCGCCGGCATTACCGCGCGTTGTAGGCGAAACGTAACAACGCCCTCACTTGCGCGCTCAAGGCGGCGCGCTTAAAAGCGCGTGCAGCGAAAGGCGCTTTCGTGGCAAGAATTCTCTGCCGCGCGAGGATGGTCGCCAAACCCATTTTTTTTTGCGGCCCCGCGTTTTCCCAAACCAGAGCGAGCCAATCACAGGCGCCGAAGTCGTCATGTGGGCGGTGAGGTCAATGCTCTCGCCGGCGAGCCCGACCGGTGCGCGTGCCGTGTCCCAGCAGCGGGGGAGGAACAACAAAGCCCCTCAACCAGCCTCAACCTCCAAAGGATTCGGCGCTCAGTGCTCGCTGCGCAACGAGAGCTCCGCCGAACTCTGAGAGCTCCCTGTCATCGCTGGACGAACTTGGGCCCGCCGCACTGCGCCTCGCCTAAACATCGGCGGCCTCGGCCGGCCACAGCACAGGGCCCCCCACCCCGCGCCGCACTGCAGGCGCTTCGCCGCCGCCGCTGCCGTGCTCGGCATGGATCCGCCGCCCTCGACAGCTACGACTGCATCGCAGCCTGCGCAATCCACCACGCTGAACCCACAGGGCATGGACTTTGGTGACGCTTCCCAGGGAGCATTTACGTGCGTGAACCCTTCAGCACCACGGCAGGACGAGGCCACCACCATAGTTGTGAAGTTGACCGATGGCTTCAACCTCTCCTCGTAGCTCCAATCGAGTTGAGCATACAAATTCGTCGGGCGGCCCACCTTGCCAAGTTCGAGAGGCAGGGCACAGTCGTGAAAATTCGAACCGCCCAAAACCTCATCGCCATCGAAATGTACCGTGCATCGGCCACCACCAAACTACTCGCCTTACAGTCCGTGGATGTCTGCGGAAAATCGCACCCTGTGAGTGCGTACTGCGCCAACGACCCGCAGAACGCCCGCGCCGTCCTGCACGGTGTACCACTCTTCTTTTCTGAAGATGCCGTACGGGAAGAACTCCTTATTCCGGGCCGAAAAATCCTGTCTTTTCGGCGACTTGGCAAGACGGCGTCTCTCGTCATCACGGTAGAGGGCCCTGAAATACCAAAGAGCGCCATCCTGTTTTCAGCGGTCTACCGGCTGTACCCACCCAAGCTGAAATGCCTTCACCCAGGTAGCACACAAAGTCTTGAAAACGTCGTATTAAGGGATTCAACGTCTGAAACGGATTTTTGACCAAAATCTACGCATCAAAGACGTTCCAAACAAGATAGCTTAAAAACGAGGGGTGAATACGTTTTGATAACGTTGGAAGCCACGCAGCTTAAAAACGAGGGGTGAATACGTTTTGAAAACGACTCAAGGCGCCACCCCCACGCCACGCCACGGCGCGTCAGCCTCTTTATTCAACAACCCATCAACGCGATCCAACCTTGCGCAAGGTGGCGATACCGTCGTCAAATCATGTGACCAAGGTGGCCACGTGATTCGTGATGCCGGGCGAGCCGGGCATAGTCGCGTCGTTATGGCGTTGTCGCGTCACCGCACTCGCATTGCGCTGTGGTGTGTTTGCGGCTGTTGTGAATGTGCTGCCGCTGCCCTTTGCTATGTAAGTGTTGCAGTGTTTTGCTGTCAAGAAAACGATATTCTGTGATCAGTTTGGGTTGTGCGATATGTTTGTGTGGTTTTAATTTGGAAATCAGTAGTGTTTTCAATTGTTATGTGACCACGGCGGCCATGTTATTCGTGAAGCCGGGCATAGTTACGTTATCGCACTCGCATGGAACTACGATCTGTTTGCGACTGTTCTGAATGTGCTGCCGCTGCCCTTTGTTATGTAATTGTTGCAGTGCTTTGCTGTCAAGAAAACGACATTCTGTGATTAGTTTGGGTTGTGCGATCTATTTGAGCCGGGCATAATAGCGTTATCGCACTTGCATTGCGCTGTGGTATGATAGCGGCTGTTCTGAATGTGCTGCCGCTGCCCTTTGTCATGTAAGTGTTGCAGGGTTTTGCCGTCAAGAAAACGAACGACGTTCTATGATTAGTTTGGGTTGTGCGATCTGTTTGTGTAGTTTAATTTGGAAATCAGTAGTGTTTTCAATTGGAGGGCGCGGAGTGGAGGGCACTAATCAGCTCTTCAAGTTCATTGTCATGTTATGTGAGGCGCCTTTTCACTGACGCTGTAATTAAGGCGTTAAGGGCAGTATAAGGACGAAAGTTAGAGGGACGAAATCGTGCCTGTGTGTCCCTAGCGTCGGGATCGGCCGCTATGCGTGATCCTAACAAGAAAGCATTTTGCAGAATGCGAAGAAAGGCGGCAAAATTTCTGTCTGTGCGCACCTTGCCGATCTCCGCAATAGAGCCGTCATCGTGGTATTTTAGTCTCCCGTTTAGCAAGAGTGTTGCAGACAAGGGAACTGGTTCAAACAGGCTTTTTTTTTATGATTCAGTACTAGTGCGGTATCCCAAAAGGTGAGGTCAAGTGCTCGCCCTATTTTCTTCCCTCGCGCTACAGCGCACTGACAGAATTTTGCGTGCACCATGCCGTGCTTTTATCGTTTGCGCTTCAGGTTCTCGATTGTGTTTTCGCCCCCTTTACCCACGTGATGGGTATTTCATGGTATTACCGGGTACCACATGTGTCCATATATTGTGTCCAATATATGAAACGGCCAAATTCGATTTTATTTGACGCCTCAAATGGTAGTAATGTATTGAGTCCCTTGTAGCTTTGTGCTTGTTATCAATTTTACTATTTGGCGAATGGATACAGCATGTACGCTGCATAACTCGCTTGTGGATACTGCATACGTGAGTCGAGTATGCCCTTGGTATAAAATGCTTTAGGTAGTACGATTGTTTGCAGTTTGGGACATGTGTCGGAATGTACGCTGTGCGCCCTTCGCGCTTTACGGCGGCCTGCCGAGTTCGTGCGGGTGCCATGTGTGCGCATGGAGTTCGCGAAGCGCTCTCGCAGTTTTTTTTTTATATATATATACATGTGTTCTGTTCGCGCGCTTCGCACAACAGGGCATGTCGCAGTTCTTTGTCCTTGTGCAACACATTTTCCTAGCGTACGTCTGTGCATTATTTGATACCGGTTTCACACGGGGCTCTTTTAGCCGCTATCCAGTCCGTTACAAATCGAATTTCTCGGTCGTGATTGGCTCCTCTGCGCAAGCTACGAGAGTGAGCCAGTCGCATCGATAATTTCGATCCGGATCGGGCTTGATCGCGATCGAGAGTGGTCGTGTGACACCGGTTTTACACATGGCTCCCACATAGGGAACACTTTAAGTTCAATGCTACTGAGTGAAGAGCAAGTGCATATATATGCCAGTGGTGGTATGTGGGCAAGTCTCTCTGGTGAAGCCAATACTTGTGCATTCAATACATTTCAATTACCAGCGTAGTGCATCAATGTGTCTACTTCGACAAAATGGAGCACCAGTGCAGATATCTGAGCATACCTGTCCAGGGCAGCAAGTGTGTCTACATTGAAATCACTACCAGCATGTGCGGCAGTTCTATTTCCAGCATCGGGACTGCACAATAATCAGTAGGGTGCCCTCAAGCTGTTTATCTATGAAGCTCTGCCTGAACTGTGTGCCAAATATTTTTGGACGTGAAAGTGGGGGTGAATTGGTAAACATCAGTGGAACTGTGCCTGGACTTTGTGGCAAATGTTTTTGGATGTGAAAGTGTGAATGAACTGGCAAAGAATTACTCTGGGCTACATGTGTTAAACGTTTTTCTCATTCAGAGTGCTTTTTTTTACTTTAAGAGACTGGAGATGTGCGCAGTGTGACATGTCAGTGTGCTAATTAATGTATTTGCTGGTTTGCAAATTATTCGTTGCAACTTTGTTTTTGCCAGAGAGGTACAACTTTGCCTCTTATAAAGGGCTTTTTAGATAAAACACATACTATTTATTATGACCATTGCTTCCTTTGTTACACAAATTCAGCTTCCAGTGCATTCCAGTTTATTTCCATGTTTATGTAAGTTTCTAATATGAGGCTTGCATATTCATTTCTCACGTTCTGGAGTGGCAAGATGCAGCATTACTGTCTCATCGTTCGCTGTACTACAGTAGTGTTCACTTGTTACACTGAATCCCCCGTTTAAGTATTCTGTACTAATTTCACTTTTTGCTTTTTTGTTGTATGGTTATGTTTTCTCGCCGTTACCTTCTTTGATATATCCTAAAGACAATATTTCCAATTTTGCATTGTTCCCATTTTTTTTATTTCTGTCACAGGAATGGTATGCGGTGGTATTTCTTTTTGTGCTCTTTTCAAGCTTCCAGCTGATAGGTAACATTGCTTGGAGGCAGTTACCATCCGATTCATGCTCTTGCAATTTTCAGTCTACTTCTTCCATTCGCTCCGATGTCACTTCTGCATAACTCTAGTCCATCTAATAGCACGTGCACTTTACTATGATAAATTAGACACTTTAGTACACTCCAGGTTTTTCTGTTCATTTTTGTATGTGTACTTGGAATTTTGTTTATGTGCTAGTGAATGGTCACTTTCGAGTTCATTACGAATACTTTCTGCGACTTTTGTCATTGTTGATGTACCTTTACTTCTATTTGCATTTCTCACACAGTTTGTTCGAACCTTGCATAAGCATAACATTTTAATAAAGTGTTTTTGCTTTGTCACAATGTTCTCATTTCGTGCACTCTTGGCATGAAGGGCTTGGTCTGGCCACCTGCCAAGACGTGGCCATTTGTTCTTTGCAGGATGCATTCCCATTGTGGTTGTAAGCATCGTAGCTTACTAAAGGCGGTATTAAGCATTTATTATTCCTAACAGGCTCATTTTCGTGCGACTTGGTAGAGGATGCGCCGGCCATGCGGGGAACAGTGCTTGGCACTGCGCCGTGGCTCTTACAGTCAACACCGACGCTTCTACTCATCTGGGGCGCGATTGGAGATCGTTGTTCGAAACGCCCGATCAGTTTCACCTCACGCGATTGGCCTAGGCCGTGCCAACGGGTGCGGCTGACGACGTCTGCGCGGCATAGGCCAGTCGCGTGAGGCGAAACTAAACGCGTGTTTTGAACAACGATGTCTGATCGCGCCCGTCACCCGCGAAAATTAGCTTCAGATGATCGTAAACCTTTCAAGACCGCTTCTAGACCAGCTTTTTGATAACGTCCTAAAAACGTTTAGAAATTGGTTACGAATAGTTTTGCCAAAGGGATTACTTGTGTCTTTCCCAATCCTATTTCTAGACCAGCTTTTCGAATACGTCTTGCAGACCTGTTCTAGATCGTCTCAAGAAAGTAATTAAGCCGGACATTAGCAGAGATATACGACGTTTTCCCGCCGAAGTTCTCTCATTCGTGTCTTCTTTAACCCGTTTTTATCGTCTTGGATAAACGCTACGAAAACGTTACGTATCTCTTTTGTGCTACCTGGGCTGCAGTGCTGGCATTGTTACAGCCTGAAACACAGATCTGATGTCTGCCCCAACGCCTCGACATATTCGTGCTGCAGATCTTGTGGGCAACATTTCCCCCTTGGAACTGACACGTCAACAACTCCTCACGAGTGCAATATGCGCTGCTGCAACTGCGGGGGTGACCAACCGGCTACGGACGCAAACTGCCCACACCGCCGCGCTGCAGAGGAGGCACTGTGCCGACGCAAACCACCGACACGCATCAATCCAAATCACCAAGCAGCCCACCATCTCTCACGACCGCCTACTCGAGAAGACTCCGGCGTGCCAACCAGCAACCGGTATTCGGCACTCGACACCGACTGCAGCCGTAGCCGTAGCCGCAGTCGCAACCGGAGTCGAAGTCACAACCGAAAGCCCAGTCAAAATCGGCCCAAACAGAAACCGAAGCCCGCCCACAAGCAGAAGGTAGACTTCAGACAGAGCCAGACATGCTAAATCACAATGTGATCAACACGATCCGCGCCGTCCTTCATGGCAACAACTACATAAACCTAAGCCTGTTGCTGACGACCCTAACTGGCCTGCGCGACCTAACCAGCGACAGACACAGTCTACGCCTTTAAAGGTGAGTGGCACAGCTCTCCCAGAAACTGCCCCCACTCCGCAGCCCTCCCCATTGAGCCCAGACCTTCTCTCAGAGGAGTTAGATGCACGTATTCGTCGCATCGTGCAACAAGCGATCGAATCTACTATCGCAACTATAATTACTGAACAGATACAACGCGCCATTCTAACCGCTTTAACACCCTTGTCAAACCGATTTGCGCAAATTTCCACCCGCCTCCAACATATAGAGGACACTATGCGCCCACACAAACGCCCCATCCCCCATAACCCTTCTGAATCACAACATGGCCACTAACTCTAGGCAAACACCTCCGATCCCAACCCCACCATCCCCATCTCTCACGATATGGCAATGGAACTGTCGTGGTTTCAGACGTAAGAAACAACATCTCCTGCAACATATGCTATTAATGAAAATAGAACTGGATATTCTTGTGTTGCAGGAGGCCCACGGTGCCTTTCCCCTCGCTGGCTATATGAACATATTGTTGCTCCTAGTATTACATACAAACAACGGGGCACGTCAGACCCACTTACTCCTACGGTGACGGTTACTTACGTCAAGAGCTCGTTGCCCACAATCCAACTCGACACTACGCATATGAATACACAGACTACTGAGCACGTGAGCACGAGGACAGACGTTCATGGTCACAGTCTAGATACCTTAAACTGTTATTGGACGCCAAACCAAAATATCTGGCCGTTATCAAGCTACGACCCCTCCCAGCAACGCTTAACACCTCACCATGCATACTGTCCTAAACCTCGGAGACTTCAACTGTCGACACCCTTCTTGGGGATATGACCAAACATCAGCGCTCGGCCGCAAGTTAGACACCTTCATGTCAAACTACAATGTCTCTCTCCTAAACGACATTACCACTCCCACAAGATTGGGGAACTCACGTGAGGACACAAACCTTCATCTCATTTGGTCAATCAGACGCTACAACATTCAATGGGAGAATACCCAAGACACCCTGGGGAGCGATCACTCTGTTATTGAGATCCGCCTTCCCTTGCGTACACAAAGGCCAAGTCGGACACCCCGCAACAAAACCAACTGTCTTGTTGACTGGAACAAAGCGCGTAAACGACTCGAACTGGATGAGATTGATGAGAACACTAACCCCATAGAATGGACAAACAATGTACTGCAGGTTGTGTCCCAACATGCTTCCCGCATTGCCGCCACAAAAGATCGACCCCCGGTTGACACTCACCTCTTAGCCCTCTGGGAACGGCGCCACAGACTGGTGAGCTGGTGGCACCGCGCAAAGAATAATAGGACGCTCCACCAACGTATACACACACCATAACTCAGGAGAGCCAGGAATGCGCTGACCAACTGGCATCTCAACGGTGGTGGCAAACATGTGAAGACCTCAATGGCCAGCTTCACACACCTAGGGTATGGCAAATCTTTCGCACTCTCATGGGCCAATTAAGCCAAACCTCGCTACGCCCTCCAACGATATCAAATGCAGACCGGGCGCTCCACAGGAGAAATTATCCAAGAACTGCGAGAGACATTTTATCCGGAGTTAAACCCACCACCACTTGCACCCTTTCCGCAATCACCAACCAAGCCAGAAGGGATTGACTCCGCATTTACACTCCAGGAGCTGCGGTCAGCACTCATGCAGCTCCGACGCAATACAACTCCGGGTCCGGATCAGATAAAACATATACCATGCTCCGCTACTTGCCCGAAAACCTCCCCAATTTTCCTCCCCAAACCTGGCAAACCTTCCATGGAACACGCTTAAAAACCTTCGACCGATATCCCTCACATCGTGCGTGGGAAAATAGATGGAAAAGATGGCCCTGACTAGACTAGAATGGCACCTTGAGAGCCAGGGCCATCTCCCAGACACACTCATCGGCTTCCGCAGGCACGTATGCGCCCAAGACGTGGCCCTGCAAATTACCACAGATGTCTACAATCACCCTAGCTCGGCACAACTCCGGAAAATTGTAGGCCTTGATATCAAACGTGCTTTCGATATTGTCCTGCACCAAGCCTTCATTGACAACCTAGCAGCCACCAAACCCGGAGAACGCATATGGTTCGCTACATCTGCGGCTTCCTGAGTGCTAGGCAAGTGCGCTTCTTGCGTCCGGACTCCCAGCCATCCATGTGCTTCCCTATAAACCGAGGAACGCCACAAGGTTCCATTCTGTCACCGACTCTCTTCAACTAGGTGATGAAGGGCCTGCCTGCAAAGCTCAACCTCGTTACAGGTTTACGCCATGCAATATATACGCTGACGACATCACACTTTGGTGTGCCACCGGAAACCCAGGCGAACAGGAAGTCACACTTAAAACCGGCTTAGACATCGTCGACACCTACATACACCAGCTAGGCCTCACATGCTCCCCGGAAAAATCAGCGTACGTCGTCGTACTGAATTCCTCAACGAGCAAAGCACCTGCTGAACGCGCCCACACCACTTGACTATGACCGGTGGACCTACCCGCGCAGGAAATCCGTCCGCATCCTCAGATTTCTGTGGCAAGAGAATGGACGTGGTACGCAGTGGCTACGGCACATTCTCCGTATCAGGCAAGTCAGGTCATACACATGATGACACGCGCAAGCAAGCGCCACACAGGCCTGCGTGATCACGAGTTCCGTAGAATTGCTGAGGCAGCAATCTACTCCCGCATCCTCTATGGCCTGCCATACGTTACACTTACACGCACCCAGACCAAACGACTCGAGGCTTCTTCGCCAAGATGTCACTGCATTGAAATGGGTGTTTCCAGGCACGCCAGTAGCATCGATGTTGAACGCGCAACCCTGCACAACACCTTGGATGTGAAGGTCCAAGCCCACCGGGAATCTCAGCATCTCCGTTAGAGCACCTCGTCCCAGGGACGCGCCATCCTGCGAATGTTGGGACACGACACTTCACCACTTCCATCTCTTTCCATCGATCCTTCACCATGGATAACTATCCCTCGAATCGAAGTCCGACCGATACCCCGGAATATGCACTCCGAACGCAACGCAGGCAGGCGACAGGCGCGGGCGACCCATCTAACTGACCCAACGTATGACACCTACTATGTTGATGCCGCCTTCTCGCCGACCGCATCCAAGACGGCAGTCATCGGCCCTCAGGGTGATATCACTCGTTGGCATAGCGGAGTACCGTCTCCAACCGACGCCGAGATCCTTGCCATATCGGAAGCCATTACTATTCCCCCTCACTCCACGCCAACCATAACAGTTCGCTCAGACAGCCAGGAAGCCCTTCGTTCTTTCGCAAACAATCTACTTCCCTGTCATATTGGGGCATCCCTCGCGCTTCAAATGCAACAACATCCCTCACTTCACGTCCTCTTGGAGTGGGTGCCGGGCCATCGGGGGATACAGGGAAATGAGCGTGCTCACCCCCTCGCCCGCGAGTCTAAAATACCGAGCGCTCCTATTTCATGGCCTGACACCTATTGCGCCAGAATGCACCGCGCTGAACACCGCAAGCAAAGCCGCGCTAGGCTCCGCGAACTGTGCTCGTCTGCATGTACCCTTCCGGCCCCCGATCCCTCCTTCACCCGCCACGACGGCTCCCTAATTCGTCAGGCTCAAACTCTAACATTTGCGAATGACGCCATGCAACGTATTATTGAACAACGCCACGGCCACCCGGCATGCCCGCTGTGCGGCGGCTATCCCGACGTTCGCCACACGTACTGGACCTGCCCCCGTGCACAGTCCTCGCCTTACTATCTCCCTACCTCTTCCCTGAGCCCATCTATCCCTTACTGTTGGGAGAGCTGGACCACTCCGCCTGAACTGCACCGAGCCGCTTTTTGGTCGCTCCTTGTGCAACACGTAAGGCTAGAGTCAATTTTTTCCAGTGACTCTACGTAAGGCACGTCCGGGGCGCCACCACACCCCCCGCTCCGGGTGCTACTATACATGATCACACGGCACCGAAACGGCGGACGGCACGGGCGAAGAGCCGTTTCAAATAAAGTTTTATTCATTCATTCATTCATTCTCCAAAAGTAGCGCCCACTAAAGCCCCTTAAACTTAAGGGGCTTTAGCCAACACCTCCTAGACGTTCTCTAGAGGGTGTTGCTTTAGCGCCCACCACTTCCCTCCTCCTCCACTCGGCGCGACCTCGACGGTGGCGCCGCCCATGCTGGCCTTGCCGTAGCAGACAACGGCTAACACGCTACCGGAGGAAATCCGCGGAAAACTTCGTTCGAGCCCTGCGGAGCAGTTTTTTCAATCGAGATCTTGCTTCGTCAGTTGGTAATTGGCCTTAAGAATGTCGTGTTGGAATTGCAGAAAAGATAGAGAAAAGGACCATTACTTAAGGCGTAAAGCACACGCACGTAAAGAGTTCGTGTTGCTGAAACACGACGCTTGCACGCGGTGTGCTCAAACACGCACGTAATTAGCAGAGTTTCAGGTGTTGACCGCATGAAAGTATCGTGTACGTGGTTTCGTAGGTTCACATACAGTGCATGTGACGCATGCGATACCCATTTACGTAATCGGACGCATAAAAATGTTAACGTTAAGCAGTAAAAATGTTAATCCTTATCAGCGGGCCTGCGGTCCTTTGCGGCCTTTCTCGGCCATTATAATCCTGCACACAAAACGTGCCAGTAGCCGCTGCCCATGCCTCCAATATTGAGGACGCGTCCGCGCGCCCAGGTAGCACAAAAGAGATACGTAACGTTTTCGTAGCGTTTATCCAAGACGATAAAAACGGGTTAAAGAAGACACGAATGAGAGAACTTCGGCGGGAAAACGTCGTATATCTCTGCTAATGTCCGGCTTAATTACTTTCTTGAGACGATCTAGAACAGGTCTGCAAGACGTATTCGAAAAGCTGGTCTAGAAATAGGATTGGGAAAGACACAAGTAATCCCTTTGGCAAAACTATTCGTAACCAATTTCTAAACGTTTTTAGGACGTTATCAAAAAGCTGGTCTAGAAGCGGTCTTGAAAGGTTTACGATCATCTGAAGCTAATTTTCGCGGGTGACGGGCGCGATCAGACATCGTTGTTCAAAACACGCGTTTAGTTTCGCCTCACGCGACTGGCCTATGCCGCGCAGACGTCGTCAGCCGCACCCGTTGGCACGGCCTAGGCCAATCGCGTGAGGTGAAACTGATCGGGCGTTTCGAACAACGATCTCCAATCGCGCCCCAGATGAGTAGAAGCGTCGGTGTTGACTGTAAGAGCCACGGCGCAGTGCCAAGCACTGTTCCCCGCATGGCCGGCGCATCCTCTACCAAGTCGCACGAAAATGAGCCTGTTAGGAATAATAAATGCTTAATACCGCCTTTAGTAAGCTACGATGCTTACAACCACAATGGGAATGCATCCTGCAAAGAACAAATGGCCACGTCTTGGCAGGTGGCCAGACCAAGCCCTTCATGCCAAGAGTGCACGAAATGAGAACATTGTGACAAAGCAAAAACACTTTATTAAAATGTTATGCTTATGCAAGGTTCGAACAAACTGTGTGAGAAATGCAAATAGAAGTAAAGGTACATCAACAATGACAAAAGTCGCAGAAAGTATTCGTAATGAACTCGAAAGTGACCATTCACTAGCACATAAACAAAATTCCAAGTACACATACAAAAATGAACAGAAAAACCTGGAGTGTACTAAAGTGTCTAATTTATCATAGTAAAGTGCACGTGCTATTAGATGGACTAGAGTTATGCAGAAGTGACATCGGAGCGAATGGAAGAAGTAGACTGAAAATTGCAAGAGCATGAATCGGATGGTAACTGCCTCCAAGCAATGTTACCTATCAGCTGGAAGCTTGAAAAGAGCACAAAAAGAAATACCACCGCATACCATTCCTGTGACAGAAATAAAAAAAATGGGAACAATGCAAAATTGGAAATATTGTCTTTAGGATATATCAAAGAAGGTAACGGCGAGAAAACATAACCATACAACAAAAAAGCAAAAAGTGAAATTAGTACAGAATACTTAAACGGGGGATTCAGTGTAACAAGTGAACACTACTGTAGTACAGCGAACGATGAGACAGTAATGCTGCATCTTGCCACTCCAGAACGTGAGAAATGAATATGCAAGCCTCATATTAGAAACTTACATAAACATGGAAATAAACTGGAATGCACTGGAAGCTGAATTTGTGTAACAAAGGAAGCAATGGTCATAATAAATAGTATGTGTTTTATCTAAAAAGCCCTTTATAAGAGGCAAAGTTGTACCTCTCTGGCAAAAACAAAGTTGCAACGAATAATTTGCAAACCAGCAAATACATTAATTAGCACACTGACATGTCACACTGCGCACATCTCCAGTCTCTTAAAGTAAAAAAAAGCACTCTGAATGAGAAAAACGTTTAACACATGTAGCCCAGAGTAATTCTTTGCCAGTTCATTCACACTTTCACATCCAAAAACATTTGCCACAAAGTCCAGGCACAGTTCCACTGATGTTTACCAATTCACCCCCACTTTCACGTCCAAAAATATTTGGCACACAGTTCAGGCAGAGCTTCATAGATAAACAGCTTGAGGGCACCCTACTGATTATTGTGCAGTCCCGATGCTGGAAATAGAACTGCCGCACATGCTGGTAGTGATTTCAATGTAGACACACTTGCTGCCCTGGACAGGTATGCTCAGATATCTGCACTGGTGCTCCATTTTGTCGAAGTAGACACATTGATGCACTACGCTGGTAATTGAAATGTATTGAATGCACAAGTATTGGCTTCACCAGAGAGACTTGCCCACATACCACCACTGGCATATATATGCACTTGCTCTTCACTCAGTAGCATTGAACTTAAAGTGTTCCCTATGTGGGAGCCATGTGTAAAACCGGTGTCACACGACCACTCTCGATCGCGATCAAGCCCGATCCGGATCGAAATTATCGATGCGACTGGCTCACTCTCGTAGCTTGCGCAGAGGAGCCAATCACGACCGAGAAATTCGATTTGTAACGGACTGGATAGCGGCTAAAAGAGCCCCGTGTGAAACCGGTATCAAATAATGCACAGACGTACGCTAGGAAAATGTGTTGCACAAGGACAAAGAACTGCGACATGCCCTGTTGTGCGAAGCGCGCGAACAGAACACATGTATATATATATAAAAAAAAAACTGCGAGAGCGCTTCGCGAACTCCATGCGCACACATGGCACCCGCACGAACTCGGCAGGCCGCCGTAAAGCGCGAAGGGCGCACAGCGTACATTCCGACACATGTCCCAAACTGCAAACAATCGTACTACCTAAAGCATTTTATACCAAGGGCATACTCGACTCACGTATGCAGTATCCACAAGCGAGTTATGCAGCGTACATGCTGTATCCATTCGCCAAATAGTAAAATTGATAACAAGCACAAAGCTACAAGGGACTCAATACATTACTACCATTTGAGGCGTCAAATAAAATCGAATTTGGCCGTTTCATATATTGGACACAATATATGGACACATGTGGTACCCGGTAATACCATGAAATACCCATCACGTGGGTAAAGGGGGCGAAAACACAATCGAGAACCTGAAGCGCAAACGATAAAAGCACGGCATGGTGCACGCAAAATTCTGTCAGTGCGCTGTAGCGCGAGGGAAGAAAATAGGGCGAGCACTTGACCTCACCTTTTGGGATACCGCACTAGTACTGAATCATAAAAAAAAAGCCTGTTTGAACCAGTTCCCTTGTCTGCAACACTCTTGCTAAACGGGAGACTAAAATACCACGATGACGGCTCTATTGCGGAGATCGGCAAGGTGCGCACAGACAGAAATTTTGCCGCCTTTCTTCGCATTCTGCAAAATGCTTTCTTGTTAGGATCACGCATAGCGGCCGATCCCGACGCTAGGGACACACAGGCACGATTTCGTCCCTCTAACTTTCGTCCTTATACTGCCCTTAACGCCTTAATTACAGCGTCAGTGAAAAGGCGCCTCACATAACATGACAATGAACTTGAAGAGCTGATTAGTGCCCTCCACTCCGCGCCCTCCAATTGAAAACACTACTGATTTCCAAATTAAACTACACAAACAGATCGCACAACCCAAACTAATCATAGAACGTCGTTCGTTTTCTTGACGGCAAAACCCTGCAACACTTACATGACAAAGGGCAGCGGCAGCACATTCAGAACAGCCGCTATCATACCACAGCGCAATGCAAGTGCGATAACGCTATTATGCCCGGCTCAAATAGATCGCACAACCCAAACTAATCACAGAATGTCGTTTTCTTGACAGCAAAGCACTGCAACAATTACATAACAAAGGGCAGCGGCAGCACATTCAGAACAGTCGCAAACAGATCGTAGTTCCATGCGAGTGCGATAACGTAACTATGCCCGGCTTCACGAATAACATGGCCGCCGTGGTCACATAACAATTGAAAACACTACTGATTTCCAAATTAAAACCACACAAACATATCGCACAACCCAAACTGATCACAGAATATCGTTTTCTTGACAGCAAAACACTGCAACACTTACATAGCAAAGGGCAGCGGCAGCACATTCACAACAGCCGCAAACACACCACAGCGCAATGCGAGTGCGGTGACGCGACAACGCCATAACGACGCGACTATGCCCGGCTCGCCCGGCATCACGAATCACGTGGCCACCTTGGTCACATGATTTGACGACGGTATCGCCACCTTGCGCAAGGTTGGATCGCGTTGATGGGTTGTTGAATAAAGAGGCTGACGCGCCGTGGCGTGGCGTGGGGGTGGCGCCTTGAGTCGTTTTCAAAACGTATTCACCCCTCGTTTTTAAGCTGCGTGGCTTCCAACGTTATCAAAACGTATTCACCCCTCGTTTTTAAGCTATCTTGTTTGGAACGTCTTTGATGCGTAGATTTTGGTCAAAAATCCGTTTCAGACGTTGAATCCCTTAATACGACGTTTTCAAGACTTTGTGTGCTACCTGGGCGGCAGCAGCCGGGATGAAGGCGAAATGCATGAGGCCCGTGGAGAGATTCCTCGTTGGTATTCCATAATTCTCCTCGCACGGGCGCGGTATGTTGCAGCAGTCGCAGGGCGCTATTTTTCTTTGCGGGGTGCTTTGGTAATCGCGACGATAGAATTTTTTTTTTTTTTTACAAGTACTGCTCCAGGAGGGCACGTGTAACGGCTAACAGAGGCCTCTCGAGAGAACTTAAGTTCTCTCGAGAACTCGGGAACACTTGTATACAAGCGTTCCCGTTGCTGCTTTGGTGCCCTGGATGGCGCCGTCAATAATACAAAATAATGACACGTTGTTACAACCAGTAAATAAAGTCTAATAAAGAATTACAATCACGCAGCGGCGCCAACCTCTGGCGCAGCGCTACCGCGCCCGCGCGCGCGAGGATTACGAAACGCCAACGAGGAATTTATCGGCCCACGTACAACTATAGTATACGATCAAAGTGCACGTTAAACATCCCCAGGCGACCTAAATAAAGTTATCCGGGGCCATCCACTACGACCTCCCTCATAGCTTTAGTTGCTTCGGGACGTTGAAAACGTTAATCACCAAAAACCAAATCAATACATGCGGGCGTACATTCGAAGCTAAACGACTGCATCCGCATAGTGAGCCCTGCAAAAGCGTCGAGAATGTGCTAACTTCTGGTGGAGCTCAAAACATAGCGTGAATAAAGTCAATTTTAAGTCACAGGCCAGCTGCAGACGCGTACACTTTCGCCGCAAGACGAAACTACATGAAACAAAGCGAAACAAAGAGACCACATTCGAAAAAAAAAAAGGTCAAACGCGCTAAAAGCACGCACATGCAGCATGAACACATACACTTTTTCGAAGCGGCAGGCGCGAACTATAGGCGCCAGAGAAGAGGTTGTGAGCAACCGTGGCACATCACAAAGCCGTGCGTTTTTTTGCCACTTCCTCGAAGTCAACCCTCCCGATCATATATATGTATCCGCACTTCTCTTCCTTGTGCGCTGCGCTCGCCGAGTGGTAAAAAAAGAAGCCTTTTGCCGTCGCTGTGTCGGTGCGGCAACCGAAGGTGCATCAGCATGGCATCACAATTAGGTTCTCGTCCCTAACACACTCGATTTGTTCCGCTAACGAACTTGATCAGTCCGCTTGCGCGTGTATACTTTCGTCGCGCATGCAGGGCCAACAATGGCGGTCGGAACGTGCTGGAAAGAAAACATGTACAAAAGTGCGGTGCCTGTGTTGGTCGACACAACATGTACACATTTATATCTCGCTTCAATTGCAATACATCTGATTTCATCGGCGCCGACGGACGCGGACGTGCATGCCAGGCGAGCTTGCGATCGCTGGGAGACGGTGTAGGCATAGCTCGCCGGCTGTCTATCCGAGGGCGAGAGCCCATGCGATGCATACGCAGCTCGTAGTAAAGCGCCTTGATTCGCCAGCACAATCAATGTTTGAACGTTAATGTTGCTCTTAGGTGAAAATACGGTTATAGTTTTCCCGGTGCCGTTAGTAGCGATGAGCAAACACGCCAGTCGGGCGAGGCGCTTCCTACATATAGACGATTGCTGGCGCGTCTGCGTTGACCGCGTCCCAGTAGAAATCACGCCAACGATTTACTATTTCGCACAATGTTTTACAACACGCACTCTTTCGAGTTCACTTTATTCTGTAAGTTATTTCGTGTCAGAAACAAACTGCAGCCGATTTATGTGCCGCCGTCAGCGGTGCAAGAGGCCCGCGTTTCGACCAGGGAGAAAAAAAAAAATGCAGACATGATCGAAGCGGCGAGCCGCTCAATCGCCGGCCCTGCCCCGCCGGGTCTACCACGTGGCCGTGACGTTCACGCTACCGGCGCTGTTACTGGCTGCGGTCGTCCGACCGATGCGGCAGTCGCTGGACAATATTCAGCAAGTTGGTCGCATGCGCGGCGTGCGATTCGGCGCCGCATGCGGCGGATTTGGTTGAGAACCTATTGAGTGCGACTGCCGATGCGAATGGTCGTACGACCGATCACATCCAAAATCGCACCATGTGTCTCGGGCTTAAAGCGTGCAGTGTGTGGGGAAGGTAGACGAGGAAAAGGGTGAGAATGGAGATGAAATAGAGTCAATCGGCAGACACGGTGATGTCGATGCTAGGCTGAACAAAATGGAGGCTTTCCAGGATGAGCTTGTTGAACAGGTTGAAGAGCTGAAAAATGAGCAGAATATGGAGCGTGAAGCACCGAAGGCAGTGGAAAAAAAAAAAGACTTCAGGCAGCCGAGGAAAAGCTGAATAGCAGGTTCCCGAGCCCACAGGTTTATGTCCCACTGAGCTTGGACCCTTTCTTCACTATCACCATGATCGGCCCACATGATGATTTTTTTCTGTTGATGGTCATTTCGTTAAAGGTGTGGATATCTTAATGTCTGTCAACCCCGTCGTGCAAGCCCAACTACCGGTTACTAGCGGCTCGGGCGGCTAGGTGGGCGGCCTCATTGCCAGGGTTGCCCGCATGAGCGGGTACCCACACCAACTTGAAGGTATCCACACCTTTAACGAAATGACCATTTATTACCGCGAATCGAGGCGATTATATCCATACCCGCATGAGACACTGACAAGAATACAGGTCACTAACCTCAGGAGAGTACAGACTAGGTCTGTACTTAGTTCAAAAAGACTAGCTGCAATGACGAGCGGTGGATATGCACCAAACTGCAAACATTGTAACTGCCCCCTGGCGGACCAAGATCACATCTTGTGGGGATGCCAAAGGAACCCTCCCCCGAGAGAACTCTTTAGACGAGCTCCTTCACACGAAGAGTGGGAGATGAAAACGAAAACTTCCAACCCGCAAGACCAGATACTGTTGGCGGAATGGGCTGATCGATAGCGTCGCGGCGAAGCAGACACCACGCTAGCCCACACCGCTGGGGAAGAAAACTCCACTTAACCTTGACAATAAACGTTTTTTCTCTCTCTCTCTCTCTCTCTCTCTCTCTCTTCTGTTTACGGACGCCGAAAAAACTACGGAGGGTTAGTCATATACAGTTTTGGCTGTGAAAGGCAGCAAAATGTTTACCGCCGAATAGATTGATTTGTCGGCGCTTTAGGAATATGTGTCAGGAGTGGTGGCGTGGGCGGGAAGGGGGGTGTGCCGCTTAACTTCGGCGAGCCCCCCCCCCTCCCCCCCCGGGTACGTGCCTGTCGAGCGCACAGGCAGCAAAAAAAAAAAAAAAAAAAAAACGCAGTTGCCGCGGAATGAAGGAGCCAGAAAATGAGAAATATACCGAGATAAAAAGTCTATGGTTCAAATACAGGTTCAAGCAAAGATGAAAGTGAACGTTGGTTGTCAGAAATACGTTAGAAAAAGAAAACCGCACCTAGAATATTTTCGAACCACATAAAATTATTAGGCAGGAAGTCAACAACAATACAACAACATATCCTAGACGAAGATGGAAACAAACTGGAAGGGGAAGCGGCATTAAATTACATCCGAAAAATAACAGCCGAATCTTTCCAAGGCAATGGCGACGTTGTATTCGAAAAAAACAAACATGAAAGAGAACCAAATGGAAAACCAGCTGGTGCTGACCAACTTTAACTGGAAGAAAGCCGAAGAGAAAATTCCTAAGCGCACATCCACCGGGCTAGACGTGGTTCCCGTTAGGCTGATTAATTAACTAAGAGCAAAAATTAAGGAACCTGTGGTGAAAGCAGTGGGGGAAAAAACTTTAAAAGATAGACGAATACCAGACAGTTGGTGAAAAAGTAGAAGGAATTTCATTCATAAAGGTAACGGAGGGAAAGATAGAATTCACTCATATAGACGGTTGACCGTTACATCGGTAATATACAGGTTAGCAATGCAGGCAATTAAATTAAAGCTACAAGCATGGACACAGAATAATACCATTTTGGGAGAACTTCAAGATGGCTTCAGACTAGGTAGGCGTCTGGATGATATCTTCTATGTCCTTACTCAGTGTATTGAAATATCCAGAGTGGAAAGGAGACCGTTATATGGGACCTTTTTAGACATTACAGGAGCATGTGACAACGTAGACCGCAACATTTTGGAGGATATTCTGGAAGGGGAATGCTCTGGCGGAGATTGTATACAGCTTTTGAGAGAGATTTACTTAGAAAATACCGTTTCCGTTGAATGGAAAGGAGTGAGGAGCGAGAAGGTTGATAACAACAAGGCACTGAGGCACGGGTGCCCTTTAGCCCCATATCTGTTAATGATGTACGTGGTGGGGATGGAAAGGGCGCTAGCGGAAAGTAATATCGGGTTTAATCTCTCATACAGATAGGCGGGTACAGTTGTAGAGCAGCAGCTTCCAGGTTTATTTTATGCGCACGACATCGCGTTGCTAGCTAACAAGCAAAGTGATATGCAAAGTCTGGCTAATATCTGTGGACAGGAAGGCGAGAATTTAGTTCTTAAATTTAGCGTTAAAGAATCAGGTGTTATGGTATTCAATCAAAGCACTGAACAGACAGCGTCAATTCAGAGCCAGGAAATATTTCGGGTATAATATATATATATATACCTTGGTATATGAATAAGCGAAGGCAATATATATATATATATATATATATATATATATATATATATATATATATATATATATATATATATATATATATATATATATATATATATATATATATAGGGGAAGAGAAATAGGGCCATAATGAAGCACAGAGCTCTATGGGTATTGTCGGGAGTTGTAGGACGATCTCACCGCTGACATCCAGTTATCAGGTTTGTAGTCGGGCATGAACTATGTGGTAGCTGGCCCATGCCGTCGTCCAACTCACCCACGCCTGGGACGTAGTTGTAGGGAGGAACCTGCTCTCATCGAGAACTAGGGGTACAGGATTTATTTACATATTTACATTAAAACGTGAGACACATTTCAACAGCCTAGCATTACTGCAAAAAGGAGCACGAAGCTCCCACCACACAGCATACGAGCGCAGAGCTCCAAGCACCAAGCAAACTTAGCAGCCGACAAACTGCTGCTTTAAAGCCTCTGTCCTCCCTAGATCCCTAGGGGAGGGAAAACTGCTGTCCAATCGGACCGTCCACAGTCGGGGCGTAGTCGACCCACCTTTGAGGGGGAGGGCTCACACACTCACATACACACTTTGGATTCCTAGATCCCACCGGGTTGAGCGGGTCCTCCTAGCCAGATTATCACGCTTGACCCCAGCCGGCGCCTCAATTCCAGAGCTGACCTCTCCGGTAGCCGCCACGAGTGTCAGCAGACTGTGAAGAATCCAGGGGCCCGACGAAACGCACCACAAAACACCCTTTGTTAGAGAAGCTCTCTTGCTGCAAATAGACCATGAAGGCCATGGCAAATCAACCAACAATACACGGTCCGCCAAACGTGGCCAGCCCTGCTGCCGTCGCCAACTCTCCGAAGTAGGCGCATGGTGGATTAACGCTGCCGTGGTCTCCAGTTCTCCGAAGGAAGTGCACGGTCGGTTAGCGCTGTCGTCGTCGCCGTTCTCTGAAGGACGCCACCTCCGCGGGTCGATTGAAACAACTGCAGCGGGCTGAGATAGGTTTGCAGAGCAGTACCCCTGCAGGCCGATCGTAACAGTATACAAAAGATACAGGGTGTTCCGGGGTATGTGGAAAGGTGTGAAGCTTCCAGGAGTCACATTTGTAAATGCGGTTGTTTGCTTGAAATCAGGGTACAATCAGGACTCGATTGCAACCAAATGTCAGTGTGACGCCTCGCATTGGACACTCACGGGAAGACTGCAAATGAAGCTGTGCAGGGCGATATGGGCTGGACAAGTTTTGAAGTGAGAGAAGCTCAGAGTAAAATTGATTGTGAAGGGCGACTGAGTTATATGCAAGAAAGTAAATGGGCTGAGAGAGTTTTCAGCTATTCGTACAGGAAACACATTGATTCACAGTGGGGGAAAAGGACTAAAATACTTACCAGCAAGTATGCGACCTCTATGGTGAGCAACATGGTAACAATTAAAGAACGTCACGCGGAAAGTCGGAGAGGCTGAGATAATCTCATGCGCGGCGGAAATGGAAATCTGCTATGAGTAACTACTTAAGAGGAAAAAGCTAAATCAGGATAGAAACAATTTATGATAACTCAAGCTGAAGCTTATTTCTTTTCGAAGCGAGATCAGGATGCCTTAGAACACGCACTTATAAGGCGAGATACAAGAAGGAAGAAGAAGCATGTGCTTGCGGCAACTTGGTTTAAATTTCTCCAATTTAATAAGTCTTTCTCTGGGAGCCTCCTCTCTTGGAAACTGCCACAGATATGTCTGCTCAGCCGTGGAGGAATTCATAGTTTTTTCAATGCGTTTTTCCTAAGTTCTTCATACATTATTTTTATCCGTTTCCACATGACACTTTTACCAGTTTTTGTAATACCTACATCTTACTAATACCATCCAAATCTTGGCTGAAATTTAGGTCTGAAATTTAGCGTTAAAAAATCAGGTGTTATGGTATTCAATAAAAGGAGTGAACAGACAGCGATGGCGCGTACCCCCACATTGCGTACGCGCCATCGAAGAAGGATATCCTAGCCTATCCTATCCTATCCTATGCTATCCTGCGGTAAAGCTAGGGAAACGATGGAGCATATATTATTAGAATGTTAAGATATCTACCCAGCAGTCGATTTAAGAATATCTGGCCTACTTGAAGCCCTTGGGTATAGCGAGAGCAGATGGAAAGTAAACATGTCCGCAGTAGAGATTAGTAAGCGGCGATTGGAATATTGGTGGAAGAAAAGTAGGAAAACGACAAACAACGCAGGCATGTAAAAGCAAAGTTCGCAATAGGGGTTCAGAAAATTTGGTTATGGGAATTCATCGTGTTATTTCTTTTCTTTTTTTTCTCTTCTTTAACATAGGTAGGAAATTAGGCAATATATTAACAAGAGCTTGGTGCGGCAACCCACCGCCCCGTACCAAAGGGGACGCTCATAGTAGCCACCCATCCATCAATCACGACCCACGCAAAAGGCCGCGTTTGCCGCGTATCCATCTATATGCGCGTTTCTACCAGAAAGCCTAGAGTTTACTGTATATGGCTCCCGCAGGGAGCCCCCATATGCATATACAAATAACTCTAAGGAAGTCCGCCTTCGCGCACAGCGTTCGCGGCCAGCGTTTCCCGGCAAACATTACGGTTGCATGCGCTACATTTGCCGGGAAGCGTGAGAAGCAGTCAGGGATCTTTGAATGCTGCCGCGTTCCACTCTTAAAGGCGAAGCTTAAGCGTCCTCCAAATTTTACATTAGATGGGACTAAGATATATTGGCACGCGCTTTATTTGCGCAAAAATTGTTTCGGTTTCGGTTGATGGTGTTGATGACCTATGGGTATCCTCTGAAACAGGAGTGTCATAGTTACTTATAATATCCTGTTTGATTTCATCAGGTATTCTCAACATTTCTTTTGTTCTAGCATTTTTGTATAGATGTATGTAACGTTTTTTTGTTTTCCTTAAAACTTATCCACCAAAAGATTTTTCAAGTGATGTGTATGTACGAGTTTTTTGCCGCGCGAAGCGCCTCTTGCTTCCTGTTCCTGCAGAAAGAGTCACCGGGGTCACCGGCTTTCCGGCATGCTTTCCAGTTCGTCTTTATTCTATGGGCTTCCTCTGTGACTGTAGTAGTTGCAATAGCTCAGAGTCGACGCTTTATCGAGCTATTTTACACGCTGCAGTGCTCTTAGATATATTTATGTCTACCCTACAAGTAATTAGAGAACCTCGAGAACGTCGAGCATCAATACTTGTGCGCATCTTTGTATATCTGTCACACCAGTGGTAAGCAAACCGTCACTGCCTCCTGCACCAAATTGCCGCGACCTGCATAGTAAGGCCGATATTTATTATTATTATTCTGATTTAACGACACGCGTTAGCCGTGTACACCTGCATATGACTACCGTTGTCCTTCCTTCGCAGCATGATGAAAAGTGGAATTGAAACCACTACACATTAAAGCCACTGCTACAAGCGGACACCGGCAATCGTAACCAACGTTTTTGTTTGATTCATTTCTCGCTTGATTTCGAAACAGGATCCCATTTGTTGGTCCGCATCGTTTATTAATATGCTTAGCATAAGGAATTTTCATGATTTCTTCAGGAAAAAAGAAAGGAAAAGCTATCTCATACAGCCCTCGCCGTCGGAGTACTAATTTCGCTGCCGGTTGTCAACGAAAAGTTCGTATTGACGACGCAGATTACGTAGCCAAGAGTTTTATTGAATGATGTGGAGTAAGGACATACACTACTTCTGCGAAAGATTTTGAAAACAAAGCAGGGGTACTCGCAAAACGTTATCCAATGAAGTATTTTTGCCCGTACGCATGAATTCGATGCTCCTGTACAAAGAGATGCCGTTATTCTTTCGCGCATTCATATGGCATGTATGATCTGGTTATCGGTGGCGGTCAAGAGAAGACCTTGGTTCTCAAGCTAAAATTGCATTTGGGTATACTCACCTCTTGTAAAATCGGTGGCTATACAGTTACATAAAGCTGGTGCTGATCACACATTACGTGACAGCTTCTGAAGGGGCAATATTGGTGTTAGTGTTTGCTAGTGAACGGTAGCGATGGTAAAGGCTACAGGCTTCTAGATTGCATCAGTAGAATGTGTCTAGTGATACTCTCAACATGTACTTCTGCAATGATAGCACGTGCACACAAAATAGATGTATATTGTTAGCAGTAGTCAGATTTACGGATATTTCTGGTATTACAGGCAAGAATGATTGAACAAACACAGCTTCCCCAATTAGAAGTGAAAACTGGGCTCGTTGGTATATATTGTACATCTTTCAAAAACAGTCAAACTACATGACACAGAGAAAGAGGAACAGACAGGACAAGCGCTGACTAACAACTGAAAGTTTGTAGTGTGTTCAGTGGGGCTGGTTGGTTCATCTTTAGAATAAAAACAGGAACAGCGCAACACAGGACGAGCAAGTAAACAGGACTATGACCTGTTTACTCGCTCCTCCTGTGTTGCACTGTTCCTGTTTTTATTCTGAAAAAGAAAACTGAAAGTTTACTTGAAAAAAATAAGACTTATAATAGCAGTGGGGACTTATAAGAGCAAGACATACCCTAAATAGCCATGTGCACCACCTTGCATTAAAACTCTGGGGCAATATCTAAAGCAAAGTGACCATGCGATTATGGTGGTGCACTGTTGACCGTGGGGATGTGCACCTTTAGTAGCCAAGACAGATTGTGCATCACTATCCCGACAAAAACACGGGAAATCCTTGAGGCATTTTACATGGAAAAAGAAAATTCCCCGTATGTCAGCCAGCCAGCCAGTCAACAAGGGAGATTAAGATAGTGGGCAGTAGCAAGGAAACCACTACACACAAACCTTTAGAAGCCTTCCATATCAGGAAAAGAGGCACAAGTGTCAGTGATACTTGTGTGTGTTTATTTGGACTCAAGGTGCATTTCTTTTTCTCTTCTTTTTTTCCTTGCCATGATGAACCTGTGCGCATGCACATTTTACCATTCTTCTAGTGTTTTAGGAGACTAATAAATCATGTGTGAGTGTAGCACCAGCAGTGTCCAGTCTTCTTTCGGCTTTGTGTTATTTGTGCTACACGGGCTTCACTGTATCAGCCAGCTAGCCTAACAAGTTATATTATGTAACAGTTATTGATTGACTCGACTCTCACTGGCATGTTCTTCACTGACTTACACAAAGCTTGTGTGCACACATCAGGGCTTGTACAGAACATCCGGCTCAAAATTCAAAGGATTCAAGGATGCTAAAGGCCAAAATTTGCGGGAGGGGAACAAACTTTATTCGAACACATGCATACTCTGAAAATGAGTGAAATCTCCTTCTTAGCTGCAATTTCTTGCAGCTGCTGTGTTAGTGCTGGTTTCAAGCTCTTCAGGTGGCTTTTCAAAATTGACTTTTTCCTTGTAATGATGTCAATAACTTTCAGGCATAATCGTTAATATAGCGTCTGGCTTCAGCCAAAAATACTTGTGTTAAACCCAAATGGCTGAAACTTACTTTCCGTCGGACATTTCTAGAGCCTATAGGGCGCAGAAATGGAGCCATGATTGCTGTGGTGTGAACAAACTAGCAAAACAGCAAAATGGTAGCATGACTTGGTCGCCTTATCTGGCTTTGTCTAGCTCCACGATGGCAATGGTGATTTACACAGGCCTGTTGGTAGTGGCTTCTGACACGGTACATTGCAATGATTTAACGACATTCTCAAAATAAAATATTTAGGATTGTTTTCTGATGGACAGTGTCCATGGCATAGCTTCCATGGGGAGTTTGTTACTCTGAATGTTCCAGGTCACCCCCAAACCTTATTTAGGCCATCTTTCAGCTTCTGCATGGCAAGTTCAGCAAGCCCGTTCAATTGGGGGTGATATGGGGCCATATGAAAATTCTTTGTTATTTTCTGTCAGAAACTTCGTGAAAGTCTCTGGTGAACTAAGTTCCATTGTCTGTCACAATGGTTCTTGGTATGCCCAGCCTGTGGAAGATTTCACACAAGGATGTAACTCGATTGCGCTGTGCATGACACTGGAATTGCTTCGATCCATTCTGAATGTGAATCTATGGCCACGAGGATCATGGTGTTATTCACTGGACCAGCATAATCCAAATGTACGCGTGACCAATTCTCGTGTGTTAGTGGCCAGCTTACTGGTATTTTCACTGGTGGCATTGAGCTTGTTTGTATGCATGTAGTACAATTCCTACTGATTTGTTCGATAGCTCCGTTGATGCCAGGCCACCACATGACCATACAGGCCAACGCCTTCATTGCAGACATTTGCAACCTGGTGCGTCTTGTGCAGGAGTTGCAGCATGTCACCACGAGCAGCCTTGGGAATCGCGACTTTGTAACCCCAGTAAATCAGACCTTGGGGAACGGTTAGCTCGCTTTCATGCGAAGTATGGTTCCAACCGCGGATCGGGTGCTTTGCGCTCCTTTGGCCAACCATGAAGCACGTAAGACTGGACATTTTTAAGTAGTTGATCTTTCTCGGTCAACTGTCTCATTGCTTGCGAAGAAAGGGGCGTGACATCCAGCTGCTGCAGCGAGTGCACATACTCGTGTAGCTCCTCTGATGTGTCCTCTGTGGTTTCTAGAGGAAGCCGACTGAGTGTGTCTACATTTAGGTTGTCCGAGCCAGGTTAGTACTCAATCTTGTGCTGGTATGCTCCCAGCAGCAAGGACCAATGCTGAGTTCTTGCGGCAGCCATGATGGGCGTGGGATGATCTTCGCGAAATAGACCCAGCAGCGGCTTGTGATCTGTGATCAAGGTGAATGTTCTTCCCAGTAGGTAGTCCCGAAACTTTGATACCCCGAACACAAGGGCCAACACTTCATGCTCAAGTTGTGAATAATTCCTTTCCGCTTTGGTAAGTCTTTGAAAGCGAGAACCTGTAGGCTTGTCAACTTTGCCAATGCGATGGGACAGTACCGCTCCGATTCCGTTCAGTGACGCATCGCACTCCATCCAAGCACAGTGGCAGTGAGGGATCGAAGTGAGTAAGCATTTTGGCATTGCATAAAGCGTTTTTTGACTTATGAAAAGCTTCCCGTTGTTAAGAGCTCCAATTCCAGTGATGTTCTTTCGTTAGCAAATCATAGAGCGGGGATAGAAGACTGGCCATATTGGGAAGGAACTTGCTGTAATACGTAAGACCCGAGTAGAAACGCAGTTCACTCACGTTCTAGGGTGTTGGCGCCTTCATGATAGCGTCCATGTTCTTCTCCAGAGGGTGCAGCCCTCCCGTACTGATCTTGTGGCCAAGGTACAAAACCTCAGGCATCCTGAAGGTGCACTTGTCCTTCCTTAGCTTGACGCCGTACTCTCGAAATCGCTGGAAAACTGCCTTGAGGTTCTTTCCGCCGTCATTCCCCTTCTTGGCAAACAGAACATCATCCAAGTATGCCTGGACTCCTGGCAACCCATTCAGGATGGTGTCCATTATTTGCTGAAAGATATCTAGGGCACAAGACACACAAAATGGCAGATGATTAAAGCAGAATAATCCCTGATGTGTGTTAATGACAGTCAGCTTCTTTGACTGCTCATCCAGGGGAACCTGGTTGTAGGCATCTCGAAGGTCCAATGTGCTGTAAAAGTCACCCTCATGCAGTGAAGCAAAAAGGTCATTGATAACCGAGAGTGGGTACTGCTCGGTCACATAGCTGGCATTTACTGTTAGCTTGTAATCGCCACACAATTTAACTGTTCAGTCTTTCTTCATTACCGGAACTATCGATGTCGCCCAGTCCGAGTAAGCCACCGGGGACAGTACTCCAGATTTAACAAGCCTGTCCAGCTTGTTAGAAACCTTTTCTCGCATTGCCTATGGAAGTGGCCAGGCTTTGAAGAACTTTGGAACCGCATCCTCCTTCATGTGTGATGAATGGGCAGAACAGACCCAGTTCAGGTCCTCGTACTCGTACTCACACAGGATTGCTTGCAAGTTTAGCCCTTGCTCATTAATGCTGGACACGTTCAAAACCGCAGCCCCTTCGTTGTTCAGTGCCTGGATGAGATCACGGCCACACAGGCTTGGTCCGGAGACGCAACAGCGGTCAGTGACACCGTAACAGTCGTGCCGCAGTATGAAACTGGGAGCATCAGCTTCCCGGCTATAGGCAACGGACGCAAGTAGCATGACAACTTCAAGCTGGATTTTTCAAGGCAGGGCCAGCTTGTGCGATGTTGGCAGTAGACATCCCAGGACACCACGCACACGGGTGAGCCGGTGTCAATTTCCTTCGCGATGTCGGCTCCGCCCGAGCGAAAATTGCGTCGTACCGGGCTGACGAGTTCGTTGGCTGCGGTTGGTTGCGGCTTTAGTGTACACAACTGTGCGGAGAGCTCGGCTTCGGCATTTTCCATTGAGCCGCTGCTCAGCGCCAAGCTCTGCTGCGGTCGCTTTCCTTTAGATCGACACACGGCAGCTAGGTGTCCCTTTTTCCTACAGTTGAAACATCTGGCATGTTTAAAGGCACAAGTCGCCTCACTGTGCTCGCGGCTTCCACACCGGTGACAGCCTTCAGACGATCTACTCGCCTTACTGCAGGTTTTTCCTGCCTGTCGCTGCCAACTATCGCTCTTTAGTCTGTGAAGCTCGGGCTCTTCCTTCGGTTCCATCTGCTTCGTAAGCTGAACACCCTCTCATGCAGCCTCTGCTGCAAGCACGATGTTTTCTGCCTCCTGCAACGTCGGTTTCGGGTGAGAAAGCAGTACCTTCTGCACATCACTGCTGTGAATTCCACACACGATCCTGTCTCGCAGCAGGCGGTTCAACATGGTCTCGAAGTTGCATTTATCAGCCAGGCATCGAAGCTCCACAATAAACTGCTGAGCTGATTCCTTTTCCCTTTGAATGTGGGTAAAGAACTTGGAGGTTGCAGTGATCTCATTTGGCGTGGGTGCGCAAAATTCTTTGAGAATGGTAACCGCTTCCGCGTAGGTTAAATCGCTCACCTTCCGCGGGGCACAATGCCCACTCAATACGTCGATAGGCTTCGAACCCAGTGCTAAGATGAGAATCGCTCTTTTTTTAGCGTCGACGATGTCGTTGCCCTAGAAGTACAACTTGACTCTGATGTAGTACGATGACCATTTGTCCTTGGCGTCGTCGAACTGTGGAACTTGGTACGCCATGGCAGGAGTGTTCGCCGTCATCAAGGTGCTGGTTCATTGCTTGTCGGCACTGTTATGACTGCTACCAGGCGAGAACAGCATCCGGCTGGATGGCCAGGAGCGTAATGCTCACACAAGAACGGGAACGCTGCGCATCATTTATTCAGTGGCAGCCTTTTTCCAAGACGTTCCGTAGCAGCTTGCAGCACATGCGCACAGCGAATGCGGTTTTTCTGTCTTCGTTGTTGTTTTCACTTTGCAGCAGTAAACAATGCTGCCATCAACATGCAAGCCATATATTCTGCTGTATTCATTAACAAACCTGTGACCTTATGTATGGATCACTTTCTCTTTTGTGCAGCTTTGGAAGTCCCCACTTTTTCTATGCCGTTGCAAGGAATTCCTTATCAGCAAAGAAAGGTAAGAATAGAAACTGTACCCACACAACAAAGCCTTCCAGGTACACCAAGCAAGAAAGATAAAACCTTGCCACTTAAAAAGCAGAAAGCCAACACACGGTACCAAAGCCAGTAAACTGGAAGACCTATCTGAAGAGAAATGGAGGCTGCATGAAAATGTGCTCTTGAATAAACCACAATTCTTTACCATGGCCTCCATTGTTTTCCTTGCGTCTGGGTTCTGGTGACTAAGCAAAATTGCTTTTTCTCGTGCTTCTGTACGGTAAAAATACTTTTTTTTTTTTTTTCGATTTAGGATTGTACACTCGGCAAACGTGCACTCTTAAGCAAAAAAAAATTCGGATGTCTAAAGACTGCATGCTTTTCTCAACTGGCTGTTCAAATCCGAAGGCCTTCTATCCATTTGTTAAAGATTTCCTAAACTTCAGACAATGTCATCTAGCTTGTCGTTGGCTGATTTGGTGAAACGAGAAAATCTTAAAGTAAGTCAAAGTGGAATAATAAATGTCATTGAAAAGGAGCAAGTGAGTAGCCAATATAAACTCCTGCTCATACGAAAAATTGGCTGTTATGTGGGGATAGCTGTGGAAGCAATGTAAAACTCTAAAAGCAATAGAAATCTGTCATTGGTTATGCCTGCGTGGTCTTAAAATGACCACTCACCCATTTCAGCTATCAATTTGTGAACAGCAGTCCAGAGGCCACCGTGAGGAATCGAATAACATGGCCTAGTAATGCCTACTGAAAAAACGGAATGGTAGCATGCTGCAGTCAAGATATCTGTTCTAGAAGCTTGCCTGAACTTTAGAGGATTCATGCTTTATTGCTTTTGTAGTGAATATGTTCACTCTGATCACATGACTGTTGGCTGTACATAAAAGCAAATTCATATTCTGAATAAACTGTTGGAAGTTGCCACCCATACTGCCTTGTGTGTTATGTCTGCAGCTTTTTTTGTGCCAGTAAGTTTGGAAATATAGCCAGCACAAAACAATGGTGAAAAAGTGAACTGAAGAAATGAATGAAATTTGCATATTTGGAGGAAGAGTGCTTATGATGGAAGGGGACATTCATGGAAATGATGGCTGGAAAGAAGTTGTAACCAACTATGGCTTGGTTTGCTATTGCATTGATGTGTGCAAGTCCAAAAGCACCTTTAGTCTAAGGCTGAAGATTAAAAAATGTTCCTTGATACTACGCCTTGAAATGTTCACAGGCATCTGGCATACCAGGAGAGATCATTTCTGTGGAAAACAGTAGGTAAAAAGTAAACACTGATTTAAAGCCTTTAATTTACTTATTAAAATACTTTTTAAGCCGGAAGGCATTACACAATGGAGTAGTGTACGTGAACAACGAAGATGTACCTGTGCCGCAATAAAGTATTACCAAAACATGTTTGTGGCTGCTTTAAGCTTTCATTATTTGGAATAATGGTGATCTTCTCTACATTGTGCAATCGGAGGATAGTTTCCCAGAGGGACTAAGCCACTCCCATGTGCATGCACATAGCCTTCCAATCGCAGTGGCTTCCTAAGGACACAAGCGAGGAGTTTTTTTTCCCCCATGTGAGGCAAGCGTCGAAACAAGAACTTAGCCAAGGTTGCTTGTATTCAAAACTACACCTTCATATGCTTCATTTGAACTCTCGCATATATTAAAATAAGCCAATTTAAGCTGCAAGAACATGTGACAAAAATGCATTTGCCATTGACAGTAGTGGCTTCACTTTGGAACTTTTGCTTTTTCTCCACATACGATGGATTTGACTCATTAACAAAAAATGCTCAAGTGACGTTCAAAATCGCCTTTGTGCATAAAGATATGTGCACACAAAGCACCACAACCACTAAAACTTTGACCTGCATCGACTTGGCGACATTGCTGCCACTCGGAGGGTGACATGACGAGCAGGGATGTCGTGAACCATCTTGCTACAAAAGTTATCAAATTTTGTTCAAATAGGCAGATAGCCAACATATGATAGCCTTGCCATTGTTTAGATCTTCTGTCCAGTTTTTGTAGGTTAAAGCACAAGCACACCACCAATGGGATTAAGCATCCTCAAAAGTAGAGTATATTGCCTATTCTAAGAACATTAACATTTGTGTAATGAATTTCTTCTTTTTCTTCGAATACGTTTGCATTGTAGAGGGACCCAGAATGGCAAAAGGAAGGTCTAGAATTGTTGCATAGATGTGGTTACATTGACCGTTCCATAGTAAGCCACAATATAAAGAATGCTGTCAATCAAAATGTTACATTCGGTACAGTTTGCAGACACAGTGCTTAGACATTTATTGGGGCACAAAGAGAGCCTGACTGCAGTTAGGAGCAAAAAGAACCTGGCACACACATGCCAACTTCACTCCTTTAGCAAATTGTCTTGTATTGTCTTGTATATGCCTGCAAGGCATAGTGCTACATGGTGTGATAGGAAGCGCTTATGTCCTTTTGCATACACTTCATATCTGTGATGTGCTCAGTGTCTGTGCCAACTTGGTCAAATGAATTGCACTAGCAGTTTGCGGGTGAGCTTGTAACAAGAGGTAGGGCTTCATAAAATTGACAGAATTTGCACCGCCTGTTTCGTCTAGCGCAGCGTGCACACATGTGTAGAGCAACTACACACCGGACAGGCAAGCAAGGGACTGTTTATTGACCGCCTACTGCACGCACACGGGTCGTCCGCCCGTTGCACGCCCCCAGGGTTGCCAGGAGTGGCAGACCACTGTACTGTGTCTAGTAGATGCCCGGCTGGTACATCCTCCTTTCCCTTTAGGTCACATAGTCTGCGAAATGTGCCAGTTTCCCGTGTGGCCTCGTGGTCCTTTGAGGAAGTGGGTCGGCTTGTGGTGTGGTGATACCAGGAGCCTTGAAGTAGAGTTTGATATGCTAGCAGAACTTGCAGGTCTCTGCAGCTCCATCTGACAACACAAGCCGCTCGGGCCGTGGAAGGTGATCCATATTGAGTATTTGGTCCAAAAGGCTACACTTCTGACACCATGTTTTATCCAGCGTGGCATGTGCGCATGAGTAGAGCAGCACCCAACTGCGCCGAAGCATGTGTAGTATCCTGTGCTGCTGGTAAATGTGTGTCAGCTATATCGAGATGAAATGTATTAAATATGGTGGATGACAAACTCAGACACACTTTGGACTGAGTCAGCTCTTCCAGATTCATAACAGGCTGAAGATAGAGAAAAAAATTTACAACTACAGAACAGTGACTTTGTCTGATCAAAGGCCGTTTCCAGTAAAAATGCACCTGCACTTACCAGAGTCTGTAGGAACAATGTTTACAACGTGACATTGGACTTCACAAAATAAGCGCACCAATTTTCACGAAGGATGAAAACGATTCCACTACACAGATGGAGCCAGTCTTGCCTCATATCGAAACATTCTGCTTACCTTTTTGCTCCTACTCGTAACATAAGTGTTGTGGGTTAAATGAAGTCTCACTGTTTAGTACAATGCCTTTGTCAATGGTTGACCACAAATAAAGCACTAGCAATATGATGTAATCAGGAAACTAGTTCTCTTTGGCTCCTGCTTAGTGACATATGAGCCTGCTTTGTTTCTACAAAGCTGGATCCGGCTCCACAGGGCCACCACTAAATTGCAATTTGCACAGTAACATTGACACCTGCATAAACAAAGGTGTTATCTCTTATTTTTTAGGCATTTAACATGCCCAGTTTGGCAACAATCGAAAACATAATTTTCTTTCCTAAAGTTAGCTTCATAGCAGCACAGTCAAGTTGGTATATTGGATCAATTTATTTGTGACTTGTGACCATTTGGTGTGTTTCATATTGTAAATCTGTTATCTTAGTAAGTACGAACATCGTTTGTAATTGCAACATGTTTGCTTTCATTTGTGCAATTGTAGAATGAACGTCGCATGCTGCTAATGTAAAATAAAGGTCTTCAGGGACCCAGTCAAGCTGCCTAGAGCAGCTTTTAGTCCTGAAGACCATGCCGATTTTCTTGATAAATAAAGATTGAGATTGATGTGAGATATGTGTGAGTATTGCAGTGAAGCATGCCAAAAGTAAGGGACACTGTCACAGAACATAGTATGAACACTGAGGCCTACTAACTGAACTGGCAGCCATTCAAGGCTGTCTTGACGTTTCTGCAGCGATTTCAGCCAGTTCTTTGAGGCAACAAATGCGGTCCTAGATGCGAGAAAGCAATACTTTTATAGCCATCTCACGGAGGTTATCAAGTTATCACGGCTGTATGATGACAGCGTAGGCTTCACCACTCCCATTCATTTCTTTTAGCAACAGCCCCTTTCGAGGCCACCTAAGTGCTGAATCAGCAAGCAAACCTTGCTGTCCAACCATGATTCCTCCTTGTTTGCACCCCGTACAACCATATAGTTCCATTACAGTTAATTATTAGGTGCAGCTGCAGCAGTGTCCAAAATATATGTGAAGGCTTGCCAGTGCATGCACTTATTAAGTGCGTCTGTCATAGGTGTATATAGGAGAGCGGGGGGGGGGGGGGGGGGGCAAGAGCGTCAGTTGCCCCACCACTGCCAGAAGTTGGGTGCAAAGTATGTCGTTTGGGCCCCCCCTCCCCCCCGCTCCACTTTTGAAAGCGGGTACTTTTGGCTGTATGCTGGAAAGTCCAACAAAAGTACAGCCGAAGCTAAATGTTCTTTCTTGTTAGAGTGACCACGTAAGTAATGCTTTTCTTTACTATGCATTCTCTGCTTGAAAAGTGAGGATTGTCTCTTGTGTCTTCTCAGGTCGTTGTGTAGTGGACGATATGCGAGAGTTGCCGTACACGCTCGCATTGTGGAACATTACTCATGCTGTGTGGTTCCCACTGTAACAAATGTCAGCTTGCACAACTTGCATCATGCCTAGTTTGTTGGCACCACTATAACCGTATTCGAATCAGCTTGCTACATTTAACGTGTGGGCGCTGGGGAGGTCCGGATAAGTATTATAATCAGCTGTAACTAAATGGTGTGCTTTATGACATGAAATTGTTGGATTCTCAAATGCTGGAGCTCTTTATCTCTGTCCACAGATAGCCTACACAACATTGCAGTCTCAGTATCTTATCATCATCAAAAATATACTCAAACCTCTTACAGGTATAACTATTGAATTTGACTGTGTATTGAGAGCTTGTTGTAGAAATGCTTGCGAAAATGACCTTGGTCGAGCGTCCAGAGCCATTTCAATACCAATGGAACACTGACTTGAATTTTTTCTAAAGGCATGTGTCCCTTCTGATTTTGAAGATTTTGTTTTCAGGCTGTTTCTACATGATTACTTGTTCTACTTCATCGGGTTCTACTTAAATTGACGACGATGCAACAAGCTATGGAAAGAAGAATGATGGGTGTAACGTTAAGGGATAAGAAAAGAGCAGATTGGGCGAGTGAACAAACACGAGTTAATGACACCTTAGTTGAAATCAAGAAAAAGAAATGGGCATGGGCAGGACATGTAATGAGGAGGGAAGGTAACCGATGGTCATTAAGGGTTACGGACTGGATTCCAAGGGAAGGGAAGCGTAGCAGGGGGCGGCAGAAAGGTGGGCGGATGAGATTAAGAAGTTTGCAGGGACGACGTAGCCACAATTAGTACAATACCGGGGTAGTTGGAGAAGTATGGAAGAGGCCTTTGCCCTGCAGTGGGCGTAACCAGGCTGATGATGATGATCGTGATGATTACTTGTTTCCCAGCAGGAGAAAGAACATCAGATATGTCATATTTTGCAAAAATTAGGGCCACTTTTGGTGACGTCACTGATGTGTACTGGAAACTTGCACTGTGTAGGTTGGTTATTTGCTCTGAAAACAGTTACTGAAGAGTCGCTCTCTCCCAATTTTTATGTGTTATCCTCTGTATCCCTGGTATCCTCTGTAAAATGTGCGAGGCATGGTGTTTATGTTTATTCGAAGTACAAAGAAGTGTACTGAGTGGTAAGCGATATATATTTATTCGTGTAGGTTCATTACAGCCTTTGTAGAAAGTTACTCATTGAAACATTCCAGGGTGTCGTACTGCCCCTAATCGAAATGTTCCCAGACTCCTAAAACAGCAGCATGCGAGTCAGTTGAAATCCCGTGAAAATGGAAAGAATTTTAAACGCAGTGCGTTGTGAAACTATCACTTTCGTGCTTTAATTTCAAGTGTTACGGATAATTGCTGAACTCCCTGTTTTTCCGTGTGTTATCTTGCATCATACGAGATTTGTAGTTTGTTTCTCCGGTGTCCTCAGTGAGCTAAACAAGGCATCTTGTTTATATAAGGAAAATTCGGGGCGTGCTATGGCCAATGTGTAGGCAATGTTCCAAATGGGTGGGTTAAATGCGCATCTTCCAGTAGAATATGTATGCAAGTGGTCCATAGTGTTATTAGCCTGTTTTACGAGCAGTGAAATAGTAATGTCCAGGTTATATGCAACAAACACTTCATAACACCTCATAAACACAACAAGTTACATGCAATATTCACAAGAAAGACAGCAGATGTGTGCAACCTTGGAAAATAATCCAATTTCCAGCAAAACACTTTCTTTTGAACAGTTGCAATAATCATATCAGCTCCTACTAAACATATTGCATACTTTAAAGAGTTGCCCACATATATATATAACCTTGTCATTTCTATTACCTAAACTACCGATACATTTATGCTGTGAACTTAAACACCAAGTACACCTCCTTTGTTTAAATATTAAAATTGTTTGTCGCAAATGTGCATTTTTCACGTGTGGTCTACTGCTGCTGCTGTGTGGGATCCGGGACCTCTGTGGGCCGTTCATTGCCTTTTGACCATGTATCATCTTGATATTTTATATAGTTGCAAGAAATAAATGCAAATTCAAATAATTTTTTCATGCCCCCATGGTTCACCATGTGTGATTGAAAGCACAACAGTTTCTATCTTTCTATCTTTCGCCGTGTACCTAACTACTTCTCAAACTTTTCGGACGTATGTATGAAGCCAGCCAACCGTAGCGGAAAGCTTGTCCCACAGAAGGCGAATCAAAAGGTAAGAGGAGGTCGTCACCAGATTTCATCCTGGTAAAGCTAGTACGAGCGTCGCAAAGTTAAATATAAACATAACTGACAGAATTTCCAGGCTCTTTCACTTATTATAGCAACAGCAATTATGTGGACACTCCAGGTGCATTCCTTGCCGTCGCCGTGATGTTCTGTATAAAGTCCAAGGGCGATAACACCGTCGCCGCGCGCCGTATGCTGTATGTGCGAGTGAAAGCGCGCTAGAGTGAGCCGACGATCACGGCTCAATCTCGCGTCGCAAGGGCGGATGATGATCGTAGTGGCCCTCCCTTTCGAACGGGTGGTCACACTCACTTTGTTCTGGCCGAAAAGCTTGAAGATAAAATGATATGGGGATCCATAGAGAGGATAACTGTCACTGGCTGGCCAATTTCCACCACAACTGAAGCCGAACCTTGGTGGTGGAAGTAACCACAGCGCCGCGCCCTGCTTCACCGGGCACAAATCCGAGAGCCTGTGGGAGGATGACTCCCACTCTTGAGCGAGGGAGCAACTTCGGGCGCTGCAGCACAAGGTGCTCCGCAGTTTTCGTAGGAAAGCGGGAAGGTACGCGCCGTCTTCCGTCGCGCGCAAGCAACGGGGGGGTGGGCTGTACTTTGGCCACCTTTGGCAGCCGCGCGCAGTCGCGTGAGCTTTTTTATCTTGAATGCTATCTGCTTTGAGGGCAGTCTAAGTGAGCCGACGGCTCGTAGCTTTGCGTGTGCTGTTGGTGCTGTGTTGTCGCCGCTCAGTTTGTGTTGAAGCGATGGACAGCCCGTAGCACTTCGCTGGCTGCTGCTGCAGGCCGCACTTCCTCACGCTAGCGTTTTGGCAGCGAGTGTCCGCGTTTATCGAGTTTTAATAGTTCATAAAGGCGAATTTTGCTTCAACTGCGAGGCTTAATTTTCTTTTTTCGAGGAACCCGTATGGGTTTCCTTTGTAGCAATTGCTAGGAATGGTTTGGGTGGCTGATTTTCAGTTAATCATTCTCTCCACCTTGCCGGTTTCCGCGGAACTATTACGTCAAAATCGAGTGTGAAGTGTGCATGTTTGTCTGTGCGCGCTGACACCATACTTGTTAATTTAGTTGGTAAGCATGTGTTTACAAGCTTACATGGCCGATAAACCTACTATCCTTATATGGTTGTCTACCGATTTACTATCCCTATCGATGCTTCGATCGCCTTTCAGGCTAACTGCGACTTGTAATGTATTAATTCGACATATATATATATGTATATATATATATATATATGCATATATATATATATATATATATATATATATATATATATATATAGAGAGAGAGAGAGAGAGAGAGCGAGCGAGAGAGGTCAGATCGTTTGCAGTTTGCCACCCCCCGCCCTTAACTCTAGAAATACTTAGTACGCCACTGGTGTCGGTGCTTGTACTTTAAGACAGCGGGTGTGATTGATGGAAAAACTTATTGTGGTCCATTAGGTCGCGCCAGTTTCCTAGCCCGAAGCGGGCCGCTCCCACGTTGGGACCGAAAGGCCAAGCTTTTCGGCTGCTTCGCGGGTCCGTTGGACTGTCCATTGCAGTTCTTCGAATGTGAGACTGCGTAGAACTGCGTCCCACCGCTCTTCAGTGTTGTTCTTGTCACATTAAAATACCAGAGCATGTGACTAAGATCTATAGCGTCGTTACATTTATTGCATGTTGCAGTTGCAATCGCGCGCATAGTTAAGCATCACGCAGTATATGCCCCGGCCGCGACAGTGCCCCTAAATTTCCATTGTTGGTCTTCACCGCAATACAGCTGATTTAACCGAATTATGTAACGCTTCTTATCAGTCCTTCCCACTTAATGAGCAAGGGTAAAGATCGGCGACAAGTTACAGATCAGTAATTAGACAACAGCGCTTGGGTATACCGTTCGATCTCCACCCTGATCGTTTAATGTGGTGCGCCAATAACATTGATCATGAATCTGAACGTGTTTGTGCGTTTCTACCAGCTGTCGGGACAAGGCTTGGGCTGTCGGTGTACTATCATAATCTGTATCACATAGGTGAATGTACAACGCGTCCAAAACAGTGCACGGCCATAAAATTGCGTACATCAGCGGGACGAATGCTTGGCATTGAAGTAGTTCAAACCAGAGACAGCGTCGTCAGTTTCAAATGTTGGCTCATTATCTTGCGACCATCATCCTCCACACTTTTCTCCAAGCACGCGGACTCAGTTTTTTTTTTTCCCTCCATGTGCACAACGCCTGCGCGCTAGCGGATCTTGGAGGCAATGTTCAGCGCGAAATAGTTCCAGTTCGACTTGTTGCCGTAAGGGGACGAAGCTCTCACATCACTTCAATGGCTGGGCAGGTTTGTTTATCCTCTGTTCCCGCATTTTCTTCATCCACCTTCTGTACTTTCGTTCATTTCTGACAAATTCACGCGCGAACAATGGCGTTGATAAATCTTTGCACACGTGCGTTTTCACTCAAGTCGTGTGCGTAATAGTGTTCTTCCACTGCGTAAGCGAAGAGACCAAACGTTAGAGCCCCTGATCGTTCGAATTGCCGCGCTGTCCACCATTCGGGTAAATTGGAATGCCATGAAGACCGATTTGTGACTGAAGTCTGCTCTTTTGCGTTCGAAACGTTGGGAAACTCAGCTGACCAAACTGCAGGTTATTGTAAAATGTTTTCGTGTGAATGCTATGTGCTTTCTGTCATATATATGTTGGCCATTGATGAGAGTGCAAATCTGACTGGTAGGTCTGTGTTTCGTTGTTCTGATGCTTCGCGTAACGTTGAGAATATTGTTTTAGTATTCATACCGCTTACCTTGTGCTGTGTTGTTTTCAAATAAAGCAAATTCACGGTTTTAGTCGGTTGCGGTCTTCCATGCGAGCGGGCGAAAAGTAAATTTATAGCTGCTTTGTTACAAATCGCTAGGTGCAAGACGTACGACACCTGCTGTCTTTGTTAACGCGTTCAGTTCAAAAAGTTCTTTCGTCAGCCTGAAAACAACACGGCGTTTGGGCAAACCCTGAAAGGCACATCCTACAGTGTTAAATACTGGTTCAAGTGTACCTAGGCCATATATGATATGTTGTTCTTTAGCGTTGTGACATTGCACCGAGATAATGGTCGCATGGTGCGCCATTTTGCTAGTTAGGTCCGAGTAAAACGTAGTGCCACCATAAATTATTTGATTGCAGAAACTGCAAAGTGTCTCGCGCATTCCGCTACTTAATCGTCCAACCTGCAACTGTGCATTCTGCACCGCAGTGTGGCGCCTATCAATACAGTGTGCACTGACCTACCCGGGCACATAGGCTGTAAGGTATTGAAGCTTCTTTGTGATTTCCAAAATGGAAACATTATTGTGGGCAGGCAATGCACAAAGAAGCCTTTTTGCAATTTATTGATTTGGAATGACGTGCCAATTTCATTTTCAGCACTCCAAGAGGATGCCAAAGCAAAGCTGCCCTGTAAACCGTTACTGTTCATGAGTCCGCTCCTGCAGGTAAGGCTGATAGCTACATGTTAGGTGTGATTATCTACAGCACCATGGGCATTTCTGCCAACTTGTGATAACAGCATAGAGCTGCGAGTGTTACACCATTGCATATTTACAGCAGAAAAACATAGATCAAATGCAGTGTTGGCACGTAACTAGAAAGCCTGTTTGAGTTGGCGAGGTCGCAGCAGTAGTAGCTGGTGTGAGCACAGCATCACCTCCTGTATCTGTTAGCTGTTTATCGTGAGTGCAGAGGCAATGTATGATACTTGTTGGGGGAACAATGTTGAGATTTGTCTGCGCAAGGAAATATGACACATCTGAAAACATTTAAGTGTTCTGCAACCATTATGTCACAGTGACATGTACCCATTCTGGGGCATTGGCAATGAATCGGCACATGCCCAATGCCGTAAGTTGTCTACTTGACAGCAGCAGCCAGTACCTGCAAAGTGAGAGGAAGAGGCAAAGAAGCTTTGCTTTAGAAATGTTATTGTTGAAGTGATTATTGTTCATTGACTTGTACTGAGCTCGAACATGGCCAAAGGCACAAACTAGACAAAAACAACCTAATTCTGTCTCGAATTTTCTTGCTGCTGGGTTATTGCTTTGTATTGATGGAGATCTATGAGTGAGAATTTGAAGTTGACTGGTTAGGGATAATGTTCACATTGAATGGGCTTAGCTACATTCAAGGCACGACCTGAGAGCAACAGTAATGTGGGGATTGATTGTTTGCAAAGGGCGAATGCGCTGAAAATTCCAAAATGTCTTCATGTGTACTTGCTGCTATCCGCTCTTTGCATTCAAGCCTCATATTTCTTTACCCATTTATCGTAAGGTTCGCAGGGAGACCGAGCCTGAAAATGTGCATGCTCAGTAGCTAAACCTTTCTGTAAACACTATGTACTAAGACTTTTTCAAAAACTGTGTATACATTATTGAAGCTCTCCACATTAAAAAACAAACATTGCATCTCCATCCCATCTATCAACCTGCACCATTGTAAAATTGGCCTCCTTGAAACATGTAGCAAATTCTAGTAGAGTGAGGGAGCACATGCAGATGGTCTGTTTGTATTTATTAATTCCTGTCTGCAATAAACCAGTCAGTTGTTGAGCGCCTGACCTGTCTACTTGTCTGCCTTGTGTTGCCGTTCCTTTTGCACTGCTTTTACTATGAAGATCAGCCAACTTGCCCAGTTTTACACTATTGCAGTGTATAGAAAGTTCAGTGGTCGTGTAATTTTGAATGACCTCTGGTGGCCTGATCTTTGTGATGTTGTGATTATGCTTACATTATTTGCAAATAAATCCACTAGTTAAAATATTGGCAATAATTTGTGACTTGAGCAGAGATATCAGATGGGCCTTTTGTGTACATTGTGTTTGAAGGGAAGTAGGGCAGCCAAAAAAAGTGGGTGGGGTAAAATGACTGGCTCGTTTGCACCTTTATCAAATGTCCCATTGCTAGTTGCTGCTGCGCAGCATCCAGACTTTATCTTCATGCATGGTGTTAGCAGCGCTGGCAAGTGGACCATATGAAGCACTGCACACCTGAAGAAACTAAAGTCAAGCCTGGCATCATTACCATGTCATTAAACAACACACAATAAAAAAATAATTTCTCCCATGACACTGCTAATGTCCTGTATGAAAGGAATGAAGATAAAGACACTGACGCAACACAGCACTCAGAAATGACATGAGCTACAGATATGGGGACCTAGGGAAGCACTTGTTAGCGTGTCATGCTTTCTAGAAAAAGTTGTGCCACCTTAATGCAAGTACTACCAGTGAAAGAAACTATAGTACTGATGCACAATGAAAAAGCAAATTTGAATGAAATCGTGTGAATGCCAATACCCTATTTTTGCACAAAAAGTAGATATTTTATATAATACCCATTCTTGCGGCACCACAATTTACAAAATATTTGTCATAATAGAGGTACTCGTGTCAGCAGCAAGTGTACTATGATGCTGCTTGGCCTTAACAGGGCCTGTGCTATGAGCATGCCATGCTCAACAGGACCAGGTAACTGTTGGAGTGTTGGGCGGCTCTCAGCTCGAGCTATAGCCTGTGTGAATTTTTAGTCTATCGTATGGCTCCTTTCTATATTGTCTAGTGAAAGATGTAATTTGTAATTGAATCAGTAACATGGACTGGAATCCTGGCTTTGATCACCTGCGAAAGAACATACTACACATTGAAAATTTGCTTATTCCCTCAGCCTTTATTATGTGAAAAGGGAATAGCCGATGTTCTAATTGACATTAAGAGAAAAAGATGGAGCTGGGCAGGTCATGTAATGCGTAGGTTAGATACTGGTGGACCATTAGTGTTACAGAATGGGTCCCAAGAGAAGGGACGCACATTTGAGGAAGGCAAAAGACAAGGGGGGGTGGCAGTGGAATTGGGAAATTCGCAGGCGCTAGTTGGAATTGGTTGGCGCAGGACAGGGGTAATTGGAGATAGCAGGGAGAGGCCTTCATCCTGCAGTGGACATAAAATAGGCTGATGATGATGTGAGAAGGAGCATGGCACATAAGTGAAAATTGGAATTTGTATTTAATTGCAGCCGTCATATGACCACTTGTGGGCAACCCATGAATGTACCTTGCTCTGGACGCTGTCGCATCACCTGTGCTGCAAACTAGCATTGGCTCTTTCAAGGTAAGGCTCGGTGTTCAAGCAGAAGGAAACTCTCATACAGTGTGTCCTGTGATTTGTTCTGTTGCTGCCATTTGTCAACGTGTCATGCAACTGCTCCCAAATATCGTTAAAAGTACACCCCTTTTAAGGCCCTTGCACTTTTCACTGAGGGCAGGTGCTTTTTAAAGCTCATTCACACGACCAACTAGAGGAGGTGGCGTGACCATTTGTGCCTGGCAAGTGCACCAAGTGCGACCGGCCAGTCGCCATCTGCTCACAATTGCATCGTCTTGTAAAATAAGTTGCATATACAAAAGTCCTGTTCCTGCGTATCCGATTGGTTCAGCAGCAAGTGACAGGCACAGTATAATAGCTTTTTGAGAAAAGCAACCATTTGCGACCAGCTTTGTGGCGCGACCATTGTCAGTGAGTGTGAATCAGCATTTAGTGTATCATGCCCATGTGTTGCTTTATGTGTGCGTACACAAAGTGCACAACCTTTGAGAATGCTTTTTTGGCCCTGGTGCAACATTTCTGAATCAGCTGGTACTTAAAAGATAAGCTTACCTCTTTACTGTTTCCAGATTTAAAACTGGTTATGAAGCAGTTGTGTTGAGGCATGAATATTTGGAAAATTTCTTCCCTCAAGTGCCTGACATGTTAAATGCCTAGGAAAAAGTGCAGGGATCTGGAATCACTGTAAGTTGTTTTAGGTCGTCTAATAGATGACAAGTTTTTCAGGCAGGCAGAAGAAATGAATGTCCTCCGTCATTTGTTTTTTGTCTGCATCTAATTAAGAGCGCCAAAACATTACTGGAGTGTAGGGAAAAGACTACAGTAAAATGTCATGAAATCTAAGGTGGAGCCTAAATTACTTTGTTATGTCTACCGTTGCCCTTTACTGCACTGTATGCCCAATAAGGTGTGCAACTTTAAACATGCATAGTACAAGACAACTTTGCCGCCCGTGGAATCGCTACACGATCACATGTGCGATGAAATTTTAATGAAACTGCAATAGAATCTTCAGCGTGTGCAGCACACAACTTAGCACCTGACACAGCTGCTTTTACAACAGCTGCCTTCTGTTCCAATGTGATTGCTTTTGCTTTTCACTTGGCTTGTCTACAGCATTATGAAAACAGCGATGCGGTCGAAGAAAACAGCTCTTGCGCTGCAACGCAAAAAGAGTGTCGGGTTCGAGCAGCTTATAGCACACAACATGGCCCACTGACTACGTAGGTGATCCAGGCCGATCCACCACTCTCACGTGGCTCTACTGTGTGAGTAAGGAGGTCAACGAACCTCTTCACACTGACTTGGCTTGGCCAACTCGTGGCCTCCAACATTGCACCGGTGCTGATGTGATCTCTGAGGTCATGCCAAGCTACACCAGCCTGTGCTCCATGCCGCAGTGAGAGAGAGGTGGATGGCACTGGTCTTTCGCAGTGCCATGAGCAAGCAGCAGCTCACCATTGCACTTCTCTCTCAGTGCGGCACATCTTGCAGGTTGGGTGCAGTGCAATCCCGAAGGTCACGTCTAGCTGCACTAGCCTACATGGCACAGCAGTGAGAGAGAAGTGGGATGGAGATAATGATCTGCTGCTTATGCGCAGTTGTGAGAAAAACCAGTGCTGCACGGCGGCATATTCAACTCTGGGACGTGAGGGTTTTAAACATCCGCACCAAATGGATGCCGAACCCTGCAAAATGTAATATATTTGGTATGCCAAAGCCAGGTATTTAGCTTCAGGGACAAATCAAGTTCCTTATATCCATTGGGAAAACAATTTTACTTCATTAAAATCAGATTTTAATACATGGATCTCTGAGAATTTCAAGTGGGAATTTCACTTACCTTTTTATGTCCAGTGTTTCATTATATTCTGTTGGGTTTTGACAAGCTGTAACTGTACTTGTAGAGTTTTTATATTGTATGTGTGTGCATGCGCAGCTTTTGCCTGATTGAGGAACTGAATGTATAGCACAAAAGGTAACATGAGTGAAATATGGGGGTACATGACTGTTGGCTAAGTACATGCATTTGCAGAATTAGCAAAGGTGTAAACATAATGCTTAGTGTCCATGTTTGTTTTGTATGAGTTCACTGCAGGTGTTGCAAGACATGCTTACTCTGTTCTGTGTGAACAGCTGTGTACCAAAGTAGAGTTGGCAGAAAGCCGAATGGCCTACTTAAGGTTACTATATCGCACTAGTTATGCAGCAAGGGCAGTGTGTTCTTTAATGCTAGTTTGTTTGAGATATTGTTGACTTTTGTGAGAGGTATGCGTAGTAGATAAAATTGTTTCTCTTTGTAACATTCAAAGCTTACATGCAGATTTTGCTTCAGATGCCATTAACATTTGTGCATTGACTTCTAGGTTCTGGAACACCAGGTTTGATTTCTACAACATCCCCTCGTGTCTTCCAGAGCAGAAACAACAAACAAGTGGACAGGGAGCCAGCCATCTGTCAGGAACCTCAGATGTATTTTTGTGGTCTGTGTGGATATTCCACAAGTGGAAAGGCTCACCTAGCTATTCATGCTTACCTCGTACATGACACACAGCCAGTACCATGGCATCAGCACCCTGGTAGTGCTGAGCCTCCTATTTCCAACAGTGAAACAAAAAGTTTAGTCAGACCAAAGGAGTATGTATGCGCACTTTCCAAAGACTGCCGTTTCAAGTGCCTCACAACTGCTATGTTTCGTGAACACCTCAAGCGGTATCACTGGGGGTTTAAAGTATATGTCTGTCATTTGTGTTTAGCCCATGCTGATTCTTCAAGTAGGCTGTTGGAGCACTACAGGTGTGATCACGCCTTTTTTAAAGTTCATTGTCTTTACTGCGACTTGGGCGGAGATGATGACTGGGTCATCATGCGCCACATAATGGAGGAACACTCTTACAAGCCATTTAGGCTGTTGCTTAGAAATGGGGACTCGCTCACTGTTGTTCAAGAACTGCGACAGTTGGCTGTAGAATATTTGACAAAAGAGCCTGTACAGCGAGAGCTCCCGCCACAACCATTGATTCTTGCATTACCACAGATTAAAGCATGTTCAAGTGAATCAAGACAAATCACGCCAGACATTTGTGGAGCAGCATTGGAGGAAGAAGTTGCAGAAAATAACCCTACAAGTTTTAAGCACACTGTTGAGATGGATATGGAACTAGAAAATGAATGTGTACTTCCATCATGTGAGCAATCTCAACGCGAAAAAGAAATTGACCATGATCGACCAGCACCCAGCATAACTGAAACGGGACTGTGTACCTTCCCCATTGCAGAAAATAATTCTACAACTTGCAATGTAAATGCAAATCACCACACTGTTGAGATGGATATGGGACTAGAAAAAAATAAATGTCTACTTCCATCATGTGAGCATGCTCACAGTGAAGAAATTGACCATGATCAACCAACACCCAGCATAACTGAAATGGGACTGTCTACCTTCCCCATTGCAGAAAATAACCTTACAAGTTGCAATGTCAATGCAAATCGCCACGCTGTTGAGATGGATATGGGACTAGAAAAAAATAAATGTCTACTTCCATTATGTGAGCGTGCTCAAAGTGAAGAAATTGACCATGATCAACCAACACCCAGCATAACTGAAATGGGACTGTCTGCCTTCCCCATTGCAGAAAATAACCTTACAAGTTGCAATGTCAATGAAAATTGCCACACTGTTGAGATGGATATGGGACTAGAAGGAAATGAATGTCTACTTCCATCATGTGAACATGCTCCAAGCAAAGAGATTGACCGGGATCGACCAACACTCAGCGTAACTGAAATGGGACTGTCTGCCTTCCCCATCGCAGAAAATAACCCTACAAGTTGCAATGTCAATGAAAATTGGCACACTGTTGAGATGGATATGGGACTAGAAGGAAATGAATGTCTGCTTCCATCATGTGAGCATGCTCAAAGTGAAAAAATTGACCTTGATCAACCAACACCCAGCATAACTGAAATGGGACTGTCTACCTTCCCCATTGCAGAAAATAACCTTACAAGTTGCAATGTCAATGCAAATAACCACACTGTTGATATGGATATGGGTCTAGAAAAAAATAAATGTCTACTTCCATTATGTGAGCGTGCTCAAAGTGAAGAAATTGACCATTATCGACCAACATCCAGCATAACTGAAATGGGACTGTCTACCTTCCCTGTTGCAGAAACTAACCCTACAAGTTGCAGTGTCAATGAAAATTGGCATACTGTTGAGATGGATATGGGACTAGATAGAAATGAATGTCTACTTCCATCATATGAGCATGCTCAAAACGAAAAAGAGATTGACCATGATCGACCAACACTCAGCGCAACTGAAATTGCTCTCTCTACCTTCCCAGGTAAACAACAATTCTTTTGTAACATAGAAGACTGCAGCATGGAATATGGGGATGTGTTTGATTTTATGAACCATCTTGCTGAGTGTCATCCCTTGCAGTCATCACTTAACTGTCCTAAGTGTGGCTTTCTTGTTTCTATCGTAGATCTCCTCTCGCACATTGTTGAAAGGCACAGTGGCATTTTGTTTTGTCCCTACAAAGACTGCTCATTTGGAAGCACAAATCAATGTGATGTTGACAATCACATAATTCAGATGCACCAAATCTACCAGGATGAGCAAGGCAAAGCTGACCAAGCTGTAGCAGCTAGAAAAGCAGAGTTTTGTGCTCCGAATATTTTATCCTCCTCAACTTGTGCAGAAACTGAGGGCTGTAAAGACACTGTTGATTTTGAACCTGGAGCATGCTATGAAAATGGCAAGGCTGATGAGCAGTATGATGCGAGCCAGGCAGAATCTGCAGATGACCTGACTGCCAGAAAGTATTTTTGTGATGTGTGTTCTACATGCTGGGACACGGTGCTTTCCTACATTTGCCACATGACTACCATGCACACAGTGACATTCTTCTGTGGACATTGCTTAAAGTCATACAAAAAATCAAGGTGTCTGCTCATGCATGCTGGTTGTCATCATATAGGGCAGCCATTCTCTGTGTGGAGTCTTCAGGATGGAAAAGTGGTTGATGTAGGTATGCAGGTGGCACCATCATGGGTAGATGAAGCTCAGCATTACCTGAAGGGGGCCGGTCGATCAAGGCTTAAAGCAAAGGGCAAAACCATGATAAAAAATTTGAAGAAAGCAATTGATTTTGTCACCTCTGCCTGTGTCGGCAGTCAAGTGGAGCAACCGCAATGCAGTGCCATGCCCACCCATGCAGATGGTAATAGAAGACCATCTGCAACCCAAGAGATGCCAGCGCAGCATACAAAGCCTGTGGTCAATTGTATATACCCAGATGATGGCTCCTTCTTCAATGCAGAAGGTGGCCCCGCTCTTCAAGACCAGGCATTGTCTGAGCCTCTGTCTTCGCTGGTTCTCCACAGTGACAACAGCACAGATGAACCGTCAGAGGAATCCAACATATCTACACCGTTGCCTTATGCATTGAAAGGCTTTGGCATGGCTTCCATCAAATCTTCTGTACAGCCTCAAAAAAGTATTTTAGAAAAAACCTCCTGCATAGAATCACAAGGCAAATTGCGAGGTAAATTTCGGCTGAAAATACTTGCATCAGCATTTATTGATGCTGCTGCTTGCAAAAAAGTTAATGGAAGCATTGTAATTGACGAAAATGTTCTCCAAAAACTGTCTGAACTGAATACCATGCACACACCTGGAAGGAATTCGACCAAAGTACCCAGCTCTTTGCTTTCTGGAGTGCATGAAGGGTCCCATGTGTGCTCTGAATGTTTTATAAGCTTTGCCACTTTTGAAAGACTATGTAAGCACATTGTAAAAACTCATGGTGCAACCACTGCCAGTGACATTGACAGTGCCGGTGCTGTAGTAAGTTTAGGTGATTGGGCACCACAAGAATTTACATCTATTTCCAACACCTTCAGGAGTGTCCAGTTTTTCCCCAATGGTCATATCAAAGTTGAAAACTCAAGAAATAATGTGATGTTGCACTTGAAGCAGATCAAGTCGAAGTACTCTAAAAGACAAACCATCATTGACAACCTCTTTGTCCGACATTTCGATGCTCGAGTGCCATACAGCCAGTTTGCAAGTACAAGAAACTTGAACCCTGTTGTTCGATTGGTCAGGCTGCCAGCCATAAAGCAAGAGAAACAGTGAACTCTTATGGCATTTGTGTAATTGCATCTCTTAAACTTAAAACAGATCTCCATTTCATATTTGCGATGTCAGAGCATGGTGATCTTATGCAGATTTTATCTTCAATGTCTTGGACAGATCAATATATTCATGTCTTATTTATATGTCATAGTCATTTTGATATTACTTTCAATAGAATGCAGAATTTTTAAGTTCAGTTCTGCCGCTTGTTTTTGCTTGCTTGCTGATTGTTTTTGCAAAGCAGCAAGCTGTTTACGTTACAAGGCAACAAACATCCTTTTTTCATTCATGCATCTATAATTGTGAATAAACCACCATGGCTTTTTCAAAGCTACCAGTGTTCCATCTGCAGCCTGAATATTCTGTACAACTGTATGTTGAAGTTACAATGGCTACAGCTAAGCCTTTCTGAGCTCAACCTGTCCTTAACTCCATATTTTTTACATGATGTATTGGAAGTGGGCTGCTTTGTATGACGATTTTGCAGGGATGTACACAATATGGTATATCCTTTATTGCTCAGGGCCAGTATTTATGCATGCAAAAGTGTAGCTGTGATGTGGTTTACCTTTACTGTGTGGTTATGTAGAACACTTGGTATATATTTGTGTATTACTTTGTATTTTTTTTATTGGGTTGTGGCAAGCTGGTGTGGAATAACCTGAACATTGTTTCCTTTGTTAGGCTTGTGTGCCCACACTGCTGCCCGCAACAGGTCATTGTGCATTGTACTACAGCCCTCACTTTTCCTGGGTTGACAGATGCCCCTGCATCACCATCTTTGATTGTGGAGCCTTCAGGATGCTGTGCTTTGAGGCTACCATGGTGCACAAAACTTGTGCAGCATCTGGAGGTTCAAAGCTCACTCTGCTTTGCAAGCATTTTCTGAGTCGCTGATTGTCGACATATAACAGGCCTTACTGGAAACATGAAAATGACAATTCAAAATGTCTGCTGTATAGCTTTTAAATGTTGTAGAAGTTGAGGGGTACTCGTCAGCTGAAGCAGTCACCCTTTCATGTTAGAAAGGCAGAATGTGAACACAATATGATTGGAGCGAACATTTGCAAATACACACAACAATCTTATTTCATATAGAAAAATGTTTTGATGGTTACAGCCGATTCCAACAAACTCTCGTAGCTTGTGTGCACCATACGATTTAGAGGGAACCCATCCAACCAACTTAGACAAAGTTTGTTGAATTTGCACTCCCCACTGGTGACGAAGTAAGCACACTGGCTTTTACTTTTTCCTCTTACCTAGCCCGCTTTTTGCTTCTTGCCACTAGCTGGAGCACATTCCATTTAAAAAAAAATTTTGCTTAGTGTGTGAAGTATCAACAAAGGAAATGTGGTTCCGACACATTGCAAATGTGCAAGTCGTAAAGAAGATGCCAAAAGGCCCATTTCACAAGTAAGCATGCATGTAGGAAGTGATTCATCACTTCTAGTTCTTGCACTTTGTGCATACGCATTTGGAAGCATGAATTCACATGTACTTATTTTCCTTGCAGGTTTCTGGAAGATTCTCAAGATGCCAGCATATTGATGCTTATTGCACAAATGCTATGACTGAGCTCTGCATCGTTTTACATTTCCAGAATGTAAGTATGGCAGGGGCATGAGAGCCATAAGAACGTCAGCTTTTGGTGCAACATGAAGTATATGTTTAGTAAAAGACAAAATGGACTAGTAAAATTTGTTGCATTTAAATCCTGAAACTTATGAAGTATTAAAAGATAGTCATTCTGTGCAAAAATATTTCAAATCTGCAAGCTGCATTGATTAAGACATTAAAGTGCACAAAAGATACTCTGAAGTGACGCTATTTCGCCAATACAACTTGAAACTTGTGCAAAGTAGCAATTCGATATAGTTGCAAATGAATGAATTTATTTGTGCTGTACATGGTGATTGCGCATTTTTGTCTTTATAGAAATTTTTGTAAAAGCAGGACTAAGTGGAAATATTTATGGTTGCAAATTTAGCTCTTTGTGCACAACAAATTCCTTTCTCCACTGCTTCCAAGCTAGAAAAGTGTTATTTTTTAACAAAGTTCTGAGACCTGCAATTGTCAGCTGTGTGTTTCTGCCATGCTGTTTTTTTACGCTTTCAGGCATGCTTGTTCTGGGACAATATTCTTGGCACCTTTTGCATCACCAGTTATTAGGTATTGTTAAAATGCACATTATAAAAACTGCATGGACAAAATTGCACAACACATTTACCCAGAACAGTATGAAGCCTTCCACCGAATCGCTGCATCCAAACATTACTTTTCTCTCGTGCATAATTGGCACTTACCTTAATTCAGGCACTTGTGCTCTCATACTTAGTGTAGTAACATGATGCTAAAAGGATGCCTTGCTCTACTTTTCCAGGTAAAACAAAGCAGCCACCACCAAGATTTTGAGGACCATCAAACTGTGGAGACACCACCACAGGTAGTGGTTAAAAAAAAAGCGACATGCCTCCTAATTGAAAAGCAAGTGCACCGAACAAACGAGTCCAAGGTCTGAAAAACAAAAGAAGCAAAGCCTGATGAAAAAAAAATGAAACTGCCATGAAAATAGGAAGTTCAAAAAACAAAATTGCTTTCATGATGGCACTGCTGTATTTATCATAGTACCTAATGATATCCAGCAATTGCCCATGTAGCAGAAACAAACTTACGTGATTTTCCAAACTCTGAACTGGTTTATTGCAACAGCAGCAGACCCAACACATTGGATAGTGTCTTGAGAACAGCGTTGCTATGTGCAAGTTTTCGCTACAGTATTGCTTGCTGGCTTCTAAAATAAACGTGCAGATTCCCTCTCAGAGTCTGTATGGCACACAATGGCCCAGATAAATACCGAAGTCTCCAATGGCTCATTGGCTTGTGCATCCAGCTTTCTGCGGTGCATTGCTTCAGGGGCATAAGTTCAATCCCCAAGGGTAATGTGTATAAAGCTTTTTTTTTTCACCCAGTGGTAAGCATGAACACGAACAAAGATGGCCTGACCACGGTACAATAAATAAAATAGGTGGATGGGCACAGTGAATCGATATTTGAGCGCCCAGCTGCTCAGTAACTACTTGGGCTTGTTGATTGAACATAGTGGAAGGCTACAGCATGGGAATTGACGGAGACAAAGGAGGCACACAAAGTACACAGACATGCTGTGTGTTAGTGCACCTTGAGTGCCGTCTGTCGGTTCTTGTACTGTAGCATTCCACTATCCTCAACTGCTATCGCAGTAAAAGGAAAACATTCTTAAAAACAGTAAATGTTTGCCCACTTCTGTTTTTACATGGGAGCAATGTATGGAGAAGTCTAAATGCTAAGTGAAAAAAAAATGGGTGCGCAAGACAATTATGAAAAACGAGAACACGGATGTTCTTACTCAAAAGTGCACAATTTTTCCTCGGAATGAATGTGAAACAAATTGCTCATATTGTGTGGCATTCTGAATATGCGGTACTTTGCCATTACATTGCTGATACGGAGTGGTACAAATGTGTTGATGTTACTAAATGTTTTGCAGCTTGAGTTCTCTTTTCTGGATCATCTTGTGTAAGCTTGGACTAGTACTGTACAAAATGACTAGTACAAAATGCAGACAGAGCTGATTGAGGGCATAGTTGTAGCATGTGTCAACTCTGAAACAGGCAGATTACAAGCTCACATAGGCAAGTGCATTTTACATCGTATTAGCATTAAACAGCACTCACGAGACCGCTGATTCTGAATGAATAGGAAAAATGTGCTGATGCACATTTCAATAAGGGTTTTGTTACAGTGTGGTTTTAATTCTCAAAACTAGAAAATTTTGGGACATTTTGATGTGGAGGTGCTAACAGGATGATGTTTGTGCACTTTGAAGACCCGTACACCTTTCGTAACACTGCTGCAAGCAGGATGTTAAGTATTTAGCCATGTGTGAGAGGACAAAGTAGTGTCACCTGTCTGTCATTGCTGCAAGACCTTTCACGAACTAGAGTGAAACTTAAAGGGACCTCAGAAAAAAGCTTGCTAAAGCTCACTCATATAAGTGTTGCAGCATGTTATCAGCTAAAAGAAACATCAGATGTTGAAATGACATTTCAGCCCATTTGCACTTTGTGTACAAAACTAATCTTTTGCTGCACTTTTACACTTAAGACAGCATGGTCATGAATTGAGTCTGTGCCCAAGCTCATGTGAATCTTCTCCGGCATAACAGTCTGCTGGGCAGCAAAGGACTTCAGTTTTTCTAAGCCCATCAGTGCTCCTTTAGCTGAAATCATCGGTTGTTGTTGCCTCAAAACATGGCTTGCGGGAGGGGGGGGGGTACCCACAAGGGAGATTGGCCACACTGGATAGAGTGAAATGTACACCCAACAACATACCAAAAAGGTTAAAGGTGAACATTTAGAACGAATCATTTGGCAAATAACAGATACACAGATTTCAAGAGTACCTTTACATCAACTAAATAACTAAATATAAAATTAAACTTAAAAGCTCAAGAAAGTAATAAAATAAAATGTTCCATGGTCGGTACCCTAGCAGCATAACCTTTTGGATGCTTCAGTGAACTTGTGCAGAGGACTAATCATGAAATCATAGCTTATGCCTTATTGACAGGCACCAAAAGGTAACGTTTGGTGTTGTAAGTGCTAAACCTAGTATACTAGTTTGAAATATGAGGAAAATTTTGCGGAGGGAGGAGAAGCAGTGGCAAGAAAGAAAGAAATGGCCAGTAATTTCTGGTTCATTACAAGAAGAGCAGAGGTTAGTTTTGGTTAAACCAGATCTATGAAGGTAAAAATTTAGGTGGGGAACTCTACTGCAAAGACTTGCTAATGTAACCTCGCACTGGCATGAAAGGCATTTGCTAGTGTTCCACTGAAATTTTAGATGTTGAAAATCATCTGCGGAAAGTATGGATGATTCATTACAAGTCAACAATAAAAGGCATTTGAATCTAGCTCCTGTTATAAAAGAAATTGGGAAGAACATTTAAGACCGGACCATTTAGTGATGACGATGCGAGTGGGTCAGCTGGTTCATTTAAAAAGATTCCACTATGTCCGGGGACCCAGACAAAGCGGGCTTCAGACAAATTGTCTGGGACAAGAGTCGGAAAATATATTCAACAGGGGTAACCAAATAGTAGAAGTGAAATGTGTACAGACCAAAAGCGCATCTGTAGCCACTATTGCACTAGATATCTGTGGACCTAATTTTCAGATTGCAAGAATTATCGCCACGAATTCAGCAAAGAATAGTGGAGTGTAATCAGCGAGACGGAGGGCAAAATACCAGTTCAGCTGAATTGAAAAGATGCCAACATCAGCCTTGTCTAAATTTTGTGATGCGTCCATTGAAATTATCAAGTGAGGCGGATATTGACTAAGATGATCTTGCAGGAGACCTTCAAGTATGTGTGCAAGAAGTTTTGTGTCTTTTGGAAAAATATCATCAAAGATCAGTTTTACCTTGAACAAATTAGGTTTTGGAGAAATCAGGTTTGGTAGATGAACTTAAGTTTTAATAACAGCCCCTAAACAAAAACAACTTCTGGCTGTTGGTAATGCCGCCAACCTGTTATGAAAAATGATTTGGGAGAATTGATGAAAATGAGTTGTGAATGGGCGAGAGATGCATGATAAAGCTTCAGGAAGGTCAGGTCAGTAAGTTGAATAAATTGGGATTCAAGCGGAGTAATTCCAGACTTCTGATAAAGTACATTGTTAGCCACAAAACTTGGCAGCCCAAGGCAGAGGCATAGCACTTGCCTTTCCAGTAACATTACGGGTCTTGGTTTGTGTGCTGCACATGCTGAAAAAAGAACACAGCCAAATTCGGGAATGCAGCTGACATAAAATTTATAAATCAGCAATGTAGCTCTCATATCACTGTCTTTATTACTAAATCAGTGCAACAATGCCATTGCACGTACCCTTTGCTAGCATTTGATTCGATTTGTTGCTGCCAGTTTAGCTTACCATCATAAGTTGTCCCTAAGTACTGCAAAGCTGCAACTTGCAGTATCAGTTCATTTCAGTAATGAAGAGAAATAAAATGGGATTTGACAATAAAAATGGAAGTAATGAGCATTTCTTGACGTTAAGCAAAAAAGACGACGTATCAAGCAGCACTAAAAGGATGTTGCAAGAGAGACACCGCCGCCAACGCGCTAGCTGAACATCACCTTAACATTGGTCACAACATTGATTGGAATTCTGCGACTGTACTTGACACTGAAAAATCGCTTGTCATCCCGCCTTCTTTTGGAATCATTATTGATCCAGTCGACGCCTCTCGCACTAAATCAGACACATGGAAATCTACCATAAATATACACCATATCGCTGTGCCATCTACTCATATATTAACCGAGGCGCTCAACTTTTATTAATCATATCATGAAAACCCAACAAACAAGGACACATAGGGGAAATTAATTGTACTTATTAATTGAATTAAAGAAATGATAAATTAATGGCAACGAAAGTAGTTCAAAAAACAACTTGCTGCAGGTGGAGAACGACCCCACGTCTTCGCATTACGCGTGCATTACGCATGCGAGAGCATCACATGCGTAATGCGATGACGTGGGATTGTTTTATGTGAACAGGAAACTCGTAGGGGACTTGAAACATCATAAACTCCATTTTTTTAAAACTTTGGCAAGTGTTTGCTGTCGAGAAGAAAATGTGCACCCCCTGCCAGATGGTCTTCTGTCAAACCCTGAACTATACATGAGTAATGGTACTTCGGCGTTAGTGGACTGACAATTGTGGCATTCCTGAAATCTTTGGAATAAAAAATGCTTGCAGTGATTTGTGAGGATATGGGAACAGCATTGCAAAAAGATTTAGCACTCACGAATGTTGTTTTCTCGGTTTGACTTTAACTTCTGTCCCATTAAGTGTTTTTCATTCTCGTTGCTTTGCTCGACAACACTTGAAAATATCAAACTGCCATCTACCTTAACGGTTTTGCTGTAGCAGAATATGGAAGCATCGGCACATGATTAGACATGAAACACAGTGAAAAGTGTCTATACGTAATGCATGCCCTGATTGATGGCACTTTGCTACAGATGTACTACAAAAGTTTGTTTGCACAAACTGATTTCATTGTGAGGTATATACTTGAGCATAACACCTTGATTTACGGCACATCACCGCAATTGATTATGTAAGTGCTCTGGCACCACTTTTTGTTTGGTGCAGTGCTTAGTGCAGTGATGGTGAGCTTTGTGTCCGCTGTATCCATTGTTCCAAGACACTCCTTAGTTGTACGGATAGCTTTTGCCTATGACCTCAAGAATTGCTATTCGCTTTACCATCACCAGTCACCATGAAATTCTGCTGTAACCTTTCTTGATGTTCACGCAATTAGTAATTGAAATTTTATGCTGACGTAATGCTAATGGTGGTAATTAAATGTTATTTACTAAACTCTAATGCTAATGACACAAATGCAATGTTTAAGCATGTTGCGATGCAGGTGCGACCTCTGTGTCAATGCGTTACACATTTTCTTTGTGTTACGCAGTGCAGGTGTTAGTAATCGCCAATGCAAGTTAAAGTAACACCATTTCCAACAATGGCATGGGCCTTGTGTTATGATTTCTAAGGATGCGCCGAATGAAGTGCCTCTCATCTTCTCTGGTCTTGTTCTTGGTGTTGTTGACATAGCACAATGATGAGAAGTGGCACATGCATGGAGAAATGCCAGTTGTAACGAGAGATATTCAATGTGTCAATTCCTCTGGAAAACGTGTGGTCAATAGCACCACCGGTTTTCAATGCGGAGAGTAATGACTGACTGAAGTGACCACTGTTAAGACACACGCCGAAGATATCTTTCATGAATGTCAGTAACCACTGGTTTTTGCAAGTCGACATTAATCTCTGGTGAAGAGTAATGCCACTGTCTTATGGCTGTTGTAGTCACTGCTGATAGCCCCGAGTGCACACTAAACGATGCACAGGGCATGCTAATCTGGTTTGTATGTCTACTGCCTATGTACTATTGCCAAGTGCGACTAACACAGCGTCCAAGTGTCCACACGTCGCTTGCGCAATCCACACTTCGCCCACACCATCTATGAGGTTGCACTTGTCCACTTCAGGTGACGGCGACTTCACTGGATGGGCTGCAAGAGATATGTGGTAATCTTCGTTTTGAAAATATCTGTGCCAGCACACCTGGTGCACTGATACTTCTCGTGACTCGTTGCAACTAAGCTAACAGCCACAGGATTCATGCTCATGCCTCGAACAGTGTATGTCCATTTTGAGCATCTGATGATCCTCTTCAACATTGGGAGCATGCAGACATTGTAGATCAAGAGGATGGACACATCTCACTTTCAAGCTGCAAGTGCTCATGACTTGTCCAAGACACAGTTTGAATTTGTTTAGTAAGACCATCTCGTCTAGTAAAGCGTGATTGGTGGCATGATGGTGTTTGTACGCCACATTGCCAGTCGTGTGGTAAAATCTTCTCGAGAGGTTACGTGAGAGTGCCACATACACGAGGCACAGTGCATGCTTCTGGTAGTCTGCTAGCTGTGCATACGTAGCAAGCTGTGACTTGTCTATTGTCCCTTTTCGCAGCGATCCCGTGGGCGCTGCCATGTTCGATCACGTGGTGACGCATTCATTGATTGCCTCAGCTGACTTTGTTGCCTCTGTGTTTACAATGAGTACATGACGCTGATGTGGCTCTGAAAACCTCTGTTTCAGCAGATATCGTAGGCGGCGACTGTGTGGAATACACGCGAAGCTTTGGCAACAGCTTCAAAGAACGCGTGAGCTCTTTCGGAGCTAAATACCCTCCTCCGCGCGCTAGGAGAAAAGTGTAGAGGAAATGACGTAGTAGGTTCTCTTTTGCTAATTTTTGTATTTCTTTGCCGTAGCGGCCACGCCCTCTCGGGCCACAATGGCGGCTTTGTTTTGGTACTGTGCGCTCACACGTGTTGCTCCGTAGGTTTCGTACCGTGGCAAAGGCGCCGTGCGGGCAGGTTTGCGTTGGTCTCCGTGTTTTGTTGCACTGCGTTATCTGCACCGTGCTCTCCCGGATGTTGCTGTGGCCAGGTGGGAAAGGAGGAACTAAAGTTCGTGAAATGAACGCGCACGCAACGCTGTACACATTGTACCGTGCTACGGCAATGGCAATTAACGGACGAAGGAATATCCGCGGGAAATATTGGTCTTTTGGCGGAACATGCTAACGTGCCATCGCAGGCCGAAACCGAGGCGTTTCAAAATCTGTACAATGAACGCCTTGCAGGTCAGTGATTCCTGCTTTTGACAGCGCATATGGTGCATTTGCGGCACGTAGACGCGTCGTACGTTATGAATACATAGTTCGTGTTCAGTAACAACTTGCTTTTGTGCATATTAAAACACATGTTGCTTACCTGTTGCTTGTTCCTCGCAGTACTCGCGACAGCACGAAGTCTTTTAAGCAGAGAGCGTTCGAGGTTCATGTACACCTGCACAGGTGTACCTCAATACATGTGCTGGTAGAGCGTTACGCCGAATATGTGCATTTTGCTGCCCTCGGCACCGTGCGCCTGCCAGCCGATGCTTCATCCTGGAAGATGGGGAAAGAAGCGGCTGCTTTGACTTAAGGAACGAACCCTCCCTACCGCGGGCGAATCTTATATGTGCGCGCGAGAAGCGCAGGGAAGTGAAGGTTAGCGGATGCGCTGCAAGAGTCTGCAAGGCTCCACAGAACGTACGCCTGCGAACACACATAACGGCTGTTCCATGGTCGCACGTCGGCCGGATCTACGCGCGTACTGTTCTGCACCTTTCGCCGGCTATCGCAAAACTTTGGTTACGTGATGCTTCACTTACCGTGGTGAGAAGGCACCTCAAGCCTTCAATTTAAACGCGAAGTCAGAAATGACATTTGGCTCCTCGCCGGCGCGCTGTCGTAGTAATGCGCGGCCACCCGAACTTTGTTCAATAAAGCACGACGATTCCTCAAGCGAGAATTTGTTTGTGCTCATAAATTCCAAATGGATCGCAAATGGGTCGGTGTATCGTATGTACGTGTCTCCAGTGCGTTCTTGCAGTTGTAAGAGTTGTCGGACGATCTCGCCGCTACCACCAGTTGTAAGGGCTTGTAGGTCGTAGGGAGGAAAGAGGCGTACAGGGTTTATTTACAGTATTTACATTTTAAACAAGAGATACATTCGGCAGTCTAGCGTGGCTCCCAAATGGAGTACGCAAGACGAGCATACAGCACACAGCTTACGAACACGATGACGAGCAACAACCTAGCAGCCGACAATCAGCTGCTTATAACCACTCCGTTCTCCCTAGATCCCTAGGTGAGGGAAACGTTCGACCAGTCCTCGAAGCCGAGCCGACTTTGAGCGGGAGGGCTTACACACACACGTACGCACAGCTTTCGCTGCCCCCACCGAGGCCAGACGGGCTTCGCAGAACTCGGGGCTTACGTCTTGACCAAAGGAGGCGCCTCTAAATTCCAGAGCTGCCTTTCTCCTGTAGTCTCCACGAGTGTCAGCAGACTGCGACGAATCCTGAGGCCCGAGGAATACTTACCGCAAAGCACCGCAAAGCACCCTTTTGTTAGGGAAGCTGTTGCTGCAGAGAGACCATGAAGACCCGGCAAATCGACCAACAGTACACGGGCGCCAAACGTGGCCAGTCCTGCTGCCGTCGCCGATTCTCCGAACGAGGCGCATGGTGTATTAACGCTGCCGTAGTCTCCAGTTCTCCGAAGGATGTTCATGGTCGGTTAGCGCTGTCGTCCTCGCTGGTCCTCTGAAGGGCGCCACCATATCGGATCGATCGAAGCACGTGCAGCTGGCTTAGATAGTTTTGCAGAACAGTACCCCTGCAGGCCGATCCTAACACAGTGCAGTGAGAATGCGTACATTTTTTTCGTATCGCCAGACGTCTAGCTCGCAAGATCGTCTGAGCGCCCCAGGAAGTCCTAGCAGAGAAAAGCAAGTAGAAATCAGCGATAAAGGTTACCTTTTTTAAATCGCGCAAGAACTGGGCAGCGGCGGGTACCCGCGGTTGATGAGAATAGCTCATTTGGCTGGCCTGATAAAGCATGTTTTATTTTCATAAAAGCCGGTAAAAACAGCCGATTCGACCTCACGGCCCAATTTGTGAAGTTCATTATAAAATTCTTTCAGCATGTCTTCGGCAACGGCAATGCATTGAGGCATCGCGATTACATGATTTTGTTTAGTACTGCTGCGGAGCGCGCGCGTCCGAGCAGCCCGGTTGCGCGCAGCGCGGCGTGGTTTCGCGAGAAAGGTAAACAAGAGAGGAGAGCTGGCCCGAGAGGCGGAGCAACGCCATGAGCAACGCCAACTTCCGGCTTCACTTCAGCTTCACAAAGAATGTCGTCAGGGCTTCTCCTGAGTTTCCTTCGTCCATGTGTCTCGCTGATTTTCTGGTTCATTGCGAGTGCGCCTTGTGCGCCTTCTTCCGCAGTGTTGCCGTGATGAAGCGGCAGAATTCACCTTTCGTTGTGAAACTCGAAATCGTAAATCGGGTCGAACGCGGTGGCAGGTCGGATGTCCCCGCAGCGTACAAGATTCCAAGGAGCACTCTCAGCACGATCTTGAAGAATAAGGGGGAGATTGGGGCTAAAGTGGCCAAACTCGCGACCTGGTGCCCGCGGCGCCCGACGCATACGCACGGCCGTGCACGAGTGATTCATCTGAAATTGCTTCAGCCATGCCAACTTCCGCGAGCTCGGTGATGACAAATAGCGTCCTCGATCACCTTGCCCCGGGGTTGCCCCGAAACCAGAATGGTGCGCTTTGCACCGCGGTGGTGGCGCACTGCGGAGGGTCAACATCGAGGACAAAACTGCACCCTGTGCAGGTTGCTTGCAGGCAGCGCTACTTTGCCCCTGGCGCACAAAACGTGCGCGAACACGCGCGCGCGCATATTTTGTTGCTTACAGGTGCTGAGCATCCGCGGCAAGCGCTCGAACCTTGTCAAACTGCGTACTCCGAGATACCTGGTTGCAAGCAAACACCAATGGATTTTATAATTAATCCTGACGACCCGTTCAACGAACCTGTCCACTTTCGGCTGCTATTCACCACATTGTTATTGGACGAGGTCGATCAGCATGTCGTCTTCGCTCTCAGACGAACTTGACAAAAGCTCATCGATTGCGGCAGCTAGCAGCGCTTCCTTTCTCATTGCCGACATCTCCACTAGCTAACTCCGTCAACTCCGTTGCAACCGCAGCTATCGGGCCAGAGCGTCCGCGATTCTGCAGTCGCCAGTGCGCGCGCACGCGGCGCGTCCCGCAGTGCTTGCTGGGATTGCACCCCGGCGCACCGCCGATTTTCTCGGTGCGAGACGGGGCAACGGAAAACTGCTCCAACAGGGTGCGCTTCCGGTGATCGAGGATGGTCGGTGCGCACCGGTGCGGTTGATCGAGGATGAAAGTGCGCACCAAGGCGCCCCGGTGCGCACCGGTGCGGGTGATCGAGGACGCTATAAATTCTGATGAATGCGGCGAAGCCGTTGCCGGTATTGCCGAAGCTTGGAGCGAGTTGTCAGAATTTCTGGAAGCTGTTGAAGACTCAACGGTGGACGAGTTTGTGAGCACAAATGATGGTGTCGCGACCACGGGAGAGCCCGAAAACGAAGACTACACTGCCGACATCGTACCGAGCACAAGCGAAAGTGGGCACAATGAGGAAAGCAACAACGGTCCTTGGCCCACATCCTCCGAAGTGATTGGTGCGCTCGCACTAGTCCGGTGCTTTTGCGCAAACGCGGAAGGTTGCGGCCTCAGCTGCTCTGACTCCTTAGACAATGTGGAGAAGTGCGTGTGTCGCAGGCAGCGAAATTGCCCAAGCAGAAGAAAATGCAGGACTATTCCGTGCGAAACTAAGCCAGTTTCAGCAATAAAGTGATTTTATAAATGGTATGTGCTTTTATAACATCCAAATCTTTAGCAGCTAGGCTTATATCGAATTATGCGCTATATCGAACTAATAGGCGTTTTATTTTGCGAGTTCAATATACCCGGTTTCGACTACTTTTAAGCAGCGGCTTGTCGTGTTTCTGACTCGGTAAAGATTCTCCTGTAGCCACTATCTGATTGTTTATTTTCTCTTTATCGCTCGTGAGCGTGCTCATTTGCAATAGTCTTGGTCTTGCTGAGGAGAAGGCTTGTGATGTAGATATCCTATACATTGTAATAGCTTGTATCAAATATGCATTGTCGCTGGTCACTCGCTTACTGTGTGGATCATTACGAAATGTTCAGCTTTGAACATTATAGTGTGTTAATGTAGTCGCCATCATCCTTGCTTCGGCGCATTGATTCAAGTATGCACCCGTTCACTTATTCTTGATACATTGGCGATACAGTGGGCGTTTGTAAGTTGGAATGAATCTTGGTAGGTAACATACGAGAAACTTATATGCCAAGAAGTGGCACTACTCCCTGTGTTGCCGGTTAACAAGTGTTACTTGTACAGACGTTCCAGGGTTGAAGTCCTCTCTTTGGAGGTTAGCGCTACAACACTGGCAGACGAGTGATTTTTTCATCTTCGAGGGAAGCCGTGCATTGTGAAGAGTCAGCAACACAGGCAGGCCTTGTGCAGAAGTAGTTCGTGAACTTGTACTCAGAATAATTCCATTTGTTAATTGCCAGTCCCACTTTTTGCAGCCAACTACTGCACACATCTTCACTCCACCGCTCCACATTTTGCAGCATAAATGGAGAACAACTGCATTAGCGAATACCGCGATACGTTCATTTGAGGGATCGCCAGCTATTTGTGCGCCGGCGCTGGTAAGAGCGGGTGCGAGGGAGAAAATCTGGGGCTTTTGCCCCTTGATGGTTGAATATATGACTCTGCCTAGGCACTACAGAGGATGTTTAGGCGTTTGTTATAGGTGTGGAGGCATTGCGGAGTGGCGTCGAGTTTGTTTACGCTCGGACGCTGCTGAAAGGCCGCCGGTGACGATTACCGACTCAGCCACAGCGCCGCAGGCGCGAGAAAGTCTGTCCGACGTACCTGCAGAGGCAAAGTTCTGACTGGTGTTGCAGAAGTCGCGGGCGCGGTAGTACTGAACTTAGCGTCATAAGTTGGCGGCAGGACTTAATTATATTTATTAAATCGTGCTTTTTTACTAATTGAAACAACGTGTCATTACTTCGCATTATTGGCGGCGCCTGCAGGACACCAAAGCTAGAACCCGGACTGGTACGTGGATTGGGCCTCGGTAAGCCCCAACCCGCGGACCAGTCACGGTTCTAGCTTTGGTGTCCTGCAGGCGCCGCCTGCTTTATTATAACCTCAGGTGCTCTCCTGGGGCCTCCGTTCGCCGGTTACATGTGCCCTCCTGGAACAGTGCTTGTAAACAATGCAATCTATCGTCGCGACGAAAAAAAGCGACCCGCGACTTGTACAACACCAGTCAGAACCTCGCCCCTTCAGACACAGCGATGACCAAATGGGGCGTCCTTGCCCACTGCCTCACCGCGTGGGCAGCCAGCGGCGGAGTGCAAACAAACTCGACCGCAATCCGCAATGCCGGCATGTCTAGGGGACAAACGCATACACCACGCGCTAAGAAACCTATCTAGTGCCTAGGCACAGTCATATATTCAAGGAGCAAAAGCTCCCACATTTTCTCTCGCGCCTGCGTACAAACGGCTAGTGATCCCTCAAATGATCGTCTCGTGCGAATACTTAGCTGCATTTCCGACAGAAGAGGTAATGGTTTCGTATTCGTACGCTTTCACATTAACCCCTGAACAGGTTTCAGGGGGTAATGGCTTTTACCGAGGCAGCATGCTATGGGTAGGTGGATGGATGCTATGAGTAGACAGCTTTAGTTTAGCGTACGCTATAGTACCATTGCGTACGCTATAAAATAGTGGGTCGTCACTGCGCATGTGCAGAACGCTAAACGACCCATAGTGTATAGCGTACGCACACTATTTCTCAGATTTAGCGTTAGCGTCTTTGCGTGGTTTGCGTGAAACATGGCGGCGGTCCCGGCTGCGCACCCCCCCCCCTCCCCCTTACGCGCATACGGCGCGGTTCCGGCTGCCCGCTTCAAATTGAACTAGGTGTTGCTTTTGTAAAATGCACTTCGTTCGTAGCAAATGACTGTGTAAACGGCTTTCGCTTAGTCTCAGGCCGCTTCGACGACAGAGTAGTATGGATAACCTTGTTGTGTTTTCGAGATCGCTTCTCGCTCCGAACGACTCGAAGCCTAACGAAAGAAATGGATGGATGAATGTTATGAGCGTCCCCTTTGGAATGGGGCGGTGGGTTGCACCACGAAGCTCTTGCTATTATACTGTCTAATGTGCTACCTAGGTTAAAAAAGAAAAGAAACCCTATGAACTCCAACAACCAAATTTTCTGATCCCCTATTACGAACTGTGCTTTTGTACATCTCCGTTTTTTTGTCGTTTCCCTACTTTTCTTCCGCCAATCCTCCTATCGCATCTTACTAATGCCCATTGTGCACACGTTTACTTTTTTACTGCTCTCGCTGAACCCAAGGGCTTCAAGGAGGCCAGTGGTGCCTAAATCGACCGCTGGGTAGACGTCTTCACATTCTAATAAAACATGCTGCATGGTCTTCCTAGCTTTACCGCAGCAAGCACACGCTTCTTCTGCCGTCTTATATCTCGCTTTATAGGTGCGTGTTCTAAGGCATTTCCATCTCGTTTCGAAAAGTAATGAGCTTCCCTTTGAGTTATCATAAATTGTGTCTGTCCTGATTTTGTTTTTTTCGCTTAAGTAGTTACTTATGGCAGGTTTCTTTTCCGTTGCCGCCACCCATGCGATTATTTCAGCCTCTCTGACTTTCCGCTTGACCTTCTTTGCTGCTGCGTTGCCCAACCAACAGGCCGCATACTTGTTGGTAAGCTTCCTAGTTCTTTTCCTCCACTGTGAATCAATGTTTTTCCTGTACAGATACCTGAACACTCTCCCAGCCCATTTACGTCTATATTCCTCAGCCGTTCTTCATACTCAATTTTACTGCGACGGCGGCCGCATTTCAATGGAGGCGAAATGCGAAAACACCCGTGTACTTAAATTTAGGCGCACGTTAAAGAACCAGAGGTGGTCAAAATTTCCGGAGTCCTCCACTACGGCGTGCCTCATAATCAGAAAGTGGTTTTGGCACGGAAAACCCCATAATGTAATTTTAATTTTCACTTCAACATTAGTCCAGCCCATATCACCCTGCACAGCTTCATTTGTAGTCTTCCCGTGAGCGCCCAATGCGAGGCGACCTACTGACCTTTGGTTCCCGTCGGGTCCTGATTGTACCCCTGATTTAAAGCAAACAACCGCATTTCCAAAAGTAAGTCCTGGAACAATTACGCCTTTCCACGTACCTCGGAGGATCTCGTACCTATTGTATCCCCATAGCGCTCTGTGCTTCATTATGGCTGAATTTCTCTTCCCCTTTACTGTTATGTTTTTTTCCTGTGTTTCCATATATCTATTGCCTTCGTTTATACATATACCAAGGTATTTATATTATGTTACCCGAGGTATTTCCTGGCCCTGTATCTCCACCATCTGTTCACTGTTCATTGAATACCATAACACCTGATTTTCTAACACTAAATTTCAAACCTAAATTCTTGCCTTCCTGTCCGCAAATATTAGCCAGACGTTGCAAATCACTTTGCTTGCTAGCTAGCAACACAATGTCGTTCGCATAAAATAAACCTGGGAGTTGCTGCTCTACTACTGTACCCGCCTGTTTGTATGAGAGATTAAACCCGATATCACTTCCTTCTAGCGCCCTCTCCATCCTCACCATGTACATCATAAACAGCAGCGGGTATAAAGAGCACCCCTGCCTCATTCCCTTGGTGATATCAACTTTCTCCTCGCTCCTCATCCCTTTCCATTCAATGCAAGCGCTATTTTTTAGGTAAATCTCTCTCAAAAGCTGTAGACAGTCGTGGCCTGAGCCGCTCCTGGGGGGTATTCTGTAAGAGTCCACCTAGTGGACTGTCCATTTCGGCCGCTGCTGATTGGATACAGCTGTACGAATGAGAAGGAGACGAGCGGCCCTAGCCAATCAACAGCGGCCGAAATGGACAGTCCACTAGGTGGACTCTGTTGTGCCATTACCACAAGCCCGGATTCTGAATCTGCAAGATGCAGAATTTATCCTGCGAGCGCCCTTTGGACAAACCCGGGGTTGCGCCGAAAGGCACAGCGCCCTAATTCTCCCTTGACAAGTCAAGATGCTGAGCCGTCAGGCAGTGGTGTCCTGCGGAGAAGCATCGGCGGGCAACATGTTCAAACGTGTCGCCAAGTGCCAGACAGCCCGGCGCCGCACCTCCCCTTGCCTGGAGGTCACCGCGCCCGCCAACTTTGAACCGGGGGGCCAGCGCGGTCGCTGGTTGGACCTCTCGGACGACCGTCGAGTGCTGGCTTTGTATTGGGCCGTTTGAGTGACAATGGTTTCTCGGGGATTATAAGGGCCGCCGTCGCCGCCTGGAAAACCGCATCCGCCGACCCACCGGGAGCCAGTGCCGCTCTCGACTGGAGGGAAATGTGTCACGCGTTTTCGCCGGACGTCGCCGTGCGGGAACAGTCGCGTTTGCTGTGAGCTCTCGGCCCCAGTGCCGATCCCTTCATGTCCTGTATAATGACCTGTATATAGTGTATAAAGTCCCTTTTGTTATTCTCACCGACGCCTGACTCGGAGTCTTAGCTACCAACGCTCTGTCACGAAACGGGTGACGAGCGCTACGGAACCACCTCAAAGTCGTAATAGTGGTGGCACCGGTGCAAAGTCGTAACAACTCTTACAGAATACCCCCCCCCCTCCCCCTGTAAAGCTTAAGGCCACATGTAACGGTCTGCTTTCTACTCATGAGGTTTCAATACACTGAGTAAGAACAAACAAGTTATCATCCAAAAGCCTACCTATTTTGAAGCCATTCTGAAGCTCTCCCAAAATGCCATTATTCTATGCCCATGCTTGAAGCTTTAATTTGATTGCCTGCATTGCTAGCCTGCATTTTACCGATGTAATGGTCAACCGTCTATATGAGTGAATTCTATCTTTCCCTCCGTTACCTTTATAAATGAAATTCCTTCTACTTTTTCACCAACTGTCTGGTATTCGTCTGTCTTTTAAAGTTTTTCCCCCACTGCTTTCACCACAGGTTCCTTACTTTTTGGTCTTAGTTAATTAATAAGCCTAACGGGAACCTCGTCTAGCCCGGTGGATGTGCGCTTAGGAATTTTCTCTTCGGCTTTCTTCTAGTTAAAATTGGTCAGCACCAGCTGGTTTTCCATTTGGTTCTCTTTCATGTTTTTTTTTTTTCGAATACAACGTCGCCATTGCCTTGGAAAGATTCGGCTGTTATTTTTCGGATGTAATTTAATGCCGCTTCCCCTTCCAGTTTGTTTCCATCTTCGTCTAGGATATGTTGTTGTATTGTTGTTGACTTCCTGCCTAATAATTTTATGTGGTTCCAAAATATTCTAGGTGCGGCCTTCCTTTTCACACGTATTTCTGACAACCAACGTTCACTTTCACCTTTTAATTTTGCTTCACCAGTATTTGAACCATAGACTTTTTGTCTCGGTATATTTCCCATTTACTGGTTACTTCATCCTGCGGCAACTTCGCCTTCTTTGCCTGCCTGTGCTCTCGAGATGATTTCTGTCGTTCGGCAATCGCTTCTCGTATCTCCTTGTTCCAGCAGCTCTTTGGTGTCTTTTTTCCTTTTCAACGAACATGTTGTTTCTCATTCCGTATTTCTGTTGTTATTACACTTCGAAGCTCACCATGTTCCCACTCTTTACTTGGCCATTTGCCAAATTCTTCCTCAACTCTAGTGACTATATTTGCTATTTGTTCAGCGTTCAAATTTGGACTGGCCATTTTGCGCTCCTTGCTCTCTTTCCCAACTACATATCCCATTTTCAATATGATGCGTTTATGGTCACTCCCGATGCTGGTAAACCCCTCCTCATCGATGACCATTCCTCTCAACTTATCATGAATTCATTCTGTCATCAGACAGTAATCAATGGTCGATTGCCGGTTTCCCACTTCCTACGTGATCTGCCCTTCACACTTAGGCCCTGTATTCACGACAACGAGGTTATGTTGCTCACAAAGGTCTAGCATTGACTTCCCGTTATTTTCGGTATAGCGATCTAAATCCTGTATGTGGGCATTCATGTCACCTAATAGGACAATTTCAGCACCATTCCCGAAACCCTTAATATCAGCGCTTATGCATTCCGCTAACACTATTCTTCTCTGTGCAATTTTTCCGGTCCACAAATACGTAACGCCCAGCCAAGTTTCTTTCCCACTCATTGTACCTGATAACCATCTTGACATTGTGAATTTACTCTTTTCCATTTGGCTCCCTGATGGATGAGCATTCCGACTCCCCCTCCCTTTCTTTCCGACTTAGTTCTGTTGCACCCTTCCCAAACATAATTCTCAATAACTGGCGGCTCTTCTGAGTCTCTAAGGTGCGTTTCTGTAACCGCATACACCCCTATTTGTTCTCTGTGTAACTGCACCTCAATCTCTGCCCACTTTTCCTTTCTGCCGCACTGCATGTTTATGTAGCCTATTGCATGGCGAGCTTTTTTTTCTTGCCTTCCTCCTTTTTCTGTTATCGACGGCGATGCTCTTCCGATGTTCCCATAGGGGACCTTCTTCATTGCTATCTACTCTGGCCTCCTGAGCGCCCGCGGGCCCCCTAAAAAAGCGAAAGCGCGACCACCAAGTCGGCAGCCCACTATTCGTGCCAGCCTTTAATTGAAGTGGATACCGTCTCGTTTAAAACCACCACAACTTCTTACTTCCCTGTTTACTTCGACAACCTCGAAACCTTTCTCTCGGCTCATTTTCCATATTGCCTCATTAGTAGCCACTACGGCTCTTTGTACGTGACTGTCACGTACAGGCACCTCCGGCACCGTGCACACCACGATCTGCACCTGGGGGGATAGCTCGCGCAAGTCGTCCACCCCCTTCGCCAAGCGCTGGGCTAGTCCAGTCCCTTGCCTGTTTAGGACGTCATTTAGCCCACCTGCTACTATGACAAGGTTGCGCACGTTGGCATTTTCCGCGAGCTTTTCTTTTGCTCGCTCCATGACAGAAGTCAGTGTCCGCCCTGGAAATGTTCCTACCGCCACTCTTTTGTCGCTTATCACCTTCTCCACAATTGCTTTTGAGCACCCAGCGAGGTTTGAGTAGCCGGCTATAATCACCCTTTCACTCTCTCCTACCTCGCTCTGCTTCCTTTTGTCCTTTTCCGCGTGATTCGGACTCGACAAGGGGCATTGTCCCCTGGACTTCTGCTTTTTCCGCGTGGCGGCCTCAAGGTAGGTGCCGCTCTTTCCAGCTAACCCCTTATCACGCTGCATGCATTCCACGTACTTCGCTGACACTCCCTCGCTTGCGCGTCGGTGGTCTGCGTTCCATTGTCACGCACACTCTCGTTCACAATAGCGGCCCTGTTCAGCTTTTCCTCGGCTGCTTTAAGTCTCTTTTCAACTACGTTCCGTGCATCACGCTCCCTGTTTAGCTCATTTTTGAGCTCCTGCACCTGTTTGAGAAGCTCTGCCTGGAAAGCCTCCATTTTCTGCAGCCTAGTATCGACATCACATTGTGTGCCGGTTGATTCGATGCCCTCTCCGTTCTTATCGGTCTCCTCATCTGCCTTAAGGGACCCCCTGCGCACTGCTTGCTTTCCCGTCTTTCTCGCCCTGTATTGCGTGGCTTTTGCAATTACTACAATACTATAATAATGCTACTACTGATGCAAATACTACAATATCATAATACTATATCAATGCAGAACGCGTGCCTTTTAGCAAAGACAGATACGCACAGGATCCAAATACTCAAAATGTTGCAAAGCAACTCTCACCACTGTTTCAAAAGCAATCAGTGCTGCGGAGACCGAGTGACACGCTCTCGCACGCGCTCAACCACGCTGCCACGCTCTCTTTCCTACGAAAACACGCACAGTAAAACCACTAATAGCTATTTGTCTTGCCACTTCCAAGCTACCATTTAAAGACTAGAAACACTCAACGTCCCACCGGCTGCACGTGGCACGAAAGGACGCTCTAACCATCCTGCAAAACCAAATGTACACGAAGCACACCCGAAATACGAGACAAAAAAAGGATAGAAAAAGAAAACCACCCAATTAATATTTAAAGGCAAAAAATCAGCAAATAAAAAAACAGAAGCAAGCTCAAAGCATGCACAAAAACTTATGATTTCGTCGCCGCCATGGAGCCCCGAAAAGCAAACATCCGAGATGTCAGCGCCACCTATCGCTACAGTCGGGAGATAGCCGCAACGATGGCATATGGCTGCTGAGATACGAAGATCTCGCAGGCCAACTAAAACTAAAAAAACGTACGCTGCTTAGTACCTTGTAGATGAATTAGCCACGCTCATTAAAGTGCTAGACGATGCATTCACATTATTCAAGAGAGAAGCTTCATGCTTTCAGTGTGCATGATTTTATGCAGTTATTGAGCAGAGCCGCACTCCGCCAAGTGAGATGCGAGCTCCATCGTAAAGAGCTTTTGGTGTTAACTAGGCTGCACTTTTTCACATTGAACAAGGACAAGGCTCTTCAAAGGGAGCGCCAGAAACATTCGAAGTTTGAGTGGGCATGGGATAGCAGCAATGGCGCAGTCTTTTCTGAGACCGTTCTTCTTTTACATCCAGATTCTTCCACTAATCGGGCTGTTTCCTGTACGTGCCTGGAACCCCTTCGATGGAGCCTGTACTACGCCCTTCCTTGCTGAAAACTCGGCCTTTGCATCACGCGGCGATTTGCTGTTCTCTTCGTCTGCGCATGCCGGAAACGTCAGCGGAATCATCGCACCGGATCTTTTCACCAAACCAACGGCATCAACGCATGCGTCATCCTGTGGTGCGCATATAAATAGGTCAACGATGACGACCCTCGTCAGGGGGCATGGGATAGCAGCAATGGCGCAGTCTTTGCTGAGACCGTTCTTCTTTTACATGCAGGTTGGTAACTCGACTTCCCTTTAATGTAAGCGCTCTAGCAATCGCCCTTTGCTGCTCGTCCCATGCCCGGGCATTTTGTGGTGTTTATTTGCCGACTGTATACATGTTACGAAGTTGCTTTTGATGTCAGGAGACATTGAGCTTAACCCTGGGCCTGATCCCAGTTGTAGCACTAACCTGGTTCTCGAGGCCATCAACTCTATTGCTACTAAAATGGATGCGCGTCACGCTGAGCTAATCTCAACTCTTAATCAAGTGAACGCCAACCGAGAATTACTTGAGGAGCGTATTATAAGCATGAATGCCAGATTAGCGTACGTACGTAGAGCAGAAAGTCGCTGCACTTGAAACTCAGCAAGAACCTGCTCATATCCGAGGCCTTTTTACCGAGGCCATGAAAAGTGAGAGTGCATCGGTGCAATCTCGTCTGGACGATTTCGAGGACAGGTCAAGGAGAGATAACTTGATTTTCTATGGTATCGCCGATGGTGCCTCTGAAACTTGGGCGGAAACAGAAAAAAAAAGTTCGTGCACTCGTCGTGCAGTTTTTCGCGTTGTAATTACCCGAAGGAGGAATTGAGCGTGCGCATCGCTTAGGTTCCTTTATAAATAACAAATGTCGACCAGTGGTAGTGAAATTGGCATCATTTAAGGCAAAGGAAAACATATTAACACAAAAGAAGAAACTGAAAGGATCCGGGGTATCCATTCAAGAAGGCTTCTGTCGGGCAACTAGAATGACCAGGAATAAGTTAATTGCATCTGGGAAGTCTTCCGGTCAATTGTATCATCTCAGGTACAACAAATTGTTCATCAACAAAACGTGCTACGCGTATTGCTCTCAAACCGATACCGTTTATGAACTCCAGCAGAACAGTATTGCTACTGCCAGCGGTAATGTAGGCAGCAGCGGAATAAGTTTCCCTGCGAATCCCCCGTCACCCGCTTCGAGTTAGCATCGCGCGGCCGTACAGAATAAGCATGACAACGATTACTCTGTGCTGTTCAGTAACATCCGCTCCATTATGAATAAGCGCGATGCCCTGTCTGCGCTGATTGACACGTGCAATGCAGATATTGTTGTTTTAGTCGAGACCTGGCTTTCAGATCAAATTGAAAATTCGGAGCTTTTCGCGTGCAGTAAGGCTTACAATATTTATAGAAATGACAGAATAGGACGATGTGGCGGTGGCACCTTGATCGCTGTTTCATCTGATATCACCTCTTTTGATATACACGTGCCTTCGCAAATTGAGTTCTTGTGCTGTTGTATTCACATAAATAACAAAGACGTGATATTTGCCGCTTGCTATCGACCACCCGATAGTACATCAACATTTTGCAATGAGCTATTTGACTGTCTTAGCCAAATCGTTTTTAAATATCCAGTAGTACCAATATTCTTGCTCGGTGATTTCAATTTCCCTGGCATTGACTGGGCTGTTGACTTCCCATCAGTGACTTTATCCTCATCCCAATGTTCAACCTTTCTTGATATATGTTCGACATTTGGCGTCACCCAGTTTGTTAAAGAGCCTACCCGTGTCACTGCAATTTCTGCCAACATCATTGACCTGGTCTTCACCACATTCCTTGATTCAATTTCATCATTATCAATTATACCTGGTTTAAGCGATCATTGCGTGATTCATTTTGCAATCCCCTTACGCTCGCCACAGCGTCTAAAACACCTTAAGAAAATTCGTGACTACAGTCGAGCAGATTTTTCCTCGATCAATAACGAATTACAAAGTTCTGCCGATTTCTTTTTTCCTTAGTTCTGGCAAATAACTATTGCAGAAAACTGGCTCCTTTTCAAGAACAAGGTTCAAACGCTAACTAAAAAATATGTTCCGATTCGCCTATTATCTCCATGCAATCAGGCTCCTTGGTTTAACTTGAGTTTAAAACAGCTTCTTAACAAGAAAAAACGAAATTTTCGACGCTTCAGGCTATCTGGGGAAACCAAAGCAAAAGCTGCCTACGTAGCTATCGCATCTGAATATAAAATGGCCATTCGCTCAGCCAAGAATTACTTTTTTTCTGAAACACTACCTCATTTGCTCACAACTAATCCTAAGAAGTTTTGGAACATTATTAACGTACGCAAACCCACAGAAATCGTTCTGAAAACTGACGATGGATTTCCTGTCGCCCGTGAGCTTTGCTCAACGGTTTTTAACAACACATTCTCGCTATCTTTTTCTAACGCTCTAATAGATACTTCATCGTCCGCACGTGCCTTTACGTACCCTGAGATGGAGCCGATTTCGATCGATTTAGATGGCATATACAATTTGATTAAGAAAGCTAAACTTTCTTCATCGGCAGGTGTTGATACCATAAATTACAACTTCCTTAAGAGTACTGTAGCGTATTCATCTGCTCTCTTGTCGTATATTTTTACGCAGTCTTTGCAGAGTTCAACACTTCCGGACGACTGGAGGACGGCGAAGGTGATTCCAGTCCACAAATCCAGTGATACACATAACCCCTTAAACTACCGGCCGATCTCCTTAACTTCTATTCCATGCAAATTATTAGAGCACATAATCTACTGCAACCTGATTAGCTTCCTCGAGTCTAATAATTTTATGCGAAGCACATTACTAGAGCTCAACCCAGCTCCTCAGGCGCGGCGGTGTCGCCTTCAATACCACGTGACACCGTGACGTCACGACAGAGGAGAAACGGGACTCCAACTCGCGCCGTCGCTCGCGGCGTCGCCTTCAAGGCTGACCACGTGACACCGTGACGTCACGACAGAGGAGAAACGGGGCTCCAACTCGCGCCGTCGCTCGCGGCGTCGCGGCGGTATATAAGCAGCTGCGCTTGTTTCTAGGTGGCTTTGGCTCAACTCTTGCAAGATGGGCTGGGTGGGAATCGAACCAGGGTCTCCGGAGTGTGAGACGGAGACGCTACCACTGAGCCACGAGTTTTTTTTTTTTCTTTATTCCTGAGCCACGAGTACGATGCTTCAAAGCGGTACAAAAGCGCCTCTAGTGAATGCGGTGTTGCCTTAGAAACGAGCTGTTTCCAAGGCTCAGGCGTGCGTCGCTTGCTCAGGCGCACATTTCGTTGCCGCGCCGAACGCTGCGTTGCTCGACGCTCACCGCGTCCAATGCGGGGCGCGTAGTCGCTGCGCCGTAGCCCATTGTCTTACACCCCTTGGCGGGTCGACGGGAACGCTGTCGCGTTCCACTCTTGAAGGCGAAGCAGGGTAACGCATGAGTTGTTTCTTCGTCTAGCCGAACCAAATATAGCCAAGCAACAGCAGTTCACCAGGCTAAACAGTGGTTCAACAACTAAAATAAAGGCTAGTATGCTTCGCATCCTGGGCTTAACCTAAGCCAGGATGCGAAGCTAAGCTAAGCCACAGCCATTTTTTTTTGTGTCACAGCAGCATGGTTTTCGCAAAAATTATTCTTGTGAGACTCAATTATTAACCTTTACTAATGATTTGTCTTCCGCATTAGATCGAGCTTCAGTTATTGACTGCATCTTCCTTGACTTCGCGAAAGCTTTCGATACCGTCTCACATCGACTACTATTACTGAAACTTAGCACACTCCATCTTGATTGCAACTTGCTTAAGTGGATTGAATGTTACGCCTCGCTCCCTCGAAAGTTCCCTAACTTTCGCTTGGAGCACTTCTGTTGTCACTAGAAGGGTAGCTCCTCTCTGTGCCCGAACAAAGTCGGCCAAAACTGTCTCCACTTGGTGGTGACGGCCTTTCTTCCGCTAAATGCCATCCTCGTTGCGGCGCACGCAAAAAGCTGCTGTCGTTGTCCCCTCCAACGACAAACGTTTTTCTCGTCAACGCCGAAGTCCCGCCCGGCTTGAAGGTTCGACGATGCCTCTGCGGCTATCACAACTTTTCGCGGCACTGTAGTGGCATCTCCTGCTTGGTGCCATCACGATAACACCACGCCGCACACCGATACGGCCGACACGACACAGGTCAAAATGGCGACCTCGCTTGTGTACGGTTGGCTACTGGCACGGCTAGTAGCGGCTGCGATACTGACTTTTCTAAATGGCGCTAGCTATGCACCGTATTTAGCAATTTCAATGAAAAACTGGCGAATTTTTTTAATATCCTCGAATCTAAGCCGACCCTAGAGTTTGGAATATGAATTTTTGGAAAGGACTACCGGCCTAGATTCGAATAAATACGGTATATAATTTCTTTGGACGCGCTCGCCACAGGCCATTCGCGAACAGACGAGGCGCGCTACTCTGGCGCCATCTCGTAGCCGCACTTTCGCCATACCTTCCTCCTCCACTTTTCGCACTGTAGTCGACTCCTTCGCTTTTCTCGTTGCGCTCTCTTCGCTTTCCATCCCCCCGCTGCGCTCATCGTTCGCTCGTTCATCCTTCGGTTTGCTCGTTAGCTCGGTTACGCTTCGGGACGCCGACGCTCAATGCGGGAACGGACGCCTTCAGCGTCCTTTCCCATTCAGCGTTCTTGCCGGCGTTTTCTGGCGTTGGGTCTCTCGGCGTCGTCACATGAACGGCGCCAGAGCCCAGCCACACAAGCGTCACGCGGACCAGCGCTGACTGGTCCGCGTGACATATACCTTCGAAATGTGGGAAGAAAAGTATATAGGGCAAACTGGAAGATGCGCAAACCAAATCCTAAAAGAACATAAATTTAACGTCGAGCAGGCGAACAGGAATTTAGGCATCCACGTGAGGGATTGCCCTTCCAGAGATTGTGCCGCAGAATGCATACGCTATGAAGTGCTGGAAAAATACAATGACCAACTGGTTCGAGAAATTATTTAGGCAGCCGAGATTGCCAGACTTCATGACCAAAGGGTTAGCACGCCGTCCTTGTTACTAACAAAATAAAGAACTTGAGCTTTTGCACGTGCAATAATTTTCTTGATTGCGCAGAAGTGCGTGTGTCACATGATGTATAATGCCGTGTCTGTGACACGTGTGATTCCTGTGGGCATATGTATAAGAAACCGTGTTACTTTCAAATAAACGTTGTTGAAAGTCAGCGCTCGTGGTGTCGTCTCCTCTTCTCTTGTCCCCGTCTAATTGCGCTGTTAACGCCATGGTTCGTATCTAAGAACATAGGGGTGCGCACACGGCGCACGCCTACAGCGCCAAGCGGCAGCTGACAGCGAGGAACCGCGCACCAGCCGCTGGTAGCATTCGACGAGCGCAACCTTCCACGCGCACATAATGGCCGTCGGATACAGGCAGCGCTGAGCAATGCGCACCGCCATTTCCTATTGGCGTTTTTCACTGGTCGATCTGGAGCGGCCGCCGAAATCCTCGAGCGAGCGCTCGGGTTTCACAAATCCGAATCGGCCAGCGGAGCGCAAAAACGCTCCGCGGGGGATCATACAGGAAGTCTGCGTTACACGTCGCACAAACCGGTTCCGGAAACCATGCCCGACTTCCACTCTACGTTTCCACGGCAACCAAACTCGCCCTCCCCCGTGCGTAATTTGACCGCGGTAGTCGCACTGACGGTAGTCCGTCATTTCCCTGTCGCGCCCGCAAGGATTGTGCATGAACAATTAACGTGCATAGAAGGCTTCGTACAGCACCTGCGTCACCTCGTAATCGCTGTCGACCGAGCTCTCATCGCTAAACGCGAGCTCTGCCACAGCACCGTACGCAGCCATATTGCGAAGCGACACAATGTTGTGCGTACCAACCGGATACCGATTTCCCTTGAGGACGGAAGTGACGCGAGCTGTTTCCGCCCGAATCCGCGCCTCGGCGGCGGAGCAAGTGAGAGCGATCCGGCGCGGAGCGAGTTGATCCGAAACGACCAGTGGAACGCGCGAACCCGCTCCAGATCGACCAGTGAAATTCGGATTCGTTGCCGCGGAGCAGGAAATCCTGCTCCGAATCGACCAGTGAAAAACGCCATAAGACACGCGAGCCCGGAGCACTCACCCAGACGCAATGCAGCTATGACGCCACTGCTCCTTTAACCCATCCCAGTCATCTGGACCGGCACCGACAAGCGATGCCCTCACAATCCGCAGTAATACATTTACAGCGAAGCTGTACACGTCTACTGTCCAAGGAAATTTTCGTGTCGTTGGCGTGGTAAGCAAAATACTGCCCATACGTGGGCCGGTCCCGAATATAGTGCAATGCCGGCCCGACCCGCGGTGGAGGTGAAGCAGGCGTTAAGCACTCCCCATACTTGGGCCGGTCCCGAAAATAATGCAATGCCGGGCCGACCCGCGGCGGAGGTGCAGTTCGCCATAAGGGGCCCACATACACAGCGTCGCTGTTCATCCTCCTTCACAGAGTGGATGGGCACTGAGTTTCTTTTTTTTTTTTTCGACTGGAGGTCATGTGGGACGTGGCAGTCGAGACGCCATGAACCTCGAGCTGAAGGAGTTCCTGAGGGCAGCTCTAACACTAGCTCTAAGGGCCTGTGATCGCCGCCGTCTACTAGCGAAGGTGGGAGCGAACGCACCTCAGCCATACTGACGTAGCCTGTTAGACACCTCGGTACGTATGCTCTGTCTAACCTACGTGATGATGCCTCGCGACGCCATGTCCAAACGTACGTAGTGCTTCCGCGAAGCAGTTCATGCGCATCAAGAAGCGCAAACTTCTGCACCAGATGACCTAACGTTGCCGTTTGGCCTACTCCTGCCAGGGTCCTGGACATCTGCGCATCCGAACTGAGTACACAATTGAAATCGCCCAGAAGAATTATCTGACGCGAATCTAGAAAATATACATCCAAGGATCTGAAAGAGCTATTAGAACTTGTAGTCTCTGCAGGACCATGAATACACAGTAATCGGATGCGTACGGAGTGAAATGTGCAGTCGAACGCCGGCACGCGTCCGAGTGCGTCGAAGGTTACGTGATGGTCGCGCAACAGATTGCGGTTAAGAACAAGCATTCCAACACCGCTCTACCGCGTAGTGGTGTACGCGAAGAAGCAATTAAAAAAAAACGCGTTTGAACATCAAGACATGGCCTAATTGTAAAGTTCGTCTCTTGCAAGAAGAGCAAGTAGCAAGCCGACGAATGGACAAAGGCGACCACCTGCCTGCTTATGGACGCTACGAAAGCCATGTACATTAGAGGAGATCACTCCCAGGTTAAGATCCATAATGCTAGAAAAAGGGTTGAAGTACCTTTAACCTTTTATTGACGATCGAGTGTTGCCTACAGGCAACATACAAAAAAAAATATTTTTTCTTGCCGCATTTAGGTATTGAGTACGAAGTTTCTAGCTAAATGTCTTCGGCCAACACTGAATGACAGACAACAAGCGTGATTTGTTGGTTTAGAGCAGGAACAATGGACGAGGAAGTAGAAGTTTGGCACGCGACTAACTGGTGTCGTGCAAGCAAGGTCAGAGGGAGCCACACGTGCCACAGGCTACAACAACAACAACAACAACAAGGTCAGAGGAGACAGGCCGATGCAACATATGCAGCAGCAGTGGTGTCACACATGCGATGTAAAGCAAATTAAATGTGCACCTATGGTTCACATATGGTGAGAGCTGTCTGTGCAAATTGAAAATGAAGCCTTAGACGGCTTGGGGTGAAGCCCACTTCCAGTTTCCTGCCTGGGGTTTTCCCTCTACCGCTGAAAACTTTCTGCAAAACATTTTTTCTCTTTGTTCGTTATGCTCATTCTTGATGTGTTTCGCATATTTAGATAGAAGAATAAAAAAATTTTTTTTGGTATTTATATGTCTCGTCATTAAAGGGTTAACTCTTAAGGGCGAGATCAATTGCACCGAAATCGGCGCAGAAAGCCTTTTTTTTTTTCGCACTGGCGACCCGGCCAGAAGCACGGGACTTCAAGGGACCCTGAAACGATTTTGACGATTTTCTACAAACGTACTGAGTCGTTAGAGTAGGTCCTTCTGATCATTAATTGACACATCTAAGTGCTCCGCGTAAAGCGTGTAATTTATTATAAGGTTTTAAAAATGCACATCGCTGCCGATCGGAGCACTCTGCTCGGCGGAATTTTAAGCCGCCCCTACCCATATGACGAAAATCACCCATATGACGTCAGTGGGGCGAGCTATCCGATTGGCTGACCAGGGCGCGTCATCAATAAGTTTTCCAACTTTATGGTAAACAAATGATCTTCGTAATAGTTGGAATGTTAGTTCATTTGTTTTTATAAACAGAAAGTAACATAAAGAGAATGCACAAGAACGATTTTTCAATACAATTAAGCACTTCCGGCACACAGCAAGTGTCGTCTGCTTGTGTTACAACGTACTCCATTTTGACGAGAGCTCCGCGGTCAGAGTCGGTCTCAGTCTTTTCGCGAGCACTATGATTCGACTTTGTTGCTTTGTGGACTGCAAACGTAGCGACTGGCAATATGTCAAGCTGCGACATCGTGTCCCTCTGCAAGGCAGCATACGAGCGAGCTGGCTGCTGCGCATCGGACTGCCGCTATCCGATCGGCGCCAGGGTTTGCGCGTTTGTGGCCGTCACTTTACACCGGAAGATTACTAACGCAATAGCGTTACGCGAGTCCGGTATTAGGGCAAATGCAAGCGCAAGGGGACAGGGTCTGGCCGCTTGACTGTGCCGTAACGGGATGAGCCATGGGATGAGCAGAATCGCAAATACGAATGGTCTGCACGGTGCAGCCACCTGGTGGCACAGAGCTCAACCATACAAAGTAGCAGTAACGAAGTGTATTCTTCTTTGGCTGCTGGTGTGTATTTTTCGCAGGAGTGTAATCATCAACACTTTGTTTTTATAAATGTTTAAAATGTTTTACACTTCGTTAGAGCAATATTAGCGCTTTGTTTGGCTGGTTAAGCGCTGCGCCAACAAGTGGCTGGACCGTGCAGACCGATCAGGCCGCACGTACGTCTACGCTAAAGTTCCTTCATCAGCTTGAGTTTATGCTTCCAGTCATTGGCCGAAATGACCAGCTTGCCTGTGGTTACCGGAATACCAGACAAGTTCGGCGCTACGACACAATGCTCGCAACGCACGCTGCTTCGACAGCTCTCGCTTGGGGTCGACGGCCAAGCGGCTAGCGGAGAGAGGTTTCACGCGGGCGGGGGCGGGCTCCAAAACAACCGGAAGTGGACGATGTGACGTCGCATCGTGACGCGAAACCAGTGAAGGCGGAGCTTAGCCCCGATCGCTCGGCAAACGAGTTGAGGAGGAAAAGCATGACTAGGGAGGAGGGTAACTTCTAATCGCTTGTAGCTCCATTAATACGTAACGCTTCACTTAAATTGTGGTGTGAATGTTCTACTTAAGCTGTACCCTACGCGTCTACAAAATTTGTCCGAACCGTTTCAGGGGCCCTTACAGGGGTCGGGTAGAAGCCCTCAGTGGCCTCCTGTCACGGGACGGAACATCCGAGTCGCTGGTGGAACCATGGTGCCTTTTCGTGCCAGCGTTGTTAAGGGAGGATGGCACGAAAACATCCGGGCGGCTGTCATTAAAGTCTCTAGGAGTAATGTCCTCCTCGATCACTGGCGACGACGATCTGGTGGATGCATCGCACAGGGACGCCGTGTCGTCCTCGTGGCCGGGCGTCTCATCAATCAAGATGACGTGCTACAACGTCCACGGACAGACAAGGCGACAGTTCGGCCTCTGGGACGTTGTCATTTAGGGGCTCTCGACGCAGTGTTCACCGGGTATATCCAGGGGACACGGTGTTTCGGCCGGTTGCAGAACACCTTGGTGGTTCTCAGGTTCAGGGCTCGCGGGGAACTCTGCTGGCGTTTCAGCTGGCGGTAGTTGTACCACATCTCTCCGAGTGGAACGCGGCTGGCGAATCGCTCGGATGGTCAGGTGCGTGCGTGCGTGCTTGACTGAAGCGGCGGAAAGTTCTTAGGCGCTGCTTCCGAATAGGCACGCCGTAGATAGCAGGCAACAGTCGCATGCGGGTCTTCACAGCGGCGGCACGGTAGAACGCGGCCTTTGCCGACGTGGCCGTAAATACCGCACCTTGCAAAGATGGGCGGCGTGCACTGCACCCTGAAGTGGCCCGATGACCCACAACGCCGGCAGATCGACCTGCTGCATTTCTCTGTAGTCGCAGGTCACTCGCTGGCCGGCCACTTTCAGGTAGTTGTGTACAAGTGAGCCGGGCTTCATCTCAATGCGCACGTGGCGCATTCCAGTGGTGACAGTGGGACGCGAGCCCATCAGGCCTCGGCTGATATGAAGCACTTTGCCGTTTGGTCGCAGCGTTTGAGCCAAGGTTTCGCTGGAGAGAGAGAGAGAGAATAAACATTTATTTCGCAAAGCAAGTAGAAAATTTCCTCGATGAGTGGGGCCCTCAGTCCAGGGCTCCATTGCCATGCGCGACTTCGCGAGCCCGCTGGATCAGCCGTTGCTGTTCCTGCTGGCTTGTGCTGAGCAGCGCAGACTCCCAAGAGGAAAGGGTAGGGTTGGGTATAGGAGGAACACCTGAAGGGTTAGGGAATTCCCATATGGAGTGATACACCGTGGGTCTGGAGACACCGCACGGGAGAAACATGACGGTCACCTGGGTGACTTTCGGGCTCAGGGATACCGTACTTGAGACGCGTTCCTCCCCGATGACGATGCTGGCATGACGATTTTAGCCATGGCGGCTTCACTCTTTACGGTGACTTGGAAGTTGCGTCCACCGAAGTGTTGGACGCATTACACTTAGCTCCTCTAGGTTTACTATTGAAGCCGCCCCGTCACAACGTCTTCGGGACTTGTCCACTCAGGGACGACAACATCGAAGGTGTAAAAGCCTTCTGGGGTGGTTGGCTTGCCACCATTGCGACGTCTGCCAACCGAAGAACGCCTCCACTTGAGTGGAGATGACCCCCGGCCGCCAACAAAGGGTGGCCGAGATTTGGACTACCGCCGCTTCACAACTTTGATCTTAGCAAAAAGGCTTTCCGACAAATTATAATATGTGGGAGATAAGATGGCGAAATACCAGCCGACAGTTAGACCACGTTTCCCGCAACCCTTGCTGACGTGATCGAAACTAACAAATTAAAAAAAAAAATAACTTTGGCTTCAGCAGCCACGGCACGTCTTAGTTAAACGGGCTGATAATCACAGTCGTTATTACAGCGCACTTTGAAAAACACCCTTTACTTATTACGTACAAGTGGAATGCAATGACAGTGCTTAATGCAGTTCAAATTCTTGGCGTGAGATAACGCTGCCACGAGCACGTCAACGTGCCTTATAACTTGTTGCTATATACGTGTCCTACGACATGCAACAGAAATAAAAAGTTTGATGTTTTAAAAAAATTAAATCATGCGGTTTCACGTATCAAAACCACTTTCTGATTATGAAGCACGCCGTAGTGGAGGACTCCGGAGATTTCGATCACCTGGGGTTCTTTAACGTGCACCTAAATCTAAGTACACAGGTGTTTTCGCATATCGCCCCCATCGAAATGCGGCCACCGTGGCCCGGGTTCGATCCCGCGACCTCGTGCTCAGCATCCCAACACCACAGCCGCTGAGCAACCACGGCGGGTCAAAAAAGTTTGATGTGGTAAAACAAAAGGAAGAGGTGTTTAGTATATTAAAGATGTATGCAGGTTTCGTGTGCGCATTGGTATGAACCTAAACTGAAGAAATTGAATAGATCGCGTACCAACATGGGTACATCAAAGCGTGACAAAAAAAACAACAACAGGAATGCAGCGCGATTGCTAGCGAGATTTGGGACCAAAATGGCTACTCACCAAATTTGGCGGTAAAAAAACTCAAAATCTTGGTGTTGTCACCACCCAAAAACACGGCTTGCATGTAAATAGGCTCCCAGCCTGGTGCTAGGGTGGCTAGGGGCGGCCGCCCTACTGGTGCCTCGAGCGCGCCACCTTTATGGCGCCACCCTCAGCGTCGACGCCGAGCGACGCCGGATGATGAAACGCCAGAAAACGCTGGGAAGACGCTGAATGTGGGGCGGCAGAGTCGTCCGCTGCGTGCAAGCTATCGTCTGCTTTATTGTATCCCAGAAAAATGGAATTAGTCATCGTATATTGGCACCAACGCGCTTGTTTTCCACCTTGAGACGGCATACGCGACCACGCATGTGGTGATGAGAGCACGTTATAGGCCGCTTTGTCACTATCTCGTGAAAAACAAGTGATACCCCGGTCAAGCGGGCAAGTGCACTTTGCCAAATCTAAACGTCGCATGCGGAGTGTACTCGCAGAAGAGTACACTCCGGTCGGAGTGCGTTCACGGAACGCACTTTGCTGGTTGAGTGCGTATATAGCCTCGCCGCCAGCGGTTTCAACGATACAAAATGTAGAAAAAGGACACAGAAGTTCCTTCTTGTTGAACAGCTTTTAACAATATAGTCAGAACAAAACTCGCTGATATTCCGTTCTAGCAGGATCAAATGCCACCTCGTCGCACGCCACCATCTTGTTCTGGATTGGCTAGGCATTCGTCTTGGCAGGCCTTGACTTGTAACGCTCTTATGATAAAAATATTTCCGTTTCTTTTGTTGAGTAAATATGGATTAAGATTGTTTTTTTTTGTTCATAATACAACTAAAGCAATCGCTTTTTAGAAAGTTTTTTTATTTTAACCTACATCTACAAAAAACATTATTTTAGTTTGTCGATATTTCTTTTATTGCGAGTACGTGCGCCATATTTTACCGTTAAAGGGCCCCTAAAATGGTTCGGACACATTTTGTAGACGCGTAGAGTACAGCTTAAGTAGAACATTAGCAGCACAATTTAAGTGAAGCGTTACGTATTAAAGGGAAGCTGAAACACTTTTCGAAAAAAATGAGTTCTCTGCGGCATTCTACAGTTTTGAGTCCCCTGAACACGAATATCTGGTTCAAAAAGGGCGGAAACAAACGCAAGCGGCTGTTTTTCCAAGAAAACGCGCGCCAGCGCCTCAGGGCATCGCGCGAACGCCGCTGTTGCCCGTGATTGGTCGGGGCCGCTGTGACGTCCTTCGCGGCAGTCCCCGGTCGGTGCCGCCGTTTCAGAGCGTAGCACGCTGTTCTGTTCTGGCTTCATAGCTGAGTTGTAAGCATTATGGAACGTTCTCGCTGTCTCGGACAGCTTGTATTTTCGCCGTACATGTTCGAACCGACAGCCGATACGGAAAACGATGGCTTGCTTGAAAGCTTTTATTCGAAACAGGAAGAGAGGTAGGGCCCTTATGGGGCTCCGCAATGGGTGGAGTCTCTATTCCGGGACCCCATTGGTACGAGCCGCCAGCTTAGCCCTCTGGACCAAGGCCTTTTGGGCCTGAAGGTCCGAGCAACCGAGCAGCGTCGCCTCCCACTCCTCTCGGGTTGGGTTAGGGTTGAGGGGAAGAGCTGGGTTTAGCTGACAAGCCCAAACCATGTGGTAGGTGTCAGCCACCTCCCCACAGTATTGGCACTTGCCAGTGAAGGAACAATCGAAATGTTTCAAGATTGCCGGGCACAATAAAGTGTTAGTGAAAAGTCGAATCAAGATCCGTTCATTAGCCTTGCCAAGCCCTTTTGCGGGAGTTGGGTATTGGCGATGCCTATCTTTGTAAAAGGTCGTGATATCTTTGAATGTTACAAGATAAATGCCTTCGGATTCCAGGTACTCACGGTCTAACTGGGGCGCCCGGTATATGAGTGCTCGGGCCGCCGTGTTCGCGGCTTCATTCCCTGCTAGGCCCTGGTGGCTCGGAGTCCAGACCAGACAATGGGGGGTAGGATCTACTCCCCCGTTGCTGTAGTTCTCCAATATTCGTTCCGCTAGTGGGGCGATCCAACCAGCTTCATAATTTCGACAAGCCCCGCGTGAGTCGGTTATGATATATTGAGACCGGGGGTCAGAGGCAGCCAGGGCAACAGCTACTTCTTCTGCATGTGTTGAGCCCGAGGCTTTGAAAGTGAGCCCATCTACTTGCTTTTCCTCGTGAATGACCGCTGCCGTATACCACCCCCCGCGGCATGGACCGGCCACATCCACGTAGAAGACTCCGCGTTTGTTGCCATAGTGGCGTTGCAAGGCGTCCGCCCTCGCCTGGCGACGACCACTGTGGTCTTCCCTATCCATTTTTGTGGGGAGGGGTCGAACTCTGATGGCGCGTCTCCAGGGTTCGGGTACTCGGATCCGCTCCTGAATGTGAAGGGTGTGTTTCAAGTGGAGCCGGTCCAACAAAAGCCGTCCCGAGTTTGTCTGAGATAGACGTGTGTACTGGCTGGTAAGGTGGGCTTCCTTGAGCTCCTGAAAGGTGTTCACTACTCCCAAAGCGAGAAGTCTCGCGTTCGAAGCTGTGACAGGGAGGTCAAGGGCCCTCTTCATCACTTTGCGGAGGATGACTTCGAGTTTGGCTTCATCATGTTTCCGCAGATAGAGATACGGGACCGAATATAGAATTCGGCTTGTTACGAACGCATGAGCTAGCCGCACAGCGTCCCTGCTTCGTAATCCCCCTCTCTTGTTGGACACACGCCGGACCATTCGGCCCACTTGGTCCCCAACCTTGCGGAGCTTTGCTAGTGTTGTGTCGACTCTTCTTTGATTGTGGATAAAGAGTCCGAGAATTCGGAGCTCCTTGGTTTCGTGTATGGGACCACCAGCCAAAAAGAGATGTATTTGTGTAGTGTCCTTAGGTGTTGGTCTAAGGTGCACAAATTCTGATTTGTTTGGTGCACACTGAAGTCCACAGCGCTCTGCGTAGCGATCCACTACGTGGGCGGCTGCTTGCAGGTTTTCCTCTATGTGCCCTATGTTTCCCGATGCGGCAACGGCGGCAGCGGCGGCAACGACGATGTAGAGTGTGCCAACAGCGAGAGCGATGTGTGCACCTTCTCGCGCGTTGGAAATCTTAGCTGGTACTTATGTCTTTTTTTTCATGTAGCTGCAGGTTCCAATGCCGGGAGAAAAAAATGCTCTAAAGTGTCACTGGGAACTTGCTGCTGGAAGAGTGCCGAAGCACTAACTTCTCATTAGATTGTAAACACGGGTGCAATTCCGCGATGACAAGCACCTTGCCGCTGCTTGTCTAAAGTAGTCCCGTGGTTTTTTGAGTGTTGATACACGATCGCGAACATAAGTGCCGCGTTTCAAAGCGCGCAGATGCAGTGCTGCGGGGTACAGTCATGGAAGCTGCTTATCATACAAATCCAGAGATGGCCAGAGGTATTACATGTGCAATATTCATACTATGGTTCGACGACTTTGCGATTGTGGCTCGATCAAGAATCGGTATGCGTGCTCCATGCTAGTGTTGACATAAAGATATTAGGCAGTTTTAGCACCGCCGTGTGGTAAACACGATAACTGCAACCGTACGTCGAATGTCACTAGGCAAGCCTATACTCCATTTCATACCTCAGGTGCAACGCTGTGGAAGCTACGCACGAAGTCCGGTCACCAAAATGTATTACTGCGCGCATTTCCGTCTATGCTTCGCAGCGTGCCAGTGGCGTTTGCTCGCGCGAGCATGCACGTGAAGCTGCCGTGACGGGCTGCAATTAAAAAAATACCGAAAAGAAAATTGATTTAAAAGAACGTGTTAGCAGCCGTATAAGTACACGGATTGTTTCTATGGGTAAATTCTTTCTTTTTTCATTCAGAACTGAGCTTATATATGGAAAATTTTCTCAAAAATCGGGTCAAGCAACACCGAACTTTTTCTAAGTGCGAACGCAGCCACTGCAAGAAGTATCTCAAGCCTCCACAGCGTTGCACCTGATGTATGAAACGGAGTATAGCAACGCTAGCAACAACGCGTTTCCGCATTTGTCGTAAGGCTATCCGGCTACGCTAAAACTGTGTTACCAGACGTTAATGGCTGCGAATGTTCGCATTTCTCGAGTGCATCAACGTGGGTCTAATCAGGCTTTCATTAAACTAGGTGCACCTGCATGTGCTGCGTATTGATGGAAGATGAAGAGCACAGCACAGTTGATTTCATCGGCACGAACTTATCTCTCCTCATCGCACGGACCCACTGCGCTGCAGGCTTCTTGTCCTTCGGGAACCTGTGAAACACCACATCGTCTAGCCCGCCTGTGTTCGCGCAGCCGAATGCTGCACAGAACGAGGGCATGTTGGGCGCCCTTGGCTGTAGGCACTCACGCAGCACAGAAGGAAAGAACAGTTTACGAAAATCGCGAAAGAAAACAAACGTGAGCGGCGGCGGCGGCAGATCTCTCATAGCGTCGTTCAGTAAAGCGCAGGACGGAAAGAGGCATGCCAGCACATGCCAGCACGCCGGTCCGGCAGCTCGGTCCCCGCCAGTGACGTCACTCTCGCCGGTTCTCTCCTCTGGCAACCACCTCACCCGGCGCTCCGGGAAGCGATGGGGGCGTGTCCGCGGGGGTGATTTAGAAAGCGATTTCCGCCCCTTATATTAATAAAACGAAGAAAAAAATTACGGAGCCGTAAATTATTAGGTCTGTTCCCAATCCCAGCAATTCATGGAAATTGAAAACCGTTTCAGCTTCCCTTTAATGGAGCTACAAGCGATTACAAGTTACTCTCCTCCCTAGCCATGCTTTTCCTCCTCAACTCGTTCGCCGAGCGATCGGGGCTAAGCTCCGCCTTCATTGGTTATGCGTCACGATGCGACGTCACATCGTCTATTTCCGGTTGTTTTGGAGCCCGCCCGCGAGAAACCTCTCGGCTAGCCGTTTGGCCGTCGACCCCAAGCGAGAGCTATCGAAGCAGCGTGCGTTGCGAGCATTCTGTCGTAGCGCCGAACGTGTCTGGTATTCCGGTAATCACACACTACCTGAATATTTCGACGGAACGATGGAGGCATAAACTCAAGTTGATGAAGGAACTTTAGCGTAGACGTACGTGAGCAGCCTGATCGGTCTCCACGGTCCAGCCACCCGCTGGCGCAGAGCTTAACCAGCCAAAGAAAGAGCTAATATTGCTCTAACCAAGTGTAAAACATTTTAAACATTTACAAAAACAACGTGTTAACGATTACACTCCTGCGAAAAATTTACACCAGCAGCAAAGAAGAATACATTTTGTTACTGCTACTGTGTATGGTTGATCTCTATGCCACCAGGTGGCTGCACCGTGCAGACTATTCACATTTGCGCTTCTATTCATCCCCTGGAACCACACGCAAGGGGACACGGCCAGGCCCTGTCCCCTTGCACTTGCGTTTACCCTAATACCAGACTCGCGAAACGCTATTGCGCTAGTAATCTTCCGGTGTAAAGTGACGGCCGCAATCGCACAAATCCTGGCGCCGATCGGATAGCGGCAGTCCGATGCGCTGCAGACAGTCCGCTCATCTACTGGCTTGCAGAGGGACACGATGTCGCAGCTTGACATATTGCCAGTCGCTACGTTTGCAGTCCACAACGCAACAAAGTCGAAACATAGCGCTCGCGAAAACACAAACCGACACTGACGGCGGAGCTCTCGTCAAATACAGAGCACGTTGTAATACAAGCAGACGACAATTGCTGTGTGCCGGAAGTGCTTAAGTGTACTGAAATATTGTTCTTGTGCATTCTCTTTATGTTACTTTCTTGTTATAAAAACAAATTAACTAACATTCCAACTATTACGAACATCATTTGTTTACCATAACGTTGGAAAATTTTATCGATCACGCGCCCTGGTCAGCCAATCGGAGGAGGAGGAGGAAATCAACTTTATTAGAGGTCCTGCAGGCCACGAGAGCTTTGGGCTTTCATGGAGTGGGCGTCTCCCACGACGGAACCGGGAGGTTGGGAGGTTGAGTTTCCTGGCGGCGTCGTGCACCTGCTGGACGGCCCAGAGTTGGGGAGCGAGTTCTTCGCTCCGGATTGCTTCTTCAAACTTGCGCCAATCGGATAGCTCGCCCCACTGACGTCATATGGGTGATTTCGGTGATTTCGGTGAAGACTCACTTAGTGTTCCTATATATGCTCCCGCAGGGAGCAGAGTTGCGCATAGTTCCGCCGCCGTGATCCAGCTCTGCAGCGAAGCCACTCCTCGCGCGCGCAGGAGCCAAATGCCGCGCGGTGTTCCGCCTTTTTCTCTGGTGGTCGCGAGCTACAAGCGCCAATTGTTCGCAGGCGCTTAGGAAAGGGCACTTGTTAATACAGGCTACGCTCGAACGAGTCATTCGTGCAGCCGGAGGGGGTGGGCTTCCAACCAACCGAAACTTTGTATGTACCTATGTAAACACGCATATACAAACACACACACGAACGTACAAATATGGGGTGGTATCGCCTTCGATTCCCCAAAATAATATACTCCCGTGGCTCGAACAGCTCCAAAGTTCGCTCGCAAACGCGCAGTACGTTGCCACAAACAGCGGTGCAATGATTTTCAGCATGCATATGAAGTTGTCTTATCATGGCCAGAAAGCAAGAAATGTTTTAAAGAGTGTTTAAAACTTCACACACGTAAGGTGGACACTTAGCGCATTTTGGCTGCCGAAACCAGCCGATTAATGACCGTCGCCAAGAGAGCTATCGTGCCTGCAGTTGTGTCAGTGACCGTTAACAGAGCGCCATTTATCACTAACCATCGTTCACAACAGCTGCACGTTTTCGATACATGCGGTGCAGACACATATTTAAGCGCATTTCAAATGTTGACATGTGCACATTTTAAGCAAAGCTTACTTTTATTTACTATTACTATTTAGTAGTACTTACTATTTAGTAGTGCTTACTATTTAGTACCAGCAAATCTGCAAATAGAAAAAGATTCAAGATGCAAGAGCTTCTATATCGGCCGCCGTTCCTGCGACCCGGTCGACGGAGTGGAAAGGGGGGGTAAGCGTTATAGTGCCCTGGTCGTTCGAACGCTTAGGGCCCAAAAGCGTTAGGTTCACCCAAATAGACGCTAAATAATGGTTTGGCTTGGCTCCGTATATTATCTTTAAATAGGTGGCGCTAAAGCGATGAACGCTACGAGAGCCCTGAATCGGTGCTTCCGTTCTGCCCGTGCGGTCTTCGCCTGTGTCCGTGGCTGTAGAGAAGTGATTGTAGCTGTTTGATGTCGTTAAATGTGAGAGCTTGTGGCGAAGTGATTGAGTATGGCCGTAGTGGTTCTGCCCATGTAGTGTTTTGCGGACTTCACCTGTGCCTGTGACTGATCGTGTTGCCCAATAGCTTTGTGGAAAGCGACGTGGTTTGTGTGGATGTCATCGCAGCTTTTGCCAGCTCCTAGCTGGGTGGCCCCTGTGCCAGTTATTGATGGCGTTGCCCAGTAGCTTTGTGGAAGTTGATGTACCTTGTGTGGATTTCGTTGCCGCTTATGACTGCCTTAATTATAGGTGGTCACGCTGCTTTTTGAAGCGCGTCCGAGCGCGAGAAACTTCACCGATTTTTTTGTAAACAACGTGGACGTCTCGAAATGTTAGCTAGAAATCAAGTAGCAGCAAGCCAAGTCTGTATTTTGGGGTTTTTCGAGCTTATGCTCATGCGAGAAGCAGAAGAACAAAAGGTCCGTTACATAATGTCAGTTCCATAAAATCAGCTTTGCCGCAATACAGTCATGGTATGCGGTGAAGCATACGTAATGTATTGCGGTAAAGTATGTGAAAAAGTAGGCAGGGACCACTGCGTTACTGGGGCGATTTTCTTGTATTATGGTCATGGCCGTGCACGAACAAGGAAAAATCACGGTCGATGCGCATGGCACAAACCTTGCCAAAGCTTCAATTGAAAAAAAAAAAGAAAACGAATTGGAGTGGGTGATGCCAAAAACAAAGCCTTGACTTTTGTATTATCAAAGCAGTTCCGGGAATAGTCAATCATATTCCAAGCTCCTGCATTATTTGATTGCTTAAAGTATATGCATATATTGTGCACCAGCCTTAGCACTATTTCTAATGTACTTTAATGATGTAAGTTTAATAACACGTGGCAAATATATAATTTGTGCTGTATGGTGCTGTGCTGTTTATAAGCTGCTGCTTTCATGTGGTAATGTGTACATTGGCTGGAAGAGTTGATGCATCCTCCTTATAGAACTCAGTGAAAGGTGAACCACCTGTCAAGCCATCATTGTTCTTGCGGTTGTACACCAGATTTCACAAACATGGGGATAGTTATGATATAGAAAGAGTAGCTGAGGTTTAACATATCCACATGCATGCACAGGAGTGCGGGAGTCGACCATCTATCTCTCTAACTCAGGTTGAATGTGCATACTTGAGTAACGTGTAACGCTTGTTTGGTGTCAGGTTTCTTTTATTGTTAGCCTAGTTTGTGTGTTTCTCCCATTTGTAGGTTTTAGTGTGTGTTGCTGTGTATGTATATAATTGCTTCCAGAGTGGCTTTCTTGTTGCTAATAAATTTAGAGAAGGCAGCGTTCTTCATTTTGTGCATCAGACAGCAAGTGAGCATGTTTCAAAGGATGTTGGATTTTGTTGCCATAAGCAGCAAAAAGGCATAAGCATATAGACTGCTTGCTGGAGGTACTCTTTATAGCATTAAGGATATTATCATGCTGATAACTCTGTGCACAATAATTAGAAAGATCACATCATGTCTGATATGTCTTCTTGCCACCATGAACTCTTGTCAGATGCATAACACGGGACATACACCACAGATCTTGGCCAACCATTCTCATTTGTGGTCTCGACCTCCTACCATTGAGCAGACTGGTCCAAGAGACAAAACATGCAACTTTTATCTGATTAAATGTAGTGCATGTTGCACAAAATTAGATGTCAGGTGTTATTGTTGACACAGATACATATCTGTGAGCCTCATAAACTAATGTCAAAAGAAAGAGAGTAATACCCATGAAATGCACTCTTGGTAGGATGGCAGGACCATTCTCTTGCAGAGTTAAATAACAACCATGCAGCAGTATCATGATATCAAGCTGAACAATAATTCACTCCAAGAATAGGTTTCTTCATGCAACATTGCACTGATAGTCTTGAAATACAATACCCATTGCTAACAGAAGGCCTTCCAAATTATGCATGACAGGAGGGCATAATTTAGGAAGCAAGAATGAAAACGGAGCCGGTTAACTATGAAAGTTGTGAATGCAACTCTGGAGAAGTTAGAAAAATGAACCAAATGGAATAGTTTAAAAGTAAGTGGTTTAGAGACAAAAGGCCATTTTATTCCATGCCAGAAAAGCAAGCAGAGGTTGAAATGCTTTCCACATACATACCTTCAAGCTGCATGTACAGGGTCTGTCCTGAGAGTAATGTCAGTAAGGCGATTAAAAATCATTTATTGAATTTGTTGTTACAAAAAGTTTAAAAATCTTCAAATACTCTCCTTTTGCGTCAATACATCGGCTCCAGTGAGACTTCCAGCTCTCAAATGCGTTGCGTTAGTACTCCTCCAGAATGGCCTTTAATGCTGTGGTGCTAGCTGCTTTGATCACGTCCACTGTCCCAAAATGATTGCCTTTCAGGGGTGTTTTGAGGCATGGAAACATAAAAAAGTCGGGGGGGGGGAGCCAAGCCTGGGCTGTACGGGGGCTGGGGAATCTTTGGCACCCCTGCTTTAACCAGGTGGTCGGTGACGATGAAGGCACTGTGGGCCAGCACATTATCGTGGTGCAACTTCCAGTTGTGTGAAATGTCCGGCCGGATATGTTGAACCCTGCGTTTCAGTCTTTCGAGGACATCCACATAAAATTTGGAGTTCACAGTGGTTCCAGGTTCTTCAAACTCATGATGAACCAGTCCGTGGATGTAAAAAAAAAAACTATGAGCATGATCTCGATCTTTGATTTGCTCATCCTGGCTTTCTTCTGGGGAGGGGACGAGTGTGGGTGCCACTCAGATGATTGCCTTTTGGTCTCCAGGTCATATTCAAATACCCAAGTCTCGTCTTCTGTAATGACGTTGTCCAAACATTTTCGCTCACGTTTGCACATGTTGAGATTTACTTGGCACGTTTCCACGCGGCGTGACTTTTCGTTGTCAGTGAGCACTTTTGGAACCATTTTTGTGCACGCCTTCCGCATGCCGATATCGTTTGTAACAATTTCATGAACTTGAGTTTTCGGAACGTTTAACATGTCGGCCATTAAACGAACACTTAATCATTGGTCTGAGTTCAACAGTTCCCTCGTTCGTGTCACATTGTCAGTCGTAGCGGTCGTGGATGGCCATCCAGCGCAGTTCTTGTCGTCGCCCTCTTCCCGGCCTTCCAAAAGGCCTTGTGCCACCGAAACACTTGCCAATCTGACAGGGCATGTTCTTTATAAGCAGTCTTGAGCATAGTAACAGTTTCCGCAGCGATATTGCCAAGTTTCACACAAAACTTGATCGCTAATCTTTGTTCTAATGAGCGCTGCATTTTCACTTGCACAAGAATAAAAAACAGCTCTCACGGACAGGCCCGTCCAACACTCTCCAATGTTCGGAGCACACTGAGTGACGGACCGCTGCTTAGCTGGATTCCGTCACTACTAGTTTCAACCAGTTAGACCGCTCTGACATACAGTCACATCACAATAAATTTACTGACATTACTTTCAGAACAGACCCTTTTTAGATATAAATGTTGGGAACCTGGATGGAGGTGAGGGACGTGTACAGTAAAAACAAGATGTATAAGGTCAAAAATTAATTCTTTTAGTCAGAAATTGGTCAGTGGTGTCTGGCTTCTCTTGATCCCTGGCCCTGGATGGTGAATACAAAGTACATATATATATATATATATATATATATATATATATATATATATATATATATATATATATATATATATATATATATATATATATAATTGTGTACAATCAAGCATAGAATCATTGCCTTCTACCTGTGCTAACGTATGGGGCAGAAACTTGGAGCTTTCTTGGAGACAAAAAAGGACATTGTGTTGTCATGTTGGAAAGCACTTTTCCGGAGGAGGGTGTGTCAGCCACTGACATAAATTTTAATGAAATTTATACCAATATAGCTGACATAAAATGTTGAGCTGTCACGAAGTTGAATCAGTTTGGTTTGACAACAGTCTCAAATGATGTTAAGGTGGAAAAAGGTCTTCTTTTATGCGCCTTCTTCAGTGCAAAACACACAAGCTTAGGGAATCCATTTCAGAACCATTGTGTCGGAATATAAATCATGGCTTCATGTTTCAGAATTTCTGCAGACACACCTTGACAGGCTGGGAATCAACGACCAATTCCTTGCTGCCAGCTCTCAGACTGTTGTACACTTCCTGCAGGAGCATAATCTGGGAAAATGGGCAGGCTTTAGTATAGATGCAGAAGTTCTATACAATTCCTTGCCGCAGGTGCGTCTCTTGCAGTTTGTTAAGGACTGCATACACAATCAAACAGGTTAGCTGGAATTTGCTGAAAGGTGTAAAATTCTTGTTGCAAACTTTCTGGAGCTTCTTGATTTCTATTTAAGGTCAATTTTGGTCTAGTGGGAAGGTAAAATATGTGTCCAGAATGCTGGCATCTGCATAGGTTCTGGTGTTGCACCAGTGCTCAGTAATATTTTAAGTTATGTTGACCAGAAAGTAATCAAAACCTGAGTGGGCTTGCTCTTAAAATTTTCAGATACGTGGATGATTATTTGTTTTTCATGAGCAAATGATAACTTTCGCAGAGCTGTCATCGAAGTACTGAAGCTATTTAGAGAACAATAGCAAGGTTTCAACTTCACTTTAGAAGTTCCAGAAAAAATATGTGCTGCAACTTCTTATATCAGGCTTACTTTTATGTGGGATCACGTATGCTGGGGATATCAGTCGAGAACTTCTAAGCCCCTTCTTGATTATAGGTCTAGCCATTCAAAACTTATTAAGTACAGTATTGCCACTCACACAATTAGAGATGCCCCAACCAAGAGCTATCCTCACCTTATCCTTGAAAGTGTAAGGAATCTGGTGACAAGGCTTAATGAGGCAGGTTATTCAGTTTCAGTGGCTTTTTTATATTGAAACACGTTAATTAAGGAACTTAAGGTGCAACCAGGGTGGAAGAAGCTTAAGGAGCAAGAGCGGAACAAAGTTGCCATTATTCCCTCTATTAATTGTCGCACAGGCAGAAAAAGGTGGCTTCTAAGTTCCAGGAGAGGATTGGGTTTTCATTTAAATATAAGCTGAAGGGAATATGGAAGCAATAAACAAGCACATTCTTCACAACAGGTGTCTGAGCAGGGAGGACTGCAAAGTGAAATATAGCATACAGTTTGTCTCTTGCGCACAAAATGTTGTTTCCTTTTTCTTGAAGCCTACAAAATATATATCAGTCAGACTGGAAGGTGCTTAAACATTCGACTAAGGAAGTACCATAGTTTCTTTAAGGGTTTTTGCGCATCCACACCTTTCTGTGCATTGTTGCAGCATTGGGCGTCATCCAGTTTTTGAAAGTACTATTCTGCTGTTCACACACGTGTGAAAAGCTCTCACATGAATTAATGGAGGCTTATCACATTAGAAAGAAAAGCTCACTAAGTGTTAGCCAGCCATCCATCTCGCTGCAAGATAGCGAGGTTGCCGTGTTAGATCTTAAGTAAAGCCACTGAGTTGCATTGTGCCTTAGTAATTGTTTTTTTACATTGATTAATCAGCCGTGACATGTGTGTTGCCGTCAAAACATGTTCATTCGGTGATGTGAAGGTTGTTTTGGTATGTATCTGCATATGCTAGGGGGCCGGGTGTTGGTCACGTGATGTGTGTTATATATTGGTTGTTTTCTTTCAATAAACTTCATTTGATAGTGCTGTATCCTGTCCCGTTCTATTACTTTTGTCGGCATCTGTCATGCAGTAGCTGTCATGAAGCTTCAACAACTTGCCCAATTTTCTGTCGTATTTTCTATCGTATTGACACGTGTACTTATCTTTATCGGGCAACTACGTTTCGCCGCTTAACTGTAATCACACAGCGAGGGACGCGCCTGCATGTATCCGACGTTTCTGGAAAGTTATCGACGCTTCTATCCGCGTGTCTGTTGTCGCCGAACCTTGTGTTATCAGATTTCATCGCGTGACACGAATGGTGTCGAACTTTGTGGAAGACACGCGGGTCCCATCAGTTAATCTGGAACATTCGACGACTGATCTATAAAAGCCGACGCGCTTGACCCGCTAATCAGATTTCCGACGATCGCCGACTGTGTTCGCCGCTTTCGTTGTGCTAGAAGTGTAGCCTGTTTTGTGGGCACAAGTTCGCCCAATAAAAGTTAGTTTTCTCGTTCACAGTATTGCTACTGTGTTCTTCTACGTCACCACCACGTGACATCTGGTGGAGGTGCTTTTCGTCCATGTACAGGACGCCGCCGACAAGCCGTGATCCCAGCCCAGACCACAAACAGAACACCAACGTAGTCCCGGACCACCGAGCAAGCCGCCGTCTTCAACAGCTGCCCCCGGAGCACGGACTTCTACCTGAGAAGACCAAGAAGATTGTGGCCAAGGCAACCGCAATGGCAGCCCCAGCGTCCCCCATCGTGCTGCAGCAGCCCAGGGAACCACCAACGTTCCGCGGTTCCACATTTGAGGACCCGGAAACCTGGCTGGAAACGTATGAGAGGGTCGCTACGTTTAACAACTGGGCAAGCGACGACAAGCTACGACATGTCTATTTCGCATTGGAGGACGCCGCCAAGACGTGGTTCGAGAATCGAGAAGCCACCTTGACGACGTGGGACCTCTTCCGAAGCGGCTTCCTGCAAACATTTCAAAGCGTCGTGCGCAAAGAGCGAGCCCAAGCTCTACTGGAGACAAGAGCGCAGATGCCGAATGAGACGATAGCGATTTTCACTGAGGAAATGAGCCGCCTGTTCCGCCACGCCGACCCAGAAATGTCCGAGGAGAAGAAAGTACGTCTACTGATGCGTGGTGTAAAGGAGGAACTTTTCGCCGGTATGGTAAGAAGCCCACCGAAGACCGTCGACGAGTTTCTTCGTGAGGCGACGAGCATCGAGAAGACACTGGAATTGCGGAACCGGCAATTTGACCGACGCACCAAGCCAACAAGCTACTCCGGAATTCAATCACTGGCCACGGACGATTTATGCGAGACCATCGGGGCCATCGTGCGCGAAGAACTGCGCAAGGTCTTGCCATCGTCGCAGCCTCAAGTGGCCTCGATCGCCGACATCGTGAAAGAAGAGGTGCACCGATCGCTAGGAGTTCCTGAGGTGCAACCACAATTACCGCAGCCCCAGCCAGAAGCGATGACTTACGCCGCCGTCGCACGCCGTCAAGCTCCCCCTCCGCGACAACGCCAGGGCCCTGTAACGCCACAATTCCGTCGTCCACCGCCGCCGCCGCCAGCACGCCCACCCGTCGCCCAGCGCACCTACGCGAGGAAGACGGATATTTGGCGCGCCCCCGATCACCGCCCGCTCTGCTACCACTGCGGCGAAGCCGGCCACGTGTACCGCCGATGCCCATACCGCGACCTGGGATTGCGAGGCTTCGCCGTGAACGCACAGCGCCCGAGGGAAGGTGAACGCCCTCGTGACATCGCCGACTACCTCGCCGCTACTCAGTGGAGCCCTCGACGACCGTCCCGTTCGCCGTCACCAGGCCGCTGCCTGTCGCCGCAGCACCGACCATACACCGGCCCAGCCCGGGGCCGCTCTGCGAGCCCATATCCGGAAAACTAAAAACAGCAACCGATGGAGGTGCGGTTGCTGTTCGTCGAACTGACGAAGATCCTCCGCCGCCGACGAAGACGACGAAGAAACCATCTCGACGACCTAATGACGACACGCCGCCGTCCCGACGAAGTCAGGAAGCCAAGACTACACCGACGAAAGACGACTTGACGAAGCGACGTTCCAGCTTCAGTTCAACACGACGCAGCCGTGATCCGACGCCACGACCTAACTGCAACGCCAGACAAAGAACCACCGACCTTGACGTGCTTCTCGACGGCCACGCAGTCACTGCCTTAGTCGACACAGGGGCCGATTACTCCGTAATGAGTGGACACATTGCCGCCCAGTTGAAGAAGGTTAAGACTGTATGGGAGGGCCCCCAAATTCGGACCGCTGGAGGGCACCTCATTACGCCGACTGGAATCTGCACGGCAAGAATTACCATTCATGACCGGACTTACCCTGCCACCTTCGTTATCCTGCAACGGTGTTCACGAGACGTCATTCTCGGCATGGACTTCCTGAACCAACACGGCGCAATCATCGACCTGAAGTCGCAGTCAATAACGTTGTCGGAAGATCAAGCGATACCATCGGAGAGCCCTTGTAGTCAGCGCGCCTTGAGTGTGCTCGAAGATCAAGTGAGCATCCCGCCTCGCTCCAGCATCGTTATTTCGGTCGGCACCGAAGCACCCGCTGACGTAGAAGGCGTCATCGAAGGCGACCAACGTCTACTACTCGACCGTGAAATTTGCGTCGCAAGAGGGATCGCTCGACTGCATGGAGGAAACACGAGAGTGTTGCTGACAAACTTCAGCCAGGAGTTCAAGCACATCAACAAGGGCACGACGATCGCATTCATCGAGGAAATTCAGGAAACCAGCGATGCCTTTGTCCTCTCTGATTCTGTTGCATCTACCCCGACGACCGCAGTTCCCGAGCCAGACTTCAACATAAATCCAAGTCTCCCCGTGATTAAGCAGCAACAGCTCAGAAGTCTGCTTCGACGATACAAAGACTGCTTTTCGACGTCATCAAGGATTCGACAAACACCAGTCGCAAAGCATCGCATAATCACCGAAGAGAGCGCTCGACCACTACGCCAGAGCCCTTACCGAGTTTCGACGCGAGAACGCGAAGCTATAAGACAACAAGTCGACGAAATGCTGCGCGACGACATCATCCAGCCGTCGAAAAGCCCGTGGGCGTCTCCAGTTGTTTTAGTGAAGAAAAAGGACGGAACCCTACGTTTCTGCGTCGATTATCGTCGACTGAACAAAATCACGAAGAAAGACGTATACCCCCTCCCACGGATAGACGACGCATTAGATCGGCTCTGCAATGCTAAATACTTCTCATCGATGGACCTCAAGTCTGGCTACTGGCAAATAGAAGTCGACGAAAGGGATCGCGAAAAGACCGCCTTCATCACGCCAGACGGTCTCTATGAATTCAAGGTTATGCCATTTGGACTGTGCTCGGCGCCTGCAACGTTCCAGCGCGTGATGGACACGGTTTTAGCAGGATTGAAGTGGCAGACCTGTCTTGTTTACTTGGATGACGTCGTCGTCTTCGCTGGAAATTTCGACGATCACCTTAAGCGGCTTGCGACAGTATTAGAGGCCATCAAGTCATCAGGGCTCACCCTGAAGCCGGAAAAGTGTCGCTTCGCTTACGATGAGCTTCTATTCCTAGGCCATGTCATCAGCAAATCTGGAGTGCGCCCCGACCCGCAAAAGACAGCTCGCCCGCCTACGGATCAAGACCCAGCAGCGTACCGACAGCCGACACTACAACCTCCGACGACGCTTCGTCGAGTACCAGCCCGGCGACCGTGTTTGGGTATGGACCCCGATACGCCGGCGAGGACTCAGTGAGAAGCTGCTGCGACGCTATTTCGGACCCTACAAGGTCATCCGACGTTTTGGCGCACTAGACTATGAGGTCGTGCCAGACGGCATTTCGCACTCGCAGCGGCGCCGCGCACGATCTGAAGTGGTCCACGTGGTGCGCCTTAAGCCATTTTACGGACGCTGATGAACTTCCTTAGTTTGTTGTTTTCTTTGCTACGAGTGCTTTTCTTTGTTACTTTCGTTTGTTAGCGGCATCGGGTCGATGCTTTTTAAGAGGGGGGTAATGACACGTGTACTTATCTTTATCGGGCAACTACGTTTCGCCGCTTAACTGTAATCACACAGCGAGGGACGCGCCTGCATGTATCCGACGTTTCTGGAAAGTTATCGACGCTTCTATCCGCGTGTCTGTTGTCGCCGAACCTTGTGTTATCAGATTTCATCGCGTGACACGAATGGTGTCGAACTTTGTGGAAGACACGCGGGTCCCATCAGTTAATCTGGAACATTCGACGACTGATCTATAAAAGCCGACGTGCTTGACCCGCTAATCAGATTTCCGACGATCGCCGACTGTGTTCGCCGCTTTCGTTGTGCTAGAAGTGTAGCCTGTTTTGTGGGCACAAGTTCGCCCAATAAAAGTTAGTTTTCTCGTTCACAGTATTGCTACTGTGTTCTTCTACGTCACCACCACGTGACATCTAGCATTAGAGTTACGGAATGGGTGCCATGGTATATGTGTGTGTGTGTGTGTGTGTGTGTGTGCGTGTGTGTGTGTGCGTACGTGTGTGTGTGTGTAAAGGTAGAATGGTGGTAAAGTGGGGTGGTAAAAGTAAAATGAAGAGATTTTCACATCATGACTAGTCTTTTTAACACATTTACCTACAAAATTAAACACTCTGTTCTTATTAAGCACCTTGTACTTAGGTATTCATATTACTAATAATCTTCCAATGCAAATGCATATCAACTTTTTGAGTAATGCTAATAACTGAACACATGGCTTTTTGTGCTGCAAGTTTTCTTGGACTCCTGCTTCCCTTAAACTTATACTGTATAATATGCTTGTAAGATCAAAACTGGAGTATGCTTCATCAATCCGGGATATACCTACAAAAACACAACTCTCATATTTAGTTGAAGCCATACAAAACCAACCTGTACATTTTATTGTAGCTGCTTATTCCCATACTGCAAGCATATCAACAATTAAAGGTTGCCTTGATTGGCTAGGCAACAAGAAAACTTACCTGTTTATTTCACAAATTCTCAATTGAAACATGTTTTTATTACCTCCTTGTAGCTCATTGATATATATGTGTGTGCGTGTGTGTGTTCTGAGGCTGCCTTTTACAGGAATAGTAAAGATTGGTTTGGCAAGTTGGCACCTGTACCTTGAGGTTGTAGTTCATTCTCAATGAGATACAAGGAGGTAATAACATATGTTTCAATTGAGAATTTGTGAAATAAATGGGTAAGTTTTTTTGTTGACAAGCCTGGCCAATCAAGGCAAGCTTTAATTGTTGATAAGCTTACGGTATGGGAATAAGCAGCTGCAATAAAATTTACAGGTTGGTTTTGTATGGCTTCAACTAAATATGAGAGTTGTGTTTTTTGTAGGTATATCCCGGATTGATGAAGCATACTCCAGTTTTTTGATCTTGCAAGCATATCATACAGTCTAAGTTTAAGGGAAGCAGGAGTCCAAGAAAAATTGCAGCACGAAAAGCCATGTGTTCAGTTATTAGCATTAGTCAAAAAGTTGATATGCATTTACGCTGAAAGATCACTAGCAAAAAATCTGATAGGGCAACCTAATAAAAATTATATCAGTTCTTTTCTATTGCATTATGAAACAATACAACTGATACACTGATAAAATTACTTTTAGTTCTATTCTGGACGTATCTGTGCTATTCTGCTTGTACAAGTCTACTAGTGTATTCTTTTTATTAGTGTAATAGTGTATTCATATTAGTTTGCCAGATCTATAGTCTATCAGTATCTATGTGTGTTGTATAGGTGTAATGTGCTTCAAGGAGAAGCAAGCTTCCTCATTTGCCCAAAAAATGAGTCAGAAATAATGCATTTATATTATCACAAAAGACCATGCATATAAATCAAATATGAAGCCCAGGATTCAGAAAGGAAAGATTGTTGGAACAAATATACACCATACAACAGCTTAGAAGAATAAAAATGTGATCACGTTTAAAAGAGAAAAGATGTTTAAATTGGTTCACAACAAAGTTTAGCCTCTTTAAACAGGAGGTTATTGGCAATCAAGCCACCGAATTGGTTCACACGTACACCACGAGGATTATCAGACTTCACAATCTGGAAAGCTAGTGAATGGAAGTGGTGGGTTCTTCATTATTCATTACCATGCCTTCATAGCTTTTTGCCGGATAAGTATGTCAGACATTCCAGTTTGCTTGTGGAGGGTGTCTATATACTTCTACTAGACACCGTCACTTCAGATGACCATAATGAGATCATCTGATCTTCTCTTGGAGTTTGTTGTGAGAGCACAGTCTTTGTATGGATTGGGTGCAATGGCATACAATGTACACCAAATCCTGCATCTTCCTAAAAGTGCGGCTAAACTAGGACCTCATTGGTCGCATTGTTCATTTGTATTTGAAGGCGAAAATGAACTTCTTGTGAAATTGGTCAGTGGAGCTAATGATGTTCCTTTACAAATATTGGAATGTTATGTACTTGCTTGTAAGTTACAGGCAGCTAAAACTAGTTTAAATCTTTCACCAGAAGCAGTGAGTTTTTTTGGTGCACAGGAGAGGGGAGCTGATCAGCAGACTGTTTCGTTAGGCACTGGAAAGCTGTGCCTGAACTTGGATGAAAGTGAAAAACAGGCTGTAGTCCACAACCGTGGCTGTGACTCAACAAGTGTCACTGAATATTACCGAATGGTCGTCAACCAACAAAGATTCCACTCTCTCCAGTACACTTGAACCATAAAGACTAAAAACAGTGCATTTGTCAGCTTCTCAGGTGCTTGTTCTCTCATTTGTAGAATTCTTACTGGAGCGAATTCTTGTATAATTCTGAAATGCAAGAAACTATTTCCTGTTGAAATTCTCCATGCAAAGCACCTTTCAGTCTGCGTCAGGAGAGAGGAGCCACTAGTTTACGTAACACCCAGCGAAGTTATGCGCCTTTATGTGTTTATAGAAATAGACAACAATATTTTTGAATGGACAATGCGAAACCTTTATGAAAGAGACTAATTCCCGTGCTCAAGACATGGCAACGATGAACAGTATGTCTTTAGCCATGGTACATGAATGTCTGGTTATAACAGGTTATAGCTTTAAAAAACAACAGTTGGTAACAGTGCACCACGCTTTATGGCGTTCTGTAATAATCAGCTTTTTGATGTTTGAATATATTAAACAAGCCAGAGCCATCAAAATTCTAGAGTGTTTATTTTTTCTTGCGATAGCTTCTTGTTTTCCTAATGAACCAGCTAGCCCAATTTGCCACTCTTCATTATTGTACTCTTGTTAATTAAGTGCTTGGGGAATTGCATGGTCTGCATGTTGGCAGTAGTGACGCAGCTGCTGATGAACAATTGCAGTAGCCAAAACATGACAATATTTTACAGGACTTATGCACAGTTTCAGGTCGGTGTCCTTGCATGTAGCGAAGGACCCTACTTAACCACGTGACTGCCTTGAGTGGGTGATCACAGTGAACAAACAGTGCTTCACTAGCAGATGGTGAAGAGGTAAAGCTTCTCACTCTGTATGCAGAGGCATGGAAAGCAGTTGAATGTTAAGTGAGCAGTTATGCTACTTCATACAACAGCATCATTTTCACACCGTGCATCTGTCTTCCTCACTTTATTTTCTCCTTTGACTCAATGTAGCTGGTGCAAGTTTATCCGTTAACTGTGGCGGCATGACTAAGACACTATCTTTTTTCTGAATGAAACAAGCAAACTGTGAAATTTTATTTTAACAGTGTATTACGGTTTGAATCAAAGACTCCAAGCACTATATATGAAGCCTGTTCTGATAGTCTTCTTTGCTGTCACGTGCTGAAGGCTACACAGGTTAAACTACTTTTACACATTTCGACGTGCGGTGGTTGAACTAGCACCCAGTGAAGAATTGTGTCTTCTGATTTTGCAATATGTTCACTGATGTTTAGCTGTTTTTGTTCATGAATGTGTGGTTTTAAAAATGGTAAATCCATGTTCTTACTTGAATAAGTTCTCAGATCTGTACTCACTTTTGCTTAAATAATATTGCTGTATTGTCATGTTCTGATATATTGCTGTAGATCTTGTACCAATAGCGATGCTTGTCCTGTTTCCTTGCTTCCTGTAAGTGTGCCATGCCAGTTTGTTCGTTTTGCTCAAGCTCACTTGTGTTCTGTCACATATCACAACACTTTTGCGATGAATGCAAAAGTGCATAGTCTAGAGAAAATAGCTTCATATGAAGTTGTAATATTATAAAAGCATGTGCTAATTAGACCTGGTGTTCTATACAGCATCTGTGAGCACAAATGGGCATGGTGAAGTTGGTACTTCAGTCTGTGTTGTTCCTCTTATGTGTTTGTTTAAATGTGGCTGAAGTTGCTTGCTTATTCTTTAGATAATGGAGTGTAAAATAAACCCTAGTCATGTTTGTAGTCATGTTGCTTGTGTCTTGCCCTTGTTCCTTTGTGGATGGATGCATTAGCGTTGTCATAATTTTCAAATCAAGTATGCACCAACTAGCCCAGAAAGTAGCTTTAATGAAATCACATTGGTAGTGTCTAATTTATGGCATTCACAAACTCAGCCTGACATGTTAGAGCTACAGTTAGTATCCACAGTCTTGAAAGTGCTTTGTTTTGCTTTTGTAAATAAACTTTATTACAACAGTAGGAAGATACCTATGAAGAAAGGAGCCAGACAAGTAGACACAATCTCTGCAATGCTATTCACTGCGTGATTGGAAGAAGTATTCAAGCTATTAAACTGGGAAGGTTTAGGAGTAGGGATCAACGGCGAACACCTCAGCAACATTCGGTTTGCCGATGACATTGTTCTATTCAGCAACACTGCGGGCAAGTTACAACAAATGATTGAGGACCTTAACAGGGTGAGTGTAAGAGTGGGAGATTAATATGCAGAAGACAAAGATAATGATAAATAACCCGGCAGAGGAACAAGAGTTCAAGATCGCTAGTCAGCCTCTAGAGTCTGTGAAGGTGTACGTCTACCCAGGTCAACTAATCACAGGAAACCCTGACCATGAGAAGGAAATTCGCAGAAGAATAAAAATGGGCTGGATCGCATATGGCAGACATTGTGAGCTCCTGACTGGGAGCTTACCATTATCATTGAAAAGGAAAGTATACAATCAGTGCATTTTACGGGTGCTGATATATGGCGCAGAGATTTGGAGACTGACAAAGAAGCTTGAGAACAAGTTAAGGACCGTGCAAAGAGTGATGGAATGAAGAATGCTAAGTATAACTTTAGGAGACAGAAAGAGAGCAATTTGGACAAGAGAGCAAATGGGTATAGATGATATTCTAATAGACATTAAGAGAAAAAAATGGCGCTGGGCAGGTCATGTAATGCGCAGATTAGATAACAGTTGGACCATTAGGGTGACAGAATGGGTACCAAGAGAAGGGAAGTGCAGTAGAGGATGGCAGAAGTCTAGGTGGTGCGCCAAAATTAGGAAATTTGCGGGTGCTAGTTGGAATCGGTTGGCGCAGGACAGGGGTAATTATAGATCGAAGGTAGAGGCTTTCGTCCTGCAGTGGACATAAATATAGTGATGATGATGATGACAGTAATCCTGTTTTGGATATGCATTAAATGTTGCACATCCGTCTCGCAAAATTTTTAAATGTAATTTTGTATTAAAAGAACTGGAGCACACCTGCTGCAAAGATGGACTGATACTTTTCTCATGCAACTTCCCCAATGTAGTTTCACAGGCTAACTAACGCTGCTGTGCTTTGAAAACGTGTGCTTTAATTTATGTTGAAACATGTTTAGGATAATATATCTGCATACAAGCTGTAAAAAGTTATGATAATTGCACAGTTTACAGACTTCATTTTTATTTGATACTCTAATATCCCAACTGTGTTTGTTAATCTGTTCACGTGGCAGGCAATGCATTCAGGGTTGTATATTCAGTTCATTTTAAAAACGTCTCTTCAGGCGTGTGGGCATCGGCATGCGTGCTATTTCTAACATGCTTTATCAGTGCCTCAATCAGATTCCTGTATATCATATGATGATCTCTATCTGGGTTTAAAAGACTGATACATCATGCTATTTGGTCTTGTAGGCAGCACAGTGAGATCTATCTGCTGCCTGCCAGTCTGGTAAAGAGTTCTATGGGTCAGGTAGGAATATATATCACTCTTAGAAGGACCCGTACAACCTATACGTATTCCTAAGAGACTTGTAGAAATTTCTATCAGTTTTTTTTTTTTGCTAGGGTACTGATGTTAGGTTTTTAACTAGTGATGGCACTCCGGAGAGACATTAGTGGAGACATTGCCCCACTGAGCATGTGCAGCAGCTAAGCCCTGTGGGGGGGGGGGGGGGGATGTGGACTGGGCGCCGGCTTGCAGTTGCAGGACTAGGCGCCGGCTTGCAGCAAGGATGACATGGCATTGCGGCGGCGCCCTCTCCCCTCACGCAACACCTGGCACGCTAGAGCGACGGCAGATGTACCCTTTCACCCGCTCTGCTCCATAGAGGCACGCTCGCAATGTGGTCACAACCAATGGGATTTGAGGTTCCATTTCGCTGAGACAACAGACGCTGGCTTTTTTACTCAGTGGGCCATTTGTTTAGTCTGTTTGAACAGAAACGGACCTGCCAGAGTTTGGTTGTTTCACTACAAAACACACAGTCATCAACAGAAAGTTTAGTTTTCTACGTTAAGTTCTTTGCGAGATCTAAAATGAGAAAAATCAAGGGCCTAAACACTCAGCATTGTGGCATGCCAGAAGTGACAAAAGACAGATTTGTGAATTGGAGTTGTTAACATACAAATTGTGTTTAGTCATGAAGAAAGCATTCAGTGAATTTGAGTAATTGCATGTGGATCAATATTAAGTTAGCTTATTCAGGAGAAGGAGGCAGTGGCACAAAGTAGCAGAATTTAAAATGCTAAAAGCATCCATTCAACGCAAGAACTAAGTTCAATGGAGGAGATCAAGTTAGTGAACATGACAATATAGTTGTGTTTTTCATGAGAGACAAGGTCTTATGGCAACCATGCTGACATTTGTTGTAGAAGTTTTGTGACACAATTTAGGATTATTATGGAGATTGAAATAAATGATGTTACAGGGAGGCTTGGCGATTGAGGCCAGCAATTGTTCCGCCCAAGTGTCTCTCATACTATTACTACGGTAGATCACCGCGTGCATTATGTTCTAGAAGCTGAAAAGGTAATGCTAATCTGTGTAATGCATCTGTCAAATGCCGACAACAGTATGATGCTGATGCGGTGACAACGATGGCATGATCGACGATGGGATGACAATTCTAGAGTCATCACGATTGAGGCATAACGACTTTGGGATGATGAGTGCATGCATGGCAATGACTGCGTATCTACTACACAGTGTGAAGGCGGCAGCATCCGCCGGCGTGATATTACGACTAATTTGAAATGACAATGCAATGATGACGACAGATTGAAGACTGTGAATGGTGAACAATGATGCATCCATTTGGCAACTAAAGAAAAACATATGAGCACAGCTAAGCATGTCTTATCTGAGTTGTGATTGCGAAAGCATTAATGCCCAATTGAACGCCGCTGAGCAGTCCTTCGAGTGTTACGCTGCAAGTGATGCACCCTAGAGCTACATTGGGCCCGAGCTAGCAAGCAGCAGCAGCCTGCGGTGCCAACACTGCATGCCACCGACGTGCTGCACGACCAGAGACCAGGAAACAGCAGTGGCCACCAAGGCCGGCAGGCACGCGCAGCAGCTAAGCCCAATGGAGGGGGGAGATACGAACCGGGCGGCGGCTTGCGAGAGCAAGGATGACGTGGCGTCGCGGCGACGCCCTCTCCCCACACGCAACACCTGGTGCACTATATAGCGACAGCAGGTGTACCCTTTCACCCGCTCTGTTTCATAGAGGCGCGCTCGTGACGTGGTCGCAGCCAATGGGATTTGAGGTGCTGTTTCGCTGAGACGACAGACGCCGGCTTTTTTGCTCAATGGGCCATTTGACGCTTTCGCATAAATAATCACTACAGAATAATGACGACGTGGTTATGTTGAGCTCGCGTTCATGCTTCATCTGCACGGACCGCCCTACCTGTGTACTTTTGGTACTGGGGCCAATTCTGTACCATGCAATACACTCAGCCATGGAGCACCCGCAACGATCACGCAATAGGCAAAAAACGCTGTGCTTTAAACATGCACCCATAGAGTGCCCCAATATTGCAACCAGCTGATCCGCGCATAGTGAAGCGTCCGCATGGCCGCGTTTGCCACGTGGCCGTGCTATGCGAGTGTGTGGCTGATATATTAATTGAGTAATCGAAAGACTGGTTCCGAATGCATTTACTAACCAATTTGAGTCCGCGGCACTTTTATGTGCTGCTTTGAATAACTGCGTGTGGTACCGTGGTTCCCGCAGTTGCCCAATGCATGTGGCGCGTACTTTAGCAGCAGCGCTCGGCGTGTTTTGACTAAAGCAATTTCTTTTAAATTCTGCTCGCCACTCATGGCAGCTGTAGCTGCTTATAGTTATACAGTACTTTGGTTATAAAGTACAGTAAGTCTAGTTAATAAATTTTATTAGGATGTGAGGTTTTATTTTGTTAAATCGAGAATTTCGTCAAATTGAAACCACTTGATTAGATCACGCAACATGCCATAAAATTGATGCAAGAGCCAAAAATGTCGTTTTTGCCTACGTTCACACTTATTGTAGCAGTTGAGCACGTACTCTGCCTTAACGGAAGAAACGATTAAACATTCTTAAAAGCTATATGTCAGTGATACTAAAATCACCAGAACTCAATTAGACCTACTATACCCACATTTTTCTTTTTAATTATGGCAAATCAGACAAGATATTAGTTGATTCTAGGTTTTCAGTGCTCATGAATGTGACAGTGAAAGTATTGAATGTCATGTAGTGTAATGCAACGAAAACAAGGACACAAGAAAAAGCAAAACACAGACATAATTAGGCGCTTGTGTCTGTGTTTCATTTCTTCTTGTGCTCGTGTTTTTGCTGCGCTACACTACATGCCGTTCCATGATGATCAACGAACAAGCCCACATTGCCACCCCCGTGTAGAGAACAGGAAATTTCGTTATACAAACCTTGATATAACAAAGTAGGTAAAATCGGCAATTCGCTTCGTTATATAGACATTTCCTTGTATTGAAATTCGATCTGTTATGCAAATGAGTACAGTCGCCGATCAATTTTTGTTGCACGAAAAGGGGCCATGCAATTTTCCGAATTATTGGGCAATAAAAAAAAGCAAGTTTGAATGAGAAAACATTTTATTTTGACGAATTTAGGAGTCAGCGATGAATGATACGGTTTCAGGCCACGTTGATATCTCACGACCGGCTTTAGTAATAAAGCCGGTCGTGCGATATCTTCACATCAGCGGTACGAACTAAGTGACGCCATGCTTTCGCGTGCACTCCGCCCCCAAAGCGTCGCCCGGTCGCACTGCGACGACGCTATCATGAAAAGCGCCGGCAGCTGGGAGCGAATGCTTCGTCTGCTTCTCGTTCCAACGGGTCATCAAAACTCGAGATTGCGCAACCTTCAATACTAAACGTGCCGGAAAACAGCTTACATGATGCCACCCCGTCTTGGCATGCCCGCTCTTTCCACACGCAGCAGATTACCTCTAGAGCAGGGTGCGCGGCTGCGTATGCGCTCAGCCGCGCTTACAGCCACTCGCAGTCATGGCCGAGACGCGCGCCAACTTACCCCCCCCCCCCCCCCCCCACTCCGCCCCCTCGCGCGCGCTTGATCGCGTTACCGCGAGCTCGCTTTCCTTCCCCACTTTGCCATTGCTCGCGTGGGGAAGCCGCACTTATGAAGCCACCACCTTTCTTGTCTCACCCTCGCACACTTTCACTCGCACCTAAAGCACAAGTGCGCGGGGCGCGATAGGATCTGATCGCACTTGGACTCAATTTATACGGAACATGATGCGGCTCCAAGCTGTCGCGCTGCACGCAGTTTGAGAGGTGCGTTTGCAAGCAGCCGCTTGTAATTCAGTCATTTGACTATCTGCGTCCGCAGAAATTACCATTGATTGTCTCAATTGGCACTCCTCTGCGGCAGAAGCGATATTTCTTTATATTGAAATTGCACACAAACACACTTCTTTATATTGATGCTCTAAATGCATGGTGTTCTATGGAGAAGAGATTATGAAAAGTTAAATACTTCGTTATATCGAGAATTTCGTTATACTGAGGTTTAACTGTATAGAGATTTGAATTTATATACCTTGTTGTGCAGCTCCTTGGGTCATGGTTTCTATGACTATGACTCATATGACTATGACTCATGTGACTCTGTATCTGTTGCGCAGAAAATCTCTCTCGTCCCGTTTCCCTACCGTTCTCATTTTGGAGGAGGCCCCCTCTTGATGCTATCCTTGTTCCACTCTTGGCCCACATCATTTCATAATCGAGGCATGTAAGGCCACAGTTCCTTATGCTATGCAGCTCTGACATCATGCGTACCATACATAATTGTACATGAGCCTAAGCCCATGCATAACCATTCTTCTGATCAAATGTTAATTTTTAGACTGACGTCCTTTCCTTTTGAATGAGTTATCTCTGCTGTATTGTTGCTGCTCTCTCATGTATGTATACCAATAAATTATCTTAGTCAATTTCTTCTTGAACATTGAGTCCAATCTTTGCCAACTTAAGTGTGTGTTGAATGTTAATTTTTTAAGACCTGTCTTCACAATCTGCCTCCACCTCATCCATTTTAGCATCCTCAATTCAGTCACTTCTCCATCCTGACTTCTAGGTGACTTTATTAAAATTGTTTAGGTTCCATACAGTATTGCTGGTCATGTATTGTCTTATAAGTTTATTAGACAGTGAAAATATTCAACTTGACTGGAACCTGTGTAACATAAATATTATAATGCATCTTTTCGGCTTTTCCAAGCTATGTCAATTCTGCTGATTCTGTGGGCAGTCCAAATTTTCCATGTTGGTGTTTTCAGTTATCATTGAACCAAGGTCTTCTCTGTGGCTTACCCTCAAGGCTTCCCTTTCATCTACTCTGAAAAATTGGCATGCGGCTACCAGATGTGGGCAGCTTGCCTCACAACACATGCACATGCTCAGCTACTTTCGCCAACCTTTGTGCTAGATGTCAATCAGCATGAGTGAAGCAGTGAGAATGGGGAATTATGAAATTAAGGCAGAGGTTCGAGCATTAAGGGAAGTCATACTTATGAGGTGAGTACATGTGAAGAAAAGCATTCAGAAATGTTGGGAGTTTGCAGTTTCCTGTTTAACGGTCTATTAAACTCTCCCTAGCTATTTCAGTTATTTCATCATGTGTTAAAATTTTTAGTTGCAATATGTTTTTCTTAAGTGCTGCCACACTTACTACTAGAAGTTTGAGAACCTATATTTCTTATTCACTTGGTTCATTCATACCTACAAGCAGCAGTCTTTTCACTTTACATCAGTTATTGAATGCAATGCCCAGATATGTTCTCAGTCTACTTCAGTGGGAGTCACTAACACAGTGAATGATCATGAAGCATGTGTGTTCTTAGAAAGTGCCTTCATGTGATGCAGCTGTAAGTTAAGGTAGGGGATGCTTTGGAAAGCATGTTATGTGGCTTACATGAGAATTATTTTATGCCAGAAAGCACACAAATATTCGTGTTTATTTCTGGTGTTCTTCTTCCTTAATTACCTTCTTGATTCAGCGCATATATATGAAGCAAGAGATACTGGCTTGTTCTTTCTTTACATTAGCAAATTACATTAATCATATAATAGCACACTTTACATAATTGAGCACACTAAAAGTCACTTGGCGAGCAAAACATGCACTTGTCTTTTTGAATATCCCAGCTTAATGTTTTAGTGTGTGCAGTTTGGACATAATTCTTCAGAAGCACTACATCTGCTTCAAGTATATGAGGTATAATTACTTTTGCTTAAAAATAATCCTAATCTTCCTTGATAGCTGTCCTTTTTTTACTAGACAATATAAGCATGGTGCTGAATTCCAAGATAAATATGCCTGCTGTAAATGTATGCATCAGTGTTTGACTATTCGTTACCTACTATTCCTATTAGAAGAATGTATTTGCCAACCTCCAATTATTTGCATTGAAGTAGTGAAGAGTTTGACGGCAGCCTGTCTGGTTTTGTCAAAAGAGGCATGGTAAGTAGTTTAAAATTAGATGCCAACCATAAAAATGAAAAATAAGAACTGGTTCAACTGGAGCTTTGTTCACAATCTTTGTGAACAAGGCATTCAAGTGGGAGCCGAAACATCTATCTTGTATGCCCGATCTTCATTTGCTTATTATTATTATTTGAATTCATCTAGCCCTAAAGAGGTGGCAATTTATTTCGAATACTACTCTTTGCATTTTGTTTCCATTGCTGAGTTTTTTTTTTAATGTAACTTCATGCACCACACAAGTACAACTCAAACATTTTCATTCTTTCAAGGACGTCACAACTAGTGGAAGGTATTCTGCACTAACATAATTTTGAGATTTCCAGTAAATATGTAGTCCTCATAAAAAGTATCTAAATAATTTTGGCCTAAGCGGTTATACATTAACCATGTAGGCTTCATCAACTTCTGATATCACTTGGTCTTGGCATACTTGTGAGCTGACAAGTTTGAGCATGCAGTCACTTCCCTCCATATTTGTTTCGATGAAGGCTTGCCCTTTGGTGCTACTCTGGATCCACCCCCGTTTCCTGTGATTACCACTACGGGCTTCAAGGCACACACCCTCAGGAAAACTTTTCATGCACCAAACCTGGTTCTTTCACACTTTTACTAAGACAGACATTGAAAGCTAGGATGGCATAGCAGGCATGTTGGTTACAGAAGTACTTTATTAAATAGCTTTGTAAGTATTCATCTAGTGGACATGTCCATATCCTCTTCTGCTGAAGTGCAAAGTAGCTGGGGGAGCATGTCTCCTTCTCATGCATACGCCAGCCCAGCCAATCAGAACTTCAGGAGCGGATGAAATGGACATTTCCACTAGATGGACACAGAATACATCCCCTGTTCTCTGTCCTATCTTTCCACCCTTCTCCATGTATTTTACTCAGTAAACTACTGGTTCAGCATGTTGGTCACCTTAATCAATCTTCCAGTAGCTCAGCACTTAGAAGGTATACAATACAAATAAGGCACTGTAAACCCAAGCAGTTAGGCTGGCGATTGCTGCTGTTATGCACCATACAGGCTGAAGCAATGGCTTCACCGTAGCTTTCTAAGTTAACTTTACTGAACTTTGAATTTAGAGAAAGCAGAATATAAAAACAGACTAGCATTTTTCTTATGTGCTTCACCACTCTGCTTTTTTGTGTTACTAAAATAAGTATATTGAACCTAAATGAAGTAAAAAGACAAGGAAATTGTGTCACTAATTTCATTTCACTGTCTTTTTAAAAGTATAGCAAGATTTTTTAATTGCATTACGAGTTGTTACTTATGTTTCGATCTTAATGTTCATTTCTCATGCTCCAAATAGGGCTACAACTGTTCCCTCATCCACAGCTATCAATGCCTTATGGCAACTTTGGAAGCTCTCTGAACTGAGTAAATGCTATGCATTGCATAATTTCTTAATACATTTTCATGGCTGCCTTTAACCTCTATAGTTCCTCATTAAAGCCAGCATCTCTCTTGTGGCCACCTTTAAAGACCTTGTAGTAATGTATGCCTAACAAGAAAGATGGGTGCTTTGTAGTGCTAGTATGCTCTAAGTAAATCATTTTATGCAAAAATTGCTGACATAATTGTCTGACAAATACTGCATCATGTTTGCTATTTTGCCTTCTGTTTCAATTTCACTGCATCTATACATTTTACCATGCATGAGTAGGGTTCAAGGCTGTTCTTTAAAATGCTCATGAGCACTTATCATGATCAGTTCCCCATATAAGTGGTTTTGCTGAAGAGAATACAGGAATATGAGCAAAATTGACATGGAACCAACATATAGATAATGTCTGCATGACTGCCTAACAAAAGTTATATTTTCTTAGAAAAAAAAACTGGAACGTGCATCGCGTAATGTAAAACTTATTGCATACACCGCCTTCATTAGGTGATACTAGAATATTCAGCGTTGTTTGGAGTCCCCATCAAGTGACGCTTAAGAGGAAGTTGGAAAGGATACAGAGTCTGGCGGCGCGTTTTATTTGTTCGACATACCAAAGGAAGGAATCGGTCACACTTATGTTACAGCGTTGCAACTTCGATCTTCTTGAGGTACGTAGGAAAAAATATAGGCTGAAGGTGCTCTATCAAATAATGCAGGATCAACTTAAGGTTGATAAGCTCAAATATCTACATGCTCCAGGCAAAAGATACCCGCGAACTAACCACGACTACGTCATAAAGCCGGACCATACCAACAGTGATACACATCGATACTCATTTTTCCTGGATGCGATAGAAATGTGGAACCAATTGCCAAATGCTATTGTTAGCCTAAAGGATGTCACCGACTTTGAAAATGCTCCTGAGGCATATTTATAGGAGTTTTCGATTTAGTTTTGAAGTGCCAAGTTATATGTACGACTTGATATTCATTGTACGTATTTTGATAAATGTCAGAAGTGTGCTGAACAGCATTCAAGTGAACATCTTATTAACTGTGAATTGACAAGTGTTAAGCAACTTTACGTGCATTGACATTGTCCATATTTGATTTATGTAATTGTATTGTCCTCTCTGTTATGACCCTCTATGAGGGTTGACAGTATTAATAAATAAATAAATAGACAACGAGGAATGTGGGTAAGAACACTTTATTTTCAGCACACATGTTTTTTTATAGAACTGCTGTTATACTGCTAAAATCTGCACATTTAATAAAAGTACACTGCTCTGCTTCATCACTCCATGCTAAGTGCAAGTATCCTGTACCAGGAAGTCAAACCAAGACGTGGGACGTTCAGTCTGTGAAAATAAAAACGAGTTTGAAACATTAACGTGCAAAAACTAAAGCACACTGAAGAAAATAAACACAGCACAGGAACATATCCAATGAATCAGAATTACCTTTGAGAGCAAACATAGTTTCTATGGCACAGTGAAGAAACCTTATTCCTCCGGCTTTTTTTGTGCGCGAGAAAATATGAAAGTGCATGCGTTCTCCCCATATTGTGTATCTGTCACCTTTTTCACACACAATAAAGATGTTGTCTCAATGTGCCCAACTGTCTTTGCATATCCATTTCTCTGCTCTCATACCATGATACCTACAGTTAAAGGCTGTAGCAATGCTTAGCTTGAATGAACCAACACAAGCTACATGCACTGTGCTGTTGAACATGGCATTGTAAGTTAGATTCATGCACAGCACATTCATGTGCCATAAACATTTGATTGTGATAGTAGACGAGATAAATAAAAAGAAGGTATGTAAATAAGAATATTCCCTAATAAGCTGTGCAGAAGTGCTCTCCCGTTAGGACAGAACCCGAGCACAGCTGCAGTGAACAAGAAGCCAACTTATACAGCATTTAAAATCTAGGTTATAAATGTGCTACAGATTTTTCTGAATTCATGGTCGAAAATGTAGGTGTTAAAGGTGACAAACATTTAAACAGGTCTCTATTCGGACTGGTAATGCTATGTGTCACCTAGTTTGATAAAATATGCCATATCACTGGTCTCCCAAGCAAGCTACGGCTGCTGTCCAGTTGCAAGTGCAAATCACTCAATTATGTCTAGGGCACGTTTGAGCAAAAGGCAGCCAAGATTACTGTGCCATTGAGATCTATTTCCTGACATCTGATTTCTTCTCAGAAAGCTACCCCTAAAAAAAACCTTCACAACAACATAACCCAAACCTTTCTTGAGTAAAGCCATCACACTGGTCCTTCAACACTAATTACACAGTGGCTGTAATGTTATGTACGTCAGCACCTAACAAAGTACAGGAAAATTTAATAATGGCAGCGTGACAAGTACACAAAAAAGTAAAGGGATAAAACATCACACAGGCTGCCATCAGTGTTCATATCTCCATTTCAATGTGGTTGTTTTTAGCAGTGAATACATGTTCTCATTAAACTGAGTCATATTATTACAAAAGCGAAGGGCAAGGGTCTTTACATTCTAAACTGACAAATGTGCTTTATTACGATTCACCGCAATACAGGAGGTGTTTTGCAGTGAACCATCACATAAGGTTTTGGCTAACTACAGCGGGCGTGTCCTGCAGCGGGGCCTCTTGTGTATTGCGGTAAAGCGTATTATTGTGACAAGAGCTAACCTGGCATGTATGGCTTTAGCCAACAAAAGTTCTCAAGACATCATGCATCCTGCCACGAAAATCTGCTTTGATGAGAGTGGAACATTAGTTTAGTCGCTGACAGAAACCATACATTCCAGATTCACGTAAATCTTTCCCAATTACGTCATGCTGGTCGAACAGGCTGGTGCAAATGTTTCGACAGGGGAGCGTGCCTTCATCAGGGCAACTGCTTTCCTTGGCCGTTTTCATATACGTGAGTCCCCCCAACTCCCAACAGAGGAGATTTACCTGGACCTTTGCCAAGAGACGTACCGACAAGCGTTTGGTAGTGGCTGGTAGAGATGCAGGAGTCTAAAAAGCGTTGCGAAATTCGGTTCCGTAAGGTTAGCTTCACCGCAATACAAATATGTTAAGCGGTTAGACATACAAAATATGTTGCGGTGAATCATAGCAAGGGTACCTGGCCTTTGATGCAAAGCAGCTTCCCAAGAGGCACGGTAATCCCGTGGCTAGTTATGCAGCTCCCCGCATGCGAGTGAGTTCCCTGCGTTCGGCGGTTTCCTAGTGACATACAATATTACATTGATTGACTGTGTTGTAAATGGGCGACGGCACTATATGCTGATGCAAAAGCGTCGTTTCGCTTTCGAAAACTGCGCTCGACTAAAGAGAACACCTTGACTCGCATATGACCAAAGCAGTTGAACAGGAAACTACGAAATTACGTAGCTATTATGGAAGAAATCAACAGCTCAGAAAAAAAATGGCCGTGTAAACATTAACTGGCTTACGAGGTCGACAAACCAACGGTTCAAAGCATCACAGCCACGTCCGAAATAGCGCTGAAGGCCGGCCAGTACACTTAGGCGCCTCGGCGCGCGTTATGTAACAGGAGACGGCAGGTGCACGCGTACATCATTAAGGAACACATATTATTTATGTCGGTGAAAGCGGTCACTCTTCAGTTCTGACATGCTTCACCGCGTAACACTAGTCTACTGCGGCGAAGCTGACTTCAGGACGCCGATTTCTTCAACTCATCTAGCGAGGCAGGTCCGTTTATCACGCTTGGCAACGTTTGACATTTTCTGCCTTAATTTCGTTTGTTCTTTTTAATTTCCTTATCACAGTGACCCTGTATCACGCAGTAGCAGAGCTAGTGCCGCGTCTTAACTGCGTTAGGAAAGGCAAGCGTGTATGCAGCAAGCACGGCGGCATTGGCTCTTGTTTGGAAACTTCAAGAGACGCTCTTCCGCGCAGCGATGTAATTTGTATTATTAAAAGAATGGAGGTGATGATTAAATGAGCCGCAGCAAAGCTGTAAAAAAGCAGTAGTAATGCTGTTCTACGATCCTCTCGCTCGAGCGAGATGGTCTTAGAAAAAAAGCGCGATGTAACGCGATCTGACGGAACAGCTCGTCATGCCAGTGTTTTCTTACGTCCTCTTTCTTTCGCGTATTCTCCCCTGAACCAGACTACTGAGTGGTTCTGTGCACGCACTGACGATCCTGACGGAGGCAATACCACTCACATGAGCAGCTCCATATAAGATGCCACGGCCCATTCCACATGCCGGCTGCAATTTGACGCGGCCAGGAGGCAAAATATGCGCACAAGGTACCTAATGGTAACGCATCAAACTGCTCACAGCCCCAATCCTTTATTACACGCATATAGCGTGGAAAGATGAATTACTCACGCTCTAAGTGGGCACGGAATACGGACCGTTTCGCAGCGCAGCCGCCTCCGTAAGACGGCCGCCATGGAAATGAGCGGATGTGACATCATGGGTTATAGCGGACGTGACGTCATGGGTGAACGTAGACATTTCGGGCACCTTTCGTCTGCTGTGCCCCGGGCACAGCAGACACGGCCTTCTATATCTGCTCCTCTGAACGCACGATCGACGGTCCACTGATTGCAATGGCGATGCTACTGACGGAAACGACGAGTTCGCATGAGTCGGCGATGCGCCCGTAAAGTTGGCTTCGCAGCGGCGCGGATCATTTGACGTCATTTTTCGCGCTCGGCCAATAGCGGTGCGAGCGGCGCCGGAAAAGGTATGCGCAACTCTGCTCCCTGCGGGAGCATATACAGGAACACTAGACTCACTGTCCTCAACGCGCGGGGACTGCTTCGTCCTCCCCCCTACCTACGTGTAGGTTAAGAGGCGGGCACCCCAGCTCGGTGGAACAATAAAGTTTTCAATCAATCAATCAATCGGTCATATGGGTAGGGGCGGCTTAAAATTCCGCCGAGCAGTGTGCTGCAATCGGCAGCGATGTGCAGTTTTAAAGCCTTATAATAAATTACACGCTTATCGCGGAGCACTTAGATGTGTCAATTAATGATCAGAAGGACCTACTCTAAGGACTCAGTACGTTTGTAGAAAATCGTCAAAATCGTTTCAGGGTCCCTTTCAAGCTACTGAAGTTTGCCAGAACTGAAATTGTTGGTTTCATGTGGCGCGGTAAATCCTCGCACCTGCTGTAGCGCACTTCATGTTTTTACATCTATTTTATGCATGCATAACTCTTGTCGATTCTCTTGAGCTGCGAAGTTTTCACCCTGCCTTGTTTGTAAAGGGTATAAATCACGCTGTGTCTTATCGGAATGATGCCAAGGAAGTGCTTCTTTAACAGCTTTATTCTTTTCGCCCGAAGGCATCTTAGATATTGTTTGCGTTTTTGGAAATGTGTTTAAAAAATAGGTAGTTCAGGGCGAAATTTGCTAGTAGCTGCTGCATATGGTATTTTTGTTCCATTTTTCGCTGAAAAGTTCGCGTCCCGTTTGGGAAGTCATATCACACCTCGATGATGCTTGAGCAAACTTAACACGCCGAGTGATTTGTTTGTTTTACAATGTAGTCCCTTCTTGCATGTGAGTTTTGTACTCAACTGAATTCTTTCTTATACTTACGCTGCAGGCGACTAAACCGGGCCTTGCCGCCAGCGCTCATCTACTTTGACTGGCGCTGCTCTGCCTTTAAGTATATCATGTGGCACCTCTCTCAAGTAATATAATAAAGTACTGAAAAGTTAGTCAGTCTTTAGCTTTGTACGTTTCCAAGCAGCTCCCTTGGGGAATTTAAAATTGCACAAACTGCAGCGGGAACGGTAGTTCATCGGCGTATGCAGCAGAATTCCATCGGCGGTACAGCACTAACACGCGCTTTTATTAACCCGTGTGTTTGGTGACTGTTTGGAGGAGGGTAACTTGTAATCGTCCGTAGCTCTCTTAATATGAGACGGTTCACACAAATTGTGTTGCGAATGGTTAACTTTAGCTGTACCCTACGCGTCTACAAAATTCGTCAGAACCGTTTCAGGGGCCTTTCACTTGAAGAGCGCCCCTTACACTCTAGCAAATTTTGTTATATCCTTTTAGCGTTGGACGCACTTCCCCTTATCAAGTACACTCTAAAGGTATTTGATATGTGGTAACCTCCTTGGGGTAGTAACGCACCGGAATCGCGAACAGGCCATTTCGGATTAACGGACGCCAATCTTGAAGGGCATGCTTTTGTGTACTACAAATGCGAGAAGCGGGCAGAAGCTACGAGTGGCGATGTGGGCTTGTTGGTTCATCTTGAAACGAGCAAGTTGTAGCGCGGCCAGGGAACAAGGACATGGGAAGGCACAAAGAATCTGCGCTAACAGTGTTGCGTGTGCGTATTTGTGGCTTCTTGTGTCCTCGTTTCCTGTAGCGCGCTATAACTCGCTCGTTTCAAAAAGGAGCTATGACTGCGACGCGTCGTATAGTCGCCGTGTTCGGAACTTCGAGCGACTCGAAACTGAAACTGAAAACAACGAGAGACCACAGCGCCGCAGCAGGGAGACCGTACAACTGGTACAACCGTACCGCCGTACGTCTTGGTTATCTCGGCGCTGGCGGGCTTGTCTGAATGGCGGTAAATGGCAAGTTCGTGAAGACTTGGCGATTTTATTCGTGATGATGCGACCTTGTAATACTGGAGCTACCATGAAAACGAAGAAACAGGTGACGTCTTTAAGTTCATGCAGCTCCTGTCACTGTATGTCATTGTCTTGTTGTGAAACTTTTCAACCTTATCTGCGAATCCGCATGCAAGTTCGCGCGCAATCAAAGACGGTTGTTTCAGTTTAATCGAGCCCATTGTTTGCTTTTCGCGGCGCTCAACATGACACGCTAACTGAACACATTAAACAGAAAGAAAGCGGTGTTTTGTTAATTCTAGCTCGAGTGCTTGGGCGACAGCCGCTACCGGCGTTCCGGCTATACAAGATCCCGAAGATCGCCTTGTCCATCTTATTAAATTCAGCTCTTGTTCCCTGCCAACGACAACTTTAAGCTTTACTTCAAAATTATAATAATATATGACGTGGCACACCTTGAAGGTTGCTTGCCTGCGTTTAAGTTAATCTTTTATTTATTTATAGATTTAATTATGTTTTCGTTTGGAAGATACATAGCTACATATTTAACGGTATAAGAATCACCAGAGTATCGTAACAGTGACAGCTCGACCCAAAAAGTGTTGTTTTCCAGTGATGGACCAGGGGCGCTATAACGTAAAACTATTCCAAATTTTTCTATTCCAATTCTGCTATCAGCCCTCCACGATTGGTCAAAAAGTTTTTTCGACCACCCCCACTTCACCTGTCTGTCACGCGACGTTACAAAAACCGCGATACCTCCCCATCTGATATGATGTGTACACACTGATTATGCATGATTTGACAGAAAAAGGAAAAACAGTTATTTCTGATTCGACACCTTTTCGCGATTAGCCCTCGGCTATTGGTAAAAAGTTTTCGGGCTGCACCCACTTCACCTGCCTGTCACGCGACGTCACAAAACCGCAAGAACTCACCGCGTCAAAGTGACGTGTACGCGATAAAGATGCATTAATATGCCGAACAAAACTGAATTTTCTTCGGAATAGCCGCAGGCTGCCCCGTTCCGAAAGGAATAGAAGATGGCTGCCGCCGATGGCTCAGACGCTGGCTACTCGTACCTGCCGGAGAGCATGGGTGTATTTGCGTATAATAAAGCTTTTTGCGTGGCCGTGTAACGTTTTCGAGCACTTTCGGCACGTTTACCCCCTCATTCTGCTAACTCTTCTTTGCTGAGGGTCCGTTTTAGCGTCATTCTTGAGCTTCCGTTGCATGCCGCCGCGATTTTCGACCAGCCACCGCAAGCTAAGTAAGGGAAAGCCGACTAATCGTAGACGCCGGCACCACCCTCTTCGTCCGGTTATCGACTTTCAGTGCAGTGGCTCGGCCCCATCGAATCCCTCTCCACTTAAGCGTTCTCGTCGCCTCTTGTCAGCCAATTAGATACGACAAGCCGCTCAGTGTAGGCAATCTTATTCGTTTTTCAAGCAAACTAAAGTGACCTCCTATGAACGAGGAAAGCGTTTGATTGGTCTGTTCTGACAACCCAGCGGGGGACCGCCCGGTGTTTGCGTTGGCGGTTACGCAAATTTGACGTCACGAGATTGGAATAGAAATATATTGGAATAGTTTTACGTTATAGGGCCCCAAGTTGACACGTTGGTTGTGACTGGTGCGTTTCTTATATAAGTTTCGCACTATTCTCCCTGTTTGTGCGTGTGAACTATTTTGGGTGATTGTGCTATTGTGGCGCCCAATCTGCTGTGCGATTTTCATGTAAAATGGAATAGGTTGAAGTTCATACGGGAGAGTGAGGAATTCCTGTTTTGTGGCTTGGCTTGAGCTGACTATTCTTTAAAATATATTTCAGACATCGCTGTGCAAAGGCCAAAGACTGCTGTCTGGCTATTTCAATAAGGTAAATGTAGTTTCTAGTTGTTGCATAAAGTTTGTCAGTGAGGCTCTTTGGAAACCATCTCACTGCATTATGGCTATATTAGCCTTTAGGAAAACTGAAACACTTTAATCCCCCTAGTCTCAACTTCTTGCTCTATGTCTACAGAGTAGACAAATTAGATTTTGTTAATATTTTCATTGGTAAAAAAGGAAAAAGAACTTCAAGCTCTGCGACTTTTACTACAAAGCAGAAAGGCTTTAATGGGCAAAGTCATTCAGCATTAGTGAAGGAAACAACAGGATGACTTGTACAGCTTTTGTCAAAAGTATACAGGCTACTTCACGCCTTTGCCATAACGACTATGTTTATGTGAACCCGATGCACACGGGACGAGTCAGCAATTGGGCTGACTGAGCCGTTCGTGATTGCGATTTCAGGAACCCGCTTCTGACTTGTCTAGGGAATGGCGGCACACAGTGTCAAGCTAAGACATCAATGCATTTGAACTGGGTTTCCGGTTCCTACAGCGGTCTTCAATAGCTCTGTTTCATGGGTCTTATCACTGGGGTGAGGTAGCACTGCACAGTGTTTGCCTTGTTTTGATACTGTTTCCACTGCCAACACATAAATTGTGATGTCACAGTTGTTCAGTGCAAATATCAGCTCTGAGTGGCCTGAGACACCGTGTTTACATGTGTTCTGCAAAGAGGTCGGGCTGGGTCAATCTACCCCATGCAGTTCACCTGACTCAGCCCGACTTGATGCTCATTCAGCCCGACTGGCTAGCAGTTAAATGAACTCGACAGGCATATTCCAGCCCCACAAGCCAGCTAAACTCATTTCTGTTGGGCCCTGTATGTTGTTCGGCTGTGTGTTGTGGTTCCTGTGGCACTCCTGACACTCATGGATGCTGAGTATGAGAGATCTTTTCATTCCCTAGAGAGCTTAAATAGCCTGTAGTAAGTATGGCAGTTATAGGCAGTGTAGCCTGTATACTTTTGACAAAAGACTGTACCTTTATGTAATGCATGGTAGTATTGTGAGTGGTATAGCTGTGCTCCTTCAGCTCATTGTAGCATAACAACGTGTAACATGTCTTCATGTAATAGAGAAGTTTTGTCACTTCTGTCTCTAAGTGTACCTGCCATGGTGGTGTAGTGGCTTTGGTGTTGCGCTGCTAAGCCCGAATGCATGAAATAAAATCCCAGTCACACATTTCAGTGGAGGCTAAATGCAAAAACACTTGTGTACAGTGCACGTTCAAGGACCCCAGGTGGTAAAAATTAATCCAGAGTGCTCCACTATGGTGTGCCTCATAGATCATCTCATGGTTTCAGCACATAAAACCCCAGAATTCATTACATCTTGTAAGTGTAGAGGGGTACTAATAGAATATCCAGAGCAACCACTGCCCTCTTCTTGTGTACATAAAATGTGCAACATTGCATGTTTATGAGGGTAGCATTGTTTTTAACAGTGCATCGCAGTGCATGAGCATTTATTTCTTTCTCAAACATTCTTTTTTTTAGAGCTTGAAAGAGTCCAATTTGGGTGAAGCAAAAACTGAGAAGAAAGGTTCACCTTCGTTGTCTCAGGACGTCATTGATTTGAGCGATGACGACATTGTGCCTCCGACACAATGCCAGCAAGCCTGCAAGTCTGTGCTGACAAAGTGCACTGCCATAGGCAGGCCGCCTGTAAAAATCCCACTCAAGCAGTTGGGCTCAGAGACTCTCACAGAAAGGACATTACCAAAGCCATTAAGGCTCAGGAGCTCACCGGCCAAGCAATTGCTGAGGAGTGCATCTTCAAAAACTGATACATTGCTACAAACAAAACGAAAACATGAGGATGAAGTCGACCAGTGTGTGAATGTTGACTTCAAGCGCTCCCCATTTACTCAGAACTCAAACATTGTTGCTGGTGCCAACGTTCTGCATTCCTTTCAAGTACTAGCAACAAAGGAAAACATCCCTGAAGTGAAAGCTTCCCTGCAGCAATTTTGCCAAGGTGGCTCAGAGAATCTGATTACGGAAAAAACTCGCACTGGTGATGAGAATGTGCAGGTCAACTTGGCATGTGGCGAAAATGATCCAGTAGATGATTGGGGACTGGATGATGACTTTGATTTTGGAAATGAAAGGTTAGTACACCTTTGATGTGTGGGAGCTTGCAAGCACAAAGTAACAATGTGTTGAAAACCGTGGTTCAGGACAAATGATTATGCATTTTGGAAGCATATTGTTTGAGGAAAATGAGAGCTGAGTGCATGAATTGTAAACCTCCTCTAAATTCCGATTTGTGCAGTACTCTGTTTCTGCAAACTGTCTTGTTTGCTCAGATTGGACATTCCCCATACATTCCCATGATTCATACTACTCACTCAGACAAGAAAGTCATATAGGCTGCAGAAAGCACTACTGTGATGTGTGGAGCAGGATGTAATTTCTTTTTAGAGCAAAGTTTTCTTTGCCAACCCTCCCAAGGTTTCCTGACCATACCTACTGGGTGCTTCTGCTGTCTAGCCAAATAGCTCACAATTAAAAAAAAATGTGATGGCATGCCCTATGGTAAGATCGAACCTCGGTCCCTCAGCAGACAAGCACGATGCCCTGACCATTAGGCCACAATCCAAATCGTACATGTACTTCTGTCGTGTCAACACCTACTAGCTCTTTGAGATGATTGCCGCACAGGTGCACAAGAGCATGTGCGTATGTGCCAGTTTTCTTTACACCATAGACAAAGGAATGAAAAGGTTAAATTTATAGCAATTGATTAACCGCTTCACAAAAGCTCCATTTCACATGGATTCCAAGCTTTGTGTTGGGTCTGCATAACTTTAATTATGATTATTATTGAAATGGGAATATGAGAGGAGACAACCACCTTTCAATTTGTTGTTTGCTTATGTAGCTATTTGCTCTAAGCAGTGTTTTCCTACAAGAGCTGCAGCTGTCTCATTGTTTCTTTTTTCTTTTTTTTTCCTCCCATTAAGGGAATGTTTTCTTCGTGTTTGGGATTCACATACATGCAATTGTGGTAGTCGGTCATCTGTAAGTGGTGGTTGCAATCCCATCAATTTCCTAACCTGTACGATTATATCCACCCGCCTTGGTCGTGCAGTGACTTTAATGTTGTGCAGCTAAGCCTGAGGTCGCGGGACTGAATCCTGGCTTCCACGGCTGCTTTTCAATGGGAGTGGAATCTAAGAACACCTGTGTGTCACGCATTGGGTGCACGTTAAGGATAAGATTAATCTGCAGTCTCCCACTACAGCATGCCTCATAATTATATTGGGCTTTTAGCACATAAAAACCCCAGAATTTAATTTAAAATTTTTGTGATTGTATCTCTATAGACAGTATGTGTTGGCACATAACTTCAGGCTGCCATGGGTGTTGTTACTTTAGTAGCTACACTAAGCTGCATGTTACTACACTATTTTCCTTCTGCCTGTATTCAGATCACAAAGGCACAAACAGATCAAATAGGTTGTGTTGTTCGCAGTGATGTGGAACTGTGAGTAAATTGACTATTGAAAGTTTTTTTAAACAGTAGATAGCAGTATTGATAGTATTACAATATTCCGCTATGAAACTATCGACAGTAACAAAATCAGTCAATAGTACCATTGTTCTCAATAGTAGTACCATTGTTTGTATCACGACAGTTTGCTATCGACAGTGTTATCGATAGGTTCCAAGTCATGACTAATGGTATTGCTAGAAATTTTGTGAAAACTGACCAGCAGTAACACTCAGTTCATGCAAATAGTAACAGGGAATGTCACCTAGTTTAAGTTGCAGTGTTTATGTGCATTACTTTGAGTGATTTTCTATTATCAGTAGAGTATTATCGACAGTACTATCCAAAGTGTACGTGATGGTAGCCTCGATATCGCTAGTGCACTATATTGATAGTGTGCTATCGATGGTCGTATTGATAGTTTTTGTGCTATCACTAATTTGATAATGACTCTAATTGTCGATAACACTGGTTTTGCATCACTAATTGTTCACCTGTAGCTGTGGTATGGTTTTCTGCTGCCAAGCGTGTGATAGTGGGTCATATCTTTTGTGGCATAAGTTCTGCTCGAGGGTTATCGATTTTCAGTAGGACAGCATAACTTTGCTCCAACCACTCGGATGTATTTATTCATGTGTAACTGTCATTGCAGCCTCGACTTTGACATCAGTGCCGTGCCAGTGTATCGCAGTGTGAAAGCTGTTGTAAGAGACATAAGCTATGCTACGCCAGGATGTGTTCACCTTACTGTCCACCAAACTGCATCACAAGAGGAGCTTGAATGTGTCCTGAAAGGTTCCTGGTAGGTCCATTCATACAATATGTCTTTTGTATCCTCATGATCTGAAGTAGCCGTGATCTGAAGCCAGGTGTTCCGAAAAAAAGAGAGAATATTCTCAATGCCTTGGCACGTAACCTGAAACTGAAGACTGCAGTTCAGACTTGGCATTGCAAACATCGCTCCACACTTGTAATTTTCAGGTTGTCAGATATGAGTTGCCAAGTTCTTTTTTAAGGACCCCTGGTTTTAAGACTTTCGGCCACAAGGATACCTGTAGTTAATTATAATATATATATATATATATATATACATCTTTTCTGTGTGTGTCGAGGGCTGGGGGTGCAGACGAGCAAATGCTGACACAAAGAGCACGACAAAAGTGCTAAACTAACAGCTAAATGTTTAATCATGGGTAAAAATTACGGCAGAACTCATCTCACGATGTTTATCAATGGTAATGCGATAGCGTTCGAGTAATGTAGCAACACACTGTATTTATCAAGTCACATTTATTTAGCATCTGTAGTGGTCATTTCAACACCTGCGTTACTTCGATTGTATGCGACATACTCCAGTATTATCTCACTTTGCTATAGCACATGCTTGCCAAGGTCGCATATGGGCATGGTAGCATGATGATGACTGTATGACGCCAGTGTAGTGATGATGACGGAATAACGTTACTGGAACGCCAAAGGAGGCATGGTGACAATGAGATGATTCTTAAATGATGACGATGGTGTAACGACGACAACATGAGGACAACAGGAGGATGATGGCAATATGACAACAGTTTAAAAAACTGGTGCATGACAGAGACTGACGACGATGGCATGACAACAGCGGCATAATCACGATCGAATGAGGACAGCGCAATTACAATAGAAAGACAAAGAAGGAATGACGTCGATGACCGATGGCAATAGGATGACACTACTAAAGTAATGACGATGGTAAAACGAAAGTGTGGTAACATCAGCATAAAGAGAGTAGGATGTCAAAGAATGACAATGGTGTATCAGCTGTGATGGCATCACGCCAACGGTATGACTGCGATGGAATGACAGAGGTACAAGGATAATGGCATGACGATGAGTGTACAATGACAATGGTGTGACAACGACTGCGTCACAAAGCTTGTACGACAATGATGTTGTAAGGACAATGGCATGATGAGAGTTGGAGGACAAAACTGGAATGACGATGATGGCATGATGACGATGGTGTTACAACGGATGCATGATAGCGGCTCTGATGATGAAGCAATGATGATGACGCCATGACAATGGCAGCATAATGACAACTGACTAACGACAGCGTGATTATGATAAAATGATGAAGGATTGGCGTCAATGGAACAACAAAGGCGGCATGATGACAGCGACATGAATACAATGTGATTACATTGCTGACGTGATTATGATGGTAAAACAACAATGATATGACTGCCATATGCTTTCGCCCATGGTGTGACAAGAGACGGATGACAAAGTTATAATGACAACAATGTGACGACATATGCATGACAACGGCTGTGTCACGACAACACAATAACCATGCCGTGCAACAGTATGAAAACAATGGGATGATGACAAGCATATGACGACAATGGCATGACAGTGACTGTATCATAAAGCTTGTATGTTGATGTGATGAGAGTCGAATGATGAAGCTGGAGTGACGACGATGCAACAAGCACAATGGCATCGTGACCACGAGTTAACGCCCTAGTGGCCCAAACTTTTAGACAACTTGCGCCATTGGGGTGAAGACAACGGCATGATGAGAGTCATATCACAAAGATGGATTGACGACAATGAAACAACTACGACGTCGTCACAACCACGAGCAGGCACGTACCCGCCCCCTCCCCCACCCAGAATTAAGTGGCATACCCTCTCCCCACCCACACCACCACTCCTCACACTCATTCCTAAAGCGCTGCCAAATTAATCTTGAGACTTGAAAGCTATTCAGCGATCAACATTTTGCTGCCTTTTTCACTCCTTTTGGATGGCGGTAGTTATCAGCATTTCCTGGGGTGTGAAGGCCAGTTTTCTCATCGATTCAGTGCCCGCGCAATTAACTAAAGATGCGTTCAGTTCTCACCATCTATTCAACGGTCACATGCATCGCTGTTGCATCGTTAGTTCAAACGTCTTTGTTCAGACTGATCCGGGGACCAGGAAAGGGATTTGGTTCATAGTCAGCTCGTCTGTATGCTCATGGAATGAGTTGCGGCCAAAGAAAATGCCAATTGCATGTAACTTTTCCTTTTGCTTCATTATTTCCCCGAGTGACGGCTCGCCGTGACGCTGGCAGGTCCTCGGAACCATATACCCCCGATGTGGGTTAGGTAAGGTGGAAAATGAAATAATGTGAAACAGTGTCCATCATCAAACCCTTCAATAAGCGTTAAACCCATAAGCAATGTGGCTGTCATCTGTTGCCGCATGTGGTTTTTCCGTAATTGTACAGCACTTCTCGTGCAAAATTGGCAACTGGAAAAAGAGTCGCAAGGAGTGAATAAATTAAGCAATCTACTTAGGGAGAGAGCCGAGGCAACAGCCAAACAGTAAGGAAAAGTGAAAGTTAACAAATTTACCCGTTTTTAGTGACAATATTTATGGATCAACATCTTTTTATTTAAAAAGGAAGTAGAGGAAACGCCGCCGGAAGTGGAGAATAATTCCGTGTGTTTTGAATGATGCTTTCTACAGTTATCAGTCGAGCCGCCTGACATAGCCACTTCTCTGCTGTGCTAATGTGGGTGTTTTTCTAACCTTCCATGGTGGGCGCAATGCGTCTAGAACTGCAGTGTCCTGCGCTCCATGCGGTTGCACGGGACTGGTGGCCACGCATCGTTACACAACTTCTCAAGTAACAATACGAGTCTGTTTTGGCACTTAACATGGCAGAGCAGTAAAAGAGAGATCTAAAAAAACTGTGATTCTTCCGCAAATATATATTTCTCTATAATTCTTCCAGAGCTAATTCAAAAGATGCTACTAGAAATTTTTGTTTTACACTTTCGCTTGTTTACTTTTTGGCAGTGTTCCTCCTGCACTTCTTTGGTACGCGAGTCCATTTGATGTGGTTCCTTGTTTGCCAAGTAAAGGAGAGGTGTATCTCACAGGCGTATCTGTGAGGTACACCTTATTTCATTTCTCTTTTGCAGTTTTACGCGTCCTTATGGGAAATGGTGGGCATTATTACTATTTGTACTAGTAAAGGTACCCCCCTCCCCTCATTTGCATAGAAAAGTTACGTTAGATGCCGTGTTCTGCGTATTGCTGCATATGACCTCTTTTTTTTTTTTTGTTCTTGGTGCAGTTTATATATGTTTATATGTCCGTGTAAAAAGTTACATTTAATTGAAGGTTTAAATGCCATTACTTTCAGTAAATGCAGATAACATCTATCTTAGCTTTTGTGTACTCCTTGCTGTTGACGTATATACATGCTGTAGATGATGCTGGGAGGAAAATCAGAAGTGTTATATATCTGGTTGCTGCACAAGAAGCTTGAAGGGAAAAAGTTATCATCCATCTGATGCTAGCACGAAGCTACAACAAAAGCCTATATGGGTTTCTCAGAAAGAAAACTTTGCATTTAAAAAAAATATTGCCCAGGTTTGGGAAATGGACCCAGGACCAGCACTTTTCCAGGGCAGTCACCGTGCTAACCGGCAGACTAGCAGATGGCGGGGTGAGGCTAAATCCATTGACAACACGGAACGCAGGAACACTGAATATGGCATAAGTTCTGCGCAAATTTGTGAGGTGGAGGAAGATCGGAGCTTCATGCTACTGTCCGATGGATGACAATTTTACCCTGTCATTAAACTTCGTGCACCTTGTTGAGTTCTGCAGAACTACTTTTTTGCTGTGTAAAGAACCCTGATACTATGTTACTGTGATGACATTCCTCTTCTTTTCTTCCCTTTTCCTTTGAAATCAGGCAAAATGAGAAGGTCTGCCTAGGTGATTTCATTTACATTCATGCCAAATTCGTAGGGAAGACTGCAACTATAGACAGCGAAGGTGGCATCATTGTGACAAATCCCGACATGCTTGTGAATAGCACCTCAATAGTGGCCTCTCTGTTCTGCACTCGCAAAAGTGTACTTGCGAGCAAGTTTAGGGACATCGATGGCTCCAATGTGACCATGCTTGTTGGCAGCATTGCTCACGAATTGTTCCAAAAGGTGAGGCTCATTGACAGCCCTGTGGTTTCGGTGCTTATGAAACACCTTGCAAGTTGACCTGTCCTTACATTCAGGACACAAAAAGAGGGGTACTAAGTTAACCTATATTTGTAAATTTGTGCTTCTGGAATGTCAAAAACAGCTTCACTGCATGGAGTTTGTAAGCCAGAAAAGGTGCCAAAGCAAAAGATGGGTGGCAACACCACATTGAAGTTGCCTACAGTTACATCATAGATTTTGACAGCATCTGCCCAGGTATAAATGTATAGTTTGATAAACTGGGATTGCATTCTAACGCCACAGTAGCTCAATGGCTATGGCATTGTGCTGCCAAGCTTGTGGTCGTGGGTTCGATCCTGGCTAAAGGGGACACATCTCGTTTAGGCGAAATGTAAAACCGCCTGCATTCTTAGAGTTAGGGGCAAGTTAAAAAACTCCGTGGTCAATGTTAATCCAGAGCCCTATCTATCGTATCATCGTGTTGGCAAGTTAAATCCCAGAATTCAATTATTCTCTCCCTCTTAATTTTTTCTTCTGGCAATATGGAATTTGACAGTATGCCAAGCTATAATTACCATTATTTCGATAAACTGGGATTATATTGCATTCTAAAACAATCGATTGCTCGTTTCGAGATCATCCTCCACACAGAAAAAGCCCAAACACACGAATATAGCCTAAAATCCATAATGTGACACTGACTTAAGAGCGCAACAGCTTGTGTGCGATATTTAATAATGGAAAGATCGTCCATCAATTTCTCTGCCAGTAGTTGACTCTTTTTTGCCATAGAGATGAAATAATCTTGAAGCAACACTCCACGATTTCAAGCACATTTTGTGTTGCTCTTTGGCATCCCTTAATGGCAGGCTGCTTCGTAGTAAATACTGTGTACCAGTGACATTGCTCGTTGGCACGCCGTACATTTTTGGCAGTATATATAGCCACTTCCGTCTAATTGCCACTCATGATGATCAAGCTTTGTTTACTAGGGATGACTCCGTGGCCAAAGGGAATTGTCAATAAAAAGCATTAGACTGTATTTGAAGGATTGGCAACATTTCATCTTGTAAAATTTAAATTTTCCTGCATTAGAAAAATCTACTAAATATGTGCATATTTACACACGTACATCACTTTGTCTTTTGTTTTATTTATCTATTTTTTGACCGTTTTTACTGTATAGCCACTGTAACAAATTTATATTTAAGAACGTGGATGGGGAAGCCGTGCCGCGGTAGCTCAATTGGTAGAGCATCACACGCGTAATGCGAACACGTGGGATCGTTCCCCACCTGCGGCAAGTTGTTTTTGCACTCACTTTCGTTGCCATTAATTTATCATTTCTTTAATTGATTTAGTAAGTACAAGTAATTTCCCCTATGGTTTCCTTGGTGTCTTTGTTGGCTTCTCATGATAAAATTTATCTTTTGGTAGGTAATGCTTCTACACGTATCTAACATTTCAGAATGTTGTTGCCAATTCTACAGTGAAAGAGACTTATCTGTTGAGATTGTGCACACCATAATAATAGTGCTGGTAGTCGTGGAATTTATGTTACCGCCAGCGATTTCGCTATAATGTATGATTAGGCACGTATAACTAGCTGATGCACTTAACCCGCAGATCAGATAATGACAACTGGCGATTGTAGTTGCCATTTTTATTCTGCTTTGAATGTTACTTGTTTTTTGGATACAAGTTTGTCCAATAAAGAAATGAGTTAAATTCATGATTCAGTTTTTGAACTGACTGGTTCTTCACTGTCACTGTAATGAAACAATATATATATTGAAATCTGTTATATTGGAATGATGCTAGTGGGCAGTGGTTGGGCCCTGAATTTTAACATGTGAAAGTTCTTGCTGTTATTTTGTTTACTATCAAGCTAACCTTTTTCACCAAATATATGCAGAGAGAGTATCAGGTATCAAATCTAGGGGTGTTGTTGCATTCAGCATTCATCTTTAGTGCCGCTCGAAACAAATAGGGCACTTAGACTTTCTCAAATTTACAGGCAGTGACCAGAAATGCTAGCAAGGATGAGATGTTGGAAATACTGAACAAGGTTCTCCACAGGAATGATTTCCTGAGTGAAATGTAAGTTTATCTTCATTTTTTGTATAGCATCAGTACTCTGCAAACTGCCCATTATCAATGTTCATTAAGCCTTATTGTGACTGCATTTTTGCGTGCACAGCCATTGTAGTGGGTAACTGAGATATTATTTGTTTATTTATTATAGATTATTATTTATTATTATTAGATACTATTATTATTTGTTCTCTGCATCATTGGTAGAGTTCTGTCTACTGCAAAAACTTGTGAAAAATAATTAATACTATACGTGTTACTTAGAGCAGGTGCGGAAAAACAAAAGGGGGTAAGGGTCAGGACTGGATGGAGCCCTTGCCCTTCAGATGAACTCTTGTCAAGGCCACATACACGCTCATACATCAAGATAGATACACTTATTTGGTGTGGTGCTGTATCAAAAGTATGTTAGAAACATGCTACAAGCAATTGCTCCCTAAAACTTCTGTCTTCGAAGATGTGGGTCTGTGGCTTAGACTATGCTGACCATTTATGAGGGTTAGTCCACTTGGTGGATTTGGATCAAACTTCAGTTCAGACATGCGGTGTCCTTCAAAAAATTGGCACGGCAAAGCCAAAATAATCACTTCAACCACTGGCTGCCAATAAGCACCAGAGCAAGAAATCCTAGCAAAAGACTCGCCGCAGTAACTCCATTGCCCTAACGATGTGGGTTCGATTTTTGACCGCCACAGCCACATTTCAATAAATGCAAAACACGACGATGCCCTTGCATTTAGATTTAGACGCATCCTAACAATCCCTAATGGTACTTAGTTCATTTCAGATTCTTGTTGCAGTGTCTCTCACAGCCTAAGTTCTGCTATAGAATACCTGAGGACTCGTGGTGCCTATTTTTCTTTCTCCTTGTTTGTTGCCCTACCCTCACTTCTCTATTTACCTTGGGACAAGCTTCATCAAACAATCAAAAGTGTGAGCTTGTTTCGTTGCTTTGTTGAATGTCTGCATTTGCTAACTGTAGGCTACATAATGAAAGGCGATAGCATGGGATGTTAAGTACTCCTTCATGTATGTAGTTACGAAGGAAACATTTGCAGTGTTGTGGCTCAAACAAGTGCAGTCTCAAATTGTACATTTTTCAGTGGTTTTAAAAAATTCAACATGCACTTCACCGGGCTCAAGTTACTGGCAGCTGTGATGAAATAGAGCTCTGGGAGCACACAGCAATGGTGTCTTCTTTCCTTACACTTTCTTGTAGGTACAGCCTTAACACTTCTGAGACTGAGGTGAGGGAACAGCTTTTGAAGCTTCTTCCCAATATATCACGCTGGATAGAGGACTACATGGGCACAAAGCTTCCTGCTGATGGCAAGCAGGGTTTACTAGTGACAGAAGTGAGGGACATCGAGGACAATTACTGGTGCCCACGCCTAGGAATCAAGGGCAAAGTAGATGCCACGCTGGAGGTCAAGGTGCATAACCACAGCCAGCTGGTGCCACTGGAGCTCAAAACTGGACGACACACTTTCTCATCTGAACACAAGGGGCAGGTAAGACTCTTTTCGATCTGCGATGAACCTGAACAGTCGACTTGAGCTTGCAGTGCAGCAGTCGCCACTCCGTGTTATGTTAGCTGAAAATGCTTGCAGGGCTCCAAGCTGTAACAAAAGCTCAAATTTGTGTAGAGACAGGAACACTAATCGAGAACCAAGCTCGAACTTGTCTTTGATATCTGATGGTGCCTAACTTGACCAGAAAGGTAAAGTACCTGGGTTCACTGCCAGGTGGCAGCACACTGCATAGGGTTTATATAGTATATACACCAGTCTATATGTCGTTTGACTATGTATTCTATGATTATGGTATTCAGAACTAAAAAATTGTAGCGTGTCTTTGGCTGTCTCGAAGATTTGAAATCTCTCTCCTTCAGGTGATCCTATATGCAATGATGATGGCAGAACGACAGGCTACGGATGTGGAAGAGGGCCTCCTGCTCTACATTCGTGACTGTGTGGACATGCAGCGGGTGCCTTCCAGGCATGCTGAGCGCAGGGACCTGTTGCAGAGGCGCAATGAGCTTGCCTCCTACTTGGCTGATGCTACCGGTGTCTTGCCCACACCCATTGATAGCCAGCGCTTCTGCCCCAAGTGCCCCTATGCCGCAACATGTTCCATCTACAGGAGGTCTATGATCTGTCCTCTCTTTTAAAGCATGCAGTTTCCTAATTAACTCTTAAATGTGCAGAAATTTGCAGAAAATAAAAGTTTACAGAAGCTTTTGTGGTAGCAGCCTTTGGGAGGACACATGTTCATTGTTTCTACTTGTTAGGTCATTTTGCAGATTTAAAGATACTATGTATTCCAAAAGAACTCGTTCTTGGGCATGTTGTTGTTTTGGTTTGCCTTACATTATCTTGATCAGCACAATGTAAGCAACATGAAACATTGAAAGCAATATAAACAGAGACAGATGATACTTGTCTGTCTCTACTCTTTGTCTGTTTTGTGTTGCTGACATTGCACCAAGCAGAATAATCTATAGCAAACTCAGTAGTGCAGTCGACTTCTGTTAATTGGACCCTGACTAGACAAACGAAACTGATCGAATTACCTGGCGGGTCAAATCAAACAAGAGGCATAAAAGCCTCCGAAACACATCACTGATTAATTTGACTGTATCTGCCTGATTCTAACACGCCCCCGAATCCATGCGTGCATGGCTTCTATGTATTCAAAGTAGAAGACTAACATAGAGATAACATTGAAGCTCCTAAACAAAGTGGAAATCTAACGCCCACATGATTTTTAACGCCCACACGCTTTTCTAAAGTTAGCCTCGCCACAATACACCACTGTTATGTGACAAAGCATACTAATGTTGCGAACACTGTTTTCGGCCCAAGTTTCTTAGGGGAAAAAAAGGCCCGTGTTAGAATCGGAATTAATACCGTAATCACACATTTTGAGCTACCATCATTGCTTGAAAATATTCCTAGGGCAGGCCAAAGATAGGCGCTTTTGATGGCAGTTTTTTTATGTGTGTGTTCAATGCATTCACTGTCCCATAAGTTCTTAAAGGAACACTAAAGCGAAAGAATAAATCAGTTTAGACTAATGAAGCATTGTTTGAGAACCCTGCAGGTAGTCATTTCAATAAATTTTTTGTTTATTAGATGAGAAAATGAAGGTCCAAGCATCAGTATTTGAATTTCGCGCCGAAACCCCAGCGCCGGTACGTCAGTGTGACGTCAGGGATACCAAAGCATGTTTTCGCATTTGGGCCCTGTTGGCTGAGTAAAGGTTCCCGAAACTTGCCATGTTTAATATTTGGTTCCTTTAGAACCCAATGTAGTCAATCTGTACCGCTATATATAATTAGTAGGCCCTAGAAGATGCCATCAAAATCCAAGACGTCACAGCCCCCAGGTGCGAGAACTTAAGTAGGCGTCGCCACCCTTATTTCGTTCGTGTGCTTTTTCTGGCTTACCAAATGTCTTTTCGTTGTAAGAGGGGTGTTTTTGGTGTTGTAGAACGGTAATTTACTGATGCAGAAGAAATCATTTTTCACTTTAGTGTCCCTTTAAAAAGACGCTGCCAGTTAAGGGGTTGCTGTTTCAATCAAAATAGGGGTCAGGTGTGTGCATGTTGATTAGTCATGTTCGAATTATCCAGCAAAGGCCAATTTTAGGATTGAAATAACGAAAGCTTGGGCCCATAGAAATGCATGGGCGCCAGCTGGCACCTTTGGACGGGATCAAATTAAACAAAAATTGAATTAACTGCAGTCAAACTAACGGAAGTCTACTGTTTATGTGCATATACAATCACTGTTGTAAAACTTCCAGCTTAGACGAACTTTGTTTCTTTTTCAACATTCTCAGAAGCTCAGCAGAAGGTAGAATGTCACAGCTGGAGATACAGCCAGAGCCACAGTTTGTTGTGGACAGTGTTAAGCACTTGAGTGCTGAGCATACCAGCTACTTCTTGGATTGGTGCACCATGCTGAATATGGAAATGGAGCACGCCAAGCTTGATCTTCAAGATCGCTTTTGGGTGGAAGACGCCATGAAAAGGTGGGTGATCGCACTGCCAGTTGTACCTATTGTCCCCACATGTCCGAGTTGTAAAAAGTTGTAAAAGTAGGTGCAGATGTGGGCTAAGCTTGATCATTGTTACGCTGCTGCACACAGTGCATGTCATTTCATTTCAGGGAAAATAAGGGCCTTTGCTTCAGTAACGTGAAACTTGCCAGGAATCAGGAGATCCTTTCTGTCAATGAACAAGCCTTCCGGCACACCTTCCAGAGAAGTGGTTCTTCTCCATTGGGCAGCTTCACGAAGTGCTTTGGCCTTAATGTGGGTGATCGCATTGCTGTTAGCGAACAGGAGAGCTTGACCTGTGTTGCGGTGGCTACGGGTACTGTGACCACTGTGGCTAACGATGAGGTGGTGTTGGACTTGGACAAGTAAGTCACAATGTCATTCATAACCGTCATATTGTCCTTGTAAACGTACTGCTCTATTATTGTTGCAAATTTATAATTGTTGCGGCGAAAGAAAGAAGCTACACTGATGTTTCGGAACTAGAATTCGCTATGTCATGTTCATTGATAGCACATTGCTTTTCAATATCTGAAAATATTACAGGAAAGACATATGAAGAGCAGTGTTGCCATTTTCACATGGATTCTGCTGAATGAACATTAAAAACGGTATTATTCCATGAAATGCTTTGGGAATCTGCTAAGAGTGGAATCTAATGAGTAATAAGCTGAAATGTCAGTAGCAGATCTCTGGATGTTGTGCTAGTGCCAACTAATATGCTGCTTTTATTATGTGTAGTCATGCTTCACTGAAGCAGTCTATAATTCCATGCACAAAAACACTCCTAGGTGTAGACTAGAATGGAATCTTGAATCATGTTTTTACATGGTATTAACCACTTCTCTATTTCCCTCTAGGAACATGCACACCTGTCAGGAGTGGCAGACAAAGACATTCCGCATCGACAAGGTGTTCTCATCAGCTTCGTTCACCATCAGCTATTCCAACTTGGCAAGGTTGATGAGTGCTGAGCCTGAGTCTGAAAAGCTGAGGTCGCTGGTCATCGACCGATCTATGCCTGTGTACCGCAAAACATTGTCCAAGGAGATTGCCGTTGCGTGCCACGCTGTGCTCAAGCCCCTTAACAATTTTCAGCGCCGAGCCATTCTCAAATTTTTGATGAGCGAAGACTACGTCCTTTTCAAGGGAATGCCAGGAACAGGTGTTTGCTCTTAATTATTATACATTTCTAGTTTTTTATCCTATCTGCAAGGAAGGATATAATTGATTATTTCAAATCGTTAACCGTAGCCATTTATTACAGACTAAAATTTGCACAGACATTTCACATGCTGTTATCGAGAGCAATTTGTCTGTCTTTATGACGACATACATAAATGAGCAATGCAGCTATGCTTTCATCATGACCAATAAATGTGCACACATTTGTCTGCACATTTCATGCTTCGTTTGTGAGCCAAGTCCTGCCACTTAACTCTAAGGGGAGAGAATCTTACCTGCAAGAGCCATAATTTTTTTATCATCCAGGCCACTAGTGCTACAAGAGCGACAGAGACAAGACCAGTTAATCTAGCTGCCGAATGCTTTAGTGAATATAATGTGGCATATGCAGCTTTTGTCTTAGCAGGGTTGCTGATTTCGCTAGATGATAATTCATCTTAGTAAGAGAAGAGTGCGAAGACCGACAAAGACAAACGGGATGAAGGCACCTTCGTTCAAACATACCACCGTTATCCATCAACACAACAGTGACCACACCCACATAGTCATAGAAGCTGTGCATATGGTGCAGGAACAAGCTGCATACATAGGTGTTTTGTGGAAGGCAAGTACAAGCGGTTGACATTTTTGGTGATTCATGATCTTTTGGCATGTTCTTTAAGTTTTATTTATTATACAATTATGTTTTCATTCTTTGCTTCCTTCCCTGTCACTAGAGATGTTTCCACGATTGCTGTTTGTGAGTGGATTATATAAATTAGGATAATTTAATAATGAACTGTCAACTGGAAGTTAGCACGCATCTTTGTCTCATTTATGTTCTTGTCAGCTTTTGCAGTGTTCCCTCGCAAAGATTCATTTTTAGACTTGTCCGTTCATCAGCTGCTGCGAATTTAAGTCATCAAAACTTGCAGAAAATGTTTCGCTTTACAACAATCCTGTAATTGATGACAGTTGTGCTATCTGATTTTGTTTTTTGTTTCAGGCAAAACCACTACCATTGCTGCCTTGGTTCAAGCCTTGGTGCTGCTCAAGAAGCGGGTACTATTGACAAGCTATACACACAGTGGGGTGGACAGTGTATTGCTAAAGTTAAAGGCCCGTGGCGTGCCCTTTGTTAGACTCGGTGCTACCAGCAAAGTCCATCCAGACCTCAAAGAGTTCAGCGCAAGTAATCTGACTGCTATCATCAGTACTACTCTGGGACTGCAGGAGTTTTACGAGAGCCAGGTAAGCTTCGTGTGCCAACCATTAGAGCTGTATTTACTGGGAATTTGGTTTTAGTTGAACCTTGTATCATAACAGCCTCATCCGGCATGAAAATACTTTCGTCATACTAGTACACGGTGTTTCAGGTAACTTGTGCCAAGCCTTAGAAAGTGCATGTGTGCGTTGTGAGATTGCAACCAACTTAGTATTGTTCACTGTTCCCTTGAGCAACTCAAAGCAGTTTTACTATGAACTTAGGTAATTATTTAACAATTAACCAACCTTAAAAATTTTCCAGTAAACTCAAAACCTTCAATGGAGAAGTTGTGGAGCCTGTAAAGTCAACGACTTCATTGTCTGCCAGACCAGGCTTCAAGTATGGTGAAGGACAATGCGCTTCAAGAGCCCACAGCAGCGCGTCTTATGCCGCCATAAATTCCAGAAGAAGCAGAAGTTACCATCCTGTGACTCGTGCTCGCTGCTCTCGTACTTGCTTGCCTGTTCTTTCTAATCCGAAATACTACTTGTTTCTAAAGAACCTATTGAGAAATATCCAAACAATTTTTTTTTGTGTGGTGATAGGTGCTGTGGTTTTCATTTTTCAGGGCTGCAAGAAAAACATGTGAGATTTAATAACTACCATGTGACTAGGCGCTAGCACGCAGCAACATTACTGCCCTCAAATATGCTGCCAACAAATGATCTATTCAGCTTTACATATTTTCTGAAAGTTCACTGAAACTCCGAACATTCTCGTTATCCTGCCATAAACTAAAGAACATGTGCCACACTAGTACTCCATAGCCGACCTCCAGCAAGAAAACCCTTTTCTATGTGCGTGGAGGCTCGGTGGGGAAATGTGTGTTCCACTCCTTCCACAGTTAAATCTTAATATAACGAAGTCGGTAAAATCTGCAATTTGCATTGTTATATCAAAATTTCGTTGTATTGAAATTTAACATTTTATGCTAATAAGCACAGCTGCCGATCAATTTTTCTTACACGGAAGGGACCGCAAAATGCTCCCATTTGAGCAATTGAAGAAAGCAAAAGATACGGTTTCATACCATGTGGACAATATCTTCGCATCGACAGTATGAACCAGCGAATCCCGCCACACGTTCATGTCCTCTCTGCCTCAGCGACTGATAGTGTCGCCCACAGTGGGGCGACACTATCAAGTACTGCACTATTTTACTATTATGTCCTGTACTATTTATACTGGAGGTTGCGAATAACCTCCAGTACTAAATGCGACGGAAGACAACACATGTGATGCCACGCCATCTCAGCACACCCACTAATTGAACACGCAGCAGAAGATGTTGACGCTGTTAAAAGACACGAATACGTATGTTCAACTTGACCGGGATCCAACACCCAAGGTGCAAAGAGACTACCAGAAGCTTTTGGCCGATGTCTTTCGTGTGGTCCCCCCTGAACGCAAGTCACTGTATTTTACATTACTTTGTCATAATGGTTCGGCCCCTGCTCTTTATGGCCTCCCCAAGGTTCACAAGCCAGGCGTTCCCATGCGTCCAATTGTAGATTTCACGCGTTCACCCCTGCACAAGCTATCAGGATTTTTACATCGTGTCATTTCGCCCCTCGTCGGACGTGCCACTCACATACGCAATTCCTACGACTTGATGGACAAAGTCCGTGACGTCGTACTGGACAAAAACAACATCCTGGTCTCTTTTGACGTGAAATTGCTTTTTACTAGTGTGCCAACGGAACTGGCCGTGGATGTATGCAGTACCGCTCTGGAGTTGGATGCCACTCTACCCGAGAGATCGCCCATTGATGCACCGGACCTGGCTCGGCTGTTACAGTTCTGTTTATCAAATACGTACTTTACGTTCCAAAAGTATTTCTACAAACAGGTCCACGGAACGGCTATGGGAGCTTCTATATCGGTAACCGCCGCTAATTTGACAATGGAAGCACTTGAAAGTCGAGCACTCGCTTCGTTCAGCCCTGCTCCGAAGGCATTCTTTCGCTACGTGGACGACTGTTTTTGCATCATTCATAAAGAAGCAGTTCAGTCGTTCACACCTGAACAGCATGGAAGCAGCGATCCAGTTCACGGTAGAAGAGGAAGTCGACGGCAAGCTTCCGTTCCTTGATATGCTGATTGAAAGAAAGGGGCCTACTTTGTCGTTCGCAGTTTGCAGAAAGCCAACTCACACAGGACGCTACTTGCATTTCGGCTCCTTGCAACCTGCTTCTCACAAAAGGGCAGTGGTTTCGACGCTTCTATGACGCGCGGAGAAAATCTGCACGAGACAAGAAGACTACGCAGCCGACGTAAGCGTGGTACGGCGGGAACTATCAGCCTGTGGTTACCAGTGCTCTTTCTTGAATGCTGTCGAATGACAAATGGCACGTCCGCAGTTACCCCATGCTGCCTCTAGTCAAAAGCGCGCCGGAATACCCTATATCCCGTCCACGAGTGAAGCTCTAAGCCGTATTCTGCGTTCATACAATGTTCAAGTGGCACACATTCCAAACCAGAGACTACGGCAATCACTCGTCAATGTTAAGGACAAATTACCAAAAGAGAAATTCCCAGGTGTTGTGTACGTTGTCCCATGCGCGGATTGCGACTACGTGTACATTGGCGAAACTGGTGACTTTGAAAGGCGTCTTAAACAGCACAATTATGACGTCAAAAAAGAAAATGTGAAATCCAGTGCCTTGGCTGAGCATGCCACTTCAAGCGGCCACGCAATCGATTGGGGGAAGGCACGTGTCCTTGCCAGGGAAAAAGGGCTATCTCGACGCCTTTATCTTGAGTCCCTCATGATCCAGACTACGCCACACACTCTGAACAGGAGCGATGGCAATCTGCCGTCAGTGTATGCGCGCTGCCTGCGTCACGTGTTCTAGACTATTTAAGCGAGCTGCTCGAGCACCTTTGTTTATTTTACCTGTGAACAAGGCTCCCGTGTGGGAGCCGAAACGTCTTCTTTTCTTTTAAATCTTTATTTGGTCGGCGAAGTGCCCCGGGTTTTTGTTTACCTTTTAACCATATTGAAATAGTAGATAAATACAGTTTGTTATATTGAAGTTCGTTATATCAATGTTTAATTGTACATTGACTAATAACTCCAGTGAAGCAGCGCTTGCCGTGGCTGTATAGCAGCAGATAGAACGCAACATGTCATTTGTTAAAAATCGGGGATCACACTTCTAAGATGTACATTCATATGCACTTCCTTGAACTCCACTCAAAGTACTCTTGCCCAGAGATTTACATCGACGCAACAACATCGTATGCTGGCGTGTCTTAGTCAGCAGTCGGTCCATCTTTCACAGGATCGGACATTCTGCTATTGGGAATAACCATCTTTACAGCAGAGGCTTATGCAGTATTGTCACTTGTAAATCATACAAGGAAATTAAAACTACAAAAGGCAATAAGATTCAGACTCCTTAAGCGTCTTAGAACATTAATCTCACTCCGTAAACAAAAATGCATTCTTCTTCATCCTTCATTCTGCTAGGTTCCTTACACAGACCCATTATTTGACATTAAATCCGTTTTGAGCTTTCTACAAGGTGTTGGTACATTGCAAGTTATCGCTCCAAGAGATTCATAGCACATCCTCTTATCAGTGGATGCTGCTGTGGTAGTAGTGCTTTGTGTAGCACGTACTTCCAGGCCCTTGCGTTTAAAGGTCTTGGTAAAGCAGTAGTGCTGCTGGCACTGACACCCGTTAGTATATCATCCTTTCTTAGCACACCTTTTTTCTTTGTAGCACACCTCACGTGTCATTGTCACAGTTTTAATACGTACACATATTTGATGTACATATACAGTAAATGTTCTTAGGCCATGTTACACCTACCTTTCGCAGTGCATTGCTACATTAATAATTCATCGTTACCTGCTTAGCACACTTTGACCATGCCTGGCCCTTGCGACAATAACTGCGTCATCATCATCATCAAGGGGTATGTTTGCAAAGTGGTGGACGGCAAGCTTTAACTAATGCTTCCTACGCAAAAACTATCCATCTCTTTGTCAATCCCCAATCTGCTACACATGATCAAAGAACAAGTCACTGAGTATATTCTTCCAGCCTACCAAGACTTCTAAGGCAACACCGCATTCACTAGAGGCGCTTTTGTCCCGCTTTGAAGCATTGAACTCATGGCTGAGTGGTAGCGTCACCAAATCACACTCCAGAGACCCTGGTTCGATTCCCACCCAGCCCATCTTGCAAGTTGTTTTTATTTATGAATTGCCTTCCACCATTTCTCGCTCACGGCCGACGCCGACGACACCGGCTTTTCTGCGACATGAGCTCCTTAACGCTGCGCGTTAAAAATTTCAAGGCTTACAGTTTCCCTTTTATTGTCATTGAGGTGATTGCTGAAGGTGTACTGGAGCTAGCTTTCTTGAACATAGGCACTGCAGTCTTGGCAACACATGCCCTCCTTTACTGCATCATTGGAAAGATCACAACGCTGCTTTCAGGTGTCTGCCTACGTACGGCAAATGCAAAACATCGAGCCTTTAGGATCTTGCAGAGGCCGGGTTGTCATTGAACATGCCCTACATGATCAAGTTTTTTGTTCTTGCTTGTTGTCCTCATTATGTCATCTTGGGCTGGGATTTTCTGTCAAGGCATTATGCTGTCACCAACTGCATCCGCTCCAAGGTTCATTACTTTCTTTTCTGTGAAATGCCACTTACCAAGGGACCCTTCCCAAACTCGTCATCACAGCCACATGTTCGGGGTTGTCTGTGGTCGTCTCCTTGTGTGACTCCTGTGACAGCAGTGTGCCTTTTATGCTGCCCAACCACTTTGCTCGTCACCGTACTGTTCTTCCACCGTCCACTGTGCTCAATCTTTATGCTGGTGTCACTTCCACATGCATTTGTAACCCAATGTTGCTCCCGCTTAGTGTGTTACGCTGTGAGTACCTTGGTCGCACTGACCCAGTACACCTAATTTTTTGCGTGTTCGGAGACCCCACCTGCTTACGTCTTCTTTATAGACCCTGTGCCTGCATCTTCCTAAATGCACCCCTCCACCACGCCCATTGACCTTCCTCCAGAGCACCACGTCCAGCTGCTCTGCCTTCTTGATCAATTCAATTCATTAGATTGTCTCAGTACTTCATTGGCCTAAGCACCTGTCACTGACTCACCCATTCTGGCCAATTAATAAACTTCCCTCGCATCTATTTCTTTTCTTTCCATGCAGCTAGTGGTCGCCTGCACTTGTCTGGGCTCGGGTCAAGGACCACTTAAGAGGCTGCGCTTCGATGCCTGCATTGTGGATGAGGCTTCTCAGGCCTTGCAGCCCGCCTGCCTGGGACCCCTTTTTCTGGCCCGTTCCTTTGTGCTTGTTGGCGACACTCAACAATTGCCACCGGTGGTGCAAAGTGATGACGCAAGGTGCTTTCTCATTCAAACCTTTTCAGAGAATCTGCTACAGCATTTTTCATTTTGGTGTAATAGGAGTGTGGTCGCCAGTCACGGAATGCAATCTAAAATTCTCAAACACATGCCGTATTTTCATTTCCAAGTACAACCTGCTGAGTAGTTTTTGTTTTTGTGAGCCACGAGCGTGAAATTACAAGCTATGGACAACATGTATCAGCTTAAGAGAGCAGGCAAAGAGGTTGGCTTTATTGCAATGTTTAGTATTTCGAATGCTTTCGAGCAGGTGCTTTCATGCCAAATGAACACTGAATGTTCCCAAGTTTTTATGTGCTCGTTGTTCCACTGTGATCTCTTCAGGAAAAAAGGCATGGACGTGAGCTTGTTTGCAAGGCTTGAACGACCAGAAAACACGGTTGTGCTTCCCGTTCAGTACAGGATGAACAGGTAAATGTGATTCTGTGAAGCCACAGCATTCAGATGCATTTTATCCTGCCAGAAAAGCATTTATACCACTATTGCCTGTTCAGACAACCATACTTCACAGTGTTCTTGATTGATGAAGCTATGTTGATAGTTCTTGTGTTTCCTAATTTCTCCATTCAGTTTACGCTCATTGTTTTCACCTTGACCCGCAGTGGTTGCTTAGTGACTTTGGTACTGCACTGCTAAGCACGAGGTCGGGGGATGAAATCCCGGCCACGGCGGCTGCATTTCGATGAGGGCGAAATGTGAAAACACCTGTGTACTTAGATTTGGGTGCACATTAAAGAACCCCAGGTGTTCCAAATTAATCCGTAGACTCCCACTACGGCGTGCCTCATAATCATATTGTGGTTTTGGCTCGCAAAACCCCATAATTTAATGTAAGCTAAGTTTTGTTTTCACCTTACCTAAATTACAGGGAACAATGCCTAGTTGAGAGTGTTTGTGCTGGTGAAACAGTACAGGATGCTAAAAATAACCCTGCTCCATCAATTGTCCCTCACATTGTGCACGTGCTTTCCTTTCACAGTAGTCCTGCTTATATCGTAAACATCAAATGGAAACAGTAGGAAAGGGAACACGTGTTATGCTTACTAATTACTGTATAGGGGATACTGCATGTGTATGTGAACATATGAACCGCTTACTCAATTGTCGTGATAGTTACAGGGGATGTTTAAAGCAATAATTTAAGTCCAGGTGCTGAATATTAATATTGTAAAGAAGTTTTTCGAAAGGCTAATAATCTTCAAATCAAACGACTACCATTGGTCCCAAAAACTGTCATTCTAAAATGACAGCCAATTTTAGCATTCTTGTGCCTGATATAATATTAGGAAGGCCAACGTTATGCTACTGTGTGGCGACATTGTTTCTATTTCAGAATTTTTTTCTATTTTAGAAATTTACATAATTAGCACTATTAAAATTGCACTTCCACCTTGCATTAAAATATTAAATTTTTTCATTAAGATAAACGTAAAACTTAAACATTTGAGTTCACAGCAGCACTCAGCATGAAATTTCATGCCAGGAAATGTACTACAAATAAGTATGCTTTGTCTAATACAAGTGCGATAGTTTTTGATAACGCGAACTTCTGTCAAAAAACGTAAAGTTAGAAAAATGGTTTCAAAAGTTTAGAAACATGCTATTTTATTCTCAATGCATTCTTGGCCACTAATGTGTAGTCTTCTTCAATTTCACTCTCTTCTGTTACAATTGCTTCGAGCTTGTTTCTTCCTAGCCACTTGAGAGCTGTAAAGTCCTCTGGCTCTCACTTTTGTGGCAATTCTTTTCACATGGATCTTTGGAATGAGATGGCACGAAAAAGTAGCCACTTCTCCGCGCCTGGTGATGTGACCAAAAAAAGAGAGAGGAAGTGTCGCTGCCTTCTTCACGTATTGTGTGCGACTGTGCATAGTGAGCATCAGCAGGCACGTGATGCTCATCCTCTGTAGTTGCGCAGTAGGGAACCCCGGCGAATCTGCAAGCGCAGTGCAGGTGCGCGGAATCAAGCCTTCTTTGCCCACGATTGCGGCGGGTAACCTTAAAAAGTGGCACGTTAAAAGAGCGAGAAACAAGCTCTCTGACAATAACAGCCACACCGCGCCCCGCTATATATTCTTGCATTTGAAGACAGCGGTCACAGCGGATGATCTCACTTGCGCATCAGCACAGCCGTGTAAAAAAAAAAAAGTTAGTTTCCGACCACACTGGTGTGGACAGTACAATTTTTTCGCACATTCTTGAGTGGTCAGGGAACCTGAAACTGCCGTAATCTAAAAGCACAATTTTCGGCCAAACACCATGATTATTTTCACCTTGTCCCCCCTTAAAACTGCAACACGCAGCTGTCATGTAACCTGAGCGGCTCACAGTTGGGCTGCTCGGGCCCACACCCAGTGGCATTCCGCACCTTGTCGAAAACGAAATGTGTGAGAATTAATCGCACCTTTGTCACATACACTGACACATATTAAAAGAAGAAAGCAACGTCTTAGTTTGGTTTGTTGCAGATGCCTTTCATTTTTGCATGACAGTATGCATGAAATTCCTCATCTGTATTTCAGAGAGATCACTGCTGTGTGTAACAAGCTGACTTATGCTGGCCAACTGGAATGTGGATCCGATGATGTGGCAAACGCAAGCCTGTCACTGCCAAACCTTCCATCCACACTGGGTCGTGTTCTGCCTCCAGACTGCTGGATGTTGAAGGCCACCTCTAAAGAACTAGAGACAGCGGTCTTGTTTGTGTGCACTGATGCACTGACATCAAGCCACGAGGACACCAGTGACAGGAGGGGCACAACTAGTGGGATTGAAGTCACAATTATCTTGCAGTTAGTTGCTGTTTTGATAAAGGTGAGCTTTTCATAAGGACAGTAAATCAGCTAGCGTAGGAATTCGCAAGCCTTCTGGCCATAGAAACCCACCTTTCACTTTCAGAGAGTGCCATAAACTCCAACATTCTCATTACCTATTGTACAATATTTCAATATTAAGGGTGATGATCACACTTGTGCTGCCTCATTTATTGTACACACACATAGAAATAGTTTCACAGGGTCTCATGTGTCATACGAGAATTTGCATGTTGAATTGTGTGTCGTGTGTCATCTACCAGCAGTGAAAGAAGTCCTATGATATTTTGTGCCGGCAACATTGTACAGTGCTTTATTTTAGCTTTGCAGTGGAATAGCTCTGCACAGGTGAGGAACAAGGCACATTGAAGTTTCAAGAAAGGGCGAGGGGGAATTCACAGCATGTGTCACTAAGAGGCGTGGGAGAGGGCAATACGCAAAGCTTTTGATTTACTTGAGGGCGTTCAGTTGGTAGTGTAATCCTTACGAGCCGACTATTCTGAAATCTAGATTCACATGCTCTGTGGAAGAAGTTCCTTTGTGTTGGTGTGTGTGTGACCTACAGAACTTTCATTACTTGGCTGGTCTTCTGTTGTAGCTAAAAGCTCATCACTTGTGCTCTGTGACCATATGGCTTTAGAGTAGCCTGACTTCCAAGTTGATGATGGTTCTACATACTTGCTTGATGCTGGGCTTTCCAGTGATTGATACTTATCCCAAAGCTTCTCAGCACTGCGACAATCATGGGTGATTGGCTGAACGCATGCATGGCAACAGTTAGTATGTAATGTACTTGACCATTCCTGTGCCTGTGTGCAAAGCTCATGCATTCATCCTTTCTTTCTTAGTATTACAAACTGAATATAGCTAAAGTATATTGCTCGCTGTCCACTTTTTGTCTCAGTGCAACTTTTTTTTGGGGGAGTGGGTAACACTTTTGGATGTGCACAATTATAAATTTATTTGCCTTTTGCCATCATTGCCTCATGATAGGGTGGTCTGCCTCCTGAGGAAGTTGGTGTAATCGCCCCATTTCGAAACCAAGTGCAGCTGCTGAAGCAAGCAGTCTCTCGCCTAGTGCAAGTGGACATCAGCACAGTAGACCAGTTTCAGGGCAAAGAGAAAAGCGTTGTCCTGCTTTCCTGTGTGAAGAAGTATACGGGTGATAGCAAGGTGTGTGTCTGTGTGCTCTCCCAGTTTAAAGATTGATGACATTAGTACAAGAAATCATGTTTTTCTTTTATTCAAGTACCCTAAAGTCTCGTACGAGCATTACTTAGGGGTGTTACAATAAATCAGTGACAGTTACAGTATACGCGTTTAAACACAATCCTTTCTGAAATAAAAAGAACACAAGCAAAAAAACATGGAAGAAAAAGAACTGTCCGAGCACAACAACGACACATCCTAAAAGTTGAAGATACCTATAGAATAGAATAGAGCAGCAGATTATTTATTGTACAGGGTGCCCCAACTATCATGCACCGGGATTTAAAAATATGCAAATGCCATGTAGCTGTACAGAAATAAGGTAATGTTATTTGCCATCGCTTGGATATACTCAGATGATTTTTTGCATTGTACCTAATTACATAATTAGTCTTCATTAGTTAATAAACTTCTCAGATATTATAATTAAATTAAATGTGCCCCTAGCGGCCGGTTGCGCGGCGATTTTGTGTGTATTTGCGGGCTTCTTTTACACACGGAAAAACATTTATGTGGCACATGTTTAGCAAAATAAAGCTGTATTGGGAGTTCATGTTGCTCTTGACATGTTTCGTCTAATTACAGTATTTGAGAAGGTAATTAAGGCTAATTATATAATTAGGCACACTGCAAAAATTCATCTTAGTATTTCCAAGTGGCGGCAAACATTACCTTGGCTCTGTCCAGCGACGTGGCATTTGCATATGTTTAAATCTTGATGCATGGCACTTGGTGCACCCTATATGTAGCAGTATTAACACATTAAAATATGTGCACTAGTCTGTCTAGGCTGAACTGTTTGCATGCATGTGCACACCCTTGCCACTTTGAGGTATGTATTTAGTATAAGTGCATTATAAACTTTTCATCACTTGGCTTGCTTCTGTCCAAGTTAAAAGAATGTTTTATTGAGCACTTTTTTTTATAATGTCCGTCTGTTAGCACTTGTTTCTGTCACTTCAAGGGATATGACAACAACAGAAGGGTGGACAGCTTGGCCGTCAATCGTTTTGACGACTGTGCATTATTTACCTGTTAATACTCACAAAAAGCAAGTTCCAACGCACAGAAACATTTTATTTTAAAAAAATGAGGTCCCTATATGTCTTACTATCCTCAGCGATTTTCGTCAAGCAGGGCCTACATGTCTTTCCTGTCCAATTCTTTGTGGCTGCCCAAAGTGGGTTCATAAGCTGCTTGGGCACATTGGAGCACTCTACAACTCAAACATGCACATTTTGTGTGGTTACAATGTGCTTGAAATCGGTGTCATTTTGGAGTATCAAGGCTGACATTATAAGAATAAAAATATGCAATGACCATATGTTAACCTGTAAAAATGTTTTGTTTGCATTGACTTTGTCATGTCTTTTTTCTGTCTGTCGCAGGAAACTGAAATCTTGAATGACCAGAGACGCCTTACTGTGGCTGTGAGTCGGGCACGACATAAGTTGATTATTGTTGGCAGCAGTTCAACATTGAGAAAATACAAGCCATTTGAGAAGTTGCTGAGCTTTCTGAGGGAAGACCAGCTTTTGAGGCTCCAAAGTGGAGATGAATCACGCTACAAAGAAAGTGTTCTGCAAAATTAACGACACAAGGTTTATCTGGATGTTGCATGCCTGTATTTATGTGACACTAGTGAGTGCATTGTGTTGTGTACATAATTGTATATGGACATTTCTTTTAATATACATTTTATATACACCTGTCCATTATTCTTCAGTGTGTCCACATCTTGCTCCACACTTTCTAAGCATGTGCAAATGTCCCTGAAGGTGTAACACTATTGTTTTATGTGGCATGTTCTTCCACAGCAGGACAAAAACCTTTTTAGGTTTACACCTATAAAAAAGCATCGTTTTGTGGGGAATAGTTTTCAAAATTTTGTAGCTTTCAATTCGCCAGTGCTCAAAACATTTATGCAGGCAATATTTCCTGCCTGTTTCGTTAAGTGAAAGGCTAATTAAATTGACCATTGCCTCATTTAGATAATCTATTACAAATAAGCATTACATAGAATAAAAGCACCCTGAATTAGTGGTCCGTAGTTGTAGGCCGCGGGATCGCTGAAGAAAGCACCTTTACTGCTTAGAAGAATGACTAAGTGTACTTTGTGGTGCAGTCTTTGTACCAATGGCAATATCGCAGCAGCATCTATTGTGGTACCTAGCTAGGTTTCTAAGGGATGAACACTGCACCTTGCCTGTTTTTAACGCTGGGAGCCCGGTACTTCCAAGTCACGAACGGCATGCAAAAGGGTGTGATTTAGCTTAAGAGTGTACACAGTGCTTCAACACACTCTAAAACAAAATTACAACCTTTTGGTTGTATCTTGCCACACAACAATAAACGTCATCTGTCTAGTCCGCATTTCCTTTCTTTAACGCTGCGAGCCCGGTACTTCTCAGTAACAAACGGCATGCGCGTTATCAGCATGACATAGCATTCCCGACAGGAAAGTTGCGGGTGCGGCGTTTTCAAGAAAGGAAACGCAAGCAAGGCAGATGAGTATCGTGTGGCAGATCAACCCAAATGGTGTACCTTTGTCTGAGAGTGCACTTAAGCAGGTGTTTTTATTATTATTTCTTTGCTTCATGGAAGCAAAGAAAGAAAGTCCTCGCAATGTATTATTACAGCACTAAATTTTGGTTTGGTAAAAGTGGTATGTGCTGGCACAGCAAATGGCTGGCTCACACTAGTTTACCAGTGCCACGAGGTACCCATAATTGTTACATGTGCGGGCAACAACAACAAAAGGACAACTTTACCTGAAATAAGTGGAAGACGAGTGAAAGTAGCCCGGTTGTTTGAGCGCATACATTCACATACGCGATGCCGGTGCGACAATTGGGGTTTCGCTTTCGTTTTTACTCGGGCCTGGCTTTGGCACCGATCTTTGTTGGCTCGATGATACGCTGACAGCAATAAGCAAGTCAAATAACAGATTCTTTATTAAAGGTGTATTATAGCGGTACTACGCAAGTGTAAAGGGTTCTGCAGCTTGTACCTTGCATTTTTGCTTTTATCGGGTGCGGCGAAGTCTCATCATCGACAGTTGCGCCGCGAAACTCGACTTTTTTGTGGCGCTGGGCGCATTGACATCATCAGCGCAATGGCGGCCTGATGTTGGGTGAGTGGCGTTTTATTCTCTTTCGTCGAGTTTTTGCAGTGGTTCAGCATTCACTGGGTTCTGGAGTTGATTACAGTTGAAATATGTATTACTGCGTGTTATGTCAGCTGTTGTCCGCACGTGATGAAATCATTAGCGGACGCCGGGATGCGAGAAATGCGCCGCTGCTTGCAATGGCTTGGATGTTGCTGCTCGCCTCCAGACTACACCACGCCGCCCGACGTTTGTTTTCATAGCATGATGAGTGTTATTGCGTTCGCCGGAGGCTGCAGTGAACAATCGCGGATTTTCTTTTACCGCGTCTCATGCTACAGTACTTAGCTGGCCAGGTCTGGAGACGGAAGGTAACCACACGGGAACGATACATTTGGCGAATGAGGCGAATAAGTTGTAGGCTGGGTCTTGGCCGCCTACCCGTGTTTACTCGTATCTCGTCTTCTTGGGTAGCGTTTGTTGTTGTTTGTGAATGTGTAAACAGCGACACTCCTTTTGCTGTACTCGTCAAATGAATGCTATCAACTGGCCGTGTTGCATGTCGTGCTTCTTTTTGACCGAAAAATTGCAGCAGCGTTGCACTCGGAGCGACATTAATTTGGTTTCGACATTGTTTTGTTGCTTCATCTAAAGAGCATATTAATTTCGGGGCCTTTGGACCCGCCTGTACGGATAATGCGTAACATCTGCGTGTCAACTCGCTTAGAATTTAGAGATGCCTCCTTTTAACTCGTTACTCCGCGTGCCCATGTAGCTTTCGGAGTACAGCGTGGTACTGAGTATTGCATTTTATGGCCCCTGCCTTGGTCCTACTAAAGCCCCTGAAACTTAGGTCCGACCCTTTCCTGCCGTTCGCGGGACGAGAACACTCGGATGGCTCGCGAGGGAGTCGGCGACTCGCACTCTGTCAGGTCCGTAATAACAGGGTCCGCAGTCGTCGCCTTGGGGGCCCTGCTAATCGGCGCCGCGTGGAGTCACTCAAAAAATAATAATTCCGGTGACTCTAGCACCGCTCGCCTCGGGGCATTCTCACATTCTGTGTCGGCGCAGTTTTTCTCTTTTGCGCAACCAGTGGTTGCCTGCCACTGCCAAGGCCTCTCGTCCGTACCCGTGAGCGAGCGACCCAGCGGGAGTTCGCGTTGGTCATAGCAAAGGGGCAGCACCCGCTTCGCTTCACAATACGGTCAGGGGCATTCCCTGTCATTTTCCTTGGCGTTTTTTTATATCCACATTTCATCTTCTTTATTGTTTTTTGCATCTCTCTCGCTTTGTCTCTCTTTCCTCTTTACCTTATTTATTTTCCCTGATGGTGTTGTACGCATCGTTCTCGGCCCGTTGAAGGGAAGGGTCTCTGGTTGAAGTGAAAGTTGCACGGAATAAGTGCCGGGCGTATGACGAAAGCGAAACACGAGACGCTCGTTTGGACATCGTAGTCGTGTGCGCGCGTGTGTGTAATGAACTCTCTCCCTTCGCGTGTGTCATACTCCAGAGCGCGTCAGTCTTGAAGATACCTTCCTTGTCAGTTTCATTCAACGCGGGATAGGCCTGCCTGTTTGTGAAATTGTTTCCATTGTATGTATATACGCAGCTTCGAAGCCATTCAACCATTTCGCGGCGCATGTTAGTAACGAAACATTGGGCCCCTTTCTAAAACCTGAATGAAGCTAAGGGCGCTGGGAAGTTATCTTCTAAGCATGGCGGTCAGCTAGAAAAAAATAAAGAAAAAAAACTTGGTATAGGTGAGAAATTTCTAAAAATAAAACTAATATAGTTTTCTCGAGAATTACACAAGTTCTAGCCCGAGTATCTTGCAGTTAAATGTTTGTACACCGCTAGTGTTGAGGCTACCGCTTTCAGCATCACCCTCGGCCGCTTTGTTTAACGTAAATTTTCTCTCATACCACTCTTGTATTTCTGTTGTACCCTTTTATTTGTATATATATCATAGAAGGGAACAAAGACAACGTGGGGGAATTTACTTGTACTTACTAATTGAGCTAAAGAAATGATAAATTAATGGAAATGAAAGTGGATGAAAAAACAACTGACGGCAAGTTGGGTACGAACCCGCGTCTTCGCATTACGCGTGCGACGCTCTTGCCAATTGAGCTACCGCGGCACCGTGACCGTTGCGGTGACCGTTTCCGGTCACCGCAGTACTTTTGGATCCGTGTTCGTAAAGCACTTCTTAATGCTAGACTAGTTTGTAAGTACAGTGCTAGCCAATAGTGACGGCGAACGCATTATTAGCGGAGGCGGCCGACCAATGGGAAACAGTTCTTACGAACGAAAAAGCTTTGAATTCCCTTTGGCGCTAGAACGTTACCGCAGGCCCGGCGGCGCAACATCTGCGCGCGTTCGAAATCAAGGTTCCAGTGCACGCTTTGCCACTAAACGATGTTCGTGAAAGCAGGTTCGCGAGAGCGTGCTTTTGTTTCGGCAAGACCGCGCTACAGAAGTGTTTCCACTCGTGTTCTAGCAAGCGGATGGAGCAAGGTGGAAATGTGGCACCTCGTGACGCTGCTTTCCTTATCTTTCCTTAGCAAGAAGCTCGCAGACTCCACTTGGGCCTTGGCTATCAGTTGAAGATGTTTACGGGGTCAACTCGCACAAAAGGAACATCGTCTCGAACACACATACTCTTTGCAGGTTTATTCGATGTAATAAGCGGTGTAACATGCGATTTCCTTGTCTTCTTTTTTTTATAATCTGAAATACTAAATTCGCCTTAATACTGTATTTCTTGCGGGACACAAGCAGACAAAGGGCAGCGACGTTTGTGGGATATTTTTCATTACCTTTTGTATCCCTACCTATATACCCGCCTGTATGCTTTCAGTAACGTGAATCCCAGCCAAGTGGCTCGACATTCGGGCGTTATAAAAAGAACAACAAAGGCACGCCAAGTGCGGGGGAGCCAACGAAAGCAACCCTGACACGAGCAGGTTAACACGGCTGACTGTACCCGGCTGGCTGTACCGTCGCGTGACCGTATAAATAGGGAGTTTTAGATTAGGGGACGCGAGTGGCTTGTGTCCCCTAACCTAAAACTTTCCGGAGAATGGCTAAGCGGCGCACGTCTTCCTATTTCGTCCGTCGTGCCTTTGCACCAAACCTTAAAAAAAATGTGCGTGTGGCAGATTGCACAATTCAAACCCTTGATCTAAATTGCTCGATGAGGCGGACATTACTTTCACGGGAAATAAAAATTGAACAGACAACTAATTAACAAAATGCCACTAAATAACACGTTAATTAATTACTTTATGCGCATATTGTAATTTACGAATCGTAGCCGGCGAGTTCGCAAGGCGTATGCACTTTGAACGAATTATCAGGGCGACACCAGTTTCGAAACATGAATGTTCAATGTGTGCGACGAGATATGCTGGCGTTCCAGTTACTTTTGTGCTCCAATGCATAAAACAGCTTGCTCTTAAATATATATATATATATATAAGCAGAGCACAGTGCATTTTCACAACAAGTTTGACGGCGCATATTTCGAAACTGGCGCCATGCTCAGAATTAGTTCCCAAGTCGATATCCATGCATATTCACTAGCCACAATCGCACGCAAATTGCAATGTACCTGCCGCGGTGGCTTAGCGGCTGTGGTGTTGCGCTGCTAAGCAAGGGGTCGCGGGATCGAATCCCGGCGGCGGCGGCCGCATTTCGATGGGGACGAAATGCAAAAACACCCGTGTCCTGTGCATTTGGGGGCACGTTAAAGATCCTATGGCGGTCAAAATTAATTCGGAGTCCCCCACTACGGCGTGCTTCATAATCAAATCGCGGTTTTGGCACGTAAAACCCCATTCATTCATTCATTCATTCATTCATTCACACACACAAACGTTTTCTAGATAACGTCACATCTGTAGGGTCTCTTAACGCCGCAAGGCGACGGTGCGGTGGCAGCGATCGCGTCCTTTTCTCTTCTGCAATCCTTCTACAAGTTTTCTTTCCTTTTTGAGAAATGTCTGAGCGAATAAACAATCCGTCGAACCCCAGTTCTGGGGCCCCGTATCACTCGATCACCGTCGGCAATGCTATCGCGACGTGTATTATACTGTCCAGAGCAGGCGCTCGCATACAAGCTGTGTGTACTCAGCTCTGTATCCGCAACCTGTGCTCATCAAGAATCATGATGCCGGCGCACACACGCGCGCGAGTGCATGGTCGAGGATAATGTGCCGATTCCATTCCACGTGCTATTCCTTTGCACGCTTCGTCAGTGGTCCGCCTACGTTATCGACACCGTGGTTATCACCAGGATCGGCCGACCGTGAACGTTGGATGACAAGGGAATAGAAACGAGCGAATGGAATCGTTGCCAGCTTGCGCATGTAACATGAAAAATTTAAGTTTAATAATTATAATTATATATATATATATATATATATATATATATATATATATATATATATATATATATATATATATATATATATATATATATATATATATATATATATATATAGAAGTGACGTCGAATTATAGCACGGTCACAAAGCACCGGACGAGCTGTAATACCGCGCATTTCATTGTTACAGGTAGAAAACGCCAGCTCTTCCTGAATTTCCTACATTATATATATTCCTACATTAAAATTTAATTCCGTGCATTTGCTCATTGCTGATAAGAACGCCAGCGTTAACAGGCCAAGATGAGCGCCGCTAAACACACTTCCGTGATAAACTATGCACATTACAGCTGGGATGTCATAAATGAAAGTGCGCCTTTGTCTGTATCGCAGATATCGAAAAGGTGACGAAGCAGGCTTGCGGGTAATGAAAGCACTAAATTGGCGTGCATTGTCATCACGTTTCTTTTTTATTATTTGATTTTTTCTCCTTTCTGCAATTTTACAGCCGTGCACCCCTGTCGCGCCCTCTCACATAAAAGGAGTGGGCGCTTTCATTCTGGCATTTGTCTGTCGCTGAAGTTGTGAACAGTGGCCTGCGAACCTTGCTGGAACTTGAACAAAACCGGAACACCGAAACGGGGAACGAATATCTCAGAATTCGTTCCAATTAGATATGTCTAACGAACTCAACGGGTGCAATTCCCGAAACTGCAATAGGCGCCTTTGAGTATAAAAAGTTGATTAGCGAGATTTCTGTAGACGTAGTGTACTCTTCATTTCGATTGCTCGTGCATCTTCGCCTCGTCGCGTAATCTAGCTCAACAAATAAATTGCACGACCTGAAACGAGACTTTCAGAAATTCTGTTAGCACTAAAATAAAACTGCCATCTACGTATCTCCTTTTTTATCAGACGCACGGATATATAACGCCTGTGCTGGGCACAGATAATGATTGAGGCTCGAGCCTTAATTATAGGTGCACGATTGTCGCGGTTATCACCAGGATATAGGCCGATCACACGTTCCCAACGAGCGATACGGACAGGATAGAATCGAATGGATGCCAAGTGAACCGTGCTTTGCGACTGGGAGTTGCGCTGTATGTGTACTCGGGTGACCTTGTTTTTGTTTCGTCTACAGCTGCGCTCAGTTTAGCAGGTTGCCTCGACCATCGCATTTCTCTCTATTTACTCTATTTATAGCGCAGCCCTTAAGCGCTAGTGCCTGCGTCGGCGTCGTATCTCGTAACCGAGCGAACGAGCACAGCGGAGAAGCTGAGCGCAGCGGTCGATGAAAGGCGGCGATACCCAAGACAGCGCGAGGAGGAAAGCAGAGGAGGAAGGTATGGCGAAAGCGTGAGAAGAAAAGCGTAGCGCGGCGTAAGATGGGGCTCTGCGGCGACGATGGCTACGAGATGGCGTCAGCGTAGCGCGCGTCGTCTGTATGGATGCAAAGCGCTGCATAACGGAGGTCTGTCTGTCTGCGGCGGCGGCTGCTGTGAATCGCGCCCACGCGTCACCCACGCGCTGCCTTTCGCGACCTCCCGATTAGCGAAGCTGTCGCTCCACACTTCGCTCCGTTTGCAGCGTGCCGCAGGAGGCAGATTTTCCGCGCCCGCCACTATATCGCGAAATGAAAACACGTATAGAATTGCGCTCAAATTTCGCATTAGGGATTATCATAATCGTCGGGGAAATTTGTCTTTGTCTATGTTGAATCGACAGCGAGGGAGTTTGCAGTCTTTCTGTCTCTATCGGTTTGCCGAGGATCTCCTCTGGCCTGTACAGCGTAGATGAAGACGAAGGCGGGAAGGGACGTTGCGTCACCTGGTGACGACGTTATGTACATTGAAACAAGTGTCGAACATTTATGCGGCCGGTTAAAACCGCGCAGCTAGCAAACTTCTTTTATCCCGTTTTAACGTCAGCTAATTATGTCCACTGGAAGCTTAGTTTCACTACATTTCCTTTTTTTTCTGCTTCTTCACAGTTACGAAAAGCGTGCTGTTGCAAAACGCGGATCGGGAATTTTAACCTCTAGTCTTGTCAAGTTCACAGAATGCGAACTTCGCGTGAGAACTCTTTACAGGATCCTCAGATACGAGAACGTCTATATCATATCCGGCATGCTTGGAAAACACTCATTGGGACAATTGAAATCTACGCTAGATCTAAAATGCTGCGAAAAAGAATTACAGAAGTGAATCCGCTACGTGATGACATGCCCGCCATGGGTAACTTACTATGGCCATGGCGTTGCGCCACTGATTTTCGATGTCGCGGGTTGAATCCTGGTCGCGGCTGCGGCCGCATTTCCATGGGGGCGAAGTGCAATTACGCACGCACACTTAGATTTAGGTGCACGTTGAAGAAACTGCGGTGGTGAATGTTAATACGGAGACTGGGGCGTGCTTCATAATGAGGTCGTGGTTTTGTTACGTAAAGTTCCAGAATTCACTTCAACATGATGCCATACCGAGAGCCAGCGCGTACATATTAAAACACCTTACACGCATATATGATATATTATTCAAACTGTGTCTTAAGATGCTTGCGAGCCATTTCAAGTGTCGTTATTTTCGTCAATGCTTTTGCTTTAGATGTTTTGGCGCGTGCAGTAGCGGACAGGCGAAATTCCGTAAGCAGGCTTTCCCGCTAAGTTACCTTGCCATAACCAAAATGGGCACATTCCAGCTAGTAGCACTGTTAAACCTGAGGGGCGCGTTTTCAAAGCTTGGGTGGTGCGAGGGAGAGAAGGCCGCCCGCACGTTGACATTCTAACGTGACGATTCTAACCCGAAGTCTGACATCGGGGTTAGTTCAAACTGTACGTGGAAATGCACACTTGCGGGATTTCGGATAGCCTAGCATTGCATAGCCTAGCAAGTCTGACATCGGGGTTAGTTCAAACTGTACGTGGAAATGCACACTTGCGGGATTTAGCATAGCCTAGCATTGTGTACAAAGAGCCTGGAAGGGTTATTAAGCGCTAGCGCATCGATTTGCGGTTCTGTTACACTCACTACGCAACTACCATATCGGAATCATGAAGGCTGAACCCGGTTAAGACGAACTTTCGGATATGAGGAACAGTTACTCAGCAGCTCAATGAAGAGTGCATAAAACGTACAATTTAAATCGAACGAAAGTATCTTCTTACTCCTCGCTTTTGGTTTTAACGCTGCTTCGTTTCTTTTGTGTAGTGCATATTCTGGCGCAACAGGAATAGCTGATCTTAAGTTATGTGAGTTTCTTATAAGGCCAACAAATTTTCGCTGCCCCCTCGATTTCGTGTCGAAGGGATTCTGCTGTATTTCTGGATGTGGTGTTCAAGTAAGACAAACAAACATGCACTTGTCACGTCGTCACCGTTATGTCTGATTGGTTTCATTGAGTGATTGGTTATTATTAATCATCTTTACTAGCTTCGTGTTCACTTTAGCAAACGCTTGGTATTCTTCGCGCAGTCTGGACATCGTTGTTTTTCGGAGGCTATGTCCGATGGATGTTTTATCGACCACAGAGCGTCCTCCTCAAATGCGTCGTCTTCGCTCTTTGCGCACTTCTCTTACGACACTCGCGATCGACATCGCGAGTCTCGTGAAACGCGCGCTTCGCGTGCCGATCCCTCTCTACGATACGAGTCTCGTCGACGTATTTGCGCGACCCGCCTTGTATCGTTGCTTCACTGCGCACGACATGGATTCTCCTCTCCCTTCCCTCCCCTTTTCGCCTACGCATTGTGGACGCGGGTTGCCTGCATTGTTGGCATCATTGAAACAAAAGAAACACCGCACGCCGCGTGTACATGTCACGCATCTCTGCGCCACGCTTTGTTTTTCTCGTTTGCTTTCCCGTTCGGGGAGTAGACGCTCGAAAAGCGCTGCGACCTTGGAGCCGCAGTTTCTCCGCTTTACAAGTTGGCGAGTGCTCGAATCGTGAGACGAAACGACTCGGCTTCACTGGAAAAGAAAGAGAAAAGAAAGAAAAAGACATCGGGCAGAAACCATTGGCAATGATTGTCAGTGTAAGCGAATAGCCCAACCGACCGAATGAACGAACGAACCAGCGAGCGAGTGAACGAACGTTTTCCTTCCTTGCCAAACGCTCCGTTATCGCACCTAAGCATTCAGACCCATCAAAGCTCGCGTGTGATATAACGTGCACATCAAAGAGAAAACTTGGCGTTCGGCGACGAACGCGCCCCCCTCACTCGGTGGTGCGAGGGCATGCGCCCTTATTTGCACCGGCGACTTACATGGCAAGTCCGACCGCCAACCCCAAAGAAACGGGCAAAAGTGGAAAGCCATTGCTCTTTAAAAAAAGAAAAAATAAACTTGGACGCAGTGTCTTTAGGTTTTGCTTCAGGTAATGTTTCCCGTGGGAACGAACTCGTATTGTGCTATATCATAGCCTCCGAGATCACCACGCGCGCGGGGTGTAATCTCGGAGGCTATGATATAGCACAATTTAGAGCGGGGTGATCTCGTAGGTCATGGCTCTATACACTTAGTGTCCGCGGTAGCCGCAGGGGTGCGCAGTTTCCAGTTGTAGCATGGAAATTGAGGGGGTAGTACACGTGCACGCGGATTTGTCTTCACATTATCCTTCTGGCTTCGGAGGGATTTGCGACTTTGCTAATTGACAAATTTTCCGGCGAGATTTCGCGTTGGATGTGCAACAGTTCGCAAATGATTATGCATGCCGATGCCCAGAAATGCTGGACACGAGGCTCGCGAGACGTATTAGATGGAGCGCCCTCTCATAAAATGGACGTTCGTTCGACGTTTCGTGACTGAAAGGGTACGTCAGATACACCCAATCGCTCTCTCGCTCGAAAAACAAAGGGGAGGGGGGGGGAGGGGGAGGCATTCTTCACTGAGGATAGATTTGATATTTGAAGACGAACCATTCGGGAACACCTTCCGTGAGCCCGAGCGGTGTGGTATAATATGACGCTGTAGGTTCCTGAGCAGTTCGATTATTTCAGTGGGTCCTCGTTGAGACCACATTCAGTAGTGGCTCATTCGGTGGGACCTCACACTCCAGTGAAACCTCGTTTCTGCCTTTCCAACTCGGGCAACAAGAGCAGATTTGGCAATTTTCTGTTAGGTGATTGGATAAGAGGGTTTAAAAGAAAATGTCGGGGAAGGCGCATATGTGTCTTGACGCATGCATTTTACAAACGCCGATACGTTTAATGCTGGTCCATCGTGGATTGGTATTGACGCATAAGTTTTACAAACGCTGTAGGTTTAATGCTGGTTCATCATGGCCTGGTAATAAATGTCGAAGGCCGCTGTGAGTCGTGACAGATTCCCGGGCTCTGTACAGGGCGAAAACAACATTGCGTGACGTGCGACGAGGTGAAGCCATGCGGAAGGGCCGCGCGAAATGCGTGCACGCGAAGAGCGGTGATATGGGCGCCCAACGGGAGGGTTATTCAAATTAGGCAATGTCCTGTTTGACTTTTGCTCCGATTCACTTTTAGAAGTGGGGAGGTAAGGACGCGCTTAAGTTTTTCGTTTTTTATTAGTATTATTAGTCGCCTGAATATATCTGTGTATATATAGGGTGGGCTGGCTTGACGTGGATGTATAATTTGACATTACTGGCAGTGATCTACTTTCTTCATTTTTCTGCAGTGGACTTTAATGTAGGCTGATGATAAGCTAACAATTTCTGCGGAAATACGCTAAGTAAAAAAAAAGAAAGCTAGCCTCATGAAACGGAAATAGTGTCATCCACCTGAGAGCGGCATAGCGCATATAGCTACAAAGCCTAGCCAAACGGTTTTCTCAGAAACATCCTTCGCCCTTGCGGATTTCTGCAAAGCTTGTTCGCCGTATTCACTTTCCCTGCGCTTCCAATTGTCGATTAAAGCTGGTCGACAATTGTCGACAAAATAACGTAAAAAAGATTTTAAAGAAAGATTTAGATGAACAAAGAAAGATCAGAATAACGAGCTTGAGTGGCGTTGCCACTGCCCCGTCTCAAGGAAGCAGCTTAGAGCATCATCATCACGTCCACCTTATCGGTATTCCGGTGTAAAATGTAATAATACGTTTACGGAGGCAGGCTGTAAAACTGTCCACCGACTTCCCACACGTCCGTGCCTTGTTTCATCCGTTCGGCACGTCTCGCACATAGTCACGATGTTGCAGCCTTTTACTGCTTCCGCGGGGTTGGTCGAGCACGGTCGCGCCTGTGTGGGGACCGGTAGCTCCCATTATATTGCGCTTGTAAATTACCTAATGCGCAGCAGCTAGGTGCTCGAGTCTCGCGTAGTTTCCAACGTTATAGCACGCCGAGCCTTCGATCACGTCGCTGATTTCTAACTGTTCTTGCGTAGCAACATACGTTATCCAGGCCCGTAACCATGCATGCCGGTGGGTTAGGGTAAAGCCCCTCCATACACGTTTCCGCCGACCAGGATGCAGGGGCTTTAGGCTAGGGCGGGTCCTGACAATCTCCGAAATTATTCCTGCGGTGATGCCTGCTGCTCATCACAACTCACATAGGTTTACAAGTAATTGTATTTGTATGTGCATGCCAATATGTGTAATATATGGTTACACTATACCATATGTTAGCGATATGCCTGATTCACACGCGAAAGTAAGCGAACCAATAGACCACTGTGGGAGGACCTCTTGCTAGGCGCGTGGCCACAGAGTTGGCAGACGATAGAGACAATGGGTGCTCTTTCACGTTTCTTAGGCGACACGGGCCTGGACCCACGCTTGTGATAACAGTTATGCAATGTGTCTTTCACCTCGTTCCTCCCATTATCATTGTGACCCCATTGTAACCCTTTTTCTTCCCTTCTTCCCCTTCCCTTACGTAGAGTAGCAGGCCAGATGCTCCATTTTCCGGCCGACCTCTCTACATTTTCCAATCATTAAACTACTTCTCTTTTAAGTGAATAGAAATCTTTCAAGCTGACCACCGTTGTACCGCCCCCCCCCCCCCCCCCCCCCTCTGCGACCGCAAAACCCCTCCCGAAAATTATTCCTGGGTACTGCCCTGGCGTTTATTATATGCGGCTTTGGCGGAACTGCGCCTGGCGGCGGCCGTGTTCTGGAATAGGACGTCCCGACTAAAGAATATACATTTCGAAAGTCGCTGAATCGTCGGGTCAGCCGTGACAGGCAGGCGTAGCAAGCATCGCAAAATGTTGGCGCTTTGCACAAGTGCCCTTCATATTCTTTTTTTTTTGTGTGTGTGTTTGTTCATGTGGGGTGCCGACTGCCGCGGGTTTCTGGCTTTTTATGAGCGTATTTCGAGGTTGAAGACGATGAACGAGGCAGAAGCATAAAGAACGCCGCTTACTGACGATCCAAATTTATTGCATTCGTGCACAAGTTCATGTCAGGTAACGCCAACAGCAACATACATACATACATACATACATACATACATACATACATACATACATACACGTATCCGATGTACGTACTTAGTGCTTGCGCAATTATACGATAAAATTCATTTGTTAGTACATGGTCTGCGTCACCTCTATTCGTCCTTGCCTCAAATTATGCTGGCAAAACCGGTCGATATCCATCGCACCGAGAAGCCCAGATTCAGTCTGTTAACGCATGCAGAAGCTGCGTTGCGCAGGCTGTCGGACATCTCGACCCCCCCCCCTTCCCTCTCCCGCTCCCCGACTCATGATTGCGATACCGTTCTGGGTATACGTATGCATGGCTTGTACTTGGCGCGTGGCTTCCGCCTTTCCATATGAGGCTCTTGGAAAGATGCGCTCTCGGCACGGTCTGCAGGCAGCTTGCGTCATTCGCCGTTCTGCGGAAGAGATAAAAAAAAGGCTGAGAGGCGCCTCCTTCGTTTAGCACCGTTCAACAACAACAACAAAAAAAAATGGCGGGGGAGGGAAATGAACTGCCTCCTCTGCCTCGTGTCTTATCCTCTGGCAGTCTCTGCTTCCAGCGTCGCGTGACTGACCTTTCGCGCTGCATGCCTGCGTTGCCCAATCGTTGCCCCCCCCCCCCTCCCCTCCTCCAATCGCGCGAGCGCGCGCTTTTAGTCGCGCGAAACTGTGGTTGTCAGCACCTGTGACAGAGGCTCAGGAAATAAGTGGAAAGAGTGTGTGTTTGTGGTACGAGGGCGGGGGGAGTGAGTTGAGCGTTATCTGCGCGAATGGGCCGCGCGGCGGCGTTTCCGAACTTGATAGCCCCTTGTGAAACCGTTCGAAAAGGGCGCGCTGCGGTCTTGCAGTGGGAGCCCTCGCGACAGTGCGCTTTGGAGCAGCTCCAAGGTGTCCCGGGCCTCTCTGTAGCCGCACGTTGAAATAAAGCGCCGTAACGTTTGTCTCGCGAAATCTGCATTTTCCTTGTTCCTGCTTGTCAATTTATTAGTTATATTGCGCGCCTGGGTGTTTAAGCACCCAGGCGCGCAATATAACGTAAGTTCATCCACGTGACGAGGAGATATTACGCACTATACAATTAAGGCACAGATGTTCGCGCGTGCTTGATTCCACACATGCCTTGAGCACGTGCAAAAGTCTGTGGCTTGTGATAGTGGTGTAGTGCGTAAGATCTCTTTAACACGTGGAAAAAACGTACGTGAGGAAGACAGGAGGACGCTGCATTAATGTACGACTGAGAGAACGTAGTGCTTCGGTAACGAATGCAACTCCGACTAATCTATAGTCTTGCACTGCCGGTCGTGTGGTTGCTTACTGCCTTTTGCGAACACCGAGATACTATTCTGGCATAAAAATCAAGACTCCCCGGAAACTGACAGACGCCTATCATACGGAGCAAAGAAAATGAAAACTGTGTTACCGAACGTCACTTGGTTTGCAAGACAAGGAATTACATGGCAAGGAAGGCGCTGCGGCCACTCCTGTCACGTGTACTTGTTTGCTTGTTTCCATTTCAGTGAATGATTCAATAAACCCTTGAATTGCGAGTCAGCGCTTGTGGTGTCTGACTATCCTCTATCCGTCCTCGTTTTCGCGCCCTGTTTCATTTCAAGAAGAAATACTAATGTCGTCAGGCAGCGGCCCAGAGGGCTCCATTCTCTAGCGAAAAGTCAGCAACTGATAGCGATGGTGACTTGCTGGTCATTTTGTTTTAATTGCTCGTGGGCGTCATCCTGATTATCTTGTAGGCTTTAGCTTCAAATTACTCCGTTCTGTGGCAAATCAATGGCAGCAGTGCGAAAAGCGAAAACAATCACCGATCTTGTGAAACGGCAACAGAAATCTCAGAATAGTGCTTTGTCTAGAAAGCTTTGTTGCACCACAATAAGGCTCAACATTACGTGATTCGGTGTGCCCTTAGACGTATCGACAAATGTAGGCCCATACGTCCCTCTTTGGATAAAATGGGGATGAGTCATTGAACTTAGCCCGTTGAAGAATTTTACCGAAGCGATTCACTGGCTATTTGGGTTGCTGATTGCTCAGTTGCTCAGATGAAACAGTCATTGTTAAACTTTTTTTCACTTTCTTTGCATGTTTGTCCCTGATTCACTTGTGTGTACAAGCAACGGCATTGATTCCGCTGTCTAGACAGGGAGTTGCTATAGGAGGCCTTGACATGAAATTCTTTTTGCGTTATAATAGGCAAGCTTGGCAAGACCTCGCGCTTCTGCCAACCAAGCATTCGTAGATAAGCACAGCCGGAGCCTCGTCTGAGTAGTCGATAACTGCGGCATTGACGTGGCTCGATACTCCGCACCCTTTGAAAAGCAAGAAATATTGCCTGCGCAGGCGCAGTATCTGCATGCGGGTGCATTCAACCGATGTCCGAACGAGAATAATAATAATAAAAAAAACCATACCTGAATTCACGTTAGATAACGGATGTCTCCACAAGTTCCTCGCCCATAAGCGGCGTTCCAAGATGCTTCTTATCTCGCTCTGTAGAATATCTTGCTAAACAAAAAAGAAAAGCATTATGAGAACAAAGAAAAACTGCGCAAAAAACAACAAGACAAGGAAAGAACCACACGACACGGGCGCGTGTGGTTCTTTCCTTGTCTTGTTTTTTGCGCAGTTTTTCTTTGTTCTCATAATGTCATACCAACTAGCCCCTCACCGTACGCTTCTAAAGAAAAGCAGTCAGGTCTTTATATAGTCGGTTAATGTAAGGCTCTTTAAATTGTCACCAACATTGCTCCGCTGTTAACCACACACAGCTAATGAATTTTTGTGCAAAATGCGTAATAAATGCGACATACCTAAGCTCGAGGCACCAGAACGTTTTCTTATGTTTGAACAAATGAAAATGTAGGGCGTTCCAGCAAACGTTAGCCGAGCTTGTCAACGAAAAATAAAAGTAATGGTTAAGAAACACGGTGCAAGATACGACATTAAGACCTATGGTGTAAGGCTCAGACCTCTGACGACGGAACATCGTAAGTCTTGTGTCTAGTAGTTTTTTTTTTTTTTTTTCGTTACACAGCTTGACTGACGTTAGCTGTGGCACACAGTGGGAGGCTAAAAATACACGCATAAAGGAATATATATATATATATAGCAGGACTAACCTGGACGTCGTACATTTGCGTCCAGAAGTTTTCCACTGCTGTTACGCCGCGGTGAGTGAAAGGGCCCGGTATGCACGCAACAAGCTCTTGTCGAATCGGCTTGTCGTGTCGAAATCCGCCTCCCGGGCTGAGGGGCACGCGGGCGTCGGGCCAACTTGCGTCAACGCGCCTCTGGTGGGTTGACTTAACGTGGTAGCTTGGTGTTTTATCGATCGGTGTTGTTGCATGCAGTGTGCGCGCTGCGAGGCGCCCAAACCGTGGGTTAACTCGAGCGATACGCTTAAGCGAAGCGAATGGGAACGTGGTCGGGTCGGTCTGGGTCAACCCGAGTACCGCAGGCGGTACTGTAGTGGCCGCTTAATCGCGTCAGGTTTGTGTCGGCAAGGATGTGTCTCTCTGCTTGGAGGAGCAACTGCGAGAAGCGCGTTTTGACTGATTTCAATGTTGAGCTGTCGGGTGTGGAATTGAAGCGTCGATGCGCAGTTGATGCGGAGATTGTACGCGTTCCGCGTGGTTGCGCATCAAGAATATATGCGTTAAAACGTCACTAGCTTATTGAAAAGTGTGCTACTTTAGAAGACGTACAGAAATCTCTTTTTTTTTCTTTTCCTTTTTTACGGTGCCGCGCCGTTCCTCCATTTCTTCCTACTTGACTACACACTTCCTCAACGCGAGTTCCTTGGTTACCATTGTATCCTTAAAGGGACGCTAAAGGCAAATATTAGGTCAAGCTAAAATGATAGAATAATGCTCGAGAATCCCTAAGGCGAACAGAGTCGAGAAATTGGGGTAAATTCGGGACAAGATTAGATACTCCCCCGGGTCATTCAAGTACATGCCCGATGGCGAAAGCACTCCTCAGTTAAATTCTGTCACTATACTCGCGGACAAGTTTTTTTGGCTATATAAAGCGAAAGCTACGGGGGCGGAGCTTTTGCACGTGACTGCATTCGTACGCAATGTAGTCCGGGCGCGCTCGGCACCGGTTTCGGTTTCGCCAACCTCGTACAACCTCTCTAGTCAAGGCAGATACAATAACTCGGCGTGAACCAATGTTCATTCGCATACGACGTGTGCCAAGTTCTCGACAGCCAGCACCGCAGCCTGCGTCGGAGCTCCGAAGCAGCCGTATGGCGACACAGACAGACAGAAAAACTTTATTCGACGCACCACCGACGCTGCCGTCGGTAGAGCTGGCTCAGCAGTCAGCTCGCTCGCTCGTTTGTACGTGCCGATGGTTGCGGTCTCCAGAGGGGCTCGCTCGGTTTCCGCGCAGACGCTGGAAAAAAACTTTTCTTTTGTGTGCGTCAACAGTCTTTAGTTGCTTAAGTTAGTCAACAGCCTGAGGGGTGTTGATTGGCGGGACAGCAAGCGACGAACACTCAGCGGAAGACACGGGCGTCACTTTGCGCTTGATGAATGTGCAAAACGTGCGACGGTCCCGGGTGTGCGAACACTCGAAAGAGCGAACTAAAAGTACAATAAAACACCGATATTTGACTGGTGAATGTTACGTATTGTGTGAAATTAGGCGCTGTAAAAAAAAAAAAAGTATTGTTTCCGATTTTCCTCGTAAGAAAACGTGAGCAAAACTGCGGGACTACTTCCAGCCGCGGTGAAAGAGGCGCGCTTAGTTTCCGTAGCCTTCGCTTCACAGCCAAGAAAAGTTGTCCGCGAGTATAGTACTCAACCACCTGTTTCAAAAAGAAAACATTGCGTTGTATTATAAGACGAAATAAAATGGCACTTATCCAGCTCTATTTCATTTTTAGAAGAAAACTCATCGAAATTACCCTTGACAACGACGCGCGCGGTCGCAAGGTTTCGTTCTCGCTCGACTCCGCGCCGCGTACGCTTTCGCGTTTCAATAGTTTCGTTATCGCGCAGTGCTGCGCTGGTTTCACTGGCTCGCGAAACTCGCACAAACTGCAAGTAGCAGAGAATTGAACTTCCATGCGATGTCGCGGGATGCCGAACGTCCTACGCCACTTCACCAAGAAAGCAGCTGCAGCGGCGAATCCACCGCTCTGGATGGATAAGTGGATGTTATGAGCGTTCCCTTTGAAACGGGACGGTGGGTTGCGCCACCAAGCTCTTGGTATTGAACTGCCTAATGTCCTACCTAGATTAAAAAAGAAAAAGAGAAACCCCACGACAAATTTCCATAAACATGCTTTCTGACCCCCTATTGTGAACATTGTTTTTGTAGGTCTTCGTTTTTTTTGTCGTTTCCTTACTTTTCTTCCACCAATCCTTTAATCGCCTCTTACTCATCTCTATTAGGACATGTTTACTTTCCCCCTGCTTTCGCTGAACCCAAGGGGTTCAAGGAGGCCAGTGGTGCCTAAATCGACCGCTGGGCAGACATCTTCACATTTTAATAAAACATGCTCCATCGTTTCCATAGCTTTACCGCAGCAAGCACATGCTTCTTCTTCCTTCTTATATCTTACATTATAAGTGCGTGTTCTAAGGCATCCTAATCTCGCTTCGAAAAGTAATGAGCTTCCCTTTGAGTTATCATAAATTGTCTATTTCCTTATTTCGTTTTTTCCTCTTAGGTAGTTACTCATGGCAGGTTTCTTTTCATTGCCGTCACCCATGAGATTATTTCAGCCTCTCTGATTTTCCGCTTGACGTTCTTTGTCGCTGTGTTGCTCACCCTACAGGCCGCATACTTGCTGGTAAGCTTCCTAGTTATTTTCCTCCACTGTGAATCAATGTTTTTCCTGTACAAATACCTCAACACTCTCCCAGTCCATTTACTTTCTTCCATATTCCTCAGTCGTTCTTCATAATCAATTTTACTGTGAGCGTTCGTCACTTCAAAACTTGTCCAGCCCATATCACCCTGCACAGCTTCATTCGTTGTCTTCCCGTGAGCGCCCAGTGCAAGGCGTCCCACTGACCTTCGGTTGTCATCGAGTCCTGATTGTACCACTAATTTCAAGCAAATAACCACATTTCCAAAAGTAAGTCCTGAAACCATTACACATTTCCACATACCCCGGAGCACCTCCTACCTATTGTATCCCCATAGCGCTCTGTGCTTCATTATGGCTGCATTTGTCTTCCCCTTTACTGTTTTTTTTTTTCTATGTCTCCATGTATCTATTGCCTTTGTTTATACATATACCAAGGTATTTATATTATTTTACCCGAGGTATTTCCTGGCCCTGTATTGTCACTGTCTGTCCACTGTTTTCATTGAATACCATAACACCTGATTTTCTAACACTAAATTTCAAACCTAAATTCTCGCCTTCCTGTCCACAGATATTAGCCAGACGTTGCAAATCACTTTGCTTGTTAGTTAGCAACACAATGTCGTCCGCATAAAATAAACCTAGAAGCTGCTGCTCTACTACTGTGCCCGCATGTTTGTATGAGAGATTAAACCCGATATTACTTCCTTCTAGCTCCCTCTCCGTCCTCACCATGTACATCATAAAGAGCAGTGGGGATAAAGGGCACCTCTGCCTCGTTCCCTTGGTGATATCAACTTTCTCCTCGCTCCTCATCCCTTTCCATTCAATGCAAGCGATATTTTCTAGGTAAATCTCTCCCAAAAGCTGTAGACAGTCGTCGCCTAAGCCTTCCCCTTCCAGAATATCCCACACAATGTTGGGATCTACGTTGTCATACGCTCCTGGGAAGTATTCTGTAAGAGTCCACCTAGTGGACTGTCCATTTCGACCGCTGCTGATTGGATGTAGGTGTACGAGCGAGGAGGAGACGAGCGGCCCTAGCCAATCAGCAGCGGCCGAAATGGACAGTCCAGTAGGTGGACTCTTACGGAATACCCCCCCCCCCCCCCCCCCATGTAATGTTTAAAAAATCCACATGTAACGGTCTGCTTTCTACTCTTGATATTTCAATACACTGAGTAAGAACAAATAAGCTATCATCCAAATGCCTGCCTATTCTGAAGCCATTCTGAAGTTCTCCCAAAATATCATTATTCTCTGCCTATGCTTGCAGCTTTGATTTGATTGGCGAACATTGTTAAACTGCGCGAACAAACGGACCACAGAGACAGCATGGGACATGGACGGGCGCAGTCCTTGTCCCATGCTGTGTCGAGGGTGTACTTATATGTGGTCTTTGTGGAATAAACATTAGTTGCAAGTCCGCGCCCGTCCTTGTCCCATGCTGTCTCTGTGGTCCGTTTGTTCGCGCAGTTTAACAGTGTTCGCTAATATGTACCAACTCGCCCAACAGCAAGTTCTTCTAAACTACATTTGATTTGATTGCCTGCATTGCTAACCTGTATATTAGCGATGTAATGGTCAACGGTCTATGCGAGTGAATTCTTTCTCCCCCTTACCTTTATAAATTAAATTCACTCTACTTTGTCGCCAACTGTCTGGTATTTGTCTATCTTTTAAATGTTTTTCCACTGCCTTCACCATAGCTTCCTTACTTTTTGTTCCTAGTTCATTAATCAGCCTAACGGGAACCTCATCTAGTCCTTTGGATGTGCGTTTCTGAATTTTTTCTTCGGCTTTCTTCCAGCTGAAATTTGTCAGCGCCAGCTCCTTTTCTATCTGGTTGTTCTCTTGTATGCTCTTTTTTTTTTTTTTCTTCAAATACAACCTCGTCGTTACCTTGGAAAGATTCGGCTGTTATTTTTCGAATGTTATTTAAATGCCGCTCTGTCTTGGCTCGGTACCGCCGTCTGTCGGGCGCTGTTTTACTCACCAACGGCAGCAAAGGATGTCGATGGCGTATGCAACGTTACCACTCCCCCCGGTTGGGTGGCGGGAGATTTGAATTCCGAAAAAGGTATTCGGACCCTTCAGATGCAATTTTCTCGATAAGTAAGTCCAATTATTGGCACAAAACAAGCGTTGCGAGGTGTCTGGAACGATATTTGATCAGTCCACATGGACTTAGTATCTGCCTTTAGTGTCCCTTTAAAGTGTTATGCTGACTTCGCGTTATTTTACTGCCATGCTAATTCAGTAACTACGCTCACATGTGCACCGCTCAGGCCTGTTGCGCGTGTTGCCGGTGTCCATATAGTGCTTCCTAACTAGTGCTGACGTTGTTTCGCCTAAGAGGCATCAGAGTGATAACCAATGAACTCGCATTGGAAAAAAGCCAGTAGATGAGCTAACTAGACAAACAAAACAAGAACAAAGAAAGAACAGGGGTTTAAGGATGCAGGACACGTCACAGCGTCCTTTAAGCTGTTTGTCCTGCATTCAAACTGTTTGTCCTGCGTTCAAGCTGTTTCTTCGTCACGATAGTGGGGCCACGCAGGACATGCCCTCGTGCTTCAATGGAAAATTCTGCAGGCCGTTTGCTTTGCACTTACCCGAGCCTGTTGAAAACATGTATCCTCATTTACTGCGTCTAGCTGCGCCATCAATTGAGCGTACCCTCCCCCGCCACCCCATTTTCTTTTGATTTATTTTCGATATGTTACTGAAGCTCCGACCCCCTCGCTCTTATACCTTGGACTTGCCTTATCTCTGTCGCAGGCGACATTGCTGGTTGCTGCTACAACCTCCCCCCCTTTCTCTCCCTCTCTGTCGCTCTATCCTCTTTTTTTTCACTCTTTTGTTAATTGATCTAGCTGCCGAGGGAAGTGATTTCACCCATGAGTGTTTGCTTGTATGACCGTTATCGTGTGATCCTTGTCGGGTGCATCACGGTAGCCGCATCGCGGTTGGAGAGGTAACCGATCGCTGCTCTCTCCTGTGAGAACGCGCTCTGCCAAAACAACCAAGGACGCCGTCGACCGTGAGTGATCGTGTAATGACTGACTGACTAGGCGTGCGCGACGAGAGCCGGCGGTGACGTCAAGAGTGACGTGTGCCTTGTAAGATAAGAGTCAACGCCGCGGCACGGAGTGCGACCGTTCGTGCGGCAGTCCTCTTCTTTTTCTTTTTTCCTTCCTCTCTCGGCTCCGTGAGCAGCTCAGTAGCGCGTGCTTGGCATGGTGGTGGACCAGCGGTTGGTTCTAAACTTAGCCGGTGCGAGCTCTTCGAGGAAGCGCACTCGCCGGCGCCACCTCCGGTTGCCGCTCCACTCTTCTTTTCCTCGACGCGTATGAATGGGAGACACTTAGGTCGTCCGGTCGATGGCGACACAATCGGGCTTCCAAGCGAGCGCTGCTGTGGCCGTGCGTATACGAGAGGGTTGTTGCGTAGTGTGTGTGTGTTGTGCTAACGTGTATAGGAAGCCGTGTCTCTCGCGTGCCCGCGGTCACGTTGGCCAAGACTCTGTCGCGGCTGCCTTCTGAATGCTTGCGGATACATCGACTCGTTGCTCAGGGTCAGCGTGCGAGGTATATGTCGGCTCTTCGCAAGCACCTACACGTGGAAGCGTCCTGTGGTTGTCCTTTTTACGGCATCTGTACGCGTTGCTTTCCGTCAGCGCTTTTAGGGCGAATAACATTCAATGCAAATAAGGTATCCGCTTATTTGGGGGGGGGGGGGGGGGGGCGGTACATGTGTGGTGTTGTGACGCCGGTTACTTTTGGATACCGTATGCCACCGCTGCCGACCAGTTGTTGCGACTCCGGTTACTTGAAGCTCGACCGGCGTTACTTTTGGGTAGCGTGGCGTTGTCGGCGGGCTGCAGGCGTCCGGTAGACCATGGCGACCAGGCAAGGACGAGACGATTTCTAGTGCGAAACTTGCATGGTTTATGCAATGGTTGGTGAAAGAAAAGAAGGTAATGAAGTGAAAAAGTACATTGCGGGGCCCTTTAAATAGGCCCACTAAAATGGTAGGCGGGATCTTGCTCACGTCAACGTCACGTGACAGGCACTGAGTCTGGTTGTGGATGGCTGGCGGATCCCTTCCCCCCGGTGACCTTGCACGGGCCCGCCTTCTCAGGTGGCAACCAGCAGGTCCGGTATCGTAGGCGCTTATCCTTTCTTCTAGGCGATGTTGGTTCGCGGAAAGCGTGCTCCCCTAGAGTTGGACAGTTCTTGAAAAGGGTTCTTCTAAAGTCGCACACACACACAAAGGGGCCTGTAAGCACTGCGGGGCGCCAGCCAGACTGGCAGCCCCTCGAGACAACCATAGCAAATTAGGAAACCATCCTTCGTTTCGCTTAGGCATGCATACACACGAAGGGGCCTGTAACTACTGCGGGGCACCTGCCAGACCGTTAACCACTCGAGACAACCACAGCAATTAGGAATCCATCCTCCGTTCCGGTCGAGCAGGGTCCCCCGAGCATCCTTTTTTCCCGGGGTGTTACATGCCAACCGTAACAGTGGCTACGCGCACGCTGTTAGCCGCACGATCGAAGAAATACTAGAAGGGGCTGTTCGTCATGTGCCGTTTACTTCGCGTTTGCTCAAATCTGGTGAACATTTTTCTCGCTTTCCAGCTCTCTGTAGAGTTTCTCGGTATATGTGTAACAGTGTGCGAGGGATAAATGGCTTTGAAAAAGCGCGGGAAATTCAAGAAACGTTCCATGTGCTAAGCGTCAGGTGCCCGGTAAAGAACACTAGTTGATCAGAGTTAATCCGGAGCCCCTGTAGTTATCATCGATCCGAGGTCGCATTGTAAGGTCACGGGTGGTTATACTTAAAAATTCGTTAAATAGAGCCGTAGTCCGTTACAATTCATTTTTTTTTATCGAATAGCGGTTGTGATCGACAATAGGTCACACGCTGTAGTCTGCGACTACGTAACAATGCAGCGGCACACAGACTATTATCCAGCTCAAAGAGAATTTGTACATATGTGGTACCAGCCAATTGCACTCGCCCATTTCTGTGGCGATTAAAGCGAACTTCATTCAATATCGGCGTCTCTCCGGGGAACTCTTTGTTCTGGAGCGTTGTGCGATACAGAGGGCAAATATGCGGGATGGATGTTCTTGTGGGGCCTGTACTGAACTCTTAGGTTGTCATCTAGTACAGCCATCTAGCTTACCCGTTGCCTGCACATATCATCTCGTTAGAAATAATCGTTTCAGAGTGACCCGTCCGTACGCGTTGCACGAGCAACGGTGCTTAGAAATGCAAACCCAACGCACATCTTGGAATCTTATCTGAGGCAAAGCTTTCGCGGAGCGGTTAATTGTTGTGAAAAACTGTTCATCCTCGGCAACGAGTTTTGCCGCATGGCGATTACGTGCCTGTCCGACAAAACGGCGAGGCGCGGAGCACCTTATTATTAGCAGGGACCAACTCAAATAGGCTGGAGCGTGGTTGCCCACATGCTTGTGTGTATCTATTTCTTCTGCCGTTTGTTGCACTGTTTTCGCTCTTATAGCCACCGCCCCCCGTTTCAAGGTAGAATTCAATCATAATCATCGTCGTCGACGTAGCCAGTGGAGGAGGAGGAGGCCTTTCTTCTGGGTCTCATTTCTGATTGGCTGGCGGTACCCGCAGATTTCACGCCACCACTGCCGGGCAGTGGTTCCGCTGCGAGTCGAGCGTAGGCATCCAGATATAAGTGTAAACGATTCTATTTTGCGCGTGAAAGGTTGAGAGGTAAGGCTAATGGATCGCATGTATATTTTTTTTTCGGTAACGCGTACGAGGTCGATTTTCATGTACTTCATGTCACAAATGTCATTCGTTCTTAGTTGCGCATTCCTCGCGATACAGAATACTCTTGTTTCAAATGTTTTCAGTTTGATGCATTGTTGCCAGTGCTTTCCACTGATTTATAATTGAAAGTCTTGTTGACAGGCAATGTAGCAATTATTAAAGTGATGTTGGGTGAGATGTTTGGGGAGTGGGGGGAAGGGGGTTGACACTCTGTCAGGCATTAATTGCCTTTATGTCTGCCTCCTAGGCAACCGTTTTCCGCTGCCTAAATAAAATACTTTGACTCGGAAGTAGTATTGCTGACTCGGGCGCGTCGACCGTGTTCGCGCGGGCTCCGCTGCCGCGGCGGCGGCCTTTCCTGCACGCACGGCCACTTCTCGGGAGGCTTCGCCGCGTCGCGCGATATCACCCGCCCACTTTGCGCACGGCGCCGCAAGCGCTCGTTCGATGCTGCCGCCAGCGCGTCGGCGACGTGGAAGATCCGGAGCGCCGCGTTTGCTTTTTTTGTTTGTTTGTTTTGCCAACTGTCGGATTTCGGCGCGCCCTGCGGCAGAGCTTAGCGGCCGAGCGCGTGTGTACGCCGATACGGGGCCGCGTCGATGATTCGATAAAGAAAACGAAGTCGAGTAAGTAAGTAAACAGACGAACGAGCTGGCGAAGAAAAACGCCAGGCTCCCGCCTTTTAGTTGCTACATGCTTGAAGCGATTTGGGGGCTCGGCGGATCGTAGACCGGCCTTGATCGTTATAAGTCGTTGATGGAGAGTATAATGTAATGGTGTTGGGTTGTCTTATGCGGGTGCGAGCGGTTGAGCTGCCCTCGCAACACGGGGAGTGCTGAGCGATTGGCCGATGGCCAAAGCTGGCGTGATTTCGCGCTGCGTCGCGGGAAAGCGGTCACGCAGTATCGGTTAGCGATCAGGGTATATCTTATCAAGTAACGCTCTTAGGTCTCGTTTGCAAAGGGGGTTCCACTGTTGCGCCTCGCTTTTCAAAAAAAAAAAAAAAAATGCGGCGGCACTTGTATTTCTTATCCCCCTCCCCCCCCACCCTTTTGCGAAAGTTACGCCGTGTGTCGGCTGCTTTACTTTATTTCTTCCTGCATGCGCTGGTAAAAAAAAAAAAAAAAAAAAAGGAGGGCAAGGAGGAGGTGTGGTGGGTTGACACCGCAACGCGGGTTTCAATGAAAATTTTTTTTGCGAAGGCCACCGGTGCCCATATGTCCCTTCTCTCGTGCTCTCGGTTTTTTTTTTTTTTTTTTTTTTTTTCCCCTCAACAACGCCTGTCTTGCCGTGGCGTTCATCACCGGCTGTAGTCATGCGTAGGGCACGTGACTTGGCACGTTCGATCGTCCGGATTCTGCGCGTATGGCCCATCGCGGATGTACACGACTGTACGTGCGCGACTCGCGGCCGGTACGCTGAACCCGTTCATCGATCCACACGCGTGATGAACTGACCACCACCACCGCTGCCGCCGACCTACGCGCGCGACGTAAATCATCCGCACCCTTACACCAGCCAGTACAACCTCGTCCACCCTCTTGCCCACCTTCTCTCTCTCTCTCTCTCGTTTGGCTCGGACCGCTTCACTGCTACTACTCCCGGCATTGGCAGACCCGGGCAGTATATACCCTCCCACTCCCTTACCTCCTAGCGGTCGAAAATAGCGTCCACGCGGGGAGCTTGTTGCGAGACAACGCGAGCTCGAACAGCTGAGACACGAAAAAGGAGCAAAACAGCGGGCGGCAGCGATCAGCATCAGCCCTCGTTGCATGCGGCGTGCGCCGAAACGGGATTGCGTGAGCGGTTATGCAAGGGGCGTAAAGTCAACAAGAAGCCTCGTCTCGTGCAGCTTATGTAGTTGTTTTTGTGGTCAAACACATAAATCAGCATGCCTGTGTAGCGTCCAAAACTTCTCCCGCTTTCAAGGGGAACATTTTGCTTTCCGAGCCCTTCAAGTGTACTTGAGTGTACTGAGCAGGTTCGCCCGTATCTCATGCAAGCATTCTTGTGTTTGTAGTCTTCACCCAGCGGCTGTAGTCAACACCAGCAATCTTTCCTTTGATAAACAAACATTTGGGGTTCCCTTTAAAATGGGCACCGAGAAAATAAGTACATAGCCGGTCCATGTGCCAGCACCTGCCTCCGTAATTTTTCTTTCTTTGTGTGTGTGTGTGTGTGTGTGTGTGTGTGTGTGTGTGTGTGTGTGTGTGTGTGTGTGTGTGTGTGTGCGCGTGCGTGCGTGCGTGCGTGCGTGCGTGCGTGCGCATGCATTTGTGATTTAAGGGTCATGGGGCATTCAATGGTGCATCATAGCGAAAGTCTATTTGTTGATGTCTGGTATGGCAGGCAGCATCTCTGCATGTGGTTTCATTCAGCAAGGTTGTGTGCAGGGGCGTCAACTCATAAGGCAAACATCTCATTAAGGGTCCATACAATAAATTATTGTCTAGACCCCCTAAGGAGATGACTTGCAAGTGTCCGGTAGTCCGCATTTATTTGTTGCCAAGTGCTCCAAATATCTATTTGGGTGCCCTAAGCTGCTCCAAAATTTATCAGTGGCACCATGAATAAGGCTTCAATATATTCCGTACTTTTTGAGTGAAACCTGTCTTCCAGAGATGAGATGTCTCTCATCTTTATATTCTACTTTTTTCTTTCCACTTTATTTTGTAGTCAATTACCTGTCACGCTTGTTTAGTGGCTTTGGCATTGTCCTGCTAAGTGTGAGGTCACAGAATCAAATCTCGGCCACAGTGGCTGCATTTCAAAGGGGACAAAATGCAAAAACGACCGTGTACCATACTTTGACTGCACGTTAAAGAGCCCCAGGTGGTCAAAATTAATCTGGAGTCCCTCATTACGGCGTGTCTCGTAATCAGATAGTGATTTTGGCACGTAAAACCACATAATTTAATCAATTTTTTACATGGTAGCCAAAAGAATGCTTGTCTAGTTAACATGCCTGCCTTTCCTTTTGTGTTTTTCTCCTCTCTTTGAGGAGAAAAAGGAAAGTGGCTAATAGGATGCTTTCACAAATATTCATTATTGAAAGTTCACTTTGTGAGCTTCCATGAAGAAATTATGACTCTGAATTCCGTAATAGTAATAGGTCAAAAGACATTTGGAATGAGAAGACCTAAATTTATGGAATGAAAGGAGAACATTGGAGAAAGGAGCTTCAGTCAGAACCCAACATTTTAACAAAAATACTTATGTTATTCAAGCCTTTCCAAGCAGCGAAATTGTCCCTTCAACTCCTGCCTAGAGGTAATGCCTTGAAAAAGAGAGGTCCTGTTTTCAACACGTTGGTAGGTCTATGACAAATAAAATCTTCGTGTATTGGCTGAACACTTGTCAAAGCATCCGTGGCAGCCTTTTATCCTGGTCACTTTAGAAGGGCCTTAAACAAAAGGGCCCCCGTCCTTCATGCTATGCCTGAACAACTTGTATTGGCATGTACCCTCTACAACCTTATGTGATGCTACAACAACATTGTACATCCACTGCCATGCAAAGAATGAGATGCAGTGAGAGAAATGAAATAGGGAAGCAAGCGTCTTGCCTTTATTCTCTTCTGCTGTCCTTACCATGCCCTCTACATGTGTAAAGGCATAGCACAGTGCTGACACCTAACGCCATCTAAAAAGAGGTATGAAAAACCACTACCTGCAACTGTCCAGGACCTCACTCCAAGGTGCATGGGCGAAGTCAATTCACTACTGGGTTTACTTTCGCCGAATTTTGTTGCCTAAATGCTTAGTAATGTTTTGTGGTGCTGTTCATGAGCATAAACCACTTTGTGACGCATTATAGTACTCTTTAAATGTTTACCATCCCTTTCTGTGTGCATTTGACATATTTTCATGTTACATTCAGACCCGTGCTGCAATGCTTCCACGAATGTCGCCTGCCTGTATTGGCTGTGCTAATAAAGCATGCCACCAGCAAAATCTACTAACACCGGCACTTTTATAGCGGCAGTAGCACTGGTTGAAAGCCTCTGCTGTCACTCCAGCTTCTCTGTTGTCTATTTTATGCAGTGTTATGAAAAATTACATTTGGCCTTGATGCTCTGGCATTGGTCATTGATGATCTGGCCTTGATGCACGAGCAGCTTTTCCTTTCATTTCTTTTCTTTCCTTTATTAATATTTTTTCTGATGTGTTGCCTTGCCGCTGTTCTTGTTCTCACCCTTACAGAGCCGCTTGGCTGTATCTGTAGCTGGTGGGAGAGTGTGATCCAAAAAGCATGTGGCTCTCACACCAGAGCCTGCCGCTGCTGCTGTTGACGACGCAGCGCAGCGGCGGCCCTTGGCTAGGTCGCCACAAAGACGCTTGCCATGCCCCGGCTTCTCCCTTTTTCTCGTCACCGTGGCTGTGCGCGCTGCCATCCGCCAGCCTACCCAACTGCTCTGGTCGCACGCGGCACATGGCAAGCCGTGAGTGGTGGCCTTTGACGTTACTCAGGGTTAGGTACAGAGTTGATGTGCTTCTGCTGACACCTGCACGGCCCTTTGCTTTTCAAAAACTGGCCGCCACTGAGTTGCCTTTAGAATAGGGCCTGTGTACTGCATCACCCATGAATATTGTAACGAGATAATTGTACAGGCAGGTTGGAATGAAACAAGAAAAGGAAAAAACAAAACAAATTTGGCTGCATTTGTGCATGCCGGTGACGAACACAGGTGTAAGTAATTCACGGAGGCACACGGAGGCAGCTCATTTTGCAAAGATATGGAATGTCAACTTCAAGTAATTATGCATCAGGGGTGTTTCAGTTTGTTTGTTCATGTTTGCATTCCTTCCTAGCGTGTACTGCCGGCGTGTTTCATTTGTTGACTCAATATTTAATATGCACACTTTCCTGTTGGCAAATTCTTCTTTTGGTCTGCCGTGTGCCATTATTCATGTATGTTCACTGATGGCCATAAAGAACTTTTGTAGTTCGCTTTCCATCAATTTCTCAATCTTTCTCAATCAATCTTAGCAGCTTGGAATGCAAGCATTTGCTGCCACTATGATGATGGTCAGTAGAATTTTAGCGGGGAAAATCTGTGTTGTCGTCGGTCCTCAAGTCTCATTGATGTAAATATGGCACACACACTAGCAATTTGTTACCTTGAACGCAGGCAACTGCTACTGGTCTGGAAAGGGGAAAATTACGTGGAGAAATCTCTGCCAAAGATTAGATAAGAAGCATCCAGTTGCGCTTGTTGCACATGTGAAGCCAAGCAGAAATAAGTTGCACACTATCACACAGTTCCAGCCTACCACTTCAGCTGAAGTACTGCACGTGTAAGGTACAGGAAGCTTTCCATTAGTTTTCCATCGCGTTCTGTAATGTCACTATTATTTTTCTTCTTCTATTACATATCCATTGTATTGCTAAGGTCTAAAATTATCTTTCCTTTTTCTTTCTGACAGTTGTTTCTCTCAAATATTGCATGTGTGTGAACATTTCAGCAAATTTACCTGAAGGCAATTTATCAAGTTGCAATTGTTATTCTCACCTGTGGCACGCATGTTTATCTTAGTCATGACAGAGCAGTGATAAGAACTTTTACAAATTCAGCGACTGCCATTCCTACCTGTCAGATATGCTTCTCAAGAAGGTCTTAACTCTCACTGTTAACATATTGACCATGTCTTTCATTCATTGAGGTTTGACAGTTGAACAAAAAATTATTACAAAGGCATTGGCAACCTACTATAGTTCTCACCGAAAGATAGGCGCCTCTAAAGAATGTGCCACCGTTTCCACAAGAAATAAAAGAAATGCGTCTTCCACATACAACCTGATAATGCGTAGCACCGACATTGTGAGAGGGGAGAGTTATCACGTGACCATTCCATGTGTGTTGAGGGTAACCAAGATAAGAGCGGTGAGCACTTGGCTGCTCACCCGTTCTTGCGGCTATGTCGTTGCCGGATCCAGACGGGACAACACTGTCGACACCCCGGCCTCCTCCTCTCCCATCGTCAGCGCTGACCATTCTTCAAACAAGCTGTCACGCCGCGCTTGGCTGGCAGTGCTGCGGTCGAACTGAGTGCTTTGATAAGGGGCCGTCAGGCGCAGCAGCGACACCAGCATCGGCTTTCGGAACTGTCGGGGAGCCTCCTTTATCAGCCTCACACGTGCGTGGCTCGAGTCTTTTGCCCCTGCGCTCCGTCCGAGCGTGGTACCTTTACGTGAGGGAGTTCTGAGAAGAGCCAGCGTTTTGTTTTGTGTTGGTGCATTTATCTTTTTACTGCTCAATCCTGGTTGGGTTGGATTTCTCCTGTGTTGGCTTGTGGGCTACATGCCAAAGTGATGTTGGTAGGTCAGGCACTGGTTGAGTTGTTTCGCATCATAGCAGTGACAGGGCTGCTGATATCGAAGCAGTCTTTCAGGATGGTTGACAGGCTTCCTGCAAAACGGTCTTTTCTCTGCAGCACTGTCTGTCTCTGGTTGCTACTGCTGCTGAGTCAAGGTACTTCATTCATGCTTATAATGTTCGTTTGAAATACTTTCATTACTTAGTTGTGTGTGTGTTGTGAGGTATGTTCTTGTTAGGACAGTTTCGTCAGGTGGTCAGAAACCACAGCTTGGTCACTGCTGGTTGGCATTCATTCTAACCATAAAGAATGTACATGAGTAGCTCTTTTTTTCTTATTATTCCAGTTAGCTACATTGATTGAATAAATTGGGCAGTGGTACAACTTGTAAGAGAAGGTACAACATATAAGAGAAGTGTCTTTTTATTTTGGAACACCGCTATAGATAAACTGGATCTTGGTATGAATGAGTTTGCGCTTACATGTTACATATTCAGGTCTTCTTGTTGTCATACATTTGGTGCAAATTACAACTGCAGTAAAACTAAATTGTTTATTATGATTTTAAGGTGTGCTTGCACATTAAATTGTATTTCACATTAATGTTCTGATATGTTACTTATGTCAATAATTTGTGAACACTGTCAAAGTTAAAATATCTTGTTTCTCCATTGCATAAAGCTCGTACTGGTTAATTTAACAGGCTGTTTTGCGCACTCTCAGGTCATGAGGTTGTGGCTATATCAAGGTTCATTGGGAATTACATTTCTAAGCTGTTTCCTTGAGTGTGTACATTTTACTGACCATTAAAGGAACACTAAAGGCAAATACTAAGTCGACGTGCACTGTTTAAATACTATCCCAGAAACCTCGCAACACTTGTTTCGTGCCAAGAAAGGACTTAGTTTACGAGAAAATTGCATCTGAAGGGTCCGAATGCCTTTTTCGAAACTCAAATCTCCCACCAACCAAAGGAGTGGTAACATTGCATATGCTATCACCATCCCTTGCTGCTTGCTGTCAGTGAGTAAAACGGCGCCCGACAGACTGTGGTATTGTGTCAAGACAGAGTGATGTATTCACCACTGCAGCTGCTTTTTGGTCAAGTGGCATGGACCATTCGGTCATTTGGCGACATCACATGGAAGTTGAATTCTCTGCTACTTGCAGTTTGTGCGAGTTTCACGAGCCAGCAAAACCAGCGCAGCTCTGCGCAATCAGGAAAGTGCTGAAACGTGAAAGCGTGGGCGGCGCAGAGTCGAGCACAAACAAAACTTTTCGGCCGCCCGTGTCATTGTCAATGGCAATTTCAACGAGTTCTCTTTTCTAAAATATGATATAGAACTGGACAAGTAGAATTTTATTTCATCTTATAATACAACACAAGGATGTTTTTTTGCGACGAGTAGTTGAGCACTAGCGACAGAATTTGACTGAGGAGTGCTTTCACCATGGGGCAAGTGCTTGAATGTCCCGATAGAGTCTCTAATCATGCCTTGCATTTACCTCAGTTTCTCTGTTATTAAGGCTCTGTTCGCGGTAATATTGACACCTTAGATATTCTCGAGCACTAATTTACCACATTAGCTTGACTTAGTATTTGCCTTTAGTGTCCCTTTAAGAATACCTTAGTGCACATATTGTGCCTCTCTGCATGTATAAAATATCCTGTGATTTCAGAGTTCGCTTGTATTACTTCTATTTTGATTAGTTTCCCATAGTATATTTTTGTTGTAAGCACAGGCTGTATGATTATTCTGAAAGGGTTGCACATGCAAGCAAAAAGAAAGAAAAAAGCACAGTCCCCTTATTGGTTGCCCAGTAGCCACAATGCCTCTGTGTGAGTTGAGGGGGGGGCATTGTGAGTGGGTGAGTTGGAGGTGGACGACTAACACTGCGGCATTGCACATGGCATGTGATAAAATACAGCTAAATGGGCGTCATGCAGCCATTGTATAAAAAAGCCGTATCTGTTCGCCAAACAATTACAGGAAGCGGTTTCTCAACATTTGTGCACTCAATGCGATATATATTTCGCTAGGAAGAATGTGCCTTGTTATGAAATCCAGCTTCTTGTGCATTTCCTAAGAGACGTTTATGCTTTCTTTTTCTGAGCAAACCCAAAAGGCACACATTCACAATGTTCCGGCACACTCCCATTTTCTTGATAAACAAATAGTTGCAAACCGTCCTCATTCTTGGCTGTTGTTACTGAATTGTTTGGCACAGTAAGCAGTTTGCTTACTGGCTCTGACTTCTGTTCCCTCAGTAATACAAATTGACTATACTAACAAGTGACAAGGTTACTGTAGTGCTGTTACAGTGAACTTTATCATTAAATTATACTGGAAATGATCTGGAACAAACTGGAACTATCTGGAACTGGCACTATCAACTTTTGTGATACAGACATCCTACTTTAAACATAGTGCTCATGAAATGTCAAACATTTTGTGACACTTCACTACTTACAAGACCTGTCATGTTGGCTCATTGCCTTTTCTAATTGCGCTTCTCGTTTTAATTAAATACCACAGTTAACTTCCTCTACCACAGTTGACTTCCTGGTTTCAGCATCTGCTTTCTTAATATGGTTGTCACTAGCATTTTTACTACATTATTATGCATACAGAGATGTATGACAAAGCTCATGCTTTTGTGTGGCCTGTGAAAACAATGATTAACCATTGTTCTCAAGGAAAGTGTGGCTCTCATTGTGGTGCCAGCTAATTGCTTTCATTATCACTATGAAGTGTATTATGAATTTCAATTACACTTGATACTGTAAGTGACTAACTTTTCATGCTGCATGTCAGTTTCTGTTCAGTGGCTGTGTATGGCCTACTGTTTTGTGAAATTGAGTACCTGAAAATGATCCTAAAGGTTCACATTGAGTCAAAAACACTACAGCCTGTCAGAAACCAAATATTTCATGTGCACTCACTGTTCAATGTCAGTTCCTGGGCACGAACTTCCAGTTACATTCATGTTCTGCGAATAAGTAGTATGTATTCTTCTTGCATTGCCTTTGCCATTACGTCTGTGCTGTCTATAAAAGTTTTGTCATGAATACTTGCCACAGTTTGCTGCATGTTTTTAAACGCTGTATTTCACCCTGTGTAGGTCTCGAATGCCCAGATGAAATAAATTATAGGAGTAAAACACCCCACAAATAGAACTTGTTGCTGAGACCTTGCTGTTGGCATGTGTGTGCATTCCCGTTACACCGGCTATGAGAGCTTGGTGGCTGTTTTGTTTGAGCACTCAGCTTACTAAGCATTTGTCATTGGGGACAAAGTTGTGGTACAAAAAAAAAACAAAAACAAATTCTATTAAAGCCTGTTCATCTCGTGCTTTCCTCTTGTGATTACTGTGAAGTTGGGGTGTGAACTAAGTTGGCGGTATTAGTACAAGGACTCAAATAGATCAAGTCTTGCCACTGAATGAGCTATCAGTTAAATCATGCAGATCCGGGAAGAATTTTCTCTCTCTCTCTCTCTCTCTCTCTCTCTCTCTCTCTCTCTCTCTCTCTCTCTCTTTTTTTTTTTTTTTTTTAACAATGTACATCACCCAGTATGGCATTATTGCCGGGAGGTCAAGAAAATAACAAGCATGAAAACATTTAAAAAATACAGGCACAGTTGTCACTTGCACATTCAGCTAAAGCTTACATCTTGCGGGGATGAGGAAAACATAATTACGGGACCATCCACAACACTCTCATCTAGTAGACTCCACCTGCGAATCGTAAAAGGAAGAATGCGCAAATATGTCTGCAGGACACCTTATTTCTCTAGCCTTTTTAACATGATTATTTCTGTGCTATGTATACCTTGAGCTGTATAGTTGCATAAAACATGAATGCTTTGGACATAATTTCACAGATACCCACAACACCAATGAACTTAAAATGTCATTAGTACGGCTTAAATAGTTTAACAAGATGGAGGGTGTAACTTCCAAGCTAGCATGTGACTTCGGTAAAGCTTTTATTCTTCCATCAAAAAGCTTGCCGCATGTGAGTGAAGGTGAATGAAATCTTGTGTTAATTAACAACAACAACGTAAAAGAAGGCCCTCACAATGCACTCTATATTGGCAGTTACTTCTATACCTCGATCAGGCCAAACGGCCTGAGAACTAAACTCTTGTCATCTTTATTGTTTTGTTACTTGTGAAAAACTTGCAATTATAATGTGCAGACATATGTAGCTTAAAAGTGCTGACAGCTTCTCAAGTAGCCACAACTTGTGCTCTTTTACTCCACTTCTGGCTTTTCATCCGCTTATCCCCTTTCCCCCCAATGTACGGTAATAAACTGGATGTGTATCTAGTTCGTCTCCTTGTGTCTCTTTACTTTTCTCTCTCTCGTAGTAATTTGTATTGACAGAGGGTAAATGTGCTACCTTTTTCAATAGATGGGGGCGAGTCATCGCCGCGGCCAGCCTGGGAGCGAAGCAGTTCACCACTGGGTGCAAGCCGGTACCTGCGAAGTCTTCGGTGGATGCCCATTCCACTGGGGATTGGTTTTGCCTGCCTAGCGTACCTGAGGAGCTTACGCAGCCGTAATGCAGACGACGACAGCACTCCGCAGCCCGTTGCTTCTGGCCTCCAAGTACGTTTCGTTTCATTGTTTGAATGGGGGGTGTTGTCAGAAGTGTGTGTAAAGGGGATGGAGGAGTTAGAGGTTGGATGAGAGGGGGAAAACAATTGCAAAAGGTCCCCCAGGTCTATGCATGTGTTAGTGCTTACAGGGTTATATAGCAACCGCTAATAGCATTTAATCCTGTCCAGTTGCATGCAGTCTTGTGCACAGCCTGACCAGTCCTGGGAAATCGAGTGGCGAGCTAGAGGCTACCACGGTACAAAACATTTGCGACCGCTCTGGTTTCTGGCATGCCTCTGTCCTAATCTGTTCAGTGCTTGTATGCAGCTTTAAGGAGTAATGACATTACATTTTTTGACCAGTCATTATTTTGTGTAGGGTGAAGATCCCCAAACCCTTTGTAGCCCAATCAAATTTCATAGCATCAAGATTCACCCAAAGCAAAAACATGCGCGGGAATACAGGAAATATGCTAATATAGAATAAAAAGATACAATTTCATTAAACTGGGCCACAAATACATGTTTCTTCAGTTCATGCAAACTGTGCACCAGATCAGGCAAAAGTCTGATGCACAGGTCCTGATAGACCGATTTCACCACATTCAGAGCACATGTGCAGGGGCTCTGCTTGCACCATGACTGTAGCCCTTACCACTTTCCTATTGACTTGGGTTTGAGGCAACATTGAGAGGAATGCCGAGGAAAATAGCGTTGTGGATTGCTCCAGTGAACTTTAGGGCGAAGTTTAGGGGTATGGTCTCCTCAACTCTACTCCTATTGTGAGATCTTTTTGTTGTCACCTCCGTGCCATTTGGCCTTGAAGGTTAAGCAGGTTGTCATGGTCTGAGCCCTACAATCGTCTTACCATAGTTGCCTTTCAACCTGCATCAGGATTACTGTTACCGGTGCAATGCCCTTTGCTTTGCGGCAGCAGTGGCACAGTGAAACTCGCCAAATCTGCCTCTTGCAAGGGCTTCACGACAGTCAGCAACTCGGCCTCTTTATCAGTTTTTATTTGAACTGTTGCTTTTTTGCCTTGTGTGCAGGTGTCCTTCTACCGAATGCTGCCCCTGCGCATGGCTTCTCGGTGGTGGGGCTGGGCCAACGACATAGAGCTGCCTGTATGGCTGCGCGCACCGGTGCTGGGCCTTTTTGCATGGGCCGTCGGCTGTGACGTACACGAGGCTGAAGTGGAGGACTTGCGGCAGTATCGGAATCTGGGGGAGTTCTTTCGACGCTCACTCAAGCCAGGCCTTAGACCCCTTTGCCCAGGCGACTGTGTGGTACGTTGGCTCATGTGGACCCATGAAACTTTTTTTTCACATGCTCGTATGTTCGGGCTACATGCTTGTATGTTTGTTGTTTTTTCAGGAGGTAAGAGTAAATAGTGCAGTGTTTGTAAACGCAGGTGTGATGGCTCCTAAGCCTTTGCTAGACAGTTGTCGCGATTTTGCAACATACTGATTCTGAGTTCCTGAAATGAAACAGGACGGCAATTGAGAAAAGACCTGATTTTGACATCATTGTCAGGTATTCAATTGAAGTAGACACCGAGTCCTCAGACATTAGCGCTGCATACAGCATATGCATTCGCACGCAGTTACAAGTCTCCTTCTTTTCCAGTCACTGCCCTACCACACCATGTGACAACGTGTAGTCATCTGACAAAAACAGGGTTGACGTGTCACCATTTCTGAAACGGAAAATAATGTTCTGTGCATGGGCTGTGCCCTAAGAGGCAAGACAGTTGGTCTGCCAAATCAGAGTTCGCACAGTGCAAAAACATGGCAAATAATTTGAGGGTATGGAGGCATCCTTTTGTGCCATGTGTCCAATTCAGTTTTTACAAATGAGCCCAGAAGTGCCAGCCAGGCTTAGAATATAGAGTGAATACAATTTTTGATGTTCTAACCTCTACAAAAGCCTATCTAAGCTAAATTCAAATGTTTGTCTTCAGAAGAAAAAAAGGGAACTCTGGCTATAAGAGGTCAATTGTGCCCCACAGGGAATCTGTGGAGGTAGAGCAGAGGAGGAATAGGACAGAACGTTGCTTGTAAAGCCCACTTTCAGTCAGCCGTGACATGCGTCTCTCTCTTGAGAAAGCAGCTGACAGTGACACATGGTGGTGAAAAAGTTAGTTTTCAGTCGCAGAGGCAATATAAATTCTAATCACTATAGTCATTTTGACACTGTGCCGCATTGTAGGGCCAAAATAGTGTGCTTTGAATTGTGTGCCCATAGTCGGGTACAACTTTAGAAAAAAGGGGAGGCCCCGCCCAGATGACCGAAGCGTGACAGCCAATTGCCTCTGCAACTAAAATAGTCCTGCTCAAAAAACTCTGCTTCTAAAACCCGTAATTCTCGTCATATTTAAAGACTTTTGTATTTTGATGACTGGCTTGGTAGAGCTCTCGTGACTGGGATGCTACAGCACATGCCGGATCGCAAAAACAAGATAACCCCATGCCCATGCAGATAACTGCTTTTTAGTTTCATTGCAAGGGACAAAAGTAGAAAGAGCAGCACTCTACATGGCTTTTGCACTGGTTTACATGTACACGGCACATTTACTACTCGTTTTCAGAGCTTAAAATGAATGAGTTGCTATTTAACAAGTACTCAAAAAAAAAGCAATGCATTTATCGAAACTACTAGTATTAGGAAACTGGGGTGAGAAGACGATCGAGGCAGGAAAGGTACAGAAATACTTCATTCATCGTTTTAAATAAATACTCTTGGTTTTAAATAGCATAAGATTTATATATATACATTTTTCTTTTTTCACAAACCTACCTTCAAGAATGTGTTACGTTTTTTTTCTTCCCCCTTTTCACCTTTTTTTGCAAGCCCGCAGTCTCGCCAATTCGCATAGCGTACCGTCAATGATGCTCACTGCAGTCTTTTGTTGCCGGATCACGGCTCAGAATAAACGCATGCTTCACAAATGGTGCATCGTAAGCTCGCAATAATATTACCGGTATGATAGACCACCACAAACACTCTGGGAATTCACTATGATGAGGGGCAGACGCACAAGACTTATGCGACTCTGCAGGCAGCGGGCGGCCATCTTCTCCATCAGCGGGGTCACCGGCCATTCTGCTCATGGCGTCAGTCTAGAGTGCGCACCCATTGGTGGAGGCTCATGTGCATCCGCCTTGGAGGAGAAAAGGCCCCTTTTTTCTAAAGTTGTACCCGACTATAGAGATTCATATTAGTGAGATTTTAATTATGAGTCAAGCTTTCATTCATGCGATGAAATATTTTGTGCAAACAGACCATGCACATTGTAGGTAGACTACTTGTGATTACTCTTTTGTCAAACATTGCGTTGCCATGGTTGTTTCCAGGTGAGCCCAGCAGATGGCACGGTGCTGCATTTTGGTCGCATAGAGAAAGGTTTTGCGGAGCAGGTGAAAGGCATCACCTATTCACTACCAAGGTTCCTTGGGCCTCATCCATGGGACCCACACTGTCTACACACTAATGTAAGTTGGCCAGCTCATTCTGATCTATTACTACCTCCTGCTGTGAGCAGGAAGAATGGGAGCAATGGGTGGTAGCTCAATATTTAATAACGGCCATAAAAAGCCAAGAGACTGTGAAGCCAAAGAAATTACAGTAATGCAGTTATTTTTGCCTATGCTTTGCTTGGTTTTGTTATCTGTCTCCTTTTTATGGTTGCCTCATACTGTGTTAGTGAACAATCCTCTTTGTGTGTCTTCACACTCACTCCCTCTCTCCTCGGTCTTTCTGTCTATCTCACCCTTTCACATATGTATTATAGTCACATATAGTAATAGTCGCAATAGTCACATCCCTTGTTAGCTCCTTCTTCATCCTATGTGTGTTTTTATTTATTTACCTGTCCCATCTTTTGTTTTCCTGCACTATGCTGTGTTCAAACACTTCTACCACTAAGCAGAGACAGTTTAAATGCTTCGACTGTAGCTTTTGATTTGTGGTAGGCCAACCTTGCTTTTTAGTCACCTTGCTTGACATGATAGGTACCGCTGTTTCTTTGCAAATCTTTTGTCTCTGGAGAAATTACTCCCGTTGGAATTTGCTTATCAGTCACATCAGAAAAATGTTTTAACCTGCTGTTATGACCTGCTGTTATAACTTGTGACCAAGATTCTTAAGCCAGATTCTCTGCTATGCTGAGCCGATTGTTGGGCAACCTTTGTCTGGTTTCCCATAGATACAGTGCACTTCTGCCGAGATCAACATCTTGGTGTTTGGCTGCTAAGCACAAAGTCGCAGGATCGAATCCCGGCTACGGCGGCCGCATTTTGATGGGGGCGAAATGGGAAAAGACCCGTGTACTTAGGTTTAGGTGCACGTTAAAGAGCCCCTCCCCTGGTGGTGCATATTATTCCCGAGTCTCTGACTACGGCATGCCTCATAATCAAATCGTGATTTTGGCACATAACCCCCCCCTTTTTTTTTCAAGATTAAGATTTGTTGAGGTAACAGGTTTCTGAGGTCCTTTCACGTTCATCTTATAGGACGCTTGCTGTGATGGTGTGTGGACACCTGATTGATCAGTTGCTACAGTCTTGAATGTTAAAATTGGTTGGCACAGCTTTGTGTTACATTCAGGTGGATGTCAACCACAATGACTATATGAACCAGAGCATCTCCAACTGTATGGTCCTCTCGGAACAACTCTGAATAAGTGGCACACTTGTCTGTAAATAGCCAAATTCAAATGCACTATTTCATCTGGTGATTCTGACACCAAGCTGAATCCTGCTTCCGCCTCGAAAATTTCTGTTGAGAACATTCCCATAGTATTGTTCTACAAGAACTAGCTTAGTTTTGCCTTTTGAATGCATTGATGACGGTCAGTCAAGACTGGTGTTTTTTGCTGAAATGCTTTTGCCTATGTTGCAGGGTGAGGAGGAATACCACAAGAAACTTCTGCAGCAGAAAGACACCGATTTGTATCACTGCGTGGTGTACCTGGCCCCCGGTGACTATCACCGTTTCCACTCCCCTGTGCAGTGGGAGGTGCAACACCGGCGGCATTTTCCAGGTTCGTTGATTCCCAAATGGTTGCTGGTGCTCTCAAAAGCACCCATGACTGCCCCTAGGCTGTGCACTTATAAAGTTATACTTTACAACCGAAATAAACCCTACAAGGTGAAAATAACTCCACCCTATAAAAGTTTTACACCATTTCAAGCTTATTTAGTCCTTCAACAGTAATTGCCATCAATCACATGCATATTTGGTACTTTCCTATTGGCACATCTCGGCATGACATAGCATTTCCCACCAGAAAACCAGCTGGCACTAGGTTGTTGAAGTAAAGAAAATTCACACAAGGTAGATGGGGAATATTTTGGGTTAAGATAAACCCTGATGAACATCTAAATGTTTTATAGCTTAAAGGAGTCGCACGAACGAAACGTCTTCTGAAGGGTGTAGTTTTACTTCACTATTACATCCATTGAGGCTTATCTTGTCCCCAAACTGTAATCATCTGTCTTGAAAGCCTTTCCTTTCTTTCACACTGCATGTTTGGTATTTGCAGTTCGCGAACAGCATGTGCATTATCAGCATGACGTAGCATTCTTGACAGGAAAGTAGCAAGCACAGAGTTTTCATAGAAGGAAGTGCAAAGAAAACAGATTACTATTGTTTGAGAACAAGATACACCCCAAAGGGTGTAATCATTTTTAGAAATATTGGAGTGAAAGAGTGGGTTCTTTTTGCTTTTTGTAGTACATTTTGTGATTTTGGTTTTACAGGTTGGGTGCTTGCTATTGGTTATCACTTTTGGTGTCACAGTTGTTTTGAAAGCATAAATGAATGCTGCTGTTTCTTGCAACTCTTTTTAATTGAGGGAGGTGTGTGTGACAAGACTGCTGCATGCAGCTTAATGGTTTATGTACAAAATGGTTGCCTTGGATAACAACATCTTTCTAAATGAGCTTCACTCTTGTTATTAGGTGCCCAACAAAAGTGAGCTTACATTTTGGTGTTCTCACCAAAGGGGTTCTCACCTTCTTTTAGGAGTTGAGCTATCTGAACTGCTTAACATGATGAAAGGAGATTGATGTGGCAGTCAAGTCAATTTATCTCGGAGATTGTGCCTTTTTATTTCGAACCTCTGTTGATGCACATGTTATCAGAATTTAAACTGTCATACCTTTTAAAAACACAGGCTTGGGATGCCGCGCGTATCAGCTTTTCCAGGTTGAAGGGTAAATAAAACCGTGCTTTGGTAATACTGCAGGTACCCTTCTGAGTGTGCGACCAGGTGTCGTCAACTGGATAGCCGGCCTGTTCAATATGAACGAGCGTGTAGTCTATATGGGCCGGTGGCGACATGGATTCTTTAGTATGACTGCTGTTGGTGCTACCAACGTTGGCTCCATCAAGGTTTACTTCGATAATGTAAGTTGCATACTAGGGAAGGAATTGTTTCTCCTCAGGGTGCCTCATTGTTACAGGTCTCTTTATAGTCATGCTAAAACTTTGGCTTGTCTTTGTTTCCAAGCTTGCACCATGCACTCACATTGCATAAAGTGCATATACGTGCACAGCATAAGGCATAATTTTGCTGAAGGTTCTCATAAGCTTTTTCAAAACACTCTTATGTTCAAACAATATATAATAACCCTAAAATCCGTGTGATACTTGTGAGGGAGCCTTTCTGTGGCATTTAAACTGTGGTGTTTCGAATACATGAAATAATTACTCAGATAGGAAAATATTGTTGTGGGTTGTTAGGAACCCCTTCTTTATGCTAATAAACACATTATGTCAGGATAACTGTTCGTTTTCTTTATATTGTCACCATTTCACCCTGTAAATAAACAGGGTGATATCTTTCTTTATATTGTCACCGTTTCACCATTTCACCCTGTAAATAAACATCATTCGTAACATCTTTGGTGGAGGTGCGGGGTAATGTCACGCCCACTTGGGGTCTGTTCTGTTTCAGTTACGATAGGGGAGCAGACATTTAGAAGTGAATTTACTGTGCTTGCACGTACAACGCATGACATTATTTTAGGAATTGATTTCTTGCGTGAGTGGGGGGCAACTTTGGATTGTGGAAGTGGCGTGATTTCTCTTTGCCGCGACGCACGCACACTCTACTTCTTCTTTCTCTGCCTCAGCCGCGCAGTGCTACGACATTTTACTCCCGGTGATTATGTTTGGTTGTGGACACCTGTTCGCAAAAAGAGATTGTACCGCAAGTTTCTCGCCACTTACACCGGACCATTCGTTATACTGAGCCGCTTGAGTGATGTGAACTATGTCATCGCCAAAGTGACGGCAAGGGATCGGGGTTCACGGGCGACGCAAGTTGTTCACGTGGCCAGACTCAAGCAGTGCCATCACAGGTCCCTTTAACTCGCTTAGCGAGCTTCGTCTGCCCCTGGGGAAAATGTCGCAGCACTGCGCGGCTGAGGCAGAGAAAGAAGAAGTAGAGTGTGCGCGCGTGATCTCGCGGTACTCTGCGTCGGCTGGGCCTGGCCTGTAGCTTCCCTCTCGGACCTCGTTTCACCATTTCACCCTGTAAATAAACATCATTCGTAACAATATCATCTTGGATAGCACTTCTGTTCATAGCTGCAATATATTCCTTTCATCCAGACTAGCTTTTGTCATACTTACAACTAAAAGTTTGGCATTTGCTTGGAAACCATGCTGTGCTGGAACTAAATTTTATATTGTTGCGTGTGGTCCATGATTTCCCAGCACATGTTCTCACTACCCGAACCATTTGTTTGTTTGTATCCAGACTCCAAATCTTTGCTTTTTGCATTTCTTTGATGGCCTCAACAGAACCTTGTGACCAACCGGCGGAAGTACAAGAAGCACAACTTCAATGACCAATGCTTCCAGTCCAACCACAACTCTGAGGGCATCAGCGTTGAGAAGGGCGAACCCTTCGGCGAGTTCAATCTGGGATCTACCATTGTGCTCATCTTTGAGGCACCACGGGACTTCTCGCTTGAGCTCAAGGAAGGCCAGCGCATCAAGTACGGTGAGCTCATCTGCCGACAGTCCAGTAGCAGCTTTCAAGAAGCACAGACGTGAGGCCAGCTGCTGCGACATTCAGAGTTTCGTTTTCAACACTCGTCATCATTGAATTCCGTCTCATAGTGAGAGATTGCAGGGGGCATGTTGCAATCTTCACAAGGCTGCCTGAAGGTCCACAGAGGTGGTTTGATGTATTTTTGCTATCATCACTGGTGCAGAGCTAGTGCCGCCCCATTGTTGCACCAGCTCGCGTGGAGAGCTGCAAGGAGGTGATGTCCCTCCGTGAATGCCTATCTTGTATGCGACAACTTTATGCACTGCAGTAAGGCTAAACTCGAACTGCAGGTTGTTATAGCATTTGGTATCATATGCACTGTTTGTGTGTTTTTTTTTTTGTTTTTTTTTTTGTCTATTGAAAGAGGCTGATTGAGATCAGTTCAGTTCTGTTATTAGTAAGGCCCAGCCTTTTCCTTTTTTCCTTTAGCACTTGATTTGTGCACAAATGCTTACATTGACACAGTTTCTATTGCGTTGACCATGCAAATATGCGGAGGTTGAGAACGAGTTGTGCCAAGTAAAGCAGTTGCACTTTAGGTACCCAGGGGACATGTATGTGCAGGTTGTGGTTTGCGGTTGCAGCTCCACATCCACACACGGCTGGTAGAGATGCAAAATGAAATGCTGCAATTGTAAAAACTAGGCGTTACTATAATGATGTTACATGTTGACAGTGTACAGTGTTCTCATCAATTAACTTACTAAGTTGAAAGACATTTTACTTGCTGTTAGATTATAAGCCTGACTTATTGCAAATGTGTGATGGTCACGATCCGGGCCTGCCTTGGTAATTTTTATTCCCTGTATGATGACCGGCAAAGTAAAGTGTACCTATGTGCTTCTAGGTTAATGGCCTTGTTTTCATTTTTTTTTTTTCCATTGTGATGTTTTACAATCAAAAGTATGATGCGTATTGTACAAGTTGGAATCATGAGAAGACTTGTGGCTGTTAAACTAGAAAGCTTTTTGATATCTGCAAGTAGCAGAAGATTAGTTCACAAGTTGGACCCAGTTTCACTATCGTAGCATAAGCGTACTCTTTTATGTGTCGTATTTTCCGGTTCAGGATTGAATTGCCGAGGTGTAGCCACGTGATGTTAGTGTAGAATCTGCCCTGCACACACATAAATTGCCTCGTGGCTGGTTTCATTGTATATCCATGTATGTCGAAACAGGAGATTATCATTCCTTCAGCACGATCGCTTATTCACACTAAATTGATTTGCTAAGAGAAAGACTACCTGATTCAGCTGCATGCACTGAAGATTGCGGCACTCTTTTCGCTAGCATTCTGTGAAGGAATTTCCCCGGTTACAGTCCCTTGCTGATATTACTGATGGGAGGCTCATTGCTAGTGCCAAGGAGTAGGGCAGTGCGAATAGGGATTTTCGAGACCAAATCGAATACGAATCAAGTAGTGCCTGAAGTGAATCGAATGTAATCAAACATGAAATACTTCTCGAATAATGAATAGCTGTTATCACAATTAATAATAAAGGTATGTTCACATCCCAGTATTCTCAAGGTTAACAAGTTTCTATCATTGCATAGTATGCTATATGAAGCAAAATTTATTAGAAGCACAAATGGAGCATTGGAAGCACACAAGTACGTTCGTCGCATGCACAGGGCTCTCCAGCAAGTGCAAATGATCATTGTACAGCCTGCAAAGTATGGCTACATAAGTGACATAGCCTGCTCCACTAAGCAAGTCCTCATGTTCTATGTCCAAACTGTGCCGACAGTGGCAAACATTTACCATACTTTTGATCCAATTTTATGTTTATTTAGGTGCAGTTCGTGTTTTGAAAACATTTGAAAAGTATTTAAAAAATATTCGCATTTGTGAACAGTTACTATTCAATTCGAAGACAGAGTCAAATAGGACACTATTCAGTTTGTTATTTGAAAGTTTCGAATGTTCGCACATCCCTACTAAGGAGTCAAATTTTACTTGTGGGTTATTTTCCATTTTTTAAACAGACGTGTGTGTTTCAGGACAGATCCTTGCTAGTTTGTAACACATAATATGCTACAGTCAAAGGTAATAACACACACATGGCCATCAAGGCTGCACTGAAGCTAATTTTATCCCTACACTCCTTACTAGAATATTTTTGGCCACTTTACGAGCTTGTTTAAGCAAAATGACAGGATAAGGGACAATCTCTCAACTGTCTGTGATATAGCGTTTATATCTGAAGCTGCTGCGCTACAGTGTTCAGAAGCTCCTTGTTTTTAAATTATTAATATGATGACACCTTCTGTTCGCCGTACGCTCTCTATTATTGTTTCTTTCTATTTTGTTATTGTGACACATGCCGTTGTATTGTACGTGATGTGCACTGCAATTGGTATTGAGCTTTCCTAACCGCGAATTTCTTGGAGTTTAATTTTTTCTAAGCCGATAGATCGCTGAGTCCACAATTCTTTCTGCGCTTCTTCACCGGAGTATTGGAGGATGTGCAGAAGAATTTCCAAGTTGCATCTCTTCCTCTATCCAGCCTCCATTTCTTGGACATCATCATAATGATGGTACGTGGCACTCACCGATAGCATCAAACATCGATAGTCCAGTAGCATCATGAATAGGAGAGTCCTAGCGTATGTAAGCAGTATAGAGATTTTCATCATGCCACTGGCAGCGTACGTGGTGGCACACAAGTGGCAGGAAGAGTAATTGGAGCATGACATTTATGCATGACGTGGTAGAAAGTAAGTGTGACGAGCTCATGTCATTGGTAGTAGCACTCACATGCTCCATACCATCTTGTCGTGGTTACCGGTTTTCCCAGCAGGTTACACATAAACGCAGTTGCCTTGTGCTGTCATATGCTGTTTACTCTTTGTGTCTCTTGTATATACCACCAGAAGCTGCTGACTGCCATGTAACTTTCCATGCTTTAATCTCCTGTAATGGCTCTTTCTACTGGCAAACAAATGAATCGATTTTCGGGAGATGGACTCTTGGCTGTAGGTGGTGGTTGCCATGGATTTATGTGACAGCTGTGTGTGCTGCTTGTAAACTGTGCTTCTTTATTTTCCTTTAGACTAATGGTTCTCTTTTGGTTCTTCGTTATTATTTATCATGTGCAGTTCACGAAAGGGAAAAATCGTCATCCAACCGACTGTACCACGAAGCTACAGGGGCTTCCGAATTGAATTGCCATATTTGCAGTTTCACACCTAAAGTTACAGCTTATGGAACAAAAGCCGTTGCAATATGATCCTTCACACTTTCTATCACCATAAAAACATTACTATTCGAAGATGCCACTCGGGCAAGCAATTCTAATCATCTTGCTGCAGGCGTGCACGGTGAATTGTTTGCTGTCTTGTTACTGTTTGCACAGTTACGCAGTTGTTTGTTGTTGATGCTATTTAACTTGTTCTGCGTCAGTTGTCATCCAATTTTTTTTGCATTTTAGTTTAATAACCTAATTTGCATTCACTTTATATACTCTACAATAGTGCTTCAAAGATTTGCTCATTTATTGGACGTTATGACTCCTGGTTGCCGCTTTTGGTTACATTTAAACTGTTGAGTCCAACAATCATTTAGTGTTTCTGTCATTAAATCTATGTCTGCCATGCAAGTGTGTCTGTAATCTGTTAGGAGCAAAGTTGAAATCTTTATCAGAGAGGAAACATTATCTCCCCTGTTCTTGAAACATTCCTCCTCAACTACAGAAAGTGAAGAGAAGCATGGCAGCTCAGCTCAACCAGTCACAGCATTTCATTAACACTTCTTGAATATTCCGCTCTAATTTTGCTGACAGGAAATTTTTGTGTCGAATCAAAGGCATTACAGAGGCAGCAAGCTGCTACTTGCTGCAGGAATTGTTGAGAAGCATTACTGAAACACGTTGATCACTTCTTCAATCTAGGGGTAGAGCTGCAGTCTATTACGAGAAGTAAAGGCTCTATGTTGAGTAGCAGGATCGTTCAAGAGTATGGGAGGAGGTACGCCACATTGAGCTCCTGCCCTATGTGGCCAACATAGGAAGCATTAAGACCAAACCAGCCTTCGGAAAAGGTAGACAGATTTTATTTGTGTTGTGGTTTGATACCAGTCAAAGCCAAAGCATATCGACTTCCTGTTTGTTGTCATCATCATGTTGCGTTTGTATTCATGCAACTGTGAGCCAAAAGAAAAAGTCAACCAGTCTTTTGTGTTGGAATGTTGGTGTTGTGATTGTTGAGCTTAGGCTCGTCTATGGTTGCTGCCTTGCATTTGTTAGTGTTGATGTCGTCACAACTTTCAGTGTAAAAGCTGCTTGCTGAATCGCATGCGTGAATCGTATGTGTGATTTCATCACAGGTTATCCTGTGAGAATCTCAAGGTGACTGGTGGAGTTGGACGACACAAGCTAATTACACTTTCTTGTAGGGCGTATTAAGCTAATTTAAGGATGAGTGCACATTCGGCAGAAAAGGAGAATTTTTTTGGTTTGTTGGTGTGTCGATTCGTTTGGAATGCTCTAAAAAATATTACAAGTACATTTTAAAGAGGTGTACAATACTGGTTTTCCATTTTATTCAGACCTTGTGGTGATGGTGCATTGTAAGAAGTAGACAAAGAGTGCCAGTGCTTTTAATGTTATAGTCATGCGCAGTAAAAGATCATTGCTGCAGGGCAGTATTATTATTATTATGTTCTTAGATCTTTGCGAATGCATTTGTCTCACTTTTATACCAAGTGGCTACCACTTAGCCGGTGCGGGAGTTAATTGTCGGAGCCAAAATGCCAAGATGTACCGCGCTTGAAAGTGAATAGCGGGCATGCCACGTTTACGTACGTACAGTGTAACTTTTCAACTGGTGAAATCTTACAGTGTATGCCAGACCTTTCTGAATGCTTGTCTTGTCGCATTTTGTGTCACGCAAAATCTCAGTGACTTGTAGTCGGTGATTGCTGGAGTTCCTGTGGTAAGGGACGGTGCCTCTGTTTTTGGGGGGGGGGGGCAGCAAGAACATGCTGTGAAGTGCCTCTTTGTTTTGTATACATGTATAGCCACTGTTTTACATTTGTCAAGTTGAAGGTGTTTGTGTGTGTGATGTTGTTACACTCGAAGAGTATCTTTGATATTGTACACAGTATTGCTTGTACGTCACGTGACTGCGAATGTCTTTCTTGTGCTGAGGCAGGGATGCCCAGCAAGACCTGAGGCTGCCACGAGCAGACCAGTTTCTATGCGGTGTTTTAGTGGCATTTTAATAAAGTGCTGATTCTTAAAAAATAAACACTGTAATGTGTCTGTCTTTAACCCTTACACTGTCATTCCCAAATATACTTGTTTTGTTTTTAGCACATGCTTTGTCTCACTTGAAGCAACTTGGGGAAAAAGAAATTTGCATACTTGTTCTGCCATCTATAGAGAAGTAATCTAAACACACAGAACTGTGAATTTAATTCTTTGACAGCAGGTGGAGCGAATGTCTTGGTGCTCTGTTGCTGTGTCTCGGCAGGGCAGCCATGGTGAGCCAATGTGTCAGGTCCATCTGCACTTTGACAGACGGATGGATTTATTAATTGTCTACGCATTCTGAATTGGAAGTAATTGATGACAAATAGCCAGCTTCTGTGCAGCATGAAATACCTGCTAAACCATCACAGTAAAACCTGGCATTCAGAGGGTTAATGGCATTGAGAAATCGGGTTACAGGCTGTCATAAAGTTGTCTTTGTGACAGTTACGACAAAGTGGCAGAAGACACATCATGGGCTGTTTTTGTTATCCCTGAATATCTTTGCAGAGAAACGGGAATCACAATCCAAGTTCATTGCCATGTAGCACAGGCCTTGACTTCAGTGTGACTGTGATTGACTGATAGCAGCGTCCACTGTCCAACAGTATTTGTGGCTCTGCATACTGCAGTAATGGTGTGAATGCGACAAGAAGAGATAGTAGCATCCAAGATAACACGCTAGTGGCAGCACCTATTCCTATCCAAGGAGCAATAGCACTCTTATGCATTACGACAGTTTAATGATTACTTATCATCAGCATGTTGTTCAGAGGGTGGTAAGAGCCTGCAGTAAAAACAAAGAAAAATTAGAATGTGGTAGTCTTTTCAGTACAATTGCTTTGTATAAAATAGTGTGGTCTTTGGATCTTCCACTGAGGACAACAAGGCATGGCATGGCAAGAACATTATTTTGGTCCAGAGAAACTAGGGCCCGAGGGCAAAAGCCCCCAGGCTAAGTTGGTGGCTCCGCCCACGTAGGCACCGGTAGGCCAAAGGCTTTCCCGATGTCGTGAGCTCTCCGGGTGGCCAGGAGTTGATCTTGGAGGACTTCGCTGGATATACGCCGACTCCAGTCCTCCTCACTGTTGAGATCCGAGGCCCTTTGCTTGGGGCACAGCCAGAACATATGATTAAATAGACACAGAGTGTGTCCACAACTTCTACATTCCACGGGAATATCGCATTGGCTCATGAGGACAACATGACCCAATAATTTTTATTTTTTGATTGATGAAGGAAACGTATTGTGGAGAAACAACATCAAACTGCACATTTAAAACAAGATCAGTAAAAGAGTGATTACAGTTGCAAAACTTTACATAATAGTGTTGTAAACTTCTCACATGCAGTTACTACTCTTTGAAACGCAGTCAAACCTCTGTGCTGTTGCATGTTTTGCCAGTCAAAACCATTCTGGGTTTGGTGTTGTCTCAACATTGTAACTATACAGTATGCTTGTCATTTCTCCACAGCTACACATATTTTCTCCGTTCTATGTGACGATGAAATGGGGCGCGTTTGTGCCGACGAGCACAAGAACAAGCAAACAAGTGCTGATCTGTGGGTGGGGCTTTGTTAAGCAGCAAATCCTCTTGACAGGCTTGGTTCAGTGAAAGACCATAAATGATACAGGCAGGCAAGCATTCCCAACTACTAAGTTATTGAACAGGCACTGGAACACTTCTCGGATCCTGAGAAATGCACTGGAATGAGTGCGATACCTTTCTGTGAATATACATATTCACAAAACATGTTTGAAATGGACTTTAGAATGAGTGCAATGTTTACTTTCCTCATTGCCCCTTAACTCGCCGGTTCCTATCCAGGGCCAGTAGCAATGCCCTGCCTACGACTCTTCTCGTTTTCTTCTTTCGGCATTAAGCTTGTGATAGTGACAAAGGAGCAGAAGAACTGAAAGTTGGTATTGATTCATACTATGGAGTCCATGAGAAAAACGCCGACAATAAGGAAGGCACATCCAACACAAGAGCGACAGATGCGCGCCTTCAATCTTGTCCGTGTGTTTCTCGGGTAACCCACAGTACGAGCACAGCACATTTACTAGAACGTCCAGATGGATGCGCATGCATGTGCAAGCTTTTACTTGAGCAATCACCCAATGGATGGGATGTATGTAGGAAGTCGCACTGGTTGTAATATCATGGCTGACCAGGGTGTCTGCCAACCGGGAAAACAGGTAATTCTCAGAGGTTTTGAGTAGTCTGGAAAAACTCAGGGAAAACTCAGGGAATTTGTGCCTCTATCAGGTAAAATTAGCTGTAATTTTATTGAAAGGGTCGAAAGCCGCGGTAATGCTGGCTCGAGTAACAGACAAGAATCGTAATGAATCGTCTTTGACGTCCTGTCGTCTGCTGGAGGAGTTGCCACTACAGTCAACGACCGACTTTCCGGATTCCCGAGAATTTGGACGGCTTCGCGGCACCACCACGTACCCCATAGAGTCAATGTATCAGAGCGTCTGAAATTTCGGACGCAACAACTCGTTGCCATCCGATTTTCCGGACGTTTTGCCGTGACCGCAGGTCCGAAACGGCATTAATCAAAGCCACCACCGCTGCCATTTTGATTACCTTGCCGCCTCGAACCGGCACTCTCGCACGCAGATCCGCTGGCAGCCGTAGCCACCACTGCGGCGACGCTAGACCTAGCTGCTTCGACGTTGGCTATGAAGCTTCTTGCCGTTGGGTGCCGTGTTTTTTATTGAAAGAATTCGCTGCTGTCAGCAATGGCATGGACTCCGCCTTTGTGGCACTCGCTATTGGCTTAGAAGCTTGGAAAGCACGGTGCGTTGCATAATACCGGTTTCCGAAAGTCAGCTTCGCCTTCGTACAGAAATGTTAGTTGGTGAAGCACACGCAAAAGTATTGCAGTGAAGCATAACAAGCGTGGGAAAGCGCTATTGCCACGTGACACAGTATATGTTCCTTAATTATACACGCGTGCATCCGGTATTTCCTGTCACAGTACGAGCACCGATATGCCTAATACGCGTGCCGACAGGCCTTCAGAGCATTTTCGAATGTGCCTGTGGCGGTTTGGGCCCTTCAGGGTAGTAAATGACATGCATTTATTTTTTCCAACTGGCCGATTTCTCGGACGTTCTCGCGGCCCCTTAGGAGTTCGAAAAATCGGACCTGGACTGTGCAGCTGACCAAGAAGATGCTTCAAATGGTCCGTGGGGCGAACGAGTGGCGGAAGGAGGACAAGAACAGAAAGCACTTACGCATTGAGGAATGAACGGGAAGGGAAACGTGCTACCGCCGTTTTGATGGAGCTTGAGCTCAAAAAACGAAGTGTTGGCTGATGCCGAGATGCAGGTGTCCCTCATCCAAACCAAAATACTCTTTAAAGCAGTGAAACACAACACTGAGGCGTCGTGCGCGGGCTGAGCGTATGTCAGGACAGTTGTTGAGCGAATCGTGACAAAGTTCGGGCCTCATACCGCTGAGCTTGCTATCAGTTCATAGAAATAGCTCATATTCGAAAATATTTGCTTCTGTATGCATCTCCTTTTTATTCGTATTTGAGAATGTCCGACTTGATTTGCAATTTTTGTTCGAAGACACTTTATTTGCTGTGCATTTTACTAACCCCTCCCTTCTGTTCTCTTTTTGAGTAACATAAACACTACTCCTTAGTATTCAAAATGGATTAAGTAGCATTTTTTAATTTCTTTTTCATATGCTTACTAGAGAGTGACAGCATTGGGCGATATGGTTTCAGCCCGTCTTTACATAAAACAATTCTGCATCACCCAGGGAAAACCTGGAAAACTCAGGGAATTTGGAAATGTCAACTTGGTAGACACCCTGCTGACGTAACATACGGCAGAAAAAGAATGGGGACAGGGGATGGGGGCCCAAAAGCCACAGGGGAGGACTAGCGGTTATGCGAGCTAGCAGGCTCCGTGCTAGGTGCAGCGGAATAATATTCGGTTCACATGTTCGCGGCAGCATAGTGCACAGATAGAAAATGTTTTCTTACTATCTTCAAAAAGCGTTTGCAGTGCCCTAATAAAAAGCCTCAACAAAACCTTTTTTACTCGGCTACTACGTAACAATTCTGCAAGCGACTGGAGCCCTGTTATCCTTGGTCAAATGCTTAGACCATGCCACCCGCTCCGCGGCGTTGATATGGCGCAGGGACCCTTTTAAGCCTGCGAGGACTGCGCCGTCCAGTTGTCGGCACAGAACGCACACCTCCACGTGACCAGCGCGAAGATCATGTACGCTACCGCCGCCAGTTGAAGAGCTCCCACCGCATAGTACAGCGCCCAGCCTCCTCGAGCGCCCGGGCTCGTGCCAAAGGTGGCGTACGGGTTCGAGCTCGTCGTCGTGAACTGGAGAAAGATCCAGAACAAGCCGTCGAACGTCGTCTGTCCTCCCGAGCCGGTGGAGGAAGAAGCGGCCATGGCACCGGCACCGAAGACCACGTAGAGGAGAAAGAGGCAGAAAAGCGCCGCGGCAGCGGCCGTCAGGGCTCGGCGGTTGACGACCACCGTCGTCCCCCGTGGAGTCCCGACGCTGACGACGCGAATTCTGCTCCCGCGATCCTTGGGCGCCAGTTGCGCGTAGCTGAGGTGGCCGGACACGATCGAAAGTTCTGGACGGAAGAGCGTCGTCGCGTGCGTTGGCGGCGTTGCCGCGGGAACGTCCTCCGTCTCGGATCCCGGACTCACGCTCCGGAAGCGTTTTCTGAGGCCCGTGAAGAGCCGGTAGGCGTTCGCGCACGCGAGAAGCCACGTCTGCGCCACTGTCTTGCCGTGCAGCAGAAGCCAGCCGAAGAGGAGCGGAACGCCGAAGCAGATGTAGCCCACGATGGCGACCTTCACGGCGGTCGACGTCTTGGTATAGTCGTAGCCACCTGCGGAAGCAAACGCCAGCGGTTTGAAGGTGGTATGTATGTAAAGAGAAATAAACTCGTTAAACTATTTGACCCAAGCGATATGCCAATGCGTTAATTAGCACGTTTACACCACCTCTGGGAGAGTCTTACGCATTCCCCCCAGCGATAATAGTCATCTAGCGTGCGGTTCCTTTGTCAGGAATGTCACTCTGACAGACGCATTCCGTTTGTGCCGTTCGTGACCTGGAAGTATATGCAGGGGACTGCGCAGATGCGTATTGCCAACTTGGTGGAGTTCTTTTACGCTTAGCGTAGAGAAAGCTCGTGGTAATTTGTAACACCAGATACGGGCGTTTTCGCACGTCCAGAAAATCGAAATATAGAAAAATTTATGAACATCTCACGCAATATGTAAATCGGTGATATCCGAAGCTTTCTTTTTTGAATTATTATTCAGGTAACTGGCTACCGGGTGTCGCGCAACACATACGTGTGTGTGACATGTGTGAAATGTGACATGTGTGTGTGTGACGCGAGCGTTTTGTGACAACGGTCACAACACCGGCACGACGATGGTCGTAATGCCGCGTGTACTGACTTATTACTTCGGCGAGCAAACGTTACAACTTGTTTTGTTGCGACCTTGGGACGATCCTGAAGGCGCTGCAACATCACTATCAAAGTGCTATAGTTGCCACGACGAGGAAAACTGGCCTGTCCTCGCTTTTATGAGCGAATTGTTGCTATGCGACGTGACTGCAATGCTCGAGCTTGTACGAGGGAAGAAGGCAAGGCTTACGGTAAGGTCTCTGCAGCGCTTGCGAGCAGCTGTGGCCCAATGGACAGGCCGTACGGCTGTTGCGCTGGAGGAAGTAAACGCTTCTCGCGGATAGAATGTATTCGAATTGCGCTGTGGTACGTATGTGCATGCTGCCCTCTGAAACCATGATGCGTTCAAGACGTCCGTCGTGATCGCTAGTAGTCGGCAACTCCGCTTAACGAAAGGTTCCGTATAATTTGTGTGCGACGGCGCTTGTGTGTGCGTGTGTGTGTATCGTGTTTCGACTCCTTACGCGCTCACACAAAGCTTCGCTGTATATAAATTCCAACTCGCTGGATCTGCTGCTGCTAAGCAATGATTTTCTGTCTTTTCTTTTTGAGAGCTACTGATATTGGAACCACGGGACAGCGCTTGTACCGCTGTCAGCTTCTTTGTGTCCTGTCTTTCTTGCGATGTTGCCACAAAAGGCAGTTGTACCAACTCGACCAAATTTCCATCCTACTGCGTTGTTAAGATGCAAGCGAGGACTCTGGCCACTTTCGCACGAGGCTAATTCGGCGATGTGTACGTTGCAAGGTCATGTTGACAGAAAGAAATGGAAAGGTGTCGCATATTTCGGATACTATACCTGCAGACAGAGTTCCATACAGTTGTAGGAAACTCTACGTCTGCAAACATATATACCTGGACGCGAATATACCGTAATATACGGGACATACGGTGAAGTTCGAACTGATATTGATCTTGGCACTTAAAGGGCCCCTCACCAGGCCCCATAGAAAATTTCGGTTATACGCTGGAAGTTGTTACGTGTCCTCGGGGAGCGTTCTGCCGCAAAATTTTTCAAATCGGCACATTAATAGCCGAGATAGAAATATTTCAGTGCCGTGAACCCATGATTTCAGCAGGCGGGCTCCACTGCAAAGCAAGACACTCTCTCCACTAGCCCCGTCTAGCCTCCGCAAGCGAAATTCCTTCCCTGCGTTCTCCCATACCGGACCTCGAGGACCGCGTGACGCGTGCGTCACAGGCCCGTCTTAATTTTTTTTCCCCGCTTTTTTTCTTCGGCGCTACGCACTTCCGCTGACGGCGTCGTGCGCGAGCTGTTGTCTCATTCGCGCAGCGCACGATTTTGCGCGCTGTGCACAAGGAAACATGACTAGCGGTATAATTCAGTGTTACGCGAATACTGAGGCAGAACAAGCGGATCGTAGAGCGTGATCACGTGCTGGAGAACGGTAGAAAATCGCATAGTTTCGGTACCTGCGCACGTGACCGCACGACCGTGGGAACAAGCAGACGAAGTGGAAGTACGTCTCTCTTGCTTCGGTGCGAAATAAAAGAAAAAGCACGAAGACATTCCGTTTTGTGTTTTAATATTTCTCAGAAATTCAATTCGTCAATTCAAGCAACAGATAGCACCAGATAACAAATATCTTGAATAATTCTCGAAGTCACGTGTCACCACGAGCGACGTCACACTGCGGACACCAGTACGTAGGCCAGGCACGCGAGTACGTCATCCTCCGGCTTGGAGCGCGGCGGCCGCGAGGAGAAAGAAAAACGGCGTTCGGTTTGAAATTTCAGATAATTCCGTGGCGCGTAGCGATGTAATACTTTGCAGACACGATCGCTATCGCGCAATGTATGCTGTGCGACTTAGCAAAACCTAGAAACAACTTAGCCAAGCCTTCTATAACCTCGCCAAACCTAGAAACAGCTTAGCCAAGCTTACCAACAACTTAGCAAAACCTAGCATAACCTCGCAAAACCTACAAACAACTTAGGCAAGCCACGTAAAAGCTAGGTAATCACAAGCTCCGCTGTCGACTCCAGCCTTGCACCACTAGTGCAAGCTGCGCACGTTTTTAATGCATAACAAAGAACACGCGTATAGCGTGTAATTTCTCAGGTTCGAAGCATAAACCCCACATTAGCTCACATTAGAGCTGTTCGACTATAAGTAAATTTACTGGTGCACTGAAGGTACATGCGGTTGCAATTTGGCCATAAGGAATGGCCACAGTTCTTATGACAATTATATGGTTAAAGATATGGGAGCCTTTTCTGCAGCTGTCGCGCATATGCGACGTGTTCAGCGAATTAGCACGCATGCACGATTAGCGATTATGATAATCAAAATTAAAATCTGGAGTTTCACGTATCAAAACCCACGATGTCACTACGAAGCAGACCGTAGTAGCGGATCGATTAATTTTGATCACCCATGCAATGGGCACAGTGGCCGGCACAAGAGTGTTTCTGTATTCCGCCGTCATCGGGATCGAACCCGCAACCTCATGTTCAACAGAACGACTCCACCCACTGACAATTAACTCCATCCAGCATGTTAACGGAATACATTTGGTCGTAGTATTAGGTGTCTACACCATTTTGATGTTTTCTTTCCAAGTATTGGTTATTCAAAGCAGCAAATAAAGTCAAAATTAACTCCTCACCTGACGTCGTCAGAAGCACCAGACTGAAGAGCATGGCATCGGAAAACGACCACGGTTCTCTTCCAGTTGCACACCCCCTGTGGTCGACGCCAGACATTCTCTCGTCGTATTCGACCAGATATTCAATCACTGCGCGATTCCACGCCTCGGGTCTAGATGTTAGCGTCTTCAGCTTGCCGATCAGGCGCTCAGCAGTCCTGTTCCTCAGCTCGGCAACAGTGGAAACGTCCCAGTCTTCGTCCCCGCTAGTCAGAACCATGAACACAGACGCTCCTAAGCTCAGGTAAAGAACCAGAACTAAGCTCAGTGTCACGCGAATGAAAAGCGGGCCGAAATACGGGTTCTCACGGATCCACAGGGCGAGCCTCGTCCTCCACAGCGGCATGCTGACATCAGGAAAGTGTCATGTCGGAGCTACTGCTTCTTCAGCGCCGACAAGTAATCGTCAAGTTGGCTGGCATCGGCGACGAATCTGTAGCAGACGACGCGCTACCGCAGGCGTCGCGTCGTCTGCTTCCGCGCTCTCAACGGAATTGGAGCGCGACGAAGCTGTGCGCGCTTTGGGTTTTTCGTTGCCGTGGGATTGAAAGACGGAAGTGCAAAGCGCCGCGCAGTAATCAATAATCCAACCTGTTAACCGCGGCGCGTGATCTGGCTATGCAATTGTCCGTAGGTCATTGACCCGCGCGTTGTACATAGTAGCGCCACACAAGAGTGTATGTATTCCAGGCAGGGCTCATCTTTATCGGCGCGAACGTGGCCTTTGAGGTTGTTTCATCATGTAAAGTGCGTTTCAGGCAGTACGAGTCTTGTTATTACCGCAATATATAGCATTAGTAGCGTAGCGATATTTCTTCAATCAAATATTTAATTCAAGCGAGTAATTCGTTTAAACACCTCTTCATTATATCTTACCACAGAAATATGTCTGTATCGATAATTAGATTCGTAGTCTAGCCATATTGAAATCGACTGCAACGGCCAGTATCCCCGCGCAGCTACAGCTCACGCCATGCGAGCTTGATTTACAGGGATCCGGCATATTCAGCGCGTTGACAAAGCCTATAATACTTCCAGAAGGGTGCCATAAGCAGCCTTCCTTTTTCCACGCGTTTGAATCCGGAAATACGGAAGCCGGAGAGCCGGCTAGATAACGGGACCGCGACGGGACGCTGTGACGTAACCTCGTTGCCGGGCAACTGGAGTCGCCTTCACCCTCTCGCTTGTTCTTTGCGGCGAGACTTCGCGAGAACTTTGGGTGGCCGAGAACGTGAAATGGGAAGATGGCGAGTCTGTGCCGAATCAAGTGCTTTCTAGCGCCTTCGTCTCTGTCGCTAGGATCCCATATTGCAAGGTAGGAGGTGCCGGGCGACCTTTAGGCAGCACTGGCGCCTACTCGCCGACTGAGCTGGAGCTAGGCTTGCTGTTGTCACCACAACGAAGTATGGCGGCGGTATTTTTTTTCTCGCCAGCCCGGACGGGGTGCGATGTGTGCCGCTGCAGAGGTGACCTACCTCCGATTTTCATTGTGCTGTCGCCACAGCCAGAAAAGGAATCACCAAGTCAGCCCACCCGGTGGCGAAAATAAGCCTTAATTTCTCAAAAGTGCTACCGCAGAAAGACTGGCGGCGGCCAAATAAACACCACCGTCGTAATGACTGGAGGGTTCATTAACACCAGCCTAACGTAACCAGCCGGCGAAAAAACTGGAGCGTAACGACGGGGTAAACGGTCGTCCACAAGGCCGTTACCTTGCGCCACATGCTGACAAAGAAAAATGCTCGCTGGTGCCGTAACTTGCGTTACATTTCCCTTAAAAATGGCAGCTGCCGGATGTTTTGAAGAAACGCGATCCGCTCGTCCCTAACGTACCACTGAGGTGGCCACACGGGCGACTGGCCTTACCTTCTCGTGACACTTGCTGTTCACTGCTTCACTAACTCTTCCGTAGCTGAAGTCCCTGCACACTCTTCAACTTCATTCGCGATCTGTTTTAGTTCTCGCTTGGCGCCAACGGGTGCAATGTTTCTCTGTCCTTGTTTAGGGCGCTGAGTACGAGCTCGTGCCGGCAAGTGAACAGCTCCGAAGGATGGCTGAGCAAGCTGCTGCACGTGCGGAAGATCGAGCCCGGCAAGGATTCCCACTCCCGACTCCTGTCTGACACTGAAGTCGTTTACGAATTGCAGAGTACGCGCCACTTTCAGCATTTATTGATCGCTCGTTACCGACATGTTCTACCGATGCTTGTTTGTTTACATCGCTTTGTTTACGCGCAGTTCACGATGTCAAGCCGGACGGAGTACAACCGTATCTGAAGGGATAGTGAGTACCTTTTTGACTTCACCGTCTTTTGTTTAACGCGAGTATTTGAGCCATTTATAACAGGAACAGAAGGTCAGTATGCTGCACACGTACGTTAAACAGAACGTGCTCGTCAGTTTATGCTCCCTAGGGTTGCGAGGAAATATAGAAGAGAATGTAACAGCACAGATCCTTGTGCATGAAAGCAACCAATCATAATCGACCCACGCCATGGAAGGCACCATTATACTTGTACTATTATGCGAGTAAAAGAAAAATATTACGAGATTTAATGAAACGATTTTGAAAGGAACAAAATTGGCTGATATTATTAGTTTCGAATTTTCTTGTGGAGCACTAGGTCAGTCTGTGTTATGCAATATGAGGTTTCACATACTTCAGCTTACTTATCGACCACAATGCCTACATTGGTCTAGTGTGACAATTCAATATGTCTTTCTTTTTCTTTTTGCAGTGAGAACTACTGCCAACTCCTCCAGAGCAAGGCACCTGATTGCGAGCTGATTGGCAGCTGGCAGGTGGTGATCGGAGATCAGGACCAATACCGTACGTAGTGTGCCGCCTCATTATGTTTGTTACACTAGAGTCTCCGCAGTTGGACATCACTGAAAATAAACCGTCCTAGAAAAGATTGCCTACACACATTTTAAGATGCACTGTCGATCTTAATCTGCGTGCCTTGAGCATTGACTAACCTACTGTGGTGGCTCAGCGGTTATAATGTTTTGCTGCTAGATTATGGATTCATTACACAGATGTCATGTGACAGAGCGAGTGGGTCACGGGGCAAAATGCATGTGTGCTTAAATTTAGGTGAGTCTAGAAGAAGCCCGGGTAGTTGAAGTTATTCAAACCCCTTTCTGCTATTTAATCTGTTTGAAATAATCTTTCTAACCTAATGCAGCAGTCATGGCAGCTGTAGCAGGCCCATTCCAACTGTGCTGGTTTACTGTGCCTCATCGAACTTTTTGCGAGAGTTTTATATGCTCACTGAAATTTTATTTGAGGTCTAGTCTGCGGCAGCTTTAGCACGACTTTGTTGGCTTGCAATAAATCTGCTTTAATGTGTCTTTGGTAGATAACGTCGCTAGAATGTACACTAATCTTTCATTACCTCAGCGCAAGGAAAATTCCGAGACCTTATCCAGAAAAGTAATACGATATCCTACATGATCTCTCCAGAGTTTCTACAACACTGCCTTATTTGTTTCTGTAAGTCGGGCCAAGTATTCAAGCCACATCTGATTGTAATGGAGGCATATTTTTCCGCACTGTCACTTTCTCACCACATGCACGTGTCACACACACCTAAAGTTGATTGTTGTGGCTTATGCTATGCTTTTCTCTCATTTCTTCTCCTCCCAGTTCACATCTGGCGCTTCAAGCAGGGCTGGCGGTCGGCTCACAGTTCAATCAACCTGTGCAACACAGACACTGACCTTGTCACTCTTCAGACGGATGAGTCCAAGTACCTGAGGGCACGCCAGAACCAGTACATGCTGCCCTTCAGCTTCTGGGGCAACCCAGAGCCAAAACATCATGGGGGCATGTACGAGATACGCTCCTACGTCCTCAAGGTTAGAGCTTACTGCATTGTCGCTTTGTCAGTCTCCCATTTGATGGTAGCAGTTTTCCTTGAACTGTGTCCATTTGTATAGCTTGAAGGGCTCCAAAATGGTAGCTGGAGGAATGTGCTATTGATAAGCGTTGTCCAGTGAACAAAAAATAGAAATGAGAAGCAGAGTTTACATTAAATTGCTGTAAATGCTTCCTCCAGTAACATTACTTTGGAAACATGTACCCTTGTGCATGTGACTGTGATGTCACTGTAAGTGGAACACAGGGGTATTATTTTGCCACACTTCTTTCATTTCAGTTGTAGTCTATCTTGTCTCACTTATACTAAGAGGCTGACTCTGGTGAAACCAGCACATTGGCATGCTTGTGGCAATGGTCATTTTCCTGAGTGGCTGATATTTGCTGGAGTGCCATGTGTCATCGTACAGGGTTTGTCCGTAAAATAATGAGACTGCCTGTCGCGCTGCGCTGCAGTCGCCAGTAGCGTGCTTCCCCAAGGCGGGATTGGTGGTGGGAGTTCTAAGCTAAGTAACGCACTGGGTGGCACTCGTGTCCGAGCTCTGATTAAGTTAAGATCTGAAGTGGCGCAAGAGCTGTTTTCTAGTTTTTTTGATGTCAGAAAACATAAAAAACGGAGCATTTGCTGGAGCAGCGGTACGCCATTAAATTTTGCTTTCAGCTGGGCAAAACCGCTTCCAAGACACGAGCCTTTGTTAGGAGGTATAAGGACGACGCCCTGTCAAAGGGCCGTTCCAGGTTTTCCGGTGGTTCAGTAAGCTCAAGAACGGACGGGAGGTCATTGAAGAGATGGAGTGATATGGATGGTCCTTCAACGAAGGGGTTAGACAAAAATCTGACTGAAGTAAAAAATATCCTAGACTCTGACCGTCGTTTGAGTATCAGATTCAATCGCCGAATACCTTAACATGTGCGAAACAACGGTTCACCAAATTATTTCTGAAAATTTGAACATGTGGTAGGTTTGTTTGAAATTGGCACCAAAAGCATTGAATGAGGAACAAAACTACCACACCGTCTTCGTTGTGACCACCTACCTGGCCTGTACAGGGGTTTCACCCTTGCCGCAGCCACCGTAAAGACTTGATGTGAGCCCGGCAGACTTTTTCCTGTTCCCGAAGCTCAAAACGAGCCTGAAAGGTCACCGTTTCAACGATGTTCCCGCCATCCAATAGGCTGTCACAGAGTCTTTGAAAGAAGTTATGGCAGCTGATTTCCAGGGAGCCTTTGCAGCGTGGTAATTGTGCTGGCAGCGGCGTTTCGATGCCAATGGAGGCTATGTTTAAGAATTTTAATATGTACCGATCAGATCAATAAATTCTTTCTACCAGACCCAGTCTCAATACCTTGCGGACAAACCCTTTGACAGTGATAAAAGGAAGAAAAGAACAGACCATGAAAATAATTATAACCAAATCAGGAGCCTTATTTTGATTTTTACTTCTTTTCACAACTTGTTGGTACCTAATTTGTCATAATGAACAGTTACGAAGCACTGAAGCACTTCTTTAACATAGTAAGGAAACGTTGGCAATCTGTCATAGAGGCTGCTGTGAACTTGTGAGCCAAATATTACTGCATTGCGTGCAGCAGGAAATTAACAATTTTGTGTCGAAACAGTGAGACATTGCTTGCTCCTGCTTACACAGTGTCGTCATGCAGCGTGGTTGCAAGCAGCTGGACCCACCAATCCTATTAGCTGATTTCGTGATCGCAGGAGCATTCTCAGTAATTCATAGTGATTGCTAATTTTGAGTTAAATGAAACTTATATATATATATATATATATATATATATATATATATATATATATATATATATATATATATATATAATATGTCTGCAATCTCAAAATCACAGAAATAATTTTGTCTATGCACTGCCGATATACACACAATTGCATGTAGTCTCTGTTACGTGTGGCCTCCAAGACAGCAGCGGTGCACTATGTAGAGTAGTCTACCGTGGCTGCCATGACAAGCTTTTTTCGTTTCTCCGCAGTGTAGCTTCCAGCATGCTAGTGAAGACGAAAAGAAAGAGAAAGCTTTGTATCAGTGCAATAGCTCCACTTGTAGTTGGTGTATTTGAAGAATTTTTGTGACTTGAGATTCACAAGACTATGTCCTTTAAGAGACCATTCTATTACTTGTTAAGAAAGTGTTTCAGGGCTCCTTTAAGTCAGATTTTGCTAAAATCTATGCCGTCATGTGGATATGGTGTGAGGATTCTAAAGTGGTGTTTCCACATGCCACTTAGTTTTGTTCTTTCTGGGTGACCAAACTTCTGCTCACAATGAAACTTGCCTATGGGTATAGTCTGCCAATCTCTAATCCACATTTCTGTGTCGTATCCATTCAGATACTCTGCCATAATTTGCTTTGTAACAGTGCTGGCGGTAATGGCTACTTTTCCATTCCAGCCAGGAACCATGATTGAGTGGGGAAACAATTGGTAAGTGTGCTGAGCACTTCCCTCCCACACCATTATTCTTATTCTATGTTGGCACTGCTGTCATGGTGCAGAATTAAGTAGGAGTATGCAATAATTTGAAACTTTCGAATAGTGAATCAAATGTAGTAATTCAATTTTGAAATCGAATAGTCGATGTTCATAAGTACAAATCTTTCTGAAATACTTCAGAATCATCAACTGTGCTCACTAAAACAAAGTTTGAGCAAAAGTAGGATAAATTTTATCCCCTTGGCCATAGTATGCATGTAACATGCTAAGTCATGTACTGGAGCAGGCTACATTGCTCAGGGAGCCAGATTTTACCAGCTTAATCAAGATCATTTGCACTCTCCGAAAAGACCTGTGTATGCAAACGAACAACATATTTGTTCCTAATGTTCCATTTGTGCTTTTAAAGGGCCACATAGCACATTTTGGTTATACACTGTAAGCTGTTACGTGCCCTCTAAAGAGTGTTCTACTGCAAGAATTTTTCAAATTAGTTCATTAATAGCAGAGATAGAAATATTGGAAGTGCAGTGAAACCATGATTTCAGGAGGTGAGTGTCACTACCAACATAGTCTCTCCACTTGCTCCCATCTTGCTTCCACAAGCAAAATACCTTCCGTGCATTCTCCCATCCTCAAGCTGGAGGATCGCATGACAGATACGTAACGAGCCCCGCATTCCTTTCGTTTCGTGTTTTCTTTCACGTTTTTTGCCGAGTGGCGCACTTCCAGTGACAATCTCTCATGCGAACTTTTGCGTTTGTCTTGTTTCGCACAGCGCATGATTTTGTTTGCTCTGCACAAGAGCACCTGATTAGCTGTATAAGTCAGTGCCACAGTCACGAGCACTGAGGCAGACGCAAGCGGATCAAAAGCATGGTTGTGCATTGGAGCCCCGCAGAAAATCGCGGATTGTTTCCTTTTCTCTGCACGTGACTGCACGATGTGGGAACAAGCAGACAAAAAGGAAGTATTCCACTTTTTCTAGGGCATGGAGTAAAACAGACTCGCTGACATTCAATTTGTAGGTTTTATTATTTCTGTAAACTTTAAATTGTCTATTGAAGCAACAGATCAAACAAATAACTGATGTCGTCTTAAATCATTCTCAAAGTCGCATGTCACTGTGAGTGATGTCATAGTGCTGCAATTTACTTAGGTGCACTTGTGTGATTGACGTTGACTGTCCAGCTGGGAGTGCGGCTCTCATAAAGAGAAGGATCGCTTAACAAGCAAGGTTTCATGATGTGCAATGTACAGAGAGAAACTTGCTAACATTAATACTAGGATGTCAACATTGTTTTATAATGATGGTGAAAACAGCTGTTTATTGTTCGAAAACTATTTAATTCGATTTGGTTCTGGCGTAATTTGATTTGTATTTGATTTCGTCTCAGAAATTACTGTACTCCACACCTAGAATTGGGAGTGCACACAAAAGTTAGGCACACAGTTGTGATGCACCTTTCTCATTCAAGCTTTAATCTTGTGTACCATATGGTTTTAATTTAATTGTACACCCATCATGCTGATTAAGTGTCTATGGTGCTCTACTGCTGAGCACAATAGAGTGGCTTCAAATCCCAGCCATGTTGGCCGCACCCCTATAAGAAAGAAAAAGCAAAAGCAAAAAAAAAAAATGCAAGGGCTTTGGTTTGAGTCCAGGAACATTTGTGGGAAGTGTCTATACGAAGTAGAAGCTGTCTCTGGTCCTAGTGCAGTGCACATCTTTTTTGCAGAGTGGTGCACTTCTGTGGTTTATATAGTACTACAAGTACTATACAGTACTTGTAGTACTACTACAACTATAGTACTTACAAGTACTGTAGTTGCTTCAAGAAGCCAGAGAACCTTGATCTTAAGTGTTTCTTTGACATGCTGAGTGTACTGACAGAAAACTGTGCGATGGACGAACAGTCGAGGCTAGAGCGTTGCTGGCAATTGCTCCCTGCAGGGCCCGAGGCATCACATTCAGAAGAGCCAATGCTGTGGCCGGCTTCTTTTCCCAGATTGGCCAGCTCTACATGGTCCACCATATCTGGAGTGAGTGGACAACTGCTGCTACTTCACGTGCAAAATCACCTGCAATGTGGTTGTAGAGTTGTTTCATGCATTTTTCTTTGCAATTTGATCAGTTAAATATTGTTAGATATCTCACTGTTTAATGTTGAGCTGCATTTCTGTCTTTTTTTTTTTTTTCAACTTAACTGCAGAACGTTTTTGTACAGTGCACCTCTGTTAATTCAACTCCAGTTAATTTGATTTCTTGGTTAATTTCATCCCCACTAAACATCTTGGCTGATGCCCATACCTTTTTATTGGCCATAATCTTCATTATTCGGGTGTTAAAATAGTCCCTTGCCGGACAGTCAGAACTTGGCAACCCCGTTCATGACACTAATGGCTCCAGCATCTGTCTGGATAGTGCTAAGGGATAGAAAATGCATCAAAAACATGTTATGTTCTACTGAAAGCACCCATTTCTTCCCTATCCTTGGCAGATTTCAAACTGAGAAATGGCAACTCAGAAGGAATTATTACATGCTTAATCAAGTCTAACCCACGCCGTTTTTCCAAGAAAATTGGTCTGAAGATTGCCTGCATGTTGCAATCGAATACAAAACCGACACCGCACTCACAGTGCTAGCAACAGTAACATCTGAGCCAGTGTCATCACTGTTGCCATTACAAGGTGTCAACAAAACAAGTTATCACCTAGGAGGGAGACAACAATGCGCGACTTTCAGGCTTTAATTATGAAAGCTCATCCAAAGGCAAGTTATTTTACATGCTAAGCTACTGGCAGAGTCCCTTGATAGTTCTTTCTGGACACGAAACTCCTATTCGCTGGCTCTGTATTAGTTTCATGTAAAACCAGCAGTTGCAGGTGGCCATTCTTTTTCAGATTTTGTTGCTTTCTTGGAGGTCTTCCATTTGTCTATCATTTTATTTTTGCGCACTTAAACTGTACCAGTTAATATTGAAATATAGATAGCTGAACTTCTCTAACACTAACACGAGCCCCAGATAAGAAGTAAGCAAATAATTATGACATACGGTTGCCGTCTCCTTTAATTAAGCAGGAGACAGATGGTGTGAATTTGCATGCGCTTTGTTGTTTGACACATCAGAGTCCAACTTGCCGCATACAACGATTGGGACACATGCAACGGGCAAGCATGCAGCACATAAGCTCCCCATACAAGTGACCAGGGTGTCTACCAACTGGGAAAACCGGGAATTCTCGGAGATTTTGAAGTCTGGAAATAGTCAGGGAAAACTCTGGGAATTTGTGCTTCTATCAGGGAAAATTAGCTGTAATGTTATGTAAAGGGAACGAAAGTAGTGCTGATGCTAGCTCGAGTAACAGGAATTGTAACGAATCATCTTTGATGCCATGTCATTGCTTGGAGGAGTTGCCAGTGTACAGTCAACGACTGATTTTTCAGATGCCCGATAATTCGGACAGCTTTGCGGCACCATCATGTGCCCCATAGAGTCAGTGCACAAGAACGTATGAAATTTCGGACGCAAGAACCCTTCGCCGTCCGATTTTCCCGACATTTTTCCGTGACCACAGTTCCGAAACGGCATTAATCAAGCCACCGTTGCCGCCATTTTATCTCGCCGCCTCGAACAGGCGCTCTCGCATGCAGATCCGCTGGCAGCTGTAGCCACCACTGCGGCACTGCTACATCTAGCTACTTTGATGTTCGCTACTGTTAACAATTTGCCGCTGTTAGGTGCTGACTCAGCCTTTGTAATCCTCGCAAATGGCTTAGAAGCTTGGAAAGCAAGACGTGTTGAATTATGCAGGTTTTCGAAAATAAGCTTCGCCTCAATACAGAAATGGTACGCGGTGAAGCATACGTTAAGTATTGCGGTGAAGCTTAACAAGTGTAAGAAGGGGCAATCATCACGGGACCTAGTATGTATTCCTTAATTATACACGCGTCCACCCACCATCACCTGTCCCAGCACGAGCACCGATATGCCTAATAATTGTACTGGCAGGCCTTCAGAGCGTTTTCAGATGTGCCTGTGGCAGTTTGAGCCTTTAAGGGCAGTAAAGGCATGCATTCATTTTTTTGAACTACCCGATTTTTAAAATGTTTTCGTGACCCCTAGGGAGTCCGAAAAATCTGACTTTGACTGTACAACTGACCAAGAGGATGCTTCAAATGGTCCATGGGGCGAATGCGTGGTGGAAGGAAGACGAGAACAGAAAGGACCGACGCATGGAAGAATGAACGGGAAAGGAAGTGTGCCACCGCTTCTCTGAAGGAGCTTGAGCTCAAAAAGCAAGGTGTTAGCTTAAGCCGAAATGCAGGTGTCCCTCATCCAAACCAAAATATACTCTTTAAAGCAGTGAAATGCAACACTGAGGCGTTGTGTGCAGGCTGAGAGTATGTTGGGACAGTTGAGGTTGACTTTTCAGCTGATGAGAAAGGATCTTACTTGTGACAAAGTTCAGGCCTCATACCAATGAGATTGCTGTCAGTTGATAGAAATAGCTCATATTCGAGAATATTTACTTCTGTGTGCTCTGCATGCATCTCTTTTTATTTGTATTTGAATATTTCAGCTCAATTTGCAATGGGCTTTACCATTTCTTTTTGAAGTTATTTGGTTCGCTTTGTATTTTACTAACCCATCACTTCTGTTTTCTTTTGAATAAAATAAACACTACACCTTATTATTCAAACTGAATTAAGTAGGTTTTCTTTATTTTTTAACATGCTTACTAGAGAGTGACAGAATCGGGTGACATTGTTCAACAAAGTTCTGCGTCACTCAAGGAATTTTGCAAAGGCACTCAGGGAAAACCTGGAAAACTTGGGGGAACTTGAATATGTCAACTTGGTAGACACCCTGAATGACGGGCCTGCATACGCACTTGGAATATACTTCATATTTTCGGGGGGGGGGAAGAAATACAAAGAAAGCTGCTTTGCGTAACCCTTTTTCATTTGACACAAAGAATCTCAATAAAAGCATATCTGTTATACACATGCCGCACTTTTTTCAATGGCGCGCTGTCCGCAGTGTTGCGTGTTGCCTCCGCTGCCAACTGCTGATCGCTGGATGATCGCAGGGGCTGGTAGGCTTAGCTTGTTGTTGGGACCGTGGCCGATGGCACTTGCAATCCCGCTGTAGCTAAAAGATTGTTTAAAAAATTATCACACAAGAAACTAATAAGCTATTATGTTATTTCCACTAATCTAGTCAATTAAGCCTATTACAATCGAACCCACTTATAACGATCCCAGATGTAACGATCTGTTGGTTATAATGACCACATTTCAGTGAATTTACGATTTTCTGACCCTCCCTATGAAAACTGCTTCTAGATATAAAGAATGTTTTCTAAATTGGTGTACTGCTACAACAAACGCTTTGAACTCAGTCACGGTAAGAAGAAGGCACACACAAAGTGCCAAAGCATGGAAGCATGACCAGACTGCGCACACGGCAGTGCACGCCCCGCTATAGTCCAACAACAATGATAATATGGCCTGTAAGATCAGCAAGTGACCGACTCGCATAGATTTCAGAAGCTGCGAAGAAGGTTGCGCATGGTCACGCATTTTCAAGGCACGGAGGTGTGCCATGCACAGGATAAACAGCATGGCGCGAGATGTGCGCCGGTGCAATATCGGGTGCCACTGCAGCATCACCCTTGTTTTTGCACAATTGTCCATGCGGCACCATGTGCATTACGCCTGTTTCAATGATTTGGAACAACCATCTATGTCTTTCCACCATGGAAACAACGGCCGCTCAAGCATTCCTGTCGACATGGCCCTACGGGGCCCGAGTCAGCGAGAATGCTGCCGCCATGCAATGTTTCAAAGGATCGGCGGTTACTACGCTATTATCAGGAGATTGGGATTTGACAGTGTTTCGTTTACAGGTTTCCGATTGCTAATAACCATTGGCGGTGACATTTTACCTTTCGAAAATCGCATTTACTTTTTTCGCCCAAGGCGACATTGATAACATAATTTTATGCTCTTGTCTGGTTGGTGAGCAGTCGTATTGCTGACAACCTTCACAGAATGGCAGCATGCCATAGTAATTTTCGCAGTTTACACTTCCGGCCAACTAGAACGCTTCACTCTAGTTTGCAAAATACAGTCTAGTGCTGCTGGTAGTAAGATATATCACTAGCTCTTGAATAAAAAATGGTGGCTGCGCTTGCAGTTTCTGAATGACAAGTGACTGGAACCTGGCGCTCTTTTGAAAGCGCTACAGGATTCCACATTTCGTTTTTTAGATGGACATTTCTTATGGAAGTTTTCAGCCAAGTGCGGGATCACACCAGGAATAAAAATGACACTGAAAATCTAGTTTTAGACTGAAGTTCTACCCAATTGTAAACTGCCGATGCCAGCTTTAGCGCAGTGAATTTTTGCTTGTATTTAAGGGCGAGTGCATATATAATGAACTATTGATATAACGACCACTTCTTGCTCAACTATCGTTATAAGCAAGTTTGACTGTAGTGTATTAGTCTAATAGCTCTATTGGTGCATTGATTTGAAAGTCATTGTTGCATTTGCAACATTGATCCTCAAACTGATAACACTAATAGGCCTATATACAGGATGTCCCACGTAGCTGGACAGAACCAAGGTTATATTGTTTGCCGTAGCTTGGAGATACTGAGGTTATCTTTTACATTTTGCCTAATTACATAATTAGTCCTAACCAATGAATCAACTTCTCGTATTTAGAGGAAAAGTGTCAATCAAAAGTTGTAAAGCAACATGAAAAACTCCTGATACAGCTTTGGTTGCCCAATACATGCTACGTAAAAATGTTTTTATGAGTGTGAAAGAAGCCCACGAATGCACGCAAAATGCCTCGAGCAGCCAGTCACACGGAAATTTTGCATGTATCGGCGGGCTTCTTTCGTGCTTCTTTCAAATAATGAAATTGGTAGGAAAAGCGAAATAGCTTGTTGTGAAAGTTCTATTCTCAAAAAATGGGGCAGCACAGACAAGGAAGGGGCCTTAAACCAAACTTCATTGCCAAAATTCTGTAAGCCTGCTTTGGCAAGCCTTGCCATGCAGTAACTTCATGGTGTTGCCTTCATAACGCAGCAAGTGCTAGTCCATTGTGACGTCGTCTTCATGCGTGCCTAAGAATTGTTGGATTGTGTCAAAGGTGTCTAGCACATCCCGCAGGTTTGTCGTCTTCTGCTCACGTTCTGTACCCAGGTCTTCGTTATTGTCGGTTTCTTATACACAGCTGATGATGTCCTTGTTGGTCGTCTCATGGACAACCATGTATTCATCCATGCAAACAAAATTATCACTACTGAGTCCATCCGGAACTGCATTGTGAACGATGGCACAAAGCAGTGACATCAATGGCTCATTTTCTGTATGTTTGGGCAAGTTTTCATACAGCAAAGCCGAATTTGCATATCATGCCCATTGGATGGCATCGTAATCCACTTAGTCTTGAAGCAGTTCTCAGTCGTTGCCAAAGGCATGGTATCCCCTGTTGCTCAAGAACCATTAACAAGTCCATGTCGGAAAGACGCTTGAACTGCAAATTGGACAGCAGACGCTAAATGAAGTTTTCTTTCTTTATGCACCCACCGTGGTTGCTTGGTAAATCGCCACAGAATCGAATCGCGGCCATGGCGGCCGCATTTCAATGGGGGCGAAATGCGAAAACGTCCGTGTATTTAGTACTTAGACTTAGGTGCATGTTTAAGAACCCTAGGTGGTGCAAATTTCTGGAGTCCCCCCACTACGGCGTGTCTCATACTCAGATCGTGGTTTTGTCACGTAAAACCACCATAATTTAATCTTTCTGTATGCACACTTCACATGCGATGAGTGTTGCAACTGTCCGAAAAAGGGCACACTGACCTGTTTGTCATTCACATGTTTGCATTGAATCCCTCCAGCTTACTGGCAAGCCCCGGCCAACTGCAACTTGCCATTAGCGATGTACTAAATGAGCATGATGCGATTTTCGAAGCAATGGGGCTTGTTGCTCTTGCCGATAATGAGGAGTGTCCATTCGTCTGTACAATCCATGTTCAAGCACAACAGAACGTCAGTTCAAGCTCAACAGAATGTCACATGCTGCTTGCTGTGCTTTTCTTTGTTAAAGTCCAGAGCCATTGGTGGGGGCATCTCTTAGAACAAGCCCGCCCCATCCACGTTGTAGACATAGGCAGGCTCATACTGGTCACATAATTCTCTGTTAGATTGCAGCAACGACAAAATGCCTGCAGGCTCTCTGAGGCCTCCTTTTCCACAATGTCATGGCGGCCTTTGAAGCAGCCAGGCCAGCCAATGCCTGCTTTCAAGTTCTCGTGTCTGAGCATGTATGGAAGTCTGCCACCTTCTGCCGCGCCACTTTGGCAGATAGTAACACTTTATTAGCACTCTGTTCGGTATACAAAGAGGGTGCTAGTTTCAGTTACACTATCTTAGAGGGCGCTATGTTAGACCTGACAGTAGTATGAGAACAAATTGACAACTCAAATCATAGGTTAATTTGCTCTTTTCCAACCATCTGCCACGTTTTCTCCCACTTGCATGTTCCTGGTAAACTTTTTTGAACCCACAGCTTTTCGCATAGGATTACAGAACATTTGCTGCCCTGTTCTGGTCCATCCAGTTGCAATGTAATGACATTTCACTGTGCAAGTTTCTGACTGCTTCCTAACACCTTTTTTCAGCATATAAGGACCTCCAGGCTCGGAAGGATATTCGTGAAGATAACTGGAGGAAACCTGGTTGGGATGAATGTGTCGCTTACACAGGTAAGGCACCCAATTTTTACACATAAGAATTGAGCAGTACTGATGTGTAGGTTCGTTGTGCCGGTGTACTAGCAAAGAAATATTATGAAACAATTATATTTGTCTCTAGCTGCACTAGGTCCCCTTGAGCCATGTGCTCACCCAATTTGTCGCTGTGCTAAATCCATATTCATCTGAGGGAGATTTGGTGGTAAAGTTCAATTGCTAAGGGTAGGTTCAACGAGGTAGATTCACTTCTCAAGGCATTCTTAGGTTTCTTGAGAAATAAGTGATTAGAATTGCACCGTGTTTATCAACAAAGACTGCAGAGATTTTGTTTCTCTACAACAGAATATCACTTTTTCAGTACAAAATTTTGTTTTTGTTTGTGGAAACGAGAAGTGTACTAGCAACTGGTCCCTCCAGGGTGCCTACAAACCGGGAAAACTGGGAATTCTCAGGGATGTTGAATAGTCTGGAAATACTCAGGGAATCTGTGTTTCTATCAGGAAAAATCAGCTGTAACTTTATTGAAAGGGAGCAAAAGTCGCGGTTATGCTGGCTCGTTTCACAGACAAAAATCCTAACAAATCGTCTTTGACACCATACCGTCGGCTGAGCGAGCTGCCAGTATACAGACAACAACCAACTTTCTGCACGCTCAGTAATTCGGACGGCTTCGAGGCACTACCACGTGCCCCATAGAGTCAGTGTGTAAGAACGTCTGAAATTTCGGACGCAAGAACCCTGCGCCGTCCGATTTTCCAAACTTTTGCCATGGCAGAAGGTCCAAAATGGCATTAATCAAAGCACTACCCCTGCCATTTGGATTACCTTGCTGCCTCGAACTGGCGCTCTCGCATCAGATCCGCAGGCAGCCATAGCCACCACCGTGGCAATGCTAGGCCTAGCTGCTTCGAAGTTCGCTGTTAAGCTTCTTACCGTTCTGTGCCGTGTTTTTCATTGAAAGAATTCGCCACTGTCAGCAATGGCACTGACTCCGTCTTTGTGGTCCTCGCGACTGGCTTCGTAGCTCGGAAACCACGGCGCATTGTGTAATGCCGGTTCCCGAAAGTCAGCTTCGCCTCAATATAGAAATGCTACACAGTGAAGCATGCACAAAACTATTGCGGTGAAGCATAAGTGCGGGAGGGGACAATACTTACAGGACAAAGTATGTATTCCTTGGTTATACATGCATGCACCCGCCATCAACTGTCCCAGCACGAGCACCGATATGCCTAATAAGTGTATTGGCAGGCCTTCAGAGCTTTTTCGGATGTGCCTGTGGCGATTTGAGCCCTTAAGGGCAGTAAAAGACATGCATTAATTTTTTCTAACTGTCTGATTTTTCGTATGTTTTCGCGGCCCCTAGGGACACCGGAAAATCATATATTGACTGTCCAACTGACTAAGAGGATGCTTCAAATGGCCTGTGGGGGGAACGCGTGGCGGGAGGAAGACGAGAAAGAAAAGACCTGCAAGTTGAGGATGAACGGGAAAGGAAGTGTGCCGCCGCTTCTTTGAAGGGGCTTGAGCTTAAAAAGAAACAAAGGGTCGGCTTGCGCCGAGATGCAGGTGTCCCTCTAACCAAACCAAAATAAACTCTTTAAAGCAGTGAAATGCAACACTAAGGCATTATGCACGGGCTGAGAGTATGTAAGGACACATCTTACTTTTGGTAACAGTGCAAAGGGACATGGACAAAGTGAAGAAATGGCTACGCAGGCACCCTTGTTGTCATGTTTCTTCCATTTGTCTGTGTCCCTTTGCGCTGTTACCAAAAGTATGAGGAATCCTAACCAACTTGCCCACCTTGCTATCTTGCTTCAGCTTATGTCAGGACAGTTGAGGTGGACTTACCAGCTGTTGAGAGAGAATCTCACTTGCAACAAAGTTCGGGCCTTGTACCAATGAGGTTACTATTAGTCGTTAGAAATAGCTTATATTCGAAAATATTTGCTTCTGTATGCCTCTCCTTTTTATTCGTATTTGAGAATGTTCTACTCAATCTGCATTGGGTTTCACCATCTTTTTTAACAATATTTTATTTGCTGTGCATTTTACTAACCCCTCCCTTCTCTTTTCTTCTTGAATAAAATAAACACTACTCCTTACTATTCAGACTGGATTAACGAATTTTTTAATTTTTTAACATGCTTTCTAGAGAGTTACAGCATGGAATGACATGGTGTCAACCCGTCTTGACATAGAACAAAAACTTGAGGAAAACCTGGAAAACTCGAGGAATTTGGAAATGTCAACTGCATAGACACCCTGTTCCTCCCCCCTCCTCCCACCCTGTTGCTTATTCTATCAGTAATGCTAAAGGAGACCACCACCCATTGGGCTTGGTGAGAAAAAAAAACACAGTCTGCGGTTAGCATATGCTGCTCTGAACATCTCAGCCAAATTTTGTAAGCCTTCTCCTCACTCTTTTCTGGGCACTTTATTTCATAATATAGCTGATTCTCATACGTAGCTGCTATTGGCCAATAGCTGACATCAATCAAGAAGGGTATTCGGGTCAGTGTGCTTTTTGCTACTGCTATTGCATATATTTAGTGACGCAGTTGAATAAACAGGCTGAAGTAAGCGACACTCTGCTTTCGAATCTCGATAATTACGTACTTCTGGGAAAAGCTCACTATCGTCTGTTCACGCTCGGCCGTAGCTGCCAACATTGTAATTAAACTGTAGCCACCCTGCTTATCGGTGTCATAGCCATTGGGTCTTGCTAATTTCAACTAGTTTTTAACATTCAACTAGCCTCGAACACCACGAAACTTAAAGTCTGACCACACGAGCACTTGGCAGCACACACTCACCCCTGGCCGTTCTTGGTTATATGCCTTGGCAGACTTCGTTTTGTAATAAGCTATTGATAGCGCATCAAAATGCACAAGTTGGGTGTGGCTACTATCCATCTATCACAGCCATACAGGATCATATGAGCACGAGCTTGCACTCCAGCCCTGTCGCACACAAAGTAAACACCGTAGTTGCATGTAGCTGCGGTCTACTATGTAGCGTAGAAACCACAGCTGCCGTGTAATGCTGCAACCTGTCCACTGGCTGAGTGTACTGTGGCTCATCGTGGACAACCGTGTTTGGCGCGTCGTAGTTACCAAAATCAAGAATAGTGGTGCCTACGTAAACATCCCAAATAAAATTTGGTGACGTTCAGTAGGCGGAGTGTTGTGGGCACACCCCGCTCTGCTGTAGCGTTTTCAGTGGAAATCATTGAGCTAGGAGCGGACACAGCGCAAAGGGTATGTTTGATTGCCAATAACTCCGCTTCTGCTGAATGCACTGAACAACCTCATATGGCAAAGTATTTCTGAAATAATCTAATTTTAACTTCAAATGCATTTCTCGACTTCTGTAAAAAGTGATTCAGGGCCCCTTTAATGCCTTCAGACTTGTTCACACAGAAGTTCGTAGCCGAGCTCCCTGCTAGCTTCTTCAAATAGCACAAATGAGTTAAAGCTTTTTGCCCTTTCTTTTTTTTTCAATAGCTGGGAGCTGTTGTAATGGCAAATGGTCAGTAAGGCCAGAAATCATTGACAAAAAAAAAGTCTATGTTAGCTGGTAGTCTGTGGGCTCCTCTAATGTCATTTAGTTTGAGCAAGCATAACAATAGAGGCGAATTGGTGACTGTTTTGTTAGTATGTATGTTCTATACTTGGTGAGCTAATCTAGTTAGCATGGCCTCAGTGACTCGACCATGTTTCAGAGATATAACAAGACCTTGATTTTTACTAGCAGCAGTAGATTGAAGGGGAGTCCACTAGACATCCAGCATTCATCCAAGCACATGTGTACTTAACGCAAGTTGCATTTGTTGTCGATTTACAATTGGCTTCTAACTTCAACTGCCCTTTTCTTCCCCTGCTTTTGTTGTTTGCTTCCAGTTCCTCTGATTCGGGAGATGCGGTCAAGATGGATGCGGCCCACTGATTTTTCGCCACTGAAGTAGAGAGCAAGCATAGGCTGGATTGAGGTGCAGAGGAAGACTGCAGGACTAGGAGTGGAATAGGACTTCACCTGTTAACTGTTATGACTTTTTAAAATCGATTCCTATTTTTTTTATATCCCTAGTTTGTTTTCTGAAGCATTTCACTGTCGTAAAGCATAACACGCGAAGGATCGACGGAGTTATACACCATCTTTTTGCTGTTTGATTATTTTAACCATTTTTTTCCTGTTTGATTATTTTAGCTAACTTTCTTTCCAAGCTCACTTTATTCTTGTTTATGTCTCGAGCTGGGGAAAACGCCTTATTGGTGTATTTTGCAGAACTTGTTGCCCAGAGTTTTTTACTCTGTGAAAAGTCTGTTGCTTAGCAGTGCGATTGTGCATTTGCGCCACATGCTAATGAGAAAATGCGAATATATTTTTATGTTATCGACTTGGCTAGCCTTGTGTAACTGCTGTATTTGTGCGACGTTATATTTTGCTCTGCAGCTAAGGCTGAGCACAGACTGAGGTTTGTTGAATCAAAGAGCAAGAAAAAAGGAAAAAAGGCTGCTGGGACAGTGTGTTTTTGTAAATAATGTGTAGAGATATACAGTGTTAGTTTATAAATAAACTGCCCTGCAGACGACTGATGCATCGTTATTGTGACTCCTTGTTTTCTTTTGCATATCCCTTTGATTATAATGAACTAGTATATATATATATATATATATATATATATATATATATATATATATATATATAACCGTTCGTTAGGCTCCGCGTAATGGTTCTAATTTCGCCGTTTGTCCCTTTTTTCTTTCTTTTTGTGCTTGATGTACCAAAGACTGACTGCACGATCTTAGCTCCAGTGATGTTGGTTTTAGATAATGAAACTTCACGAAAATTAGGCCTCCCTGCAAGAGAAATCGGTGTTCAATGGCTGTGTCAAACTTGGCAGAGGCGCCCACTGTCTTCCTTAGTCCGCTGAAAATGTGTTTGGAAGAAACGCGTTTTAGAAGCAAGGAACATGGCGTCGCGGCGGGCGCGTTGAGGGTCGGGTGCGGAGCGCGCTTACGCCGGCCGAGCTTTATACACACGGCATTCTGCCTCTATATATACACCAGCGCCCACGTAGAATGGCAGGAAGGCAGAGGAAGTGGGTCCTCCCGACGCCCGGTTTTGGGAGTGGGCGGCACGGAATTACATGCGAAGGGCCGCCAATGGCTCCGTCCCAGGTTTTTGTTTTGCTTCTCGAGAGGAGGCGACCTCTGGCGGACTTTCCTGGAAGCTTGCCGCCGCCTCCCGCTCTTTCGCCCGGAGCAGACGACGCGGTCTTCTGTGTGCAGCAGACGACGTGTTCGCGGCCGTGCGTTGTCGCATCTGCTGCTGCAGCGCGGCATTTGCGACTTTTTCTGTGCACGGTCGAAGTGTGGATTCTCTCCTTTTTCTTTTATAGTTTTTCTATTATCTCTTGTTCCTGGGAGGAAGCTTGTTCTGTGGCGATTTTTTTTTTCTACCTGAACTCGCGGTGCTGACGGCCTCAAGATGATGGAAGGAACGCTTTCCGAGTATGCCTTCTATTTACTCTTTCCGTGTTCCCTACTCGTCGGACTGCTCTGTTTGGCCAAGCATATCATTCGAAGGACCGAATTCTTCCACAGCGACGACTCTCTTGAAGGAAAGACCATTGTTGTGACAGGTAAGTCGTACTCGAAGTTCCTGGCACGTGGCATCATCTGGGCTTTTGGATTTTGTACATCATTGTGCTTGGCGAACAATAACCGAGACAAGCCCGAGGCTACAGCTTGGAAACGCTGAAGATTTAGCTAAGCGCCGTAAACGTTAATTTGCACAAGTTGTGTAGATATGTGTAAAAGAAGGCTTTGAATTCTTAATGAAGCTCGACAAAAGAAAGGTGGGAAAGGCATTCCCATCCTTGAGAGCGACTTGCTGCAAGGAACCAAAAAGAAAAATGTTCCAGGCTAAGCATTCGTATATTCGCAACGTAACTTCGCTGTTGTCAGCTTTCACCTACACTTGTTGCATATCGTAGTATTAACGTTGTGAACACAGCCCTGTTAGGTTGTCTTCCGGCACACTCAAGGATACGAGAGAGCGCAAAAAAGAACGACCTTGCATAAGTTGGTTTTATCGGTGGCTATGGCGTTGGTTTCATGAGTGTTTTCGCGAGGAGGTGTCTGCTGTTCCAACATTCTAGTGTATGGTCGGCCATCTCTTGTTAGCTGCGCGCGAAAGCATTTTGCAAAAGTCGCTTATAACCACAACTGTTATGTTTGTGAAATATTTACTTCTTACGGAGGCTGTTTTGTAACATGCGCAGACATATGCAGTCTCGGAGGTTTTTTGGGAAAAGTGTTTTCGGCATAGCCCTTATTTTGTTCAAGCGAAATTCTAGAGTTAGGAAGTCGCTCTTACATTGGCAACTTTATATTAATCATTCTAATGAGGCTGCGCATGTAATATATAAAGGTGCACGTAGGATTCTGCAGAAAAAAAGGAATGCGGGCTTGGTGAAGATCTAGGCCTTTCCTGTAGATAGTTTTGCAGGAACGTAAACAACTACCACCAAAAACGAACCTGTAAACAGTATTAGTAAACTACTGTTGCCCTCCAAAGTTTTAAGAATGCAAAAAGTGAAAATATCAAATACATACTCTCGTTAAAATTAAGTAGATTTATCCGCAATATCGGTTCATGCGAAGTTTTTCGCAGTCATGGTCGCATTTTGTACCGGTTTACTCGAAGTGCAGTGGTGCCGGTATCCGCTTTGTACGAAATGCGAATTGCGGGATATCACTGGCACTCGCGACCACACTGTGCAGCATACGCAGGGATACTTTACTTTCGTATCTTCCTGGAGCGGCAAAGAGCGCTGCGATGGTAACTCCACCAAATGGTGGCAGCTGCTTAGGCCTAACTGTATCACGCGATGATAGCCGAGAGCTGCTCGCGAGCTTCAGCAGAATATCTGCCCTGGCTTGTCCACGATATCGAGCGTGGGCGCGCTTCAGCGTACGTTTTACAAGCTCCCGCGCTCTCAGAGTGCGGGTCCCGCCCTACTTTTACTCTTTTAGAACCTTTGCTTTTGACGAAATACTGTTTATAACGAAGTACAGCTCTCGTTATCGATGACTTCGTTATAACGAGGGCTTGTTGTATGCGGCGGCCTAAAAGCGTGGTCGGTAATATAGTGCACATTTGGACGAGACATACCACTTTGAACGAGAATCGCCGGCATGTACAGTACGCACGACATGCGTTCTTACAAAATAGCGCTTTAGGCTAGGGTGCGCAAGGCGCACCCAAGCGTTGGCGGGCGCAAACTGCTTGGCGTGCAAAGGAACTCAAAGCGAGCACAAAAGAGCGCGAATGGCCCGCAATTGAGTTTGCGTACCCAACGCTTGGGTGCGGCTTGCGTCCATTACCCTAAAGCTCTCTATTATTGTAATATATGTACTCTTGAAGACTATATATATTTATGGGCCGCAAAAGAGTTTATATTTTCTGTTTAAGCTTCACGGTGAAGGCTTAGCGGCTCGTCGTACTTGAATTCCCTTCGCCGTGGCTAAAACACCGACACGTGCAAGTGGTTATACACCCACCTCCTTCGTGTCTGGCTATTACTTGCCAAGCGTCCAAGTGCCGTTGTTCTTGCCTTCCGGACGTTATAACGTTATTTTCGAGGCCATAACCTTTATATAGCGGAGAATGCAGCAAAACAAGTTGACACTTCCGTTGTTGTTACGCGCAGCCACATTGTTTCGGCGGCTTCCTGCACAGATTTACGACGCTATCAGTCTCGGCCTCCTCGCGTCGTGGACACCGAACCGTGCCAAGCGGATCGTTGCACATGTGGCGGTGTGTATATCTGGCCTGCGAGAACCGCGAGGCCGCAGTCCGACGTCCAGGCGTCGAAAACGAGTGGCCTTGACCGGCTGTTTTCGCCATTGTTTCGACTCCGGTTAAGGGT